>NW_026652292.1:46334415-46679183 GCF_009828535.3 Hylobates moloch | reverse complement strand
TGATGGGTCCTGACTCCTTATCCAGTTTGCCAGTCTGTGTCTTTTAATTGGAGCATTTAGCCAGAATTTCTTTCTTAAATTGACCTCACTTTTTATAACATGAGTTTGTACTCTATGCATTGCCATCTCCAGAATTTACTAGCTGTTCAATCTTGGGCAAATCACTAAGGCTCTCTCTACTTTGAATTCCTCATGTATAACATAGGCATAATAACAAATGAACTTCACAAGGTTGTTAGGCAAATTCAATGAATTAAACCTTTGAAGCTGGTGGAAGAATGTTTGGCCAGTGCTTGAAGGTTTCTGCAATACCTGTTAGTTCTTAGAAGGGTTGATATTTTACAAGGACCACCCTCTGGGGATGGAATGTTTTCCCCTTCTTTTTGACAAGCCCTGTTTGGTCTGTCCTCGCTCAAATTTTGCATAAGAATTGCTTTTTCCACAATCAAATCTTATAAATTGCTTCATTTCTTTAACAACAGAAATTGGGTACAATTTACAAAATTGAGCAGGGATGTGGAATTTCTTTTTTAATCTATATTTTTTTAACAGATAGAATATTGAAAGATTGCTTTTAGACAAAAGTATGGTTTTGTGTAATTTAAACAAACTATACCTAAGTATTGTAGTGATGTACAGTAGGAAAAGTTTTAACATTTTAGGAGTTTAAATCAATCATCGTGACTTATCATTGTAGTAGTAGGTAAAACCAAAAGCTTGGAGATATTTCCTAAATTTTTCCTTACATTTTTGTCTCCTTAAGCTAAGCTTGTAAATTTCATTTTTAAAATATTTTCTTTTGCTTGTTTCAGAAGTTAATAACGGGATAGGGGATGCAGTAGAAAAAGGCAAGGCGTTTCCGTTCTCCTCAGTATTAGTGAGAATATACAATACTTTCCATACTGTAGTTTAATTTTTCCCTAGGGTTGTCACAGTACACTAAGAATTAGAGAAAATGAACAATCATGGTTCTATAAAATACTAAAATAAGAAACTCATCAACAATACAAATAATAGCAACAGCATATTAGCTTATTTTACAGTGAACAGAGTACACAAACTCCAAAACTCCTGCAATCCTCACAACAATCTTACAATGTAAATATGTGCTAAAATGCATATGTTTTGCAAATGAGGCAACTGAGACTCAATGAGGTTAAACAATTTGTCCAGCATCATGGCACTAGAGCTTAGACAAACACGAGTCTTCTGATTGCATGTCCAGAACACTTTTCCAGGTCTGTTGTATTGTTTCCCATTCCTTTCTTATAATCCCTGGCATTGTTGTTGACCTTTTAGCCCTGAAAATACTTACGACCACTTCCTTTAGAACATCACCTACATCAAGTCTTAGGTGTTTACTTTGGCTATGCAAGTAGCTCAGGGTCCCCTTTCCTATAAATATAGGTTAAGGTCACTTTTATGCCCTTTCAATCAAGGAGAACAGATCTTTCTACAATGTAATCCTATCAGTTCAGTACTTCACGAATCAAAAGAACCTAAAATCACCCCCAAACTTGGAAGACGCATAGTCACTTTCCTGCCATCAAATGCTTAGGGTCTGTAATGTGTCTTATTTATTTTAGTTTTGTGTCATTTGAGTTTACAGATATTAATATGAGGCTTACTGTCTTTGTCCACTGGGCTGGTACAACAAAATACCACAGACTGGATAATTTATAAACAATAGAAATTCATTTCTCACAGTTGGGAAGTCTGGGAAGTCCAAGGGCAAGGAACTGGAATTTGGCATTTGGCGAGGGCCTTCTTGTTGCATCTCCATAACAAGAGACCAGAAGATGGAAAAACAAAAAGGGTAAAATTCTGTAGGAAGTTTCTTTTATAAGGACCTGGATCCCATTCACAGGAGAGGAGTCCTCATGATCTAATCACCTCTTAAAGGCCCCATCTCTTAATAACATCACATTGGCCATTCAGCACTAATACTTAGATTTTGAAGAGGACATATTCAAACCATAGCACTTACTATGTGCCGAGTAATGTTCTAAAGATTTTATAAATATTAATATTTTCAGTCTTCATAATCTAAGTACTATTATTTCACTTATTTTGGTGGTAAGGGATGGAGGGGCACTTGCCCAAGTACACAAGTCTAGTAGGTGGCCAAGCTTTGCACAATAATAGTAATCTGTAGAATCACAGCAGCCTCGAAGAACAACTGGTGAAATTCTACAGTTCAAACTGAAATTTGTGCTGTCACAGATGGAGAACTCCATACTAACAATCTATTAGCTGTAACACTGAAACCAATAAATTATCTTGACTAATACAGGGATCCACAAGTCTGAATGGTGGATTAGAGGGCAATGTAGAAATAGTTCAATGAAAGAGCAGAAACTGAATCCATAGCATTATCCAAGGCACTCTTGGCTAGGTTTTACACACACACACACACACACACACAAGCACACACATCACTTAACTAAATTAAAAAGGGAAATTTCTTGCCATCAGATAACTAAATATAGAACTTTTTTCGAGAAGACTAATTTCTTTGCCATTAACCCTTTCGTAATCTTAATGTCCAGAGTTAAAATAACCCCTTCAGGTATTGTTAGAAAGATTTTGGATCGATTGTGTAGATCTAAATTACATATATAAATAGTCATCCTGAAAGGGAAGATAAGTAGGTCTCTCTTCTTGCCTAAAACACTTATTTAAATAACAACAACAAAATGACTAAATTTATGTTTCATTAATAAGCTGCCTCTACCTTTTCATATAAACAGTTGGTGTGAAACTTAAAGTATTTTTGTTTTAAATAAAGAACAATAATATTAACAATTTGAGCACTTAATCTGTGCCAGGCCCTTTTCTAAGAGCTTTATGCGATTACCTCATGTAATCCTCATAATGACCCTATGAAGCAGATTCTGTTATTACTTTCATTTTACGTGAAAAGAACTAAGACACAATTTAAGTAATCAGCCTAAGGTCATACCTCGGCTAATGGGAGTAAGTGGAGCAGAGAGTTAAACCTAAAAAGTCTGACTTCAGAAATTTTGCTTCTAATTATTGATAGGGAAGATTGTCAGAATAAAATAACTACAGTTGAAGGACTTAGCATCCAGAAGCCTTGTTCACATTTCTATTTTAATATTCAGAAGTCCCTGGAAGATCAGTGAGTATCATCTGTATTTAGGAAAGCAAAGTGAGATGTCTCTCAAATACTAAAAAATAAAATAAAAAAACTTATCCTATATCCTATAAAAATTCTACCAGTAAACACAACACAATGCTGTCTGAAAATGAATGTCTACTGAAGTCATTTTATGACTATTGCCTTGTGGCTTGTGAGCCCTGCCCAAGCAAAAGATAAGGTCTTCTGCGGGGTTCTGAGAGCCTAACAATAGACCAGGCTTTTGACCAACAATTCCACATTATCAATTTTATTCATTTTTAAAACTCTTAATGGAGGCATTGAGATTCTGATGATGCATTTATGTCTAGCTTGCAATTAGCTCTGAAATCTCCTCTTTGCTTATCATCAATTTGACATTTTAACTCTCTCCACACTAGTATCTTATATAAGAACAATAAACATATGATATAGCCTCGTTATGTGCGAAGCACAGACCTAAGCACTTCATATATTTTAACTCATTGAATCCACACAACTGTATTAAATAAGTACTGTTATTATCACCATTTAAGACACTAAGATACTGTGGCACTGAGGTTAAATATCTTCAAGGTCACTTACTAGGTTAAATGGTGGAGCCAGAATCCAGGCTTGATAGTTTGGCCAAAAGACCATGTTCATAACCATTATACTGTACTACCATGAGATGACTCAACTATCACAAAGCATCATAAGACCTACAGTCAACCCCAAGATATTAACTCATTCACTAAGCATTTACTGAGCACCAGTTTTTCTAGGCACCATTCAAGGTCTGGGAATACAATGGTAAATGAGGCAGAGGGACTTTTAAGAAGAAGAGAGAAGGAAATAAATGATTAATTATAATACGATGGACTAACTGCCAGCCTAGAGCATATAGAAAGGGCTGCAGGAGCATAAATGGGACTATACTTGGTAGAGAAGACTCCTTGGAGGGATGGAAGTGAGGAGGGATATCTGAGGGGGAGAAAATAGACGGAATCTCCAATATAGTTAACAAAGTGAATTTCAAAAAACAGAACTCATTACCTTTACTTACCTCAAGGAAAAACTAATGATGCCAAACTTCAAGAATATGAATCATTTTGAGTCAGGGTCCTTGCAGGACACATAGAAGTGACAAGTAAGACCATTTAATAACGGGACAATTTACAGAGTTGTGAAGAGAGTTAAAAATACCAACTAGGGCAGGAGAAGAATCATTAACTCCAGAAGTTAGAAGTTTTTACTGTCTGTAATCTGGGGAGGTTTTACCATCTGTAATCAGGGGTGAGATCCTGGTAATCGGCAAAGAGATGCTGTTGTCCCTGAAACCTGACAATTGCTGTAATGGTGGGAAAGGCTCTGCGGCAAAAGGAGCTGTGGCTTTAAGTAGTGAAACAGCCACTGTCTGAACACAGACCAACACCTGGAGAAAATAAAACTCTGACTTTGTTCTCCTATCCACGAAGCTCCTACTAGTGCCTCCATTGGCCAACCAGAGGGCAAGAGAGTACAGGTGATGCAGTCCACAGAAGTCAGGTTCCTGGTACCTAGAGCAGGGTATGAAGGAAAGAAACTGGATCTGGAAAAACAGAGAGCCACCAACAGCCAGTTATTGCTCAAAAACAGTACTTGGTTATTCATCACCCTAAAGAAAACAGGAAACAATAGGAAATGGGCAAAATGAAGACTTTTCTAGAAGAGCTACCTAATTACCAGAATCTGTAACATGAAATGGAAGTTGTAGAGATCTTGCGTAAAGCTTTTTAAATACAAAATTCATGTCACGTCTAGTCCCGATTTTCTGTAGTACTAATTACTGATTTGAAAATTTTTAAACCAAGGTGACTTATTTCCATCTACAGAAGCTACTTCTCATAACCTCCATTTTAGAGAAGAGTTTGTTTTTTTTTCATATGACAAGCAAAGGTTATTATTTCTACCTCTTAACGTTGGTATATCTATTTCCTTCCTTCCTTTCCCACTACTGTTGCTTTGGTTCAAGCTATTATCAACCGAGGCTCCTACTGGCCCTGACAACAGGTCTCTGAAATGACTCCAGGTCTCTGAAATGACAGACTGCTGTCTGCCCACAGCATTGAATATGCTCCCAGAATACAATGTAAAATAAATTCAGATAATAGCAGTAGGAATTTCACAGAGAAAGATCCTTTACTGATGATATTTTCCAATTTGCATGTAATTTGCAATAATTTTAACTATACAAAATTAGCATTTAATTACCATCCAATCTTTTCTTTTTTAGCTTTTAGAGAGATCCATTAATTAAGGTGAGAAATTAGATGAATCTGGTTCTGCTGAATAAGGGAAATTGACTTTGATCTTTATGTAAAAATTAGGCATTCAGAGAAATTCATTGATCAGCATTAAGTAATGTTCTCTCTGACGATATTTAGTTTCAAGTGTTTAGTACTGCTGTCCCTTACTAAACTTTCTTTTACACTGCTCTCAGTAAAGTTTTAAATTGTGCAAAATTTTTTATTTATTCATTTTTTTTCTTTGGCGAGCATGGAAAAATAGAGCCAATTGTCAAAGTTGACCCTGGGTATCAGTAAAAGGGCAAATGTTGCACAAGTAGCAAGTATAACCTCTCTCTCTTTCTCTTCCCATGATACTGCAGAAAATAGAATTTGGAAGGTATTTATGGAAGAGGAAAGTGGAGAATGAAGAATGGGAACAGCAAGTGGTAACTATGAAGCTTAATTCTCAGTATTTAAAAATAACTTTTCTACTTTTAGAGTTGCATACTAAACAATTGAACCCTTTTTCTGTTACAGTCATTAACTAATGATACAGAGTATTTACTACCTTATTAGTACTGGACTTAGCTCTGTACAAAACGATAATAAATAAGCTCACTATTTATCTTCCCTGAGAACATTAGCATTATGAATACATATATAGATAATGTGTGTGTATATATATAGTGTGTGTATATCAAATGTGTACCTGTATATTAAATGTACATATATTTATGTCCTCATATATATGTGTATATACTTTTATATAATACATATTTTATACACATGTATACTTATATATCCTGTTTTATTCAGGTTAATATTAGGACACATATGGAAAACTTACGCCTTGTGAGACACATCCATTGGCACTCTAAACCACCTACAGAATTACAGATGGGAGTCTCATGATCTTTATACTTCATCAAATAGTTCATCAACAAATATTTGAATGTTTACTCTCTGCCCAGGTCTTATCTGTGTTTTCTTAGAAGAACACAAAAATGTATATGACTCTACCATCAAAAAATGTGTCGATAAAACTTAAACACAGTTTAAAAAATTAATGGTGAATGTTGCCAAATGTCTATGATAAATTTATTTTAGAAAATATGATCATTATGGGAATGAAGAAATAAAAATAATTAGACTAGTTAGAACAACCTTTACAAAAAAGATAGCTAAGACATTTATTGAGCACTATGTGCCAGGCATCCTACCTTTATTTGCCATTTGATACTCGCAGTAAACCAATGAAATAATATCATTGTATAGTGTAATGATATGGTATAGGATATTATAATATGGTATGATGGCCATGAGTATATTTAACCTTGCCAAACTTGCTAGAATTTAATTTCCCCATCAGCAAGTAGGGAAAACCATCACCTGCTTCACTCGTGAAGTTCAAATAAGGTTATGTATATATAATATATATAAAAGATATATCTATATCTCTATCATCTATCTATCTATCATCTATCTATCATCTATCTATCTATCTATCTATCTATCTATCTATCTATCATCTATCTATCTATCTATCATCTATCTATCTACTACTTTGAACAGTGTTCAACTTCCCACAGCTAATGAATGGTTTACTTGACAGTCTGACTCCCTGTCTGAATCCTAACCCTATGCTGTAGGTGGCAGAGGGACACAAAAAGACAGAGGTTAGCTTAAGCAAGGTTTCTCAAAGTGGTCCAATCTACCTACATTATAATCATTGTGATTACTTTTTTTAAGAAAAATTCTTATTCCTCTGTTCAAGATGACAAACTCAACCCATGGATTTATCTTCTTTCCTCCTCACTCTCTCTAAAATTGGAGGAAAGGAATAAAGAAGCTTCTTTTCCCATAAACAATGAAGACAGAAATGGGGGAAGCTACCACCCCAAAAGAAATCTAAACAGGAAAGATGAGCAGGTGAACTGCTAATGGATATTCATAAAGCTTGTCAGAGTAACATAAGAAAAGAGCCTCCAGCAGAGAAGGTAGTCTGTCTTTCACTGAAACCCAGAAATTCCACTTTCAATGGAGGTTTAGAGTGAAATGTAGTTTATTTTAAACAGGATATAAATGCAAGTCTTTTCATACATCCATAGATTCCTTCATCCCTCTTCCCTATCCCAATGCCACAAACACTAGGCAGGTGGATGCTTTTACTCTAGGAAATAAAGTTAATTTTTTTATTGAGAAAAAATTGAACGTATCAGTTTTTATGAGCCTTGAGAGAGATCTCCTGAGTATGGTGGCACAGCTAAGTGAGAGCTGCAATTTTCTTCTTCCTTGCTTGTCAGAAAATTGCAGTCCTGACACGAAAGTCAACCATGGGAAGAAGGGGCACATTGAGTCTACCCGGGCATCTTTTCTATTTTTATGAGTCTAGAGGAGACTCATTTTTCTATTTTATATGTCCAGAGATTGTGCCTTTTTCTATCTTGTCTGCTCAGAGAGGACGGCCTTTTCCAGTTTCAACAATGATGCAGTACAGGTGAGCAGCTGTGTGTTGTGGGTTGGAGACCAAAGACTTCCACTTGCTAGAACTGAAAGGCCCCCTGCCACTTTCTTCCCCACTCACACAATAAGCTCAAAGCATTACACACTTATCCAGACCTCCATAACCAAGTGGAGTGGAAGACTGGAAGCCATGCTACATATGCATCAAATGAGTCTATAAACCAGGGTCAGCAAAGGGTGGCCCTAGGACAAATCCTACCCACCATCATTTATGTGGTCTGCAAGCCAAAAGCGTTTTTAATATTTTTTGTTGTTGTTTTGTTGTTGGTTTTTTTGTTTGTTTATTTGTTTGTTTTTGAGACAGTCTTACTCTGTTGCCAGGCTGGAGTGCACTGGGGCAATCTCGGCTCACTGCAACCTCTGCTTCCCAGATTCAAGCTATTCTCCTGCCTCAACCTCCCAAGTAGCTGGGACTACAGGCACCGTGCCATCATGCCCTGCTAATTTTTGTATTTTTAGTAGAGACAGGGTTTTACCATATTGGCCAAAATGTTCTCCATCTCTTGACCTTGTCATACACCCACCTCAGCCTCCCAAAGTGCTGGGATTACAGGGGTGAGCCGCCGTGCCTGGCCTGTTTTTAATATATTTTAATGGTTGGGAAAAAGTCAAAGTAAATGAATATTTCGTGTGTGTATAAATTATATGAAATTCAAATTTCAGTCTCCAAAGAGTTTTACTGAAACATAGCTACACTCATTCATTGACACATTATTTATGGCTGCTTTTGCATTACAATGGTAGACTTGAGTAGTTGCAATAGACAGCATATGATTCAGAAAATCTAAAATATTTACCATTTGGCCTTTTACAAAAAATGTTTTTTATCCCTGCCATAAAGCATTTTTTAATGCACCTTTTCTTAAGAGTTGGAAAGAATGGTTTGTAAAGTTTATAGGTTATTATAGTTTCCAGACAGTCTTTACATGCCCCATGCCCCACCCTTTATTTGCTTGATTTCTTTTCAGCTAGTATCTTATCTTTCACACTACCTGGTGCTTCCAACCTTGATTGAGCATTGAACGCCAAAAGCAAGATTCATGTTCCTTTTCTTGTCGGAGGGTACCAGTGTCAAGTGGAAATTCTGAAAAAGTTAGGTGAATTTGGGCTGCTCACGAGGGAGTAGGTAGGTCAGGGCAAAGCTTTCACCCCTATTTTTAGGACCCAGCGTTTCAAGGTCAGAGTTCTCTATAAATAGCCCAAGATGGCCGGGCGCAGTGTCTCAGGCCTGTAATCCCAGCACTTTGGGAGGCCGAGGCGAGCGGATCACGAGGTCAGGAGATTGAGACCATCCTAGCTAACACGGTGAAACCCCGTCTCTACTAAAAATACAAAAAATTAGCCGAGTGTGGTGGCGAGCGCCTGTAGTCCCAGCTACTCGGAAGGCTGGGGCAGGAGAATGGCGTGAACTTGGTGGCGGAGCTTGCAGTGAGCTGAGATCGCGCCACTGCACTCCAGCCTGGGCGACAAAAAGCCCAAGATGACCAATGCTAAAGAACTGGTTTTTGTCCTTTTATAAAAATCATTTTTGTTTTTGCCAGCCTAAACCAATGCACTTATACTTTGTTCATGTATTTTCTCTGGAAACAGGTTTAAACTGAACTTCAACCACTGCCTTATTCTGTGTTCCTACAGAATGACTTCATAGTAGGTCTTTTCCTTAATACATGTTCCTGTGGTCTTTATAGGTCCAGAAAATCAACTGTCAGATCCTGAAATTGAAACATTAACTGAATCTGAATAGAAACGAGAACCATTAGAGAAACTATTGGGATAACACGGGGCTATCTAAAGGAGAGCAAGTACACCTTCATTTTCAGCTCCTGACGTAATTGGGCTGCCCTGACAGAAACACAACAGAACATTGACATTCCATGAACTAGGCAGAATCTATAATGCTTTCATTTTGTACCCTAGAAATATCTAAAATAGTGTGAATTTCCATTTGGGAATTTAAGTGTTGTTTCGGTATGCTTTGATACAAGTACATGAAGGATCCAGAGGCACTTACAACAATGAAGTTGAAATACAGAATGAAGGACAACAGAATTGACTGTGGATTTCTCACTCCAGAATTCCCCATCCAATGAGTCCTAGAGTACTTAGAAATGGAGTAACCTTAGCAAGTTTCAGGGTTAAGACCAGAGGATCCCATATTGCAAGGTCTGATTAGGGTTCAGGTTATGCTTATGGTATAATTCTATTACCACATGTGTCTAATACCAACCATTGACTCTAATGCTGTTCTTTAAAAGGTTAAGTCTTTTCCAGGACAAAGCATATACTGAAAAAACATGAGGGAAATCCACTTAGAATGGTTGGCATTTGTCTCCTGGACATTACTAGGAAGGCTGCCAGTTCATTTGCCTTTAAAAAGACAAAGACAAAATTCCTGAAAGCAAATTGGTCCATGTCATGCATTGGAATTTATTCCCTAAACCCTATAAAAAAGATAACATAAATATTATGCAATGAATTCATGAAAAGATAATGTTGTGTCAAATTGAAGTTACTAAAATTATAATCATGTACAATTAGGAAGACATCTACTATGTTTTAGTCATGTACTGGCTCTAGACAAAATTTAAAATCAACATAACATAACAGCAATTATGATAATGGACATTTAATTTGCCATTAGATAGATTCACAATTGAAGTAATTCCATGAACAATTAATAAAGCATATTAACCCTTAAGCATATCAATTTCTGTACCCTTTCTCTCAGAAATACTGTTGGTTAACTTTTAGCAGTATAAAGATATTTAGACTTCGTGGAATAAAAGTGTGCATTATTTTAGAGTATACTGTCAGAGTAGACACTACAGAAACAGATTTGATATTCATTATATATACCAACTACAATTATACTAAGAGATATTTTAATATATGTATTAGTCTTCTTGGGCTGCCATAATGAAATGCCATAAACTGGGTGGCTTAAATAGGAATTTCCTTTCTCAAAATTCTAGAGAATAGACATGCAAGAACAAGGTGTCAGAAGAGCAGCTTTCTGTTGAGGCTTCTTTTCATGGCTTGCAGACGATTGCCTTCTCGCTGTTTCCTCACAATTCCTTTCCTCTGTGTGCACCAAGAGAGAGCTCTGGTGTCTCTTCCTCTTCCTATGAAAACACCAGTCCTATTGGATTAGGGTCCTACCCTTATGACCTCATTTCATCTTAATTAACTTCTAAAAGTTTCTCTCCAAATGCAGTCAGGGCTTCAACATATGAATTTGGGGGGAACACAATTCACTCTGTAAGATATGAATAAACAGAAAGCATGTTCCCTTTCACACCCTTGTTTTAAAATTATTACAGAAAAATAAAATGTGAGCTTAGATCTTCCCGTTTTTTACCCTACTGATGAGGTAGGAAAGATATAAAGGAGGTAGTGGATTCTTTTATACCACAGGTGGTCCTTTGGAATACTCTGGAAATAATAACAATCTAAAGTGATACTTCTTAATTGCAAAATAATTTCACCAATAGCTTCCTAATAGAGAGCAGTCAATGCACCTGTCTTACCCCATTCAGGATGCTGTAACAAAATATCATAGACTGATGTTTTGTAAACAATAGAAATGTATCTATCATGGTTCTGAATGCTGGGGAGTTCAAGATCAAGGCACCAGTAGATTGAATGCCTGGTGAGGACCTGCTTTCTGACTCATAGATGGCTCTTCAGTGTGTCGTCACATGGTGGAAGACATAAGGCAGCTCTCTAGGGCCTCTTTTGTAAGGGCGCTAATTCCATTCATAAAGATCCACCTCTTGTGAGGTGACCTAATCACCTCCCAAAGGCCCCACCCCTTAGTAACATTACATTGGTGATTAAATTTCAGCATATAAATTTTGGGTGGCCACAAACATTCAGAATGTAATAGTACTCTTGGAACACACATCGTACATTATATATATCTATATATATTATACATATACACATTTTATATATATATAATGTATTTCCATAGTACTCTTGCTCTAAAAATATAGTGTAATGAATAAAATTAAATATCTGAGTTCACTTTCATTGAGATGTCCAACAACCTTCCTTAATCTTTGATATTCTTATTATTTTTAAATTTGAATACTTTCATCCAAAGTCCAATAGCAATTAAGTAACAACATTTGAGTCTAGATCTTTTAGAAAACTTTTTTTTCCTAATTCCTTGCTGCACAGGATAAGAATGCTATACAATTTATGATTCCACATAACATTTTTTGTTGTTATTGTTTTTTATTACTTAAAATCTGAAAGAAAAAAATAGTTTGGGTAATTCATTGCAGGGTGCTGTTTACTTGCTTTCGTGTTTTGGATTTGGAAAAGCACCTTTGGTTTATATGAAGAATGACTGAACATCTGAACACCTTAAAGAGCTCAAGTGAGGGGAAAGGGATAAACAGCTGGGCAGGTAGAAAACTGGAGCCAGCCGTGTGAATTAGCATTTGCCTTCTGAGGATGCACCTACTAACAGAAGGCAATGAGATACTTGTTATTAAACAATATAATGATATTAATTGCCACAAGTCATCAAGTGACAATTTCTAGATAACAGCCAGTGGTACTTTTCACAACCTTTATCTCATTTCATCTCTATAACTCTATACATAGATACCAGAATTTTCCTTCATTACACGGGTGAGGAAACTGAAGCTCAGAGAGGCTAATAAGCTAACCAGGGTTATATAGTAAGTATCCAGTTCAGAATTCACACTTAGGACAGCTTTCTATACCCATGTATGCTCTCTTTTTGCTACAATTCCCACTCTTCTGCCTTACAAAAAAGTATGTTTTAGTAACTTCAGCTTACAGAATACTTTGTTTCTAAATATTATTAAAATAGTAAGTCAAAGGGTATTTCTCTTCAAATGGTGTGACTGTAAGAAAATTACATAAATAACGAGGATAATGAATAGCACAGGCTATGAGAACACTTGGTGGAATGTGGTTGCCTATGGGAGAGTGTATGACTGATGTGTGAGTGTGAGTGATGTGTGTGATACTTTATCTTGAGCCAGCCTCTCCTCATGCACTAGTCTGAATCCTGGTTCTTTGCCCTTCTTTATGTTTTCCAATCACCTTGGAATTTTTATTCTCCCTTTAATCTATCCAATTGCATCAACTTTTAAGAAACAATTACAGTCTAATTTCTTCTAGGGCACTTTTGCCACATATTTGAACCGCATAATAGCATTTTGTTTATGGTCTCTACCCAGATCTTAGCTCTTGATAATAAACTATATGGTATTTTTATCTATTTACTTATCTAAACCTTAAACATCTTTGATCTCTTGAAAATAAGCTTTCAATGCATAGCAAATGCTAGAAATAAAAATCAGTTATTTGATGAATAAGTTGTCATATCAAATATGCCTTTTAAATTATGTATATGTTAATTAGTTTATTTGTTAGAGCAAGGAATCCAGGGTATGCATATAATCCTGCCAAACCAGTACGTTTTGCACAAAACTAAATTCTGTTCCAACTCTGGATACTATTCCCAAACTCCAGACACCAATTTCAGACTGGAGAATATGGATGCCTCACTCACTGAAGCAGAGTTTAATTGAATAAGACAGAGAATAACTTCTCTGTCTTGGGTTCCACATAAGGCACTGCTGCTATAGAGATTAATCAGATGCAGTCTTTCCTTTAATGAATTCAGTCCTACAGTAGAGGAGACAGACTTGTAGAGACAGATAAACTAGTCAGAGAGTTTAATGTTTTATTGGGACCTGGAAAGAAACAGCTATGTCACTGTTTTCTGTGTCACAGAAAAGCTGTCTAGTTGGACATCTAGAGGTCTCATAGAGAGATATCAGCTAGGTAAATAAGACCAATAAACTTCTCATCTGGCTGTCTCAGGAATTTGATATTGACAAATCAGAAAAGAGAACCCTTAGTCTTAAGGACAGAAGCCCAGCAAGGATGTCCTTGTTATGAGTATGTTATTTACAAGTAAAACAAAGCGATCATATCTGTGACTCACTCATTCCCTCCAGATTTGTGGCAAGTATTGAATCAGAGTGATTTGCTCTGTGATTACTATTATTCACCTTTGGAAAACTAACCTCTTTATGTCTTAATTCACAATTCTGTAAAATAGTGATAATGATAATACCTACACCTAGGATTGTTGCGTGATAATTGAATGAGTTATTTGAATGAGTTAATTGAAACTGTATAATGCTTACACAGTTTCTTGCACATTGTATGCACAATGATAACATAATATTATTTAAACATTTAATGATATGGTTTGTAACAGCTTAATGTATACAATACCATGGTAGAGTTGTAGCAGTCAAGAAATCTGAGCTGGTGAATTTATTTTTCATTCATTTAGTTATTTCTGAATATCTATTGAGCACCTAAGTCATTCTCTTGTTTGGTGCTGGTAATATAGTAATAAATCAATCAAATCGACATTTTCCCCTAACAATGCTTGAATTATAATAAGAAATGTATCAAATAACCATGATAATATATGACGGCTGTTATCGTTTAGAGTCGGATGGGTTGTGATGGTTAATTTTATGTGTCAATGCAACTGAGCTGTGCAGTAACCAGATGTCTGGTCAAACATTCTGGGTGTTCCTGAGAGGGAATTTTTGCATGACATTAACATTTAAATCAGTAGGCTGAATAAAGCAGTTTGCCCTTCCTAATATGGGTGGACCTCAAGCAGTCAGTTGAAGAGCTAATAGAACAAAAAGGTTGAACGCCCCCTGAGTAAAAAACAATTTCTCCTGCCTGATATCTTGTATACCAGGACACTGGCTTTTTTCTGCCTTTGAGCTTGAACTGCAACATAAGCTCTTCCTGGTTCTCAACCTGCTCGTCTTTGGATGAAAACTACACAATTGGCTCTCCTAATACTGAGGCCTTTGAACTTTGATTAGAACTAAGCCTTCAACTTTCCTGGATCTCCCACTTGCTGGCTCACCCTGCTGATCTTGGGACTTGCCTACTTCCATAATCACACTAGCCAATTCCTTGTAATGAATTTCTTTATACATATGTTTAGTTTATACACACACATCTTATTGGCTCTGTTACTCTGGAGAACGCTGGCTAGGGAGCACTTACTTCCTATTTCTAATATCTCCTTCCCTGTGGAGGGAGCTTAACCTGGATTTTCCATGAACATAAGCTGGATTGTTCCTGTCTTCTCACTCACTTGTCTCCTAGGGAGGAGGAGTAAATTTTCTTAAAGGTTAGTTTAGAATAAAAAAATTGGGGTATGCATAACCCCCAATTCCTACTTATTCTCCCCCATTTGCTCTCCTCTGCCATGTGGTGGGACAAGACTGTGCTCAAGCATCCATCACTGTGTGTAACTATTGATAGCCCCAATTCTGCAGTTCAGGATAGAAAGTCCATTTACTAGCAAATATAAGCTACATTCTCCAATATTCACTTTATTAGTAATGGGGGTGGTACTTTTGCCTCCACCTGCTATAATCTTTTATCTAATTCTCATTTGATTCAGAACTCAAGTGGGGAAGTAGAGATTTAATTGTTGGATAACCTGAACTTCAAATAGCTATAATGCAGAAAACACACATAGGAGGGATTTAATCTAGAGAGACAGGAAAGGCCTACTGAAGGAAATGATGCTTGGATATAAGCTGACCACTAAAAGAGAGAGGAGGTGAGTCCGGGACACAGCGGGCTCTTCCTGTCCTGTTTCTGGATGAGCACTGCTTATGGCACTTTTTACTTCCCATTATCTTCATTGACAAATGTTCGTTTTAGACTTTATTAATTACATTTGACTCTTCAAGGTCTTTAGACATATTGAAATAGTCAGTTTTATCTTAAGTTACAGCCTCACTTTTTGTTAGAGAAAAGCTTTCAGTAATCCATTTAAATTACTGCCCTTTTGCAAGTTAATTTTCCATGATTATTATTAATATTAATAGCTATCAATTATAGATTACTTACTATCTGTCAAAGAGGAGGGAAAGAATTTTGTATACATGATCTCATTTGATACTTATAAAACTGTAATTTGAATAGTGTTACTACCCGCATAATCAGATGAAGAAATTAGTGCTTAGGAGACCAAGTGACATATCCCTAGGTCACATAGTTAATAAGCAGCACAGCCTGGGTGGAAACCGCTTGTGTTATTTTAAATCCAGTGTCCATACTCCTAAAAAGTATAGTTTACTTTCTTAAAAGCTAATGTTATTTCTAAGTACTGGATTACCCATTTTCAACTTTAATTATAGCAAAACCATGTGAACAAGCTTCTACAGGACATCAGCAAGGAAAAGGCACTGTAGTGCAGCCAATTCCTTACACTGACAAACTGGTTAAATTATCAGATCCTTTAATGCAGAATAAAATTTGTGTGGTCTTTGTGTGGAGAAAATGTTATATATATATATAGTATGTATTTTATTTTTAATTCACTAAAACCCAAACATAATTACCTTTAATGACATATTGCATAATTTAGGAAATATATTTGCACACATGTCAGCATACAATTTGATGCTTAAATCAATATACTCCTTTCTGGGACTTCGTCATGAACAATTTTTGAAATGCAGAAATATATGCTTGGAATTAATTAAGTTTAATTCAACAAAAATTTACTAAGCACTAGCAATGTGCAAAGTATTGTGCCAGAAACAATGGAGAATACAAATTCAATCTTCAAGGATATCACAATGTCTTATATTGTGATTTCTAATTCTCATTTCTATTCACAGAAGTTATTTTATTATTTCCTAGGTGATCTTCCTGTTTTCCTTCCTCCATTTGTTTTGCTGCCCAGTATAAATGAGAGATGAGATCCTTCATAAACCATATTTTTATTGCCTTGCACCATGGTAAAGAGAAATGGCAGGTGAATAAGAATTTTCTGTTTCGAACTAAAATTTTAATAGCACCTAGAACACTGTCATCATAAAAAAATAATTGATTGTGGTATTGATGCCAGCATTTATTTCCTTGGCACTTTATTTGACTGGAAGAGCATTATAGTGAATGAGATGCTCTAGCCATTCTAAATCTCATTAATGGCTGGCAAATATTCCCCTATATTCTGAAACCTTTCTGAGATATGCACAGCTATCTCTCCAAATTAACAGTGTCTATATGACACTTGGTGTACCACCTGTTCCCCAAGGGCAGAAAGAATAGAAAAAAATCAGTCAACAGGAAAAAAAGCAAGCTTTGGAAAAAAAAATTCCAGAATAAAACAGGATTTGTGAAAATGTATCTCCCCTCTAATACCCACCTCTTTTTACAGAGGCAACTTTAGTGTGAGTTTCTAGAATGCAGACTAGAAATTTGCGTTATGCTTCTTAGTATATCAGATTATACTCAAGGTATATACCCTATAGACACTAAATGAAAATTGCTTGGTACAAAGATTGACTCTGTGTGCCCTTATTATGGCCTCAATCTCTCATGTTTCAATATATACTGATAAGATGTTAAATAAAAATAAAAACACAACACTTTTGAGGAAGGTATGCAGAGAATGAGGAGTAAGGAGATTTAAGAAAGTCTTTTAACCAGCACAGTGAATCTAGATTGGAGAGAGAAAAATAAAGAATGGCTTTCTGTATCACCTTGTCATTCTGTAATTACAACAATCACTTTCAAGAACTGTCTGGATATTAAAGTGGTAAAACTAAAATCAATCTAATTATCCACAGTGAACTTTCCTTCCATCAATTTCCATTACAGGGGAAACAAAATTGGCCATTACTTACCACTTCAATATTAATGCTGCCTCCAGCCCCACTGAGAGGTACTTAGATGCACACCATTTGTTAGAAATCTGAAAGTGATTCTTTTGACTATTAGCACATGCATAGCAAGAGAGATGAGACAGAGAGAAATTACTAGCTCATTTTTTTTCTTTCAACAAACAGGCACTAGGCTTAGCCTTGTGATTATAAACACACATAAGATGATTAGTCTTATTGAAAGAATTCAGAGTCTGGTTAGGGAGAAATACACATAGATAATAATGAAACAATGTGGTAAATGCAATGATTGAGAGATTTACATAGTAATGAGCAGGAGTAACTAGCCAAGTCAGAATGTTTGTAAAAGATAGGGAGAGGGATATTAGTCAGGGATATAACTGTGATGTTTCTTGGGAGAAATTGGAATGAGAAAGATAGCATTTCCTCTAAAAGTAAAGGCCTGAGCAAAATCATGGAGGAGAGACAGACTAAGGGGTGAATATGGAGCTACAAGCAGTTTGCATTCTGTAACCTGGTAAACCAGGCAGAGACTGCCAGGCTGAAAAAAGCAATGAGGCAATGAGGTATATACTTTGTGTTCCATTTTAAAGAAAAAATTTTTTCCTAATAAGATATTAAAGAATCCAAATGTTTACAAGCATTGGAGCTACACTGTTAAGATCTGTGTGCTCATTGTTCCATTGCCCTTCCAGATCTATTCTTCCCCTATCTCAACTCTATGCTCTGCCCTGAGACAGTGACCTATACAGACTACATCGAGGGTTCTCATGCCTTCTGATTTCCAGCTGGGTTTGGGCAATGGGAATCCTAGTTGGAAGATCAGAAGGAGGTTGAGAGTGAGGTCAGAGTATTTATCTGGCTTCCACCCAGCTTAAGAGGGCATCAAACACACCAGCTCAAGAGAGCATCTTGAGTTGCTGTGTTTCTTGATTATTCAAAGATCTTTGCTTCTTTCAAAGCAGGCAGCCTTATCCATTTAATTTTCCCATATTCCAGTAATCAATTTCCTCACCTCATCCCATAGAGCCAAGAGGTCATAATACCTCGGTCAGACTATTACACCATCTGTTGTGGTTGTCCTATGTGCAAAGCTCTGGAAATTGTCTCTCTATGAAAAAAGCTTCCATGAATTGTCCTACTTTAAAATGCTCATTGTTTCCTGTTGGAACCTGAACTGATACATGTTGCATATAGATAAACCAAACTAGAGGCTGTAATGAGAGTGCTTTAAAAAAAAGAGAGAGAAGATGGCCCAGCAAAGACATCCATATTACTGGATCAATGATACTGGAGACAGAGAAGTGAAAAAGTTAATAAGTGCTTGAAGGTAAAATCAGTTGAATGTATTAATTTGTTGGGAAGAGAGGCAAAGGAGAGGGGAAAATCAAGAATTATTTCCAGTTTTTTAATTTTCAAGTTTTTAATTCCAGTAACTAGATGGATTGTAGTGCTAATAGAGACTAAAGATGAAGGAGAAATTTATGGGAAAAGATAATAAGTTTATTTCCATAAAATTTTGACTTTGAGATATCTAGACCTGCTGGGCAGGTGACAATAGAAATCAGGATGGAAAGCAATACTTTTGGAAGTTGTCAGCATATCAGCAGGTGGGATTTAAACCATGAGAGGACCCTGGAAAAGCCAACATTTAAAGAAACAGTTCTCAGATTTGAAGGCTCGTAGGTTCTACCCAGAATGTGTGTAAAAATGCACTGTCCAAGATCTTTAATCTATGACTCTGATTCAGTAGGTAGAGTGGTGGGTTTAGAGATTTTACACTCTGAACATATATCCCAAGTAATTCTGATTAATAGTTTGCAGATCACACTTACAGGAATATTAATTTAAGGGTGGAGAAAGGAAGAAATGCTCATAAAAGTGAGAAAACAATGCAATATCAAGAAAACATACAAAACTCCTAAAACTCAACAACAGAAATAAAACAACTTGATTTAAAACTGGGCAAAGAGCTTGAATAGACATTCTCCAAAGAAGAAGATGCATGATGGCCAGGACAATGAGTACATGAAAAGATAATTAACACCAATAATCATTAGAAAAATGCAAATCAAAACCACAAGGAAATATTATTGCATCTTTTAGGATGATTACTATCAGAAACACCGAAAATAAGTACTGGCAAAGATGTGGAAGAATTGGAATCTTTGAGCAATGTTGGTGGGAATGTAAAATGATACAACCACTGTGGAAGCTGCATGGTAGTTCCTCAAAAATAAAAAAAAATTACCCTATGATCCAGCAATTCCACTCTTGAATATATGCCCAGAAGAATTGAAGGGTCTTGAACAGATAGTTATACACTAACATTTATAGCAGCATTATTCACAATAGCTAAACTGTGTGTAATTATAAAGGTAATATCTGAAACAAAAATATAAAACTTCCTAAATATAAAAGTGTTTTTAAAAATAGCAAAGAAAACATGTTATTTAAAGAAACACAGAAAATATAAAATAATACATATAGCAATTATGACAGTTAAATTTAAAAATATTAGTCATACCAATAAACGAGAATAGATTTAACTTACAGAGTTAATGAAAAATATCTCAATTTGGTTCACAAAGCAATACTCCCTTATATGTTGTGTATAAGAGACACATCTAAAATGAAGTGATTCAAAGAGGCTGAAAATAAAGTAAAAATCAAAGTTATACCAGTCAAATGGAAACAATAAGAAAACCAGGGTTGTAATATTTATATAAGGTAAGTCAAATTAGAAGCCAGAAAGCTTGAAAAGGAATCTGAAAAGAAAGACGCTTTTTAACGTGAAAGCTACAATTCATAATAAATACATGATAGACTCTAATATCTATGTACAAAATAATGTGGCAATCATCTTTGAAAGCAGAAACTACAAGAGAGTAAAGGAGACAGAGAGAAAAGCTTATTGTAAGAGACTTTAAATACTAATTTCAGTAAAAGACCAAGTGGGTCAAAAATAATTAAAGATATGGGTATTAGTAACATAATCAATAAGGTATATTTTATTAGTATATATTGCAATTTATACATGCTTTTGTTTGTTTTTTGTTTGAGACAGGGTCTCGCTCTGTCACCCAGGCTGGAGTGCAGTGGCACAATCTCGGCTCACTACAGCCTTGACCTCCTGGCCTCAAATGATTCTCCCCTTTCAGCCTCCTGAGTAGCTGGGACTACAGGTGCATGCCACCACACCGGGCTCATTTGTTTTTTCTTGCAAACACAAAGTCACACTGTGTTGCCCTCTAGTAATAAAGAGCATAACTTTACCTTAAGACCTTAAGAAATCGTCACAAAATCAATCTTAGATTGTAAAGAAAGCATTGGTAAGTTACATAAAGTATAAAGTAGAATTGCTACAAACAGCACTTTCCGAATAAAATAAGAAAAAACTAAAAATTAAAAACAAAAAGCCAAGATTTTCCACTTGGATTTTTTTTTTTAAATTACTATAAAATTTAAATTATATAATTTCTTTTAAATCATGATACAGAAACTTTACAAGTTAAAAGCAAAAATAGGAGAAAAATTCAGAACCATAAATATTTAATTCAATAAAAATGAAAGGATGAAAATAAATTAAAATGCAGACAACAATGCATATCCTATAGGTCTATGGAAAGTATTAGCATAATGTATGTAAAATACTGGGTATATGTTTCGCATGCTGTAAAAGTGAATGAATGTTATTTGTCTAATGATGCTCTGCAATCTTCTGAACATGTCCATCGCAGTGATTACTGAAAGACATTCTTATGCTCCCTTTAGTCTCTCATTCTTCTACATTACTGAAGACGAAAGCCATCCAATCAAAGGCCTTTCCCTGTATCATCTCTTATCTCCAACTTATTTTCATCATATCTTTCTCTCTATATCCAGATTTCTGTGTCCCATTTCTGTAGATTTCAGAGGAACAGGCTCCTCTCTTCATGTCTGAGACTAAATTCTTCACCTTCCTGCCTCATACTGAACTTTGCTTAGGACTATGATTCTGTTTTGATTCTTCAGCATCTTCTTCTCCAGTGGTTCCTTCATCTCAGTCTACAAATATGCTTTAACAAAAATAAAGCAAAACTTAACTTACTTCAACCTAGCTCGTTTCTCAAACTCTTTTTAAATCCCTTCTTATTTAGCAACTTCATAAAATAGTGGTTGATGTTCAATGCTTGTACTCTTGGTGGATTCACTCTTTAAACTCTTGCTTCCTCTTTTCTGTCCCTACCAATCTATTAAAACTATTTTTTATTGATACAAAATGTTTTACATATTTATGGAGCACATATGAGTGATTTGTTACATGCACAGAATGTATAATAATCAAGCCAGGGCATGTGAGGTCTCTATCACTCTCAGTATATATCCTCTCTTCTAGCTACTTTGAAATATACAGTACAATCTTGCTAAGTATAGTTATCTTACTCTGTTATTGAATATTGGGGCTTATTTGTTCTATCCAACTGTATGTTTGATAAATCACCTGCAAATCACCAACACGATTTATTCTTCAACTTGATTTTACTTGACATCTCAGTTCGAGTTGACACAGCAAATATCCCTTCTTACTGAGAACTTCCCTTTCTTCATCTTTCATGTCATAATACTGACTTAGTTATTCTCTTCCTGCTCTGCTGTCACTTTCTCTGCCTCTTTGCTTCCCCAAGGTTTCCTTTTAATTCTCTCCTTCTCTCTTCCTTTCATGATGTTTTCAATTTCTGAGTATGCCCCTGACTCAATTCTTCATTATCTCTCGCATCTGCTCACTTACAAAATACTTCTAATTTTTTTTAAAAAGTTTCACGTCTGTCCTTTTCTTTCCGTTTCCATTGTCAACGTTTTAGTACATGTATGTACTATGACAAGTCTCCTAACTTTTGTTCCATCTCACACCAATGACAATTTTTGTCCTATTAATACACTTTAATTATATTATTTTTCTGTTCATGAATCATTAATGGATTCTTACTGCTTCCAAAACATAAATTATAAATTCTATATTTTGGCATTTACAACTCCTTATAATCTTAAGCAAATTTAACTTTTGAAATTCTCATTAGTCCCTGAACATATGCTATGTTTCAACCCAATTAGACAACTTGCCATTCTTCATAACAAGCTTGGTGCTTTTCTCTTTGATATCTTTTTCCAGTTCTAATTTCTACCTAAGATCTCTCTTACGCCACATGATACACGTAACAATTCTTTACTTCTTATTATTGAAAAACCTAAATCAAATGCCACCTTCTCCTCAAAATGACCTGAAGACTTTAGACAAAGGATTTTTCCTCTTCCGGATTCCTAAGAGTTATTTCTTATGCCATATTTACTTTTTCACATACATTTCTTACGTTTCTATGGATCTGAAAGATCACCTGGTACATAGAAATGTATTCCTTTTCATACAACCCTTTATATTAATATATCCACTAGGTCCTAGCACAATGATATACACAGCATAGACATTATGAAATACTGATTGAATGACTGACTGATGAATGAGAGAAGTAAAGATACATGTAGGTGGGTGATAAGGAGTGTGGAACTGAAAGTGGTGGAAACATGAATTCAGCTTATGTTTATAAGTACAGTTGCAGAAATGAAAAGAATGGCTTCTATATGTCCTAGATTCTCTGTCTCTCTACTTTTCAATGCTTGATCTGACTGTAGGCTCAGCCTTACACCAATTTCTTGGACCAAGCCCAACTTGAAGCTAAGATAAATTTGTAAGTAAAACAAAACAACTTCAGGCTAAGTTCTATTCTTGTTGACATTTCTTTTATTTTGCCATTTCTATTCCTGTTAACTAATCCATAATCAACCACAGTAAAAGATAGTTAAATTTATATAATCTGCCTCCAGGCATAAAAATGACTTGTTACTCCATAGTTATTCACCAGTGCCTTGACAAAGGCACAGCACAAAATATATCTTGAATAAATTATTCAAGTTTAATTATTGAATAATTATTCAATATTGAGTAACAAATGCCAGCAGCACAGCAGCAAAATCCATTAGTACATCAAAAATCATATCCACTATGAACAAGTAGGTTTTATCCCTGGGATGCAAGGTTGGTTCAACATACGCAAATCAATAAACGTGATTCATCACATAAACAGAAATAAAGACAAAAATCACATGATCATCTCAATACATGCAGAAAAGGCTTTTGATAAAATTCAGCATCACTTCATGTTACAAACTCTCAACAAACGGGGTATTGAAGAAACATTCCTCAAAATCATAACAGCCATCTATGACAAACCCACAGGCAACATCATACTGAATGGGCAAAAGCTAGACGCATTCCCCTTGAAAACCAACACAAGACAAGGATGGATGCCCTCTCTCATCACTCCTATTTAACAATGTCCTGGCCAGAGCAATCAGGCAAAAGAAAGAAATAAAGGACATCCAAGTAGGAAGAGAAGAAGTCAAATTATCCCTGTTTTTAGATGACATGATTCTATATCTAGAAAACTCCAGCCTTGGCCCAAAAGCCAAACTGATAAACAATTTCAGCCAAGTGTCAGGATACAAAATCAGTATGCAAAAATCACTAGCATTCCTATACACCAACAACAGTCAAGCTGAGCACCAAATCAGGAATGCAATCCCATTCACAGTTGCCACAAAAAGAATAAAATACCTAGGAATATGGCTAACAAGGGAGGTGAAAGATCTCTACAATGGAAATTATAAAACACTAATCAAAGAAATCAGAAATGACACAAACGAATGGAAAAAAAATTCCATGCTTATGGATATAAAGAATCAATAGCCTTAAAATACCATACTGCCCAAAGCAATTTATAGATTCAATGCTATTCCTCTCAAACTACCAATGATATTCTTCATAGAAATAGAAAAAAACTATTTGAAAAATCATCTGGAGCCACAAAAGAGCCTGACTAGACAAGGAAATCTTAAGCAAAAAGAACAAAGCAGGACAAAGCTGCTCAACTTCAAACTATACTATAGGGCTACAGTAACCAAAACAGCATGGTAGTGGTACAAAACAGACACATAGACCAATGGAACAGAATAGAGAGCCCAGAAATAAGGCTGCACACCTACAGCGATCTAATTTTTGACAAAGCTTGTAAAAATAAGCAGTAGGGAAAGAACTTCCTGTTCAATAAATGGGGCTGTGATAACTGGCTAGCCATATGCAGAAGATTGAAATTAGACCTTTTCCTTACACCATATACAAACGTTAACTCAAGATGGATTAAACTCTTAAACATAAAACCAAAAACTATAAAAATCCTGGAAGACAGCCTGGGCAATACCATTCTGGACATAGGCATGGGCAAAAATTTCATGATAAAGTTGTCAAAAGCAAGCACAACAAAAGCAAAAATTGACAAATGAGATCTAATTAAACTAAACAGCTTCTGCACAGCAAAAGAAACTATTAACAGAGTAAACAGACAACTTACAGAATGGAAGAATATATTTGCAAACTATGCATCTGACAAAGATCTAATATCCAGCATCTATACGGAACTTAAACAAATGTACAGGAAAAAAAAAACCTCATTACAAAGTGGGCAAAGGACATGAGCAGACACTTTTCAAAACAACACATACATGCAGCCAATATGCATATGAAAAAAGCTTAATATCACTGATCATTAGAGAAATGCAAATGCAAATGAAAACCTATTATTTAATGGCTATTACTTAAGTAAAAAAATAACAGATGCTGGTGAGGTTGCAGAGAAAAGGGAACAGTTATACACTGTTTTTGGGAGTGTAAATTAGTTCCATCATTGTAAAAAGCAGTGTGGTGATTCCTCAAAGACCTAACAACAGAACTACCATTTGACCCAGCAATCCCATTACTGGGTATATGCCCAAAGGAATATAAATCATTGTGTCATAAAGGCACATGCATGTGTATGTTCTTTGCAGCATGAAGACATGGAATTAACCTAATAGCCAATAGCGTGAAGACATGGAATTAACCTAATAGCAAAGACATGGAATTAACCTAAATGGCCATCAATGACAGACTGGATAAGGAAAATGTGGTACATATACACCATGGAATACTATGCATTCATAGAAAAGAATGAGATCATGTCCTTTTCAGGAACATGGGTAGAACTGGAGGCCACTATCCTTAACAAAGCAACACAGGAACAGAAAAACAAATGCTGCCTGTTCTTACTTATAAGTGGGAACTAAATGATGAGCATACAGAGACACAAAGAAGGGAACAACAGACACTGTGGCTGATATGATTTGCCTCTGTTTCCCCACCCAAATCATCTCAAGTTGCAATCCCCATGTGTTGGGGTAGGGACCTGGTGGGAAGTGACTGAACAATGTGAGGCGGACTTCCTCCTTGCTGCTGTCATGATAGTGAGTGAGTTCTCAAAAGATGTGGTTGTTTGAAAGTGTGTGGCAGCTGTTGGTGGGAGTGCATATTAGTTTAACCATTGTGGAAGACAGTGTGGTGATTCCTCAAGGATCTAGAAGCAGAAATACCATTTGACCCAGCAATCCCATTACTGGGTATATAACCAAAGGATTATAAATCATTCTACTATAAAGACACATGTGCACATATCATATGTTTATTGCAGCACTATTCACAATAGCAAAGACTTGGAACCAACCCAAATGCCCATCAATGACAGAATGGATAAAGAAAATGTGGCACATATATACCATGGAATACTATGCAGCCATAAAAAAGAATGAGTTCATGTCCTTTGCAGGGACATGGATGAAGCTGGAAACTATCATTCTCAGCAAACTAACACAGCAACAAAAAACCAAACACCACATGTTCTCACTCATAAGTGGGAGTTGAACAATGAGAACATATGGTCATAGGGAGGGGAACATCACACACTGGGGCCTGTTGGAGGTGGGGGCCAAGGGGAGGGATAGCATTAGAAGAAATACCTAATGTAGATGATGGGTTGATGGGTGCAGTAAACCACCATGGCACATGTATATCTATGTAACAAACCTGCATATTTGGCACATGTATCCTAGAACTTAAAATATAATAATAATAATAAAAGAAAGTGTTTGGCACTTCCCCCTTCACTAGTGCTGTCTCCTGTTCCGCCATGGGAAGATGGGCCTTGCTTCCCGTTCTCCTTCTGTCATGATTGTAAGTTTCCTGAGGCCTCCCAGTTGTGCTTCTTGTTAAGCTTACAGAACCGTGAGTCAATTAAAGTTCTTCTCTTCATAAATTACCAAGTCTCCACTAGTTCTTCATAGCAGTGTGAAAACAGACTAATACAGTTGCCTACTTGAGGGTGGAAGTTGGGAGGAGGGAGAGGAATAGAAAGAATAATTATTGAGTACTAGGCTTAGTACCTGGGTGACAGAATAATCTGTATATCAAACCCTTGTGACATGAATTTACCTATAGAACAAACCTGCATATGTACCCCTGAACCTAAAATAAAAGTTTAAAAATAAAATAAAAAAGAACAATTGTATAAACTGTGTTAAAATATTAACAAGAAAAATGACCATGAATGGTTTGACAAATGATCAAAGTGAGATAAAAACTTAACCAGATGACTTCAAGTCTCTTCTACGATGCTTGACAGGATATTTTAATAAAGTGTGCATCTTGAAGGCTATTTCCTTACTCAGAATGTATTCCAGTTGTTAAACTTGTCTTTCATAAATATAGGGCAAAATATCCAGAGCTGAAGTGGAGACAGAGTGAGGAGTAATGAGGTAATATAAGATCTGGCACCTTCAAAGAAAGAGCAGAGCTTACTCTTGATAACCCTGCCTAAAAGACAAAATACCTTAAGAGAAAACAGTTAAGGATGATTGGCAGGCATTCTATTTAAAGAGAGATCATATCTCATGGTCTGCAAACACCATCACATTTAGAATGATGGCGACAGAGCCTTTATCATGATGAAAATAGGAGAGATGGAGTAAATAGAATCATAGCTGAGAGATATCATGTGCGCTTTCTTTTGGGATTGTTAAATTATTCCACAATGAGGAAAAAAATATCCTAAATCCAGCAGAAAGACAGTAGGATGGATGAAAATAGCCTCTATATTCTCCTGTTCAGCAGCGTTAACTACATCCTTCTAGTTGCACAGAAAAATATTGTCTTCTTTGGATATACCTTTTGCATACTCCCATAATAATTATTATAACTACTTACATTAATTTAGTAACCCATTTATTGACAACTCTTTTGATACCTTGTAGTTTTGCTTATATATCTTTAAGAAGTAGATTTGTTTTCTTTCCTTTTTTTCATCAGCTATCAAAAATTTAGTAGGAATAAGGAAAATTTTCTTATGAATTCTAAGTATGTCTTACAGGCACTTTGCAGTCACTGCTAACACTTAGTAATTTTTGAGCATGGTAACCTTTGCTTCCAAAAGAACAACGGCAAAGCAGTTAGAAACAACAGAATCTATGTCAAAGAAACCAAATGCAATCACTAATCATCTCCTTCTACTTTACCTCTGTCCTGTCCCTAGTGCTTCTATTTACAGCTGTGCAGGATGTTCACTGCACGAAGGTATCTTCAAGAGGTAAGTAGGGGCTACAATATATGTCAGGCTCCACTTGCCAAGCTATATGCTCTAATATGGGGCTGCATTCATTCAGCATGTACATTTTTGAATTCTCATAAAAATACTCTGCAGGCTCACAGCAGCTTTGCCTGTCTGTTTCTATCAGGGCATAGATAGAAATATTTACCTAATGCTAGGCAGTGATCTATTCCATATGAAAGAAAAGTCCCTGTGGAAAACTATTACCAAATAGCCCTTTCTCCTTCTTCCTAAGAAAATCTGATATTGTTCACGATGGCAACATAGCCACCTAAAAACCTTCAGCTCCTTAGACTCCTGTACAGCTAGGAGTGCACTTGCTAGATGATTACAGCTAGGAGTGCACTTGCTAGACGATTTTGCCCATGAGATATAAGCTGAGACTTTCCGGGAAAGCTTTGCTCTTTCTGATACAGGTGCCAGTCCTTTCTGCTTTCTTGCCTTTTGTTTGTTTGTTTGCAAAGCGGACAGCATGCTGAGAATGCCGCAGCCATTTTGTGATTAAATGACAACATGAAGAAAAACTCTCACTGAAGACATCACATCAGAAAGGTAAAAGGTTCCAGGACATTAACAGCATCATAGAGAAGACAATTCAAAGACAAACTTCCCACTGCTTGTTACGTGTAAAAAATAAACCAATTTTGTTAAGCCACCGCGCACTTGTTACTGTCCCATGCAGTAGGAAGCACTCTTAATTGATGTGTCCATCTTTTCCATACCTTGCAAAAGATGTGTAAAAAATCTTTTGCTAGATTTCAAGTCCAAACTATTTATTGTATGTTATGTTTATCCAGTTACAAAGTTTTATGTTTAATTGCACTGTTTAACTAACACGTACCTAACTTATTTATGAGGTACAGCCAATATGTTAGGTTCTTGACAGATATATTGCTAAAAACAAATTATGACTTTTCCCAAAGTCTTGGTAAGAGCCCAAGGAAAGGGAAATAGCAGTTAATACTAAGCTGAGCTCTGCTGTTTCTTCTGTTTAATATGCTCAAGATATATAATTTTTAACAGATCCTGGCACATAGTGGGTAAAAATTGAATAATGAGTAAAATTGTGGCAATATATCAATGGTTTTGAACAATTTCCAAAAGAATAATTTATGCTCTAGATAAAAGTAGGCTGGATAAATGATAGATTCTGATGTTGCATTTCCTCAAATAAGACATTGTTGTATTTTAGAGGGTGAAGATTTTGCTCTTTTAAAATTGGAAAATATTGCTGTGAGTTTACTTATAATAAAGTTTACTATAATTCTGCATACTTATTTTCATGAAATAAGACTTTTCGTGCACATAATTTAAAAAAAGGAGTTCTAGACAGAAGGTATAAATGAAAGATACTTGGACCCTGAATACTGGTTCTTCATGTAAAAAGAAAATTAATCACTTGGCAAAGGTGCTCTGTGCCTTATTTCCTTATCGGAGTGTAAACTCTAAGGGTAGTGTTGTTCACCCTACATAATATTATCCACTAGAATATTGCCATTCCCAAGTATTTAAACTTTTCTTGTCTATTGTTTTCCAGGCATGATGCCACTAAAGATTAAAAAACAAATAAAATAAGGCTTAATGTCTCTCCTGAAAGTGCTCATGGGCTTGTGGTAGAAATAGTTCTATTTTTGTCACAAAGTGAGGAAAATCTAGCAATTGAGGTAGATAAAAATTACTTTGCAGCAAAATATATGAGTGAAGGCTACTGAAAATAAAAGAAGCAGTAAAACATACATGCTAGAATGCTAATTTAAGACATGTCTTTCAGTCTTTGATAAAACAAGTAAGGAAAGATAACTCAAGAAGCAATAGATATCTAAATAGATGATTGTTCAAATAGTTCTATAAAGAAAAATTTTATATTACATAAAGAATACCCTTTTTAAAACTGCTTATAAAAATTTCAAACATTGACCCTGCATTAGGCTATAAAGAAAATGTCAAGTAATTCCCTAAAGTGAAATGCAAAGTACATCTCTGATGACAGTGTAATTAATTTACAAGTAAGAAAATATATTAACAACCAAAATGCAACCACTTAGAAATGTCTTTTCTTAAAGTAATATTGGGGCTATGAGGAATATAAGACCTCAATTTCTAAATATTTAGATAATAATTATAAGAAGAATACTAAGCATCAAAACACATGAATTGTAACTAACATTATACTAACGGGAAAAATACAGCCTTTTAAACATTCGCTAATAAATCAAAGGGAATAAATATTTTTTAAAGGTAAACATTAAATGTATAAGTGAGCATGAGATTGTAGAATTTAAAAATAGAATTTTTCTGGTTAAAGTAAAGCATGGAATATTTTTACCTAGTTTGGATTACTGGGAAAGAAGTAAGACAAAGACTCCTACCCCTAGACCCATGGATAACATTTTATGTTCCTATAATATAAAATGCCTTCTTTTAAGCTGATAAGGAAACTGAAAACAATCAAACACCTTCAAAAAAAAATTAATCAGTCAAAAAATGTATCTGTAAGACCAGATTTAACTATATGCTTGCTTGATGTAATAAGAGGAAAATGTGTGTGTGTGTGTGTGTGTGATTTCCCTCCATTCAATATAGAGTGATAACTCATGTTTTCAAATTATTATCATTAATTTTTAAAAAATTTTAAAAATAGATATATAATAGTTGTACATATTTGGGAGACACATTTGATATTTTATTTATTTATTCATGTATTATTTTGGAGGTACATATGATGATTTAATACATTCACATAATTTGTAAAGATCAAATCAGTGTAATTGGGATATCCATCACTTTGTCTTTTTTAATGTTAGAAACATTCAAATTATTCTTTTCTAGCTATTTTAAAATATATATAACAGATTATTGCAAACTACAGTCATCCTACTGATCTATCAAATACTAGGTCTTATTTCTTCTATCAAACTGCATATTTGGACCCATTAATCAACCTCTCTTCATCCCCACCTCTAGCTTTCCAGGCCTCTGGTGACTGACGATCACCTCAGTAGTTTCATGAGATCCACTTTCTAAACTCCCACATGTGAGTGAGAGTATGTGACATTTGCTTTTCTGTGCTTGGCTTATTTCACTTAAGGTAGGGACATCCGGTTTCATCCAAGCTGCTGCAAATGACAGGATTTCATTCCTTTTATAGCTGAATAATATTCCACTGTGTATATATACTACATTTTCCTTATCCATTTATCCACTGATGGGTACTTAGTTTGATTCCATATTTTGACTATTGTGAAAGGTGCTGCAATAAACATGGGAGTGCAGACTTGTCTTTGATATACTGACTTCCTTCCTTTTGAATATATACTCAGTAGTGGAATTGCTGGGTCATATGGTACATCTATTTGTAGTTTTTTGAGAAGCCTCCCTATAGTTTTCCATAGTGACTGTAATAATTTATTTTCCCACCAACATTGTGTGAGGGTTCCCTTTTCTCCACATCCTCACCACCATCCATTTGTCCCAGCCTTTTTTATAAAAGACATTCTAACTGGGGTGAAATGATAACATATTGTGGTTTTATTTGCATTTCTCTGATGATTAATGATGCTGAACGTTTATTCATATACCTGTTGGCCATTTGTATGTCTTCTTTTAAGAAATGTCTATTCAAGTATTCTTCCCATTTTTAAATTGGATTTTTTTTTTTTTTTTTGGCTATTGAGTTGTATGGATTTTTTTATACTCTGGTTGTTAATCTCTTTCAGATGAATAGTTTTCAAGTATTTTCTCCCACTCTGCAGGTTGTCTCTTCACTCTGTTGATTGTTTCCTTTTCTGTGAAGTAGCTTCTTAGCTTGATGTAATCCCATTTTTCTATTTTTGTCTTTGTTACCTGTGCTTTTCGGGTCTTACTAAAAAATTATTTGCCCAGATCAATGTCCTAGATGGCTTCCCCAAAGTTTTCTTCTAGTAGTTTTATAGACTAATTAAACTTTTTAAAATTTAAAGATGGCTACTATGCATCATCATTTTTCTTATGCAAAAGTATTAATAGGACATTTTTAAAGAAAAGTACTTCTGTTACTCCCAGAAACCTAGGTATAATGTGGAATTTAGTTATATCTCATCAAAAACAAGAGAGCAAACCTAGGGAAGCATAAGTGAAGAGTTCGAATACTAAAAGTAAATTAATAACTTAGAAGACTAAAAAGAAAAATATTTGATGTAGTGGCTTTGGGGGAAGAAAAAAGACAAAGCTAGAAAGATAGGAAGTAGTATTGAGAGATTACTTTTAAAAATATTAATAAATATGAAAAGATCAAGAGAGAAAAAAACATTATAACTAGATGCCAAGAAAGCATAGATAATAATTCAATACTTTTTTCCGAGTTTTTAAAACATAGAAATAAAATGTTTTCTTAAAAAGATTTTTAAGACACATTTCAGGTGAACACGTAGCACCATGTTTAAGGTTAATATCTAGAAGCATGTCTATTAAAGTTAGGAATAAAACATTTTTTCCCTCACTATTAGTATTATTTAATATTGTTCTGAAGAAATTATTCAAAGCAATTGAATTTCAGAATCTGCCTCAGAATATTCCTCCTCATGCCAAATACCTGTCACAATTCTCAGTGTTATCAGTATTCTTCTCATATGCAATGACCTTTCTGTTCACTTTACAGATCTTTGAATCACCAGCACTAAAGCACTTCCAAAACCTCAATCATTTATACTTCACCCTCTGAACGATTCCTGTGAGTCTTTCACTTCCGGCGGCTCAAGTACATCTCTTGCAGTTATAAAGAGACTAGCCAAGTTTTCTGTAAAACAATAACACACTAGGTTAGTGGACTTAGAATTATTATGTTATTCTGAGTTGTAGTTTTGTTGTTTTTATTTTTGTCATTTCTTCTACCGGTCAGTGAACCACTTTTGACCCATTCATCTATTGCAATACAACAGAAATGATGACCCTTGCAAACTTAATAAATGTACACATTAATATGCAAATACTGTGAAAACAATTTGCTACGAATTGTACCTCTTAATTTAATGTAAGCTGAGACAAGTGATCAACATAGTCCTTAAGTATATGCACAAACCTTGGGAACATTAATTTTTATTAAGAACATAATAAGGTTTCTATGAAAATCACAACCAGTTTTAGAATTCAAGTTTGTAATATGTATGCAAGCAAATTAATTCCATTTATTTTTCTTCTGCTAATGCTAAGCTGCCCATGGAACCATCAGAGGCCCAAAGAACAGCAATTGTGCAAAACTGATATAGTTGTACTGACATGGAAATATATAATACATAATTTCTTTTTAAAAATGTTATAAAATAGCTTGCTTATATTATGTATACTGTGTATATTAATATTAGTATAGTATGTATATTTATACAGCATGTATATTGATATAAAATTATATAAATATATGAAAATATTGTGAACATATTTATATATACAGAAAGAAAAAGAGAGAGAGACAGAGGTACTTCTAGAAGAATTATCACCAAATGATACAAGTAAATAATTCTGAGTGATAACATGTTGATTTTTCATTTTTTTCCCCATACTGTAAACTTCAAGAGGCTATATGTTCTGTCATTTTATGTCTGCAATAAATATTTGTTAAAAGGATAATCCAAAAAATATATAATGGAATTGGATTTTTTTTTTTTTTTTTTTTTTTTTTTTTTTGAGACGGAGTCTCGCTCTTTCGCCCTGGCTGGATGCAGTGGCGCTATCTCTGCTCACTGCAAGCTCCGCCTCCTGGGATCACGCCATTCTCCTGCCTCAGCCTCCCGAGTAGCTGAGACTACAGGCGCCCGCCACTGCGCCCGGATAATTTTCTGTATTTTTAGTAGAGACTGGGTTTCACTGTGTTAGCCAGGATGGTCTCGATTTCCTGACCTGGTGATCTGCCTGCCTTGGCCTCCCAAAGTGCTGGGATTACAGGCATGAGCCACCGCGCCCGGTCTGGAATTGGATTTTTTAACACTTTCATTCATGAGCAAATTGGTAATCCTAATCATTGTCAGACCTGTTATCCTAAATGCAAGTGATGAACTAGTAAAAAATTAAGTTGTTTATTTGTACTAGGTGTTGCCATCAAAAATGGCCACCATTCAATTCCTGTCTTTTGTAAACTCACATTCTGCCTAACTCAAATGGTGGAGTCTAATTTCCTTCGCCTTGGACCAGGCCAGATTCTATTGCCTGGCTAATAAAATTGTGTGACAATGGTGTTTGGGAACTTCTGAGGCTAATCTAGGCAAGGAAAGATTTTCCTTCTGCCCTCCTAGGTTTCATAGCTGAATCTAAGACATAAAATAACAACAGGCAGAATAACAGGAGAAAAGGTACACAAATTTGTTAATTTTTAATATTATGTGCATGGGGACATCTCACACAAAAAAAGTGAATACCCCTAAGTGGTGGTGAGATTTGGGAATTCATATATTGTTTTAATAGAGCAAGGGGAGAGGAGGATTTAGGCAACTTAGGGGAAAGTAAGTAGGCCCTTAGAAGAATACATGGGAGATAAGATAGTTTGTGACAAAATATATATAGCTCTGGTGCTGACTTCTGGTCTAAAAGTCAATTTTCTCTGGTTTCTGACACTCCTGGGGAAGCGACTTATAACAGTTGAGTTCCTTGTGAAGTTCTGTCTTTAGGCAGATAAAGCGAGTTCAGAGAAATCCCTCTTGGTATTTTTCAAGAGCCTTCAGATCAAAATAATCAATACACCCAAGTAGCACATATTGGGATGACATGTCCCAAATTTCTCCACCAAGATCACTCCTTGGCCTCATGGACTGCTCCTTTTGAGGACTTTACCTTTTGGAAAGTGTTATGCTTGGAGAAGCCCACAGCATAATGCTATGAAAAGTCCAAACTTTAAGAGGAGTCCACATGTGGAAGCTCTGGTCTTGAGCTCCCAATTGACAGACAGCATGACTGCCAGCCTCATGAGTGAGCCATTTTGTAAATCTAGTAGTCAAGTCCTCATACCCGAGTCCTACCATGTGAGAGACCATAAGTGGGAACTTCTCAGCTGGGTCTAGTCCACCCACAGAATTGTGCATGATAATAATATTTTATTTTACGCCATCGTGTTTTGAGGTTTATTTTTATACCCCAGCTGGAAGATACTCCATATTCTCGTAAATTTAAAAATTACTATATTTAAAGGATTCTGGAATATACTTCCTAATCAAATATTTTTCTCAAAGCCCTCATATATGTCTGCTGAAATTTATCTTTTTTTATTAAAACTTAATGCCTCTGACACCTATACAAAATAGCACCTTAAATTCACTTTATGGTAGTATAAATCAGTTTACAGGATTTTCAAGCAATGATATTTTGCAAGTTCTAATTCAAAGGGTAGTAGAATAAAGTGGAGTAAGCCAGGGGGTCATTCTGAAGAAGTTCAGGAATAAAAGTGGACAAGGACACTGTGCCAACCTGGACGTGGAAGAGAGGGATGAGAAGGAATGTGTGTATGTGTTGGGGAAAAAAAGGGCCTAAATTAAATTATTACTGGGATGACCCTTTATCTCCATATTCAACTTGAAGATTTCTAATGTCTTCTACTATGGCCCTGACATATAAATAGGTGATCTTCTGTCTTCTCCCACTCACCAAGGAGTCCAGAGAGTCCTCATTTATTCATTCATTCATATACAAATACTTACCAAACACCTTCTCTGTCTAATGCACTAAGCTTGGGGGAAAGGAGACAGGAGTAAACAAGACAGACAACTGAAATGCCTAAGATGTATAAATGAGACTTCCTAACATTGATTTTAGAGAACTGAAATCAACAGTAGGATGCTGATGCCATTCAGGCAATGATTGAAGAAGAATGAGTGAGCCATTGCAGCATAATCAGGAGAAAAATTTTAATAACAATATCAATGGCTTATCGAGGTATGTTTTTCTCAGTCTTGGTGCTAGAGTTTGCCCACTGAGGCAACACTGCTTCTGGATATTTCACTGGAACAATTACTAGCAGGACATTATCCCTCATTGGTTCCTCCCTGGGGACATAGATCCAGAACTTTTTTTTTTTTTTCTTGAGACAGAGTTTTGCTGTTTCACCCAGACTGGAGTACAGTGGTGCCATCTCGGCTCACTGTAACCTGTGCCTTCCAGTTGCAAGCAATTCTCCTGACTCAGCCTCCCAAGTAGCTGGGATTACAGGCACCCGCCACCACACTCAGCTAATTTCTGTATTTTTAGTAGAGACGGGGTTTCATCATGTTGGCCAGGCTGGTTTCGAACTCCTGACATCATGATCTGCCTGCCTTGGCCTCCCAAAGTGCTGGGATTACAGGCATGAGCCACCGCGCCTGTCTAGATCCAGAATTTTTATAACTACCATCCATAACTATGTGACCACCATCTTTGATCTGGCCCAGGAATTCTCTGAGCCTCCCATTCAGCATGCTCTTGTACTCTCCTCAATTCCCCGTCATCCTTCCTGGTCTCTTGTGCCTTACCCCATCTTCCTTAAGCACTTACAAATCAGAGCTGTATTCAGCTCCTTTTCTTTTAAAATAAAAATCATTTTAAAAATGCTATCGGAAACAATCTGCACACCCTACCAACATAAAAATTTCCTTTCCATTCAGTTCTAGTCTGAATTATTTCTCACAGAGGAGAAAAAAATTGTAATACAAGTTGAGTAATTTATTTATAATACTCTGGTTAATTTTTTCCCCAGGGATCTTTAAGTTTTGTAAAACACAAAGTTAAATAATTCTAGAAGAGTAAAGCAATCATATAAAATCCAGATGGAAGAGTGCTATAATAAATAATAAAATATTGGAAGCACTCTTATTCTCTCTGAAGTAAATACAATTATTTTCTCCCTTTGCCCACAACCGTGGCTAGCACACAGAAGAGGAAATGGGAGAATTATTATAATTTAGATTATACAGTCAATAGAGGTAAACTATTGTCATTGAAAAACCTCCCAATCCATTTAAGTAAAGAAATAAAACACTTACAGCTTTTGGCTATAGCTGCTAAGATAAATGAACCAATGGAGTTAGTGTTAACTGGCTTAAGAAGATAACAAATCTAACCTTAAAGATGGGAAACTATAAAAATGTATGAACTAATTTTTGTCTGATGTTTGCAGACAGGAAGAATAAAGGGAAGAAATAAACCCCAGCACTTCTATATGGAATCATTTAGTATAAATCTTCATTACTGGACAAATTCGCAATGACAGTATAATACAAAAAATTTATTTATGTATGAATTTTGATTGAGTTTAGTGTATACTTCCATAGGATTACAAGAATCAGGACCAAATGATACTCAAATGGGACCCGTATAATACCAAAATAATTAAAGTATTTCAAAAAATAGAACCTGAGGCTGTACAGAAGATGATTGGAAATAAAGGCACTAGCCAACATTTTGGTGGATTCTGATTTTTAAGTACAGAGAGAATTTTCCCTTTCACAGTGTTACTCAGAGAAAACGATTTTATCTGCAAAGAGGCCCACAGAAAGCTGTGAGATTCTAAAACAGCTAAGGTTCTATCCCAGTACACTGGATACAAGAAGAGGAGAGCAAAGGAAAGGTGGGGAAAAAAACAACAACAAAAAAACAGAGCTTGGCAAAAGATAAAATGGGATTGCGAGATTTGTTGCTTTGGGCAAACTCAGAAATATATAATATTTTTTGACATTTCTGGCTCACTAGTATTATAAAAGTACCCAGGTTATAGAATTTGATCCAGCTATCTTTTTTTCTTTTTTTGTACCATGTCCATTGTAAGAAGTGAATTTCTCCTCCTTTTGCAAATACTTTATAATGTATCAAGAGTATGTTTTCATATTTTTGAAGGCAGAGGGTGATTTTTAAAAGATAAATATTTATAATTTTTAAGAAATTGGCTTTTTGGTTCATATTCTAATATCTTTCTCTTACAAATGTGTCTATTTCCAAAGTCTAATCAATAATTGTACTTAAAAAAAGGTAAGATTTGGCGGGCACGGTGGCTCACGCTTGTAATCCCAGCACTTTGGGAGGCCGAGGCGGGCGGATCACGAGGTCAGGAGATCGAGACCACGGTGAAACCCCGTCTCTACTAAAAATACAAAAAATTAGCCGGGCGTGGTGGCGGGCGCCTGTAGTCCCAGCTACTCGGAGAGGCTGAGGCAGGAGAATGGCGTGAACCCGGGAGGCGGAGCTTGCAGTGAGCCGAGATTGCGCCACCGCACTCCAGCCTGGGTGACAGAGCAAGACTCCGTCTCAAAAAAAAAAAAAAGGTAAGATTTTAAAACACATTCACTTTGATTTACAAAGATCTCTGGGCATTATAATAAAATAAACTAAGATATTTAAAGCATAACTTAAAAAAGAATGCAATACAAAACTGCAAAAATTACATACATATATGCCCCCAGAGCAACCTTTAGATGATAATACAACCAACCAAATTATTATAAACCATTAGTATTACGTTGAGTGCAGGCTTCCAATGTGTAAAACATATTGTCTCAAAAAAGAAGCCAAACTTTGAAAATAAGCAATTAATACAGGCTTAATCAAGATGAGTAAATAACTCTCATCTTTAAAAATTAAAAAACAGAGTCACATGAGCCATGCTACTCATCTGCCCTGTTCACTGAAGTAGCAGGATCTTGACAAGCCTTTACTAATCCCTCTACCTAAATCTAGACTATTCTTCCATCCCTCACTCCAGTTCCAGTCCCAACCACCTCCATCTCCCATCATTTGCATATCAAACACTCACTCTTCTTCAAGGTTAAGTTCTAGCATAGCCTCCTGAGCAAGCCTAGCCTGTCCCCCAGCCCCTGAATGCAGAACTGAAGGTTGAATAAAGTAACTTTCTATTAACTCATTTTCCTGCTACTTAACTTACTGCATTATGCTGTCTGGGTGCCTTCAGTGAAAGGTGATGTTTTATTCATCTTTCTCACTGAGTACTGTGCTGGACATTTACTATGCCCTTAAAAATATTTTTTCAACAAAATAATGGAATTGAAGTTCTTCCTGGTCAGTTTAACAATTCCTGAAGCTCTATCAATTTGGACAAAAAAGAGAGAGAGAAGATATTGGACATATGTTACGGATTGAACCATGTGGTCCTAGCGATGGCAATGATGACAATAATAACAAATAATACAAAAGCAGTTAAGACTAGTTATGGTTCTAGTATAAATGATCAGCCCCTCCACTTTTTAAGATATAGTAAAACTCTCAGCTAGGAGTCCCTGAGGGGATCTCTGTTCTGGGTCTGGACCAGATCTTCTGCTATTTTTACACCCCCTTCCCACCTTTTTTTCTAAACCACCCACTAACCTTGTTCTGTTTTCAAATTGGTTCATGTCAGGTTAATTATTTCTTTTTATAAGAGCTTCTATACAAATCTCAGAAAATTTCAGTCTCTTCTGCAATTTATTCAAGCTGACTTTAATGTAGAAATGTTCTCAGCTATATTCCTAAAGCCCCAACACAGATTTTTAGGTTGCTAAATTTTCCATAGATGCAATTATTTTCCAATTCCATCACTTCCAAATATGCCTGATCAGCTAGCTGCCTGAGAATATCCAGAGATACTTTATCTTTTTACTGCGAAGGCCACTATGGTAATTAGGAGAAGAAAAATAACTTCTAAGCTAACTAAGACCCTTCTTCCAATGCTAACAAGAAAAAAACCCTGTTTTTATATAGCATTTTAACATTCAAATGACCCATGCTTATTAATGTTCCATGTACTTTTATTTATTAACTACTTATACATGGAAATTTTCAACACCCACATAGTGCACAAAATTCACTAACAATGAATCTTGCAGTTTCCACCTATTCAGATATATATAACATTTGTTTAATATTGGATTATATTTTAACATATGTTGGGTAATTTGCAGATGTCAGCTACAATAGGAACCAACTCACATCTTGCTTGAGTCTTCCCTAAGCTTTTTCAAATCAATAAGGCTTAAAAATCATTTTTTTCATAGGCAATAGTAGCAGCACTTAAAATAGCTATTACCGTCCACTCCTACCACAACTATTCATGTGGATATTCACAAGTTATTGCTTTCAATGCACCTAAGGCAATAGTTAGAAGAAAGTATATTCATGTTGTTACATTTCAAAAGACGAAGAGAAATGGGAATGTACATGTGCAAGAATATTCCAAAACAAGAAGTAGAAAGATAATTTATAAGCAACTAAAGGAGGAGGAAATTTAGAATTTTAGAGATAAGATTTTTTAAAAAAAATTCACCATTAGAATAGGAAATTAAAAATTGTTATCAATAGGGGAAAAATCTATTAGCTAGATTTATGGTATTTTAAAAAATGAACTCAAAATTATTCATCCAATGAAAATAAGTCCAGCATATTGAGTTCACAAGCAAAACCACATTTAAACACAAAGAATACTGAGTAAATACAGCACCCATAAAAATGGAAAAGGAAGGTTTTCGAAAATTAGGTTTATAATGTTTTCTCTTATAAACATAATAGATGCTTATTATAGAAAATGTGAAAATTATATAGAAAGTCACTAAATAAAAAACACTCATTCTATTTCTCAAAGTGAGTTACACTGTTATGTTTTCATTTGTCTTTTTCTTTGCATATTTTTCAATATCTGAGATAATACTAAAATTTTTAAAATGTGTGTGGCTTTTTACAATTTGATATTATACTTAAGTATTTTCTTTGTTATTGATTTATTTGCAAGGATTTGAGACCCAATTAAAAGTGGCTTAAGCAAGTAAAGGTAAATTTAGGCCTATATGAATATAAAGGTTACTGAAAAGGCCAGGAATAAGCCTGTTTGGGCTCATGTGCTCAAGTGAATTAATTGCAAATCCATCTTTATCCACCTCTTACCAACACTTTCCCTTGTGTTGATTTCATTCTCAGTCAGTTTTTCCCACAACATGACAAAAATTCCCTAGGAGCTCCAGGATTACTTTGCATTCAGAAACCCCCATGGAAAGTTTCTCCCTCTTCAGCAGTATTCCCAGGAATGGGTTTCATTGGGATTCTTCACTCTACCCAGAGGGATATAGCATTGATTACTCACTGAATTACTTGGGAAATTTAGGAGTCATTGGTATAAAGCTGAATCTGATGGTTATGGGGCTGGATGAGATTTTTACCTAGAAAGCAAACATTCATATAGAAGAAGGGCCCAAAGAATGTGGCTTGTATCACACCACCGGACTTGTAAGTAAATAAATATTTGATATACAAAAATAGCCATGAGTCCTCTTTCATGTAAACTCCATAGTCTCAATTAATTTTCAGAAAGCACATGGACTAAAAAAAATAAATAAAACTGTGTATTCTAACACATATGAAAGTTAGGGCCAAGATAACAGTTTAGAAGAAAGTATTTCAATGGGGTTAAAACATCACTGAAAAATCAATATCACAGAATCCAATTAAAATAGTACTAATTATGTTAAACAAAAGCCTACATTGAACATTAAAGAAAGAATAAATTGTTCTGTACCTAATGACTCTAAAATCTTTCCTGGTCAAACAATGGAATCTGACAGCTCATCTTCAAAGTCAGGTTCAATACTATACGGGAAGCCATGATATAAGAAAACTGTCATCCAAGATTAACATGTATTTTTGCACTTGATGTAAAGCTGCCACTTCTGAAGACTTTCAATGTCTTTTGAAAATTTTATCAACAAGATCAAACTGCAAAAGACCAGAATTTTGAAAGTCGTTTATGCTCTCTGACAATTTGCAAAGAACTTTGCATGACAGAAAATAAAATATGAATAGCTTTACTACTATGTTCAGCTCATGTTCTAATGAATAATTTGTAGTATTTCCTTTGGAATTTTTAAAATAATGTAAAGTAACCTGTATTAAAAGTTTTATACAATGTAAGTATACCATTAAAAAAATTTTTTTTTTTCCAAGATGGCTGATTTGAGATGTTGGATGCCAGTTCTCAGAAAGAAAGATCAAAGTTACAGGTCATGACCCAAGTGGAAAGCTAAGGGAAGAGAGCCAACATGTGTTGAGACTGGGGTGCAGAAAAGGAAAGCAGCAAGAGTCTTGCAGAAATTGACGCCTAAGGAGCTTGGAGTCCTGCAGCAATGGTAGGTAGAAATGTTTCTTTGCTCTTTTAACTCTTGCAACAAACCGCTGACTGCTAAATTGTCAAGGCACCACTCTGCTCTCGAAATCCTGTGCAATTGCTATTGGTGGAAATTTGGGAACTTCCTGGGGACACAATACCAGGTGGCCAGCTCATGCAGGTGTGCCTGCACTCCTTTCAGGCCCAAACTGTGATGGCAGGTACCATATTGGTTGTATGCCTGTTGTGGGCCACTACCCTACCCAAGGATCAAGCCCTTGTATTGCCTCATCACCAGACCCCTGACAAACATACCCCAGAACCCACTCTGACTTTGAAATCCACAGAAGACTAGTGGGACCCTAGGGAGCTGTGGGATCTCCAGAGATCTAGCCACTGGTGTGGGGCACCTCCAGTGGAGTGGAGTGCAAGGCCTGCCAGAGTGCCCCTTGGGACAAAAAGAAAAAAAATTGCAGGTATGGTGCCCATCTCTCTAGAGGGTTGCACTAGTGGCTGGGAATGAATGTGAAGATGGGGTTGTCTCCACTCCTCTGTCCACTATTGCAGCTATAGCAGAGGCTTTCTCCACTGGGGGCTAGAGCAAATGCACTTGGGGATAGCCTTTCCAGCACAATTCATGGCAGCTGAAACCTTGCTAAAAGTGTGCATGTGATGCACACACGTGTACAAAGGACAGGGCCCAACAACCGCCCCTTCCCCTGCCCCACACGCATACATAGTGATATTATCCAGGTAACTGAGCTCATAGAAGCCACAGAGCTGTTTGCTCTGGACTAGAGGAAGAGGCTCTTTCCTAAGGCCATTTCAGTGGTAGTCACCAGAGGGGCATTTTTACAGGCCTCAATCATACTGTGGCTGAAAGACAAAGGACAGTATCTGTATCTATAGGAACTGAAGGTCATGAACCCTGAGACAGGGGCCTGATAGGGAAACAGATCGCATTTTTGCTTGCCCAGGAAAAAGAGCTGATGCAGTCCCCACCCCACTTCCCGAAGACCTCAGTGCATCCCAACATGAACTCCCCTGCCACCCACACACGCCACAGGAGCAGATGATTCCAGTTGATATGAGGCTACTCAAGGACAAGATAGCTCTTACTCTGAAGTGCCACCTACTGGACTAGAGACAGAACTGCTCCACCATATTAAAAAACCTGCTGTCAGAAGAGCACAGAGCTAGTATACAAGATAAACTGCCTGAGACCTCTGCACTTTCTGCCCCACAGAAGATAGTATATTGGCTCATAGGGTTAATACATTGCTACAATAAGAAGCATTTGAGAAAGTCACCACAAAAAGCTATGCATAACCAAGTAACCCATACAGAGCTTTGGCCATCCGAAAGCACATAAAACAAAGCCAAACAACTTATCACAACATACACTACATTCATATAGTCAAGGAATAAAAGACTAAAAAGTGAAAAAGTTCTATCTAAATGATAGCAAATTCGAAAATAAGAAGTGACAGCTTCTTCAAATGAGAAGGAATCAATGCAAGAACTCTGGCAGTAAAAAAGGATAGAGTGTTTTGACACTCTCAAAGGATTGCACTTAGGCCTCTAGCAGTGAATCTGAAAATCCTGAAATGACAAGTACATAATTCAAAATGTGGATTGTAAGGAAGCACAGTTAGATTCAAGAGAAAGCTAAAAATCAACAGAATAAAACCAGAAAAACAATACAGATTACAAAAGATAAGACAGATATATTGTTTTAAAAAATCAGAATTTCTGAAAACAAAAAATTCACTGGAGGAATTTCAAAATGCAGGTAAAGCTTTAACAACAGATTAAACCAAGCAGATGAAAGAATTTCAGAGCTTGAAGACCAGTCTTCTAAAGTCAGAAATTTTTTTTTAATTCACAAAGTAAACAAAGTCTTTGAGAAATATGGGATAATATAAAGCAACTAAACCATGACCTGTAGGCATTCCTGCAAGAGAAAAATAAAACTAGGAAATTTGGAAAACATATTTGAGGGAATTACTCAGGAAAATTTTCCTGATCTTGCTAAAGAGGTAAACATCCAGATATAAGAAATTTGGAGTGTAACTGGCAGATACTATACATGAGGAACATCACCAAAGCATAGAGTCTTCAGACTATCCAATGTCAAGTCAAAAGAAAATATATTAAAAGCAGCCAGAGAGAAGAGTCAAATCACCTATAAAGGGAATCTCATCAGATAAAGAGTGGACTTATCAGCAGACATGTTACAAGTTAGCAGAGATTGGAGACTTCTTTTGAGCCTTCATAAATTTAAAAAAAAAAAAGCTAGCTAAGAATTTTATATCCTACCAAACTAAACTTTATAAACAAAGGAGAAAGAAGCCTTTCCCAGAAATTGTTCACCACTAGTCCAGAATATATAAGACATGCTCAAAGGAATTCTAAGCATGTCAACAAAAGAATGATACTTGACACCATAAAAGCACATCTAATTCTGAAATTCACAGGTGCTATAAATCAATTATACAATTGAGAATACAAAGCAAGTAGTTAACAACACTATGACAGGAACAAAACCTTGAATATCAATATTAACCTTGAATGTAAATTGCCTAAATGCTCCACTTAAAGGATGTAGAATGGGAAATGGGATTAAAAAATAAGATCCAACAATCTGCCACCTACCAGAGACCAAACTAAAAGGTAAAACCATTCATAGACTCAAAGTAAAGATGTGGAAAAATTTATATCACACAAATGGAAAACAAAAAGAGCAGGAGTTGCTTTTCTTATATTATACGAAGCAGACTTTAAACCAACAACAGTATAAAAAGACAAAGAAAGGCATTATATAATGATGACAGGATCAATTCAACAAGAGGATTTAACTCTTCTAAAGATATATACACCCAACACTGAGGCACCCGGATTTATGAAACAAATACTAGCATTAGACCTAATAAAACAGAGAGGCAGCAATATAATAATAGTTGCAGGCCGGTTAGGGGCAGGGACTTCAGCAGTCCACTAACAGCATTAAACAAATCACCAAGGCAGAAAACTAATAAACACTGGACTTAAACTGAACTCCTAACCAAATCAATCTAGTAAACATTTACAGATGATTCTACCCAACAATTGCATAATATCAATTTTTCTCATCCGTGCATGGAATTTTCTTCAACATTGACCATATGCTTGGCCATAAAACAAGTTTCAATAAATTTAAAAAAATCTAAATCATGGCCAGGCATGGTGGCTCACACCTGTAATCCCAGCACTTTGGGAGGCCAAGGTGGGTGGATCACCCGAAGTCAGGAGTTCAAGACCAGCCTGGCCAACATGAGAAAGCCCATCTCTACTAAAAATACAAAAAAAAAAAAAAAAATTGGCTGGGCGTGTTGGTGGGCACCTGTAATCCCCAGCTGCTCAGGAGGCTGAGGCAGGAGAATTGCTTGAGCCCAGGAGGTGGAGGTTGCAGTGAGCCAAGATCACGCCACTGCACTCCAGCCTGGGCAATAAGAGTGAAACTCTGTCTCAAAATATTAAAAAAAAAATCTAAATCATATCAAGTATTTTCTTGGACCACAGTGACATAAAATTAGAAATCAATACCAAGAGGTACCCTCAAAACTACACAAGTACATGGAAACTAAACAACTTACTACTGAATAATTTTTTGAGTAAACAATGAAATTAAGGCAAAAAAAATTTTAAATTAAAACAAATGAAAATAGAGACAAAGTATACCAAAACCTCTGGGATAGAGCAAAAGAAGTTCTAAGAAGAAAGTTTATAGCATTAAATACCTACCTCAAAAAGATTAAAAGATCTCAATTAACAACCTAATGTTGCACTTCAAGGACATAGAAAAGCAGGGACAAAGCAAATACAAAGCAAGAAGAGGAAAAAAATAACAAGGATCAGAGCAGACCTAAATGAAATTGAGACCAAAGGAAAAAAAAAATCATACAAAGGATCAATGAAATAAAAAGTTTTTTTTTCTTGAAAGAATAAACAAAAATGATTTACCACTAGCTAGACTAACCAAGAAAAAAGGGGAGAAGATTCAAATTAGCAAAATCAGGAATGATAAAGGAGACATTACAACTGATACCACAGAAACGCAAAAGATTATCAGAGACTACTATGAACATCTGTATGCGTACAAACTAGATACCCTAAAGCAATTGGATAAATTCAAGAAAAACATAAAGCCTCCCAAGTTTGATTCATGAAGAAATAGACATCTGAAAATTTCAGTAATGAGTAATAAAATTGAATCTGTAATGAAAAGTCTATCAGCAACAACAACAATGACAAAATGCCTAGGACCAGACAGATACAGAGCCAAATTTGACCAGATGTACAAAGAAGAACTGGTAGCAATCTTACTGAAACCATTCTAAAAAATTGAGGAGGAGGGATTTCTCTCTAACTCATTCTATTAAACCAGCATCATCCTGATACCAAAATATGGCAAGGACACAACCAAAAAAAGAAAAACTACAGGCCAGTATCTTTGATGAATATAGATGCAAAAATACTCAATAAAATGCTAGCAAACCGAATCCAGCAGTATATCAAAAAGTTAATTCACCACGATCAAGTGGGTTTTATTGCCTTGATGCAAGTATTGTTAAACATACACAAATCAATAAATGTGATTCATTATATAAACAGAATTAAAAACAAAAACCATATGATCATCTCAATAGATGCAGGAAAAGCATTTGATAAAATTCATCATCCCTTCATGACAAAAATACCTCTCAACAAATGAGGCATGGAAGAATCATACCTCAAAATACTAAGAGCCACAGATGACAAAGATGTACACTCTCAGCACTCCTATTAAACATAGCATTAGAAGTCCTAGCCAGAACAGTCAGGCAAGAGAAAGAAACAGAAAGCATCCAAATTGAAAAGGAGAAAGTCAAATTATCTCTGTTTGTTGATGACATGATCTTAGACCTGAAAACCCTAAAGATGCCTCCAAAAGACTCCTAAACTTTATAAATGACTTCAGCAAAGTTTCAAGATACAAAATTAATGTACAAATATCAGTTGCATTTCTATACACCAACAACAGTCAAGCAGAGAATCAAATCAAGAACACAATTCCATTTACAATTGCCACAAAAGTATAGAATACTTAAAAATATATTTAACAACAAAGCGAAAGATCTCCACAAGGAGAACTACAAAACACTAATGAGAGAAATTGTAAATGATACTAGCAAATGGAAAAACATCTTACACTCATAGATTGGAAGAATCGATATAATTAAAATGCCCATACTGCCCAAAGCAATCTATAGATTTAATGCAATTCCTAAAAAAATCATTTTTTACAATTCTAAAATTATATGGAGCCAAAAAAGAGCTTAAATAGCCAAAGAAATCCTAAGCAAAAAGAACAAAGCTGGAGACATCACATTACTTGACTTCAAACTATACTACAAAGCCGTAATAACCAAAAGAACATGTTACTGGTGCAAAAACAGACACATAGATCAATGGAAGAGAATAGAGGACTGAGAAATAAAGCCGCATACTACAACCAAATGATCTTCAATTTTGTTGATAAAAATAAACAATGGGGAAAGGACGTGTTATTTAATAAATGATACTGGGAAATTTGCTAACCATGTGTAGAAGAATGAAACTGTACCCCTATCTCTTACTGTATAGAAAAATTAAGATGAATTAAATATTTAAATGTAAGACCTGAAACTATAACAATCCTAGAAGAAAATCTAGGAAAATCTCTTCTGGACATTGACCTAGGCAAAGAATTTATAACTAAGAACTCAAAAGCAAATCAACAAAAGCAAAAATAGACAATGGGACTTAACTAAACAAAAAAACTTAACTAAACAACCCATATTTTGTACAGCAAAAGAAGTAAGCAACAGAGTAAACCTACAACCTACAGAATTGGAGAAAATATTTGCAAGCTATGCATCTGACAAAAAAACTAATATCCAGAATCTAAAAGGAACTCAAACAAATCAACAAGAAAAAAATAATAATAATAATCACGTTAAAAGTGGGCATGGAAATGAACAGACATTTCTCTAAAGAAGACATACAAGTGACCAACAAACATATAAAAAAAGTTGAATATCACTCATCATTAGAGAAATGCAAATCAAAACCACAATGAGATACCATCTCACAATAGTCAGAATAACTATTATTAAGAAGATAAAAAATAACAGATGTTGAGGATGCAGAAAAAAGGGAATACTTATATACTGATTGTAAATTAGTACAATCCCTATGGAAAACAGTATGGAGATTTCTCAAAGAATTAAAATAGAACTACGCCTCAACCCAGCAATCCCATTACTGGGTATCTACCCAAAGGAAAAGAAATCATTATATCAAAAGGACACTTTTATCCATACATTTATCTCAGCATTATTTACAATAACAAAGTCATAGAATCAACCTAAATGTCCATCAATGAATGACTGGATAAAGAAAATGTGCTAGGTAGACTCCTTGGAATACTATGCAATCATAAAAAAGAATAAAAGCATATACTTTGCAGCAAAATGGATGGAGCTGAAGGCCATTATCCTGAGTGAAATAACTCAGAAACAAAGTCAAATACCACGTGTTCTTACTTATAAGTAGGAACTAAGCAATGGGTCCATATGGACATTCAGAATGGAATAATAGATATTGGAGACTACAAAAGGTGGGGGGCTGGGCATGAGGTGAGGGTTGAAAAATCACCTGTTGGGTACAATGTTCACAATTTAGGAGATGGATACACTGGAAATTCAAGCCTCACCATTACGCAACATATCCACGTAACAAACGTGCACATGTACTCCCTGAACTCATAAAAATAAAAACGCAACGAAGCAAACAAATAAAAAGCACAGCATAAAAATATATACAACTACATCTAAACATTCTTATTATTTGCTTTAGAACATTGCTTAATGAATATTCTATATAATTGCTGAAGGAATTCTTAAATTGAACAAAAGAACCCATATTTTAATTTTTTGTTAGGTTTCACTGTAAAACAATTATATAAATTTACAAAATCTTAGTTTTCAATGTTATATGCTCCTAATTTGTAAGACATAATCAAAATATGTCTTGAAGAATTCAAAACGGACTTGTTAATAATAGTTTTTGTTCCTAAAGAGAGGTTGAAGGATGACTTTCACATTTATTTTGTATACTTATGCTTTGGAGAACATTTTTTTAAAAATTCCTTGTATGATTATTTAAAAGTAATTTGTAGCCTTAATGAAGTACTAGAAAAATATATCAACTGTGTCTACTCATACTATAGAAAAAATTCAGGCCAGGCACAGTGGCTCATGCCTGCAATTTCAGCACCTTGGGACACCAAGGGGTGTGTGTTGCTTGAGCCTAGGAGTTGGAGACCAGTCAGGACAACATGACAAAACCCCAACTCTACAAAAAATGCTAAAATTATCTGGGCATGGTGTCACATAGTCCAGGCTACTCAAGAGGTTGAGGTAGGAGGATTGCTTGAATCCCAGAGGTTGAAACTGCCTAAGATCACACCATTGTACTCCAGCCTAGGTGGCAGAGTGAGACCATGCCTCACAAAAAAAAAAAAAAAAAGAAAGAAAAAAAAAGAATAACTCTTTGTCTTGATTTTTAAAATGCAGATTATTTCAGACTTTCTTGAAAAAAGATCTAAGTCTGGAGTGGAACACTGAGAGTCTACATTTTTAATAAGCAAACCAAGGTGGTACTTCTGCAAGTGGACTATAGACCACAATTCAAAATACACTGACAATAGCGACTAATTACATAATGTTACAAAAAGAAGAGACCTTTGCTTTCCTTAGCAAAAGCAAAATCTAGGAAGAAAAGATGGGTAAATTTGGCAAATAAAAATTTAATACTAAAGTATGTCAGAAAATACTAATCAAAATTAAAAAGTAAATGATAAATTTAAAAACCTGCTTTTAATTCAAAACCATGCTTAACCCTAATACATTCAAATGTTTTAAAAAGTCAATAAAAGAAAAAAAGGCATCCTAGTAGAAAAGCAGATCAAGCACCTTTTGCAAAGCAATTCATTCATATACTCTCTGAACCTTGCTGTTAAATATATGTAAGTGTATTCATCTGAGTCAAATAAATGCAAATTTATAAAATATTAGAAAATATAGAAGATATGTCAATTTTCTTTATCAACTAGATCTGCATTAAAACTTACTGAAACAAGTTAAGACTGTGGGAAAACAAGCTCTGTTATAACTGGTAGTGGGAGGTTATGTCAATCCATTTAAAGACCAATTTGGGATAATTTTTAAATGTTTAAATGTATACAGTTTTGTTAGTGGCATTCTAATTTAGTAGATCATTTATCATTTCATAAATATTTTTGAATACAGGTCATTTTAGTCATTCAACAGATATTTATTGATTGCCTACTATATCTTAGGTCCTATTCTTGGTGCAGAAGAATACAATAGTGAACTAAACAAAGAAAAAAGAATCTTTAATTGTCTTTCACATTCTGGTGTAGGGAGATGGACATAAATACCAATTGTATAGTATAGTAATTGGCAATTATGTAAACAGAGAATTTGGATAAAAAGTGTCCGAGGTATATAATTTTAGATAGGATAGCCAAGAAAGATCTAATTGAGAAGGTGATATTTGAGTTGTACGTGTGTATTCGTTAGGTTGTTTGCAGCTGTTAACTTAATCAATACGAAAATACATTATTAAGCAGAAAAAGGAAGCACTGCTTATGTCAAGCTAAAAGACATCATGAAGTTCTCAGGCTTTCTGTCTCCCCTTTCTGCCATCTTTGGCATTATTTCCCTTATCAGACTATTAGTAAGATGGTTGCAGCTGTCAAACATAGTAATGTCCCAAGGAAGAATAATTCTTCCTTTTGCTCTCTCTCAGAGGAAATATTTCCTATGACTTCCCTGACCACTTCTACGGCTTACCCGCACATTTTATTTGTTAGAATTTAATTTCACTCCTGAACAATGACATTATTGCAGTTGGCTTAGTCCAGACATTTAGGGTAGGTAGACGGTTGTCAGGGAGTCTATCAAAACATGTTCTCATTGGTGTATGCATGGTAGTAGCATCTTCAGAAATGTAGATAAGTAAAGAAAGTGTGCATGAAAGAAGTTAAGACAGAATGCATTGTATTGGTCAAACACAGTTTTTCTCATATCCACAAATTCTTATAAGGAGAAGACAAGATGACTGGGTTCTACTGAAAGTATTTGAATCAGGAGCATCTGATTTAAAGTCAATTAATTCATGGATCAGTCAATGTCCACTTAAGTAGTCTGACAGGAAAATTTCTGCCCAAATAGAATAAAATTATTATATAATCCTATAAGATTTATATCTTAAGAATGTTATCTGTTAAATACAAAGAAAAAATAAGCAATTAATCCTGAGAATTGTGGCTGCTGAAAAGAATGAGAGGCCATGAGGATTAAATGGGACTGAGAAGAATTTAAAGTTGTGGTCATGAAGGGTAAAAGCAACCTGATGTGTTGAAAGCAGAGTTAGGAGTAGTAGAGAGAATATACAAGTCAATACCAAGGAGAGCAGAGCTGTGCTGTCAAGCTCCTGACAATTCATGAACTCCTGCTGCTGAAATTATTAGTGCTGCCTTGGATCAAGTTCCATTTGTATGATGGCCAGCTGTACTCTGGATTCCACTCTTGGAATCATATTTGATCTCTGTCTGTCTAATTGCCCTAAGTGTTTCTTCACAATCAATCCCTCATGATTAAGACGGCTTGAGTGAGTCTCTGTTTCCTTCAACTAAAAGAACCTCATGAGAACATCTTAAGAATTTTATCTACTACATCAATCTCAGTGAATAAACTCATATATATTTGGCCTTAATCGTTAAAAGAGTGCTCCTCATTTTTACATAGGGATAGGCAACAATAACTTCATGATATACTGCTATATTTCATATAACCAGATAAATAATTCCATTCTATACTGAAAAGCAAGAATCTAATGCATAAATTGTAAAGCTTTTATGGGAGGAGCCATGCGTTTTTCTCTTAAGCCCCCAAACACGTGCACAGTACTGTGTAGCTATTAGGCTAGGTACCTGGACTTACTGTGATCTCTCCTTTCTCTCCTCTTTCCTATTTCCCCTGCAGTCCGTATCACACAGATTCTGAATTTGGGATACAATATTTGCATATTTATCTTTTAAATTAATAATACCAGCCAGGCGCGGTGGCTCACGCCTGTAATTGCAGCACTTTGGGACGCTGAGGCAGGTGGATCACTTGAGGTCAGGTGTTCCAGACTAGCCTGGCCAACATGGTTTTAACCTCATCTCTACTAAAAATAAAAAAATTACCTGGGCATGGTGGCACACGCCTGTAGTCCCAGCTACTCAGGAGGCTGAGGCAGGAGAATCGCTTGAACCCAGGAGGGGGAGGTTGCAGTGAGCCAAGATTGCATCTCTGCACTCCAGACTGGGTGACAGGGAAAGACTCTGTCTCAAAAAATGATAATAATATAATAATACCATTATTTTAAATCAATAATTAAATTTCAAAAAAATTTTTTGAATGGTATAATCAAAGAATAATTGGGTTCTATTATATCAGTGACACTCTAGTAGATAATACAAAATTTTTTTAGCATGTACATATTTTATTAAGGAAGTTTTAAATGTATATATTTAAATATATATTTATATTTTATGTTACAAATTGCCCATTTGCCATTAGTATCACATAATGCAGATTTCATATGATAATACTTTTTAACAAAGTATGTGGATGTGTCTGTATGCATATATATGTATACATATCTGTATGAGTATATATATATGTATATGCACACATATATATAATATGTATATGCACACAGACACATACACATACTTTGCTTAAAGCGTTATAATTTATGTGTATGTGTTTAAAGCATTATAATTTATGTGTATGTGTTTGTATGTATGTATACATATATATACATACAGATATATATACATATATATGAATGTGTCTGTATATATATGAATATATATGTGTATGTGTGTGTATATATATACACACAGACACATACAAATACTTTGTTTAAAGCATTATAGCATTTGTTTAAAGCATTATAGCATTTGTTTAAAGCATTATAGCTGTTCCAAGATGGTCAAATAGGAACAGCTCCAGTCTACAGCTCCCAGTGTGAGTGATGCAGAAGATAGGTGATTTCTGCATTTCCAACTGAGGTACCAGGTTCATCTCACTGGGGCTTGTTGGACATGGGTGCAGCCCACGGAGTGTGAGCTGAAGAAGGGCAGGGCATTGCCTCACACAGGAACCACAAGGGGTGGGGGAATTCCCTTTCCTAGCCAAGGGAAGCCGTGACAGATGGTAACTGGAAAATTGGGACACTCCCACCCTAATACTGTGCTTTTCCAATGGTCTTAGCAAATGGCATACCAGGAGATTATATCCTGCACCTGACTCAGAGGGTCCTACACCCACGGAGCCTCGCTAACTACTAGCACAGCAGTCTGAGATCAAACTGCAAGGCAGCAGTGAGGCTGGGGGAGGGGCGTCTGCCATTGCTGAGGCTTGAGTAAGTAAACAAAGCAGCCAGGAAGCTCGAACTGCGTGGAGCCCACCACAGCTCAAGGAGGCCTGCCTGCCTCTGTAGACTCCACCTCTGGGGGCAGGGCATAGCTGAACAAAACGCAGCAGAAACTTCTGCAAACTTAAACGTCCCCATCTGACACCTTTGAAGAAAGTAGTGGTTCACCCTGCACGGAGTTTGAGATCTAAGAATGAACAGACTGCTTCCTCAAGTGGGTCCCTGATCTCCGAGTAGCCTAACAGGGAGACACCTCCCAGTAGAGGCCGACTGACACCTCATACAGCTGGGTTCCCCTCTGAGACAAAGCTTCCAGAGGAAGGATCAGGCAGCAACATTTGCTGTTCTGCAATATTTGCTGTTCTACAGCCTCTGCTGGTGATACCCAGATAAACGGTCTAGAGTGGACCTCCAGCAAACTCCAGCAGACCTGCAGCTGAGGGTCCTGACTGTTAGAAGGAAAACTAACAAAAAGAAAGGACATCCACACCAAAACCCCATCTGTACATCAGCGTCATCAAGACCAATGGTAGATAAAACCACAAAGATGGGGAGAAATCAGAGCAGAAAAGCTGAAAATTCTAAAAATCAGAGCATCTCTTCTCCTCCAAAGGAGCACAGCTCCTCTCCAGCAATGGAAAAAAGCTGGACAGAGAATGACTTTGACAGTTGACAGAAGTAGGCATCAGATGATCGGTAATAACAAACTTCTCCGAGCTAAAGGAGGATGTTTGAACCCATCACAAGGAAGCTAAAAACCTTGAAAAAAGATCAGACGAATGGCTAATTAGAATAAATAGCATAAAGAAGACCTTAAATTACCTGATGGAGCTGAAAACCATGGCACTAGAACTACATGATGCATGCACAAGCTTCAGTAACTGATTCGATCAAGTGGAAGAAATGATGTAAGAGATTGAAGATCAAAAGAATGAAATGAAATGAGAAGAGTTTAGAGAAAAAAGAGTAAAAAGAAACGAACAAAGCCTCCAAGAAATATGGGAGTATGTGAACACACCAAATTTACATCTGATTAGTGTACCTGAAAGTGGTAGGGAGAATGGAACCAAGTTGGAAAACACTTTTCAGGATATTATCTAGGAGAACTTCCCCAAGCTAGAAAGGCAGGCCAAGATTCAAATTCAGGAAACACAGAGAATGCCACAAAGATACTCCTCGAGAAGAGCAACTCCAAGACACGTAATTGTCAGATTCACCAAAGTTGAAATGAAGGAAAAAATGGTAAGGGCAGCCAGTGAGAAAGGTTGGGTTACCCACAAAGGGAAGCCCATCAGACTAACAGCTGATCTCTGAACAGAAACTCTGCAAGCCAGAAAACAGTGGGGGTCAATATTCAACATTCTTAAAGCAAAGAGTTTTCAAACCAGAATTTCATATCCAGCCAAACTAAGATTCATAAGTGAAGGAGAAATAAAATCCTTTATAGACAAGCAAAAGCTGAGAGATTTTGTCACCACCAGGCCTGCCTTTCAAGAGCTCCTGAAGGAAGCACTAAACATGGAAGGGAACAACAGGTACCGGCCACTGCAAAAACATAACAAATTGTAAAGACCATCGATGCTAGGAAGAAACTGCATCAACGAATGAGCAAAGCAACCAGCTAACATCATAATGGCAGGATCACATTCACAAATAATAATATTAACCTTAAATGTAAATGAGCTAAATGCTCCAGTTAAAAGACACAGACTGGAAAATTGGATAAAGAGTCAAGACCCATCAGTGTCAGGAAACCCATCTCATGTGCAGAGACACACATCAGCTCAAAATAAAGGGATGGAGGAAGATCTACTAAGCAAATGGAAAACAAAAAAAAGCACAGGTTGCAATCCTAGTCTCTGATAAAACAGACTTTAAACCAACAAAGATTAAAAGAGACAAAGAAGGCCATTACATATGGTAAAGGGATCAATTCAACAAGAAGAGCTAACTATCCTAAATATATATGCACCCAATACAGGAGCACCCAGATTCATAAAGCAAGTCCTTAGAGACCTAGAAAGAGACTTAGACTCCGACACAATAATAATGGGAGACTTTAACACCACACTGTCAACATTAGACAGATCAAGGAGACAGAAAGTTAACAACAATATACAGCAATTGAACTCAGCTCTGCACCAAGAGGACCTAATAGACATCTACAGAACTCTCCACCCCAAATCAACAGAATATACATTCTTCTCAGCACCACATCGCACTTATTCCAAAATTGACCACATAGTTGGAAGTAAAGCACTCCTCAGCAAATGTAAAAGAACAAAAATTATAAAAAACTGTCTCTCAGACCACAGTGCAATCAAACTAGAACTCAGGATTAAGAAACTCACTCAAAACCACTCAACTACATGGAAACTGAGCAACGTGCTCCTGAATGACTACTGGGTACCTAACGAAATGAAGGTAGAAATAAAGATGTTCTTTGAAACCAGTGAGAACAAAGACAAAACAAACCAGAATCTCTGGGACACATTTAAAGCAGTGTGTACAGGGAAATTTATAGCACTAAATGCCCACAAGAGAAAGCAGGAGACATCTAAAATTGACACCCCAACATCACAATTAAAAGAACTAGAGAAGCAAGAGCAAACAAATTCAAAAGCTAGCAGAAGGCAAGAAATAACTAAAATCAGAGCAGAACTGAAGGAGATAGGGACACACAAAAAAAAACCCTTCAAAAAATCGATGAATCCATCACTGACCATCAGAGAAATGCAAGTCAAAACCACAATAAGATACCATGTCACACCAGTTAGAATGGCCATCATTAAAAAGTCAGGAAACAACAGGTGCTAGAGAGGATGTGGAGAAATAGGAACACTTTTACACTGTTGGTGGGATTGTAAACTAGTTCAACCATTGTGGAAGTCAGTGTGGCAATTCCTCAGGGATCTAGAACTAGAAATACCCTTTGACCCAGCCATCCCATTACTGGGTATATACCCAAAGGATTATAAATCATGCTGCTATAAAGACACATGCACATGTATGTTTATTGCGGCACTATTCACAATAGCAAAGACTTGAAACCAACCCAAATGTCCAACAACGATAGACTGGATTAAGAAAATGTGGCACATATACACCATGGAATACTATGCAGCCATAAAAAAGGATGAGTTCATGTCCTTTGTAGGGACATGGATGAAGCTGGAAACCATTATTCTCAGCAAACTATCACAAGGACAAAAAACCAAACACCGCATGTTCTCACTTATAGGTGGGAATTGAACAATGAGAACACATGGATGCAGGAAGGGGAACATCACACACTGGGGACTGTTGTGGGGTGGGGGGATGGGGGAGGGATGGCATAAGGAGATATACCTAATGCTAAATGATGAGTTAATGGGTGCAGCACACCAACATGGCACATGTATACATATGTAACAAACCTGCACGTTGTGCACATGTACTCTAAAACTTAAAGTATAATAATAAAAAATAAATAAATAAAATAAAATACTTTTATGAAAGATTTTGAAAATAATATTGAATACTTATGGTTTTTTTGTTGTAAAACTATGAAATAAAATGGATAATAAAGTATAATTACAGCTATTTTAGAAGAGTCATATAAAACACTGAGAGGACCTGTATTGTAAAATTTATCAATGTTTTACATTTTTCACTTATACTTGTTACCAGTAAAAATAAAGATTATTTTAAACAAGTGAAAAAAATCAATGAATCCAGGAGCCGGTTTTTTGAAAAGATCAACAAAATTGATAGACCACTAACAAGACTAATAAGAAGAAAAGAGAGAAGAATCAAATAGATGCAATAAAAAACGACAAAGGGGATATCATCACCAATGACACAGAAATACAAACTACCATCAGAGAATACTATAAACTCCTCTACACAAATAAACTAGAAAATCTAGAAGAAATGGATAAATTCCTGAACACATACACCCTCCCAAGACTAAACCAGGAAGAAGTTCTATTCCTGAATAGACCAATAACAGGCTCTGAAATTGAGGCAATAATTAATAGCCTACAAACCAAAAAAAATCCAGGACCAGATGGATTCACAGCCTAATTCTACCAGAGGTACAAAGAGGAGCTGGCACCATTCTTTCTGAAACTATTCCAATCAAAAGAAAAAGAGGGAATCCTCCCTAACTCATTTTATGAGGCCGGCATCATCCTGATACTGAAGCCTGGCAGAGATACAACAAAAAAAGAGAATTTTAGACCAATATCCCTGATGAACATCGATGCAAAAATCCTCAATAAAATAGTGGCAAACAGAATCCAGAACCACATCAAAAGCTTACCCACCACGATCAGGTTGACTTCATCCCTGGGATGCAAGGCTGGTTCAACATACACAAATCAATAAACTTAATCCTGCATATAAACAGAACGAAACACAAAAAACACATGATTATCTCAATAGATGCAGAAAAGGCCTTTGACAAAATTCAACAGCCCTTCATGTTAAAAAATCTCAATAAATTAGGTATTGATGGGATGTATCTCAAAATAATAAGAGCTATCTATGACAAACCCACAGTGGGAACACTTGGACATGGGGTGGGGAACATCACACACTGGGGCCTGTCATGGGGTTGGGAGAAGGGGGAGGGATAGCATTAGGAGATATACCTAATGTAAATGACGAGTTAATGGGTGCAGCACACCAATGTGGCACATGTATACATATGTAAGAAACCTGCACGTTGTGCACATGTACCCTAGAACTTCAAGTATAATAATAATAATAATAAAAAAAGTTGGAAGAGAGTGAAAACAATACGGAACTCTCTCTGTAGAGAAGATAGTAAGAGGTCAGCCATGGATAAATATGACACTTTGAAGGAATGTATGTTTAGATCTAGAATGTTTCCACATTTGTAGGTAACAGTATTTAACTTCTTCATTAAAACAAAGATAAAATTAAAAAGCATTATAAAGCATTATATGTGTATGTGTCTGTATGTGTATATATATGTACGTATAAAACCCTATAAAGTACAATGCTTTAAACAAAGTATATGCACATGTCATTGTGTGTATACTTATATATAAACACATACAGACATATATATATATATACATATATATGTACACACACATACACCACATACTCTGCTTACTTGATATTCTAAACAACTGAACCCATATCCATGAATTAAACTAGAAAAATACTTGAAAGTGTTCAATTTAAGGAAATGCACACCTGAGAAAAACAAGAAAATTGAAAATTAGTCATACACAAGCTGAGACCTTTTCTTCACGCCAAAACAGATCAGTGTTTCAGTGTCTGTCTAATGAATGCTCCTTTTAAGAATCCCTTGAAGGAAGTTTGTGAAGTATGTTTCTCAAGCTCATCATATTGAAATGCTTGGTGTAGTTTTGTTTCTGTTAAAATCACTTGGCTTTTGAGGCTTACTGTTGAGGTTTATAGCAAGAAGTGATCCAGATAATCTGTCTCTGAAAATAAACATGGGTTCGTCAAGTTCCATTGCTAATTCACACCAACACAAGCATGGAAGAGTCTACTCTTATGGCCTCACAGGAGAGCTTAGTCTAGTATGTCAAGAAACTTTAAGGAAGGCTTAATACTAGATGTAGATATTCTCAAGCCCCTAAGTTCAGTATTCACAAGGCACTTCCACGCTTGGCTAAAAGGCTGACTCCATGTGGCAGGAGGCAGTTCCCAAGGTACACTCACAGGTACTAGCACTCTTTGTGAAATGTCAGGTCTGACTTCTCACATTCATCCTTTCCACTGGAAAGCCTGCCTTCCAGTTCTCATTTCTTCTTCTACATTAAGCTTCTTCCCAGCAAAATTTACAGAGGGAATGTTTGCTCTATTCAGAGGAAATGCCATCATTGTATTATACTATCATTAATTATAACCCATTCTTTATCAACTGGATAATCACTTTGGAACACAACGGTCCAGTGTCTCCTGTTTTTCCAGTGCTGTTATTCACTATATGTAGAATATCAGCAGTTAATCAAGGTTGAGCTACCCAAAACCCAAGTCTTCTTGTTTTATTTTATTTTCCCAACTTCTTAGTTGTTAAAACTTCAAATCTACAGAAAAGTTGTTGGTAAATAGTACAATGACACCCATACACTCTACATCCAGATTTATCTAAAATTTTAGCCACATTTTCTCTATCCATAGACAATTTTTTTTTCTTTAACCGTTTAAGAGTTAATTACAGGTAGCAAAATACTTCCTCTCTAAACATTTTGGTATATTCCTGTTCAGAACAAGGGCATTCTCCAACATAACCACAATGCAGTTATCATACTTGGGAAATTTTACTGTTTCTATTCCATTTTGCCATTGGTTTCAATAACAATCTCTATAATTATTTTCAAAGAATTTATCCATGATTCCACATTGCATTTAAGTCATGTCTGTTTAGTCTCCATCCTTTTCTGTGTGTTTGTGTATCTCTCTGGACATTGGCATTTGAGAAGTTTCCAGGCAAATTGCTTTGTCAGAGAAATTATTTTTACAGTCTTTCCTCCAGGACGAGGACTGGTTCAGGCCTACACGTCCTTCCTGTGTCTCTAAGCATCTCAGGTTCTTATCTTTGTAAGAGCCTGCTTATCACATATGCACACAAACAAACATCTTTATAAGATCATGCAAGATTTTATACACAACGTGCACTCAATATACACACAGGGAAAAAATAGAAAATTATCCCATTCCCAAACTAAGCCAAAGAAACAGAAAGCAAGAACAAAATTAAAACCACCAAGGCACAACATTGACATATCCAAAACAATTACATCGCAGAAACAATTTTCCAATTAAAAGAGCTGCATAGACATTACCTGTTTCTTTAGTTTTTCACAAGAATAATAGGTAGATACTGGCTGTATGATTACATAAATAAAATATTCACACCAATTATCTGTCTTTTTAAAATTAAAGATAATTCATCAGAAAAGATTGTTGAGAGGCTCTTAAGAGGCAGAAAATGTTAGTGACTTTCATTTTTTTCCTTGTGATTACTCAAACTTTCATACATCTTCAGGTCAAATTCCAGCCAGGGTACTCCATTAGAAAAATTTAAATAAGACAGATATAACAAATAATCTAGAGGAAAGAGAGTAAAAAACTTGGGGATGGAAAAATAGTATAAGACTAGCTATAAGAACCCAAGTAACAGAAGACTTACTCAAATAAGGGAAGTTATTGGTACACAGAACATGAAGCCCCATGGAAGAGAAACTCCAGGGTTATTAATTAATTTTTTTTATACTTTAAGCTCTAGGGTACATGTGCACAACGTGCAGGTTTGTCACATATGTATACATGTGCTATGTTGCTGTGCTGCACCCATTAACTCATTTACATTAGGTATATCTCCTAATGCCATCCGTCTCCACCACCCACACACACCACAACAGGCCCTAGTGGGTGATGTTCTCCTTCCTGGGTCCAAGTGTTCTCATTGTTCAATTCCCACCTATGAGTGAGAACATGTTGTGTTTGGTTTTTTTGTCCTTGAGATAGTTTCCTGAGAATGATGGTTTCCAGCTTCATACATGTCCCTTCAAAGGGCATGAACTCATCCTTTTTTATGGCTGCATAGTATTCCATGGTGTATATGTGCCACATTTTCTTAATCCAGTCTATCATTGATAGACATTTGGGTTGGTTCCAAGTCTTTGCTATTGTGAATAGTGCCACAATAAACATATGTGTGCATGTGTCTTTATAGCAGCATGCTTTATAATCCTTTGGGCATATACCCAGTAATGGGATGGCTGGGTCAAATGGTATTTCTAGTTCTAGATCCTTGAGGAATCACCACACTGTCTTCCACAATGGCTGAATTGGTTTACAGTCCCACCAACACTGTAAAAGTGTTCCTATTTCTCCACATCCTCTCTAGCACCTGTTGTTTCCTGACTTTTTAATGATGGCCATTCTAACTGGTGTGAGATGATATCTCATTGTGGTTTTGATTTGTATTTCTCTGATGACCAGTGATGATGAGCATTTTTTCATGTGTCGGTTGGCTGCATAAATGTCTTCTTTTGAGAAGTGTCTGTTCATATCCTTTGCCCACTTTTTGATGTGTTTTTTTTTTTTTTCATGTTAATTTGTTTGAGTTCTTTGTAGATTCTGGATATTAGCCCTTTGTCAGATGACTAGATTGCAAAAATTTTCTGTCATTCTGTATGTTGCCTGTTCACTCTGAGGGTAGTTTCTTTTGCTGTGCAAGAAGCTCTTTAGTTTAATTAGATCTTATTAGTCAATTTTGGCTTTTGTTGCCTTGCTTTTGGTGTTTTAGTCTTGAAGTCCTTGCCCATGCCTATGTCCTGAATGGTATTGCCTAGGTTTTCTTCTAGGGTTTTTATGGCTTTAGGTCTAACATTTAAGTCTTTAATCCATCTTGAATTAATTTTTGTATAAGGTGTAAGGAAGGGATCCAGTTTCAGCTTTCTACATATGGCTAGCCAGTTTTCCCAGCACCATTTATTAAATAGGGAATCCTTTCCCCATTTCTTGTTTTTGTCAGGTTTGTCAAAGATCAGATGGTTGTAGATGTGTGGTATTATTTCTGAGGGCTCTGTTCTGCTCCATTGGTCTATATCTCTGTTTTGGTACCAGTATCATGCTGTTTTCGTTACTGTAGCCTTGTAGTATAGTTTGAAGTCAGGTAGCATGATGCCTCCAGCTTTCTTCTTTTGGCTTAGGATTGACTTGGCAATGCAGGCTCTTTTTTTGGTTCCATATGAACTTTAAAGCAGTTTTTTTCCAATTCTGTGAAGAAAGTCATCGGTAGCTTGATGGGGATGGCAGTGAATCTATAAATTACCTTGGGCAGTATGGCCATTTTCATGATATTCATTCCTCCTATCCATGAGAATGGAATGTTCTTCCATTTGTTTGTGTCCTCTTTTATTTTGTTGAGCAGTGGTTTGTAGTTCTCCTTGAAGAGGTCCTTCACATCCCTTGTAAGTTGGATTCCTAGGTGTTTTATTCTCTTTGAAGCCACTGTGAATGGGAGTTCACTCATGATTTGGCTCTGTTTGTCTATTATTAGTGTATAAGAATGCTTGTGATTTTTTCACATTGATTTTGTATCCTGAGAGTTTGCTGAAGTTGCTTATCAGCTTAAGGAGATTTTGGGCCGAGATGATGGAGTTTTCTAAATCTACAATCATGTCATCTGCAAACAGGGACAATTTGACTTCCTCTTTTCCTAACTGAATACCCTTTATTTCTTTCTCCTGCCTGATTGCCCTGGCCAGAACTTCCAACACTATGTTGAATAGGAGTGGTGAGAGAGGGCATCCCTGTCTTCTGCCAGTTTTCAAAGGGAATTCTTCCAGTTTTTGCCCATTCAGTATGATATTGGCTGTGGGTTTGTCATAAATAGCTCTTATTATTTTGAGAGATGTCCCATCAATACCTAATTTACTGAGATTTTTTAACATGAAGGGCTGTCAAATTTTGTCAAAGGTCTTTTCTGCATCTATCGAGATAATCATGTGTTTTTTGTGTTTTGTTCTGTTTATATGCTGGATTACCTTTATTGATTTGCATATGTTGAATAGCCTGCCAACCAAAAACAGTCCAGGACCAGACGGATTCACAGCCAAATTCTGCCAGAGTTACAAGGAGGAGCTGGTACCATTCCTTCTGAAACTATTGCAATCAATAGAAAAAGAGGGAATCCTCCCTAACTCATTTTATGAGGCCAGCATCATCCAGCTACCAAAGCCTGGCAGAGACACAACAAAAAAAGAGAATTTTAGACAAATATCCCTGATGAACATTGATGCAAAAATCCTCAATAAAATACTGGCAAATCAAATCCAGCAGCACATCAAAAAGGATCCACCAGGATTATTAATTTAGTAGCTCAAAGTCATTATCAACAACCCAGGTTTTTCCATCTCGCCTCATTGTAATCACCTCATCAGTTTGCTTCTTTGTTGTAAGATGGCGACAGCTACTGGCATCAAATATTCCTATGCCAGTGAAGGGAGACAGAAAAAGTGACTATACTTTCGTTTTGTTTAAAACTAAGAAGGATTTTTCAGAATCTCTCAGGCATCCCTCATATCTCATTTGTCATAAGTGGGTAATAAGCCCAAACCAAAATCGGTCATTGGCAAGGTGATAGGACCTGATAATTGGTTTAGATCCATAAGAATTTACCAAGGCATGTGAGCCAGAGGGTTCTCTTAGTCCATTTAGGCTGCTGTAACAAAATGCCATAAACTTGGTGGCTAACACATAACAGAAATTTATTTCTCACAGTTCTGGAATTAGAAAGTCCAAGATCAAGGCACCAGCAGATTTGGTGTCTGGAAAGAAGCTGCCCCTGGTTCAAAAATGGCCATCTTTTCTCCGTGTCTTCATATGGCAGAAAAGAAGGCAAACTCTCTGGAGTCTCTTTTATGAGGATACTAATCCCGTTTATGAGTGCTCTACCCTCATGACCTAAGCACCTGGCAAAAGTCCCACCACCAAATACTGTCACATTCTGCCTCAGGATTTAACATCTGCATAATATTTAACAAACATTCACTCTATAGTAGGTGAACATAAAACCAGAACAAAATTTTAGCTCTGCATGGAGGAAAAAGGTTGAGAGTAAATTTTGGGTGACCAAGAATCAATTTTACCAATGTCTCCCTACATATTAGTGTCCTAGACCTCGTGTCTTTCTAAGAACTTCATTGAATATAGGAATTTTTCAACGCACTTTTTTTTTTTTTTTTTTGAGATGGAGTCTCACTCTGTTGCCTAGGGTGGAGTGCAGTACCATGATCTCAGCTCACTGCAACCTCCGCCTCCTGGGTTCAAGCAATTCTCCTGCCTCAGCCTCCTAAGTAGTTGGGACTACAGGCATTTGCCACCACACCCAGCTAATTTTTGTATTTTTAGTAGAGAGGAGGTTTCACCATGTTGGTCAGGCTAGTCTCAAACTCCTGACCTCAAGTGATCCTCTCGTCTAGGCCTTCTAAAGTACTGGGGTTACAGGCATGAGTCATCACGCCTGGCTTTAACCCACCTTCTAATCTACTTTTGGAAGACACAGAAATTCGTGAAGGAAGCCAGTGTCTTTCCAAACTGATCCAGCATTTACCTATCAACCAGGCAGAGGGAAACTTACATTGTGCTATAAAGTTGAAAAGATGGAACATCAAAAAAGTACCATTTGTCCTGGTTTTTACATATATCTGGCAAGTTGTATTAGTTGCACTAGTTTTAATGCCCATTGGCGAAGAGATAAAATATACCCGAGTTTTTAGACATGCAAGCACTAGAGTCACACTTTTATTGACAATAGTGTAACTGGGGCTGGGTCATCCAGGCTTGTGAGAACTAACAGTTACAGTGAAAGTGCTATATAATGGTATGCTACTACTGGGCATCTGTTTCCAACTCTGTTTCAGTGGTATCACATTGAAATCAACCAAATCAACCATAATGAGCATATTAACCCCACAGAAATATTCAAATGCTACAGACCAGAAAATAAAGCAGCCAAAAATCAAGTGGTTTGCTGTTAAATGTTTAAGAACCACCTCTCTGAAGGCAGAGAGTAACCCTGATGCTAGAGACTGAACAATATCAAACTGTTCAGGGTGCCGTAACAAACTACCATAGACTGCATAGCTTACAAACAACAGAATTTTATTTGTTAGATTCCAGATGGTGGGAAGTCCAAAATTAAGTGGCCAGAATATTTGGTGTCTGGTGATAGCCTGATTCCTTACTCATGGATATCTTATCTTTGTGCCTTCACATGGCAAAAGGCCCAAGGGAGCTCTCTCTTTCATAAGGGCATAAATCCCATTCATGACAGCTCTGCCCTCATGACTTAATAACCTCCCAAAGGCCACAGCTCCTAATATCATCACATGAAGAATTAGGATTTCAACATACGAATTCTGGTACACCAATCAGACATAGGTTTGGTCTTTTCACATAGTCCCAAATTTCTTGGAGGCTTTGTTCATTTCTTTTTATTCTTTTTTCTCTAAACTTCCCTTCTCGCTTCATTTCATTCATCTTCCATCAGCGATACCCTTTCTTCCAGTTGATCGCATCTGCTACTGAGGCTTCTGCAATCTTCGCGTAGTTCTCGAAACTTGGCTTTCAGCTCCATCAGCTCCTTTAAGCCCTTCTCTCCATTGGTTATTCTAGTTATCCATTCTTCTAATTTTTTTTCAAAGTTTTTAACTTCTTTGCTATTGGTTTGAATTTCCTCCCGTAGCTCAGAGTAGTTTGATCGTCTGAAGCCTTCTTCTCTCAACTCGTCAAAGTCATCCTCCATCCAGCTTTGTTCCGTTGTTGGTGAGGAACTGCGTTCCTTTGGAGGAGGAGAGGTGCTCTGCTTTTTAGAGTTTCCAGTTTTTCTGCTCTGTTTTTTCCCCATCTTTGTGGTTTTATCTACTTTTGGTCTTTGATGATGGTGGTGTACAGATGGGTTTTTGGTGTGGATGTCCTTTCTGTTTGTTAGTTTTCCTTCTACCAGACAGGACCCTCAGCTGCAGGTCTGTTGGAGTTTACTAGAGGTCCACTCCAGACCCTGTTTGGCTGGGTGTCAGCAGCGGTGGCTGCAGAACAGCGGATTTTCGTGAGACCACAAATTCAGCTGTCTGATAGTTCCTCTGGAAGTTTTGTCTCAGAAGAGTACCCGGCCGAGTGAGGTGTCAGTCTGTCTCTACTGGGGGGGTGCCTCCCAGTTAGGCTGCTCAGGGGTGAGGGACCCACTTTAGGAGGCAGTCTGTCCGTTCTCAGACCTCCAGCTGCGTGCTGGGAGAACCACTACTCTCTTCAAAGCTGTCAGTCAGACAGGGACTTTTAATTCTGAGGAGGTTCCTGCTGACTTTTTGTTTTTCTGTGCCCTGCCCCCAGAGGTGGAGCCTACAGAGGCAGGCAGGCCTCCTTGAGCTGTGGTGGGCTCCACCCAGTTTGAGCTTCCTGGCTGCTTTGTTTACCTAAGCAAGCCTGGGCAATGGCGGGCGCCCCTCCCGGAGCCTCGCTGCCGCCTTGCAGCTTGATCTCAGACTGCCGTGCTAGCAATCAGCGAGACTCCGTGGGCATAGGACCCTCCGAGCCAGGTGCAGGACACAATCTCCTAGTGTGCCGTTTTCCAGGCCCGTTGGAAAAGCGCAGTATTAGGGTGGGACTGACCCGATATTCCAGGTGCCGTCTGTTACCCCTTTCTTTGACTAGGAAAGGGAACTCCCTGACCCCTTGCGCTTCCCAAGTGAGGCAATGCCTCGCCCTGCTTCGGCTCGCGCACAGTGCGCTTCACCGACTGTCCTGCACCCACTGTTTGGCACTGCCTTGTGAGATGAAACCGGTACCTCAAGCAGAAATGCAGAAATCACCCGTCTTCTGTGTCGCTCAGGCTGGGAGCTGGAGACTGGAGCTGTTCCTATTCGGCCATCTTGGCTCCACCTCAACATACGAATTCTGAAGTGATACAAACTTTCCGTCTATAGATTCAGGGCAGTCCTCTGCCCCTAAAGAGCTGGTTGTTAAACACTTACCAGCAATCTACTTCATTTTTAGCTCTCTTATTTTCTTAGCTAAGTAGCCTTGGAGATATATATCCATATATATATATATATATATATATATCTCTTTTCATTATTTATTGGTAATAAGAGTACTTACCTCATAGGTGAAGTGTTTTATAAAATGTGGGCTACCTGTTAGACATATCATAAATACTCAATAAATTAACATTACCCATCATTACTACAATTACAAAAGTGAGGGTTTCTTGGGAGGTTATAGTACAATATAAGTAAACTATATATGTAACAGACTCATAAACCTGCAGTCTTGGAACCTTCAAACAGGGCTTGCTCAATACTGCTAAGAATATTGAGGCAAATACATTCAAGATAAATAAATAAATTATCGCTAATTCTTCTAGCTTGCAGTTTCTGTTTTCCTTAGAATTATTCAGACCCTATGCAGATCATTTTTCTAGAAATCCAGGTTTGGTGCTCAATTATGAGACATCAGTTTGAGACAGGGAATTTGGTTTACTTTAATGGGCTTCCTTAAGGCACTTGTAAGGGATATAAGAGACTTAGTTTCTTAAACATGTCTGACATTAGCTAGTATGTAGTTTTTTTCTTTAATCCCCGTTAATACGTCTACTGTTTCTGAGTTTTGGTTTTGACATCTGTAATATGCAAAGGTTGAATTCACTCAGTGGTTACCAGTGCCTCACACTCTTCTAGCCTGTAGAATACTGGCCTCTTCTATCTCCATTACATTGTACTCTTTTGAACCAAAACTCAGGTCCTCAGAAGCAAAATCTATTTATTGCTGTAGCTAGTGATGACATCGTGGCCTCATTTCCCAAAGATGTTTCAGAAATATTCATAATGGATACATAAGATTCTAGGCATACTGCTTTCTTTCAGCTGTCCAAACACACCAAGATCCTTTCAGCATCCAGGGCTGTGTCTGTTGTTCTCTCTCCCTGGAAATGCCCTTCTGCATATAGCCATCTCCTCCCATTCTTCGGGTCTGCGTTAGTTTTCTGGGGCTTCCATAAAAAATACCACAGACTGTGTGGCTTCAAAAACAGAAGTTCATTCACAGTCAAGTGAAAGATCAAGGTACCAGCAGGTTTGGTTTCTGGTGAGGCCTCTCTGTTCAGCTTCTAGACCGCTCCTCACTGTGCCCTCAGCTGGCCTTTTCACCGTGTGCATCTTCCAGGAGACAGAGGGTTCTCATGTCTCTTCCTCTTTTAAAGAATGGTCCAATCGGCTTACGGTACCACCCACCCTTATGCCCTCATTTAACCTTAATTACCTCCTTATCTCCAAATACACTGAGGGTTAAGGCTTCAACATATGAATCTGGGAGAACACAGTTTAGTCTGTAACAAGGTCCCTACTTTCAGTAAGCGCTGCTCTGCACCTTCCTCTCTAAATTTAGTCTCTCTGTTTTTCTCTCATAACACCATGTGCCTCACACTCTTCTAGCCTGTAGAACACTGGCCTCTTCTATCCTCATTATATTGTACTCTTTTGAACCAAAACTCAGGTCCTCAGAAGCAAAATCTATTTATTGCTGTAGCTAGTGATGACATCGTGGCCTCATTTCCCAAAGATGTGTGTGTGTATGCAGACACACATATGTAATATTTTGTACAATTTATTTACTTGGAGCCTGTTTTTGCCATTGGACTGTAAATATCATAAGGGTAAGAACAAAGCCTACCATATTTACTATTATATACTCAGCAATTGGCATGGAGACTAGTGCACAGTGGGCAGTCAATACATACTGTGGTTCGCTCACTATTTATTTAATGCATAAGCACTTTAAAAATCAAGATGCAAACGGAGAGTGACTCCTTGCATTCCCTGAACTCATCTGTGTCCTGGCAGTAGTACAGGCACTTTTCAAGCATTATCTCATTTACTTGTTACAGCAACATAAGTTATTGCTGTTTTATTTTCCACTTGGTAGCGATAATCATTGTCTGCATTCATAATCCACAAGAGTGGAATTAAAGGGTCAAAAGGTATGAGCATTTTGAAGCTCTCGGAGCATATCATTAAATTGATTTCCACAGAAGCTTGCAATAATTACTGCATGTCTACTTCATCATACCCTCATAAGGATTAACATTTTTATCTATGCTAGTTGTAGAGGTGAAATAGTAGAGCATTGCTATTTTAATTCATTAGATTATTTGATAACCAGGGTCTGAAACCAAAGCTTTTTCCTGCTAGTCCTATTTACATCTTGTCTCCCATGCCTATACATCCTGCTTCTTCATGGGAAGTTGCCAGGAAGCCTGTAAGAATTCTTGGTTTTCTCAGCATTGTGTTACAGAAAATCTTAATAATGATGAAGATCTTAATTAAAATTGCTCAAGAAATTTATTTTTTTTAGTGGACAGGTTCGCTGATAAAATCCTCCAATAACTTCTGATTACCTTCATGATTAAGTCCAAACTCTTCTTTTTTTTTTAAATAAAACATGAAATCAGAAAACCAATACACAGTTGAATTAATTCTTACAAGGCAAACGCCCTTGTAACTACCATCTGTATCGGGAGACTAGAACTTGGCACCTCAGACATCATCCACCTGTCTGCTTCCAAACACAACCCTCTCTTGACCCCTCCCCAAAAAGTATCTAATCTTCTGAACTTTTGTAGCAGTCACGTCCTTTTTTGTATAGTTTTATCATCCACGTTTTGAAACTAGTTTTGCCTTTTTGATATGTCTTTTTAAGTTTCTCTTACTTTATAGTTTTCTTCCATTTCTTTTCTCTCTCTCGCTCTTGTTGTTTGTTTCTTTGAAGAAACCACCAGATCATTTGTTCTGCAGAGGTTCTTACAGGCTGGATTTTGCTGATTACTTTTTCATGGCTTTGTTCAGCAAGTTCCCTTGTATTTTCTATAAAGTGATAGTTGGATCTAGGCAATTAATTAAATTGTTTTGCTATTTTTTGCAAAACTATTTTTTTTTTTGCATAGGTAGTGGTGCTTCTTTATCCAAAGGTGCATAAAGTGGGGTTTCCTCTTTTCATGATGTTAGCAGTCATTGATGTATAATGCCTAGATTCATAATTCATTAGTTATTACAGAATTGGGAATTTTAATTCCAGTGTTCCTTTTTTTATTTGTCAAAGTACTGTATAAAGATAATTTTTTCCTTATTTGGTCACCCAGTGGTAGTTTCTTTAGGAAATTCAGACCAAATATTTGTTCTTTCCCTTTATTTACTAGTTTACAAAATTAAAAAATGACAACGTGGCACCTTCCAAAGGTGGCCAGTTTTTTTTTTTTTTTTTTTTTTTTTTTGAGACGGAGTCTCGCTCTGTCGCCCAGGCTGGAGTGCAGTGGCGCAATCTCGGCTCACTGCAAGCTCCGCCTCCCGGGTTCACGCCATTCTCCTGCCTCAGCCTCTCTGAGTAGCTGGGACTACAGGCGCCCGCCACCATGCCCGGCTAATTTTTTTTTTTTGTATTTTTAGTAGAGACAGGGTTTCACCGTGGTCTCGATCTCCTGACCTCGTGATCCGCCCGCCTCGGCCTCCCAAAGCGCTGGGATTACAAGCGTGAGCCACCGCGCCCGGCCCAAACTCTTCTTTACAGTATCTTAGTCAATACATTTGCTGGCCACCACCTCATTTCCATGGTCATCTCTCCCTCCTCTATTTCATATTTTATAGTCAAACAACACAGAACTGCCCACAGTTTTTGCACACATAGTGCTTGTCATTTCTTTTCCTTGGCTGAAGATCTCCCCTCTCTTCTGGCTGTATTACCTTTCCCCTCTTTTCTCCTTCTTCTTCTCCTCAGCTTCACATCCTCTGGCAGGCTTCCATCTCTATTCAGCATTATTCAACACATTTTCATGGAATGATTTTTTTCTGTGTCACAATATCAACTTCTCTGTAAATACTTAACCATTGACTGGATTGGGTAACCTTCCTCTGCTTCCCAGTAGCTCCCTGTGTTAACTTGTGAATTGTAATGATGTGTCTATTTATCTCTCCTGAATGAGACTAGAACTCCTTGAAGTCATAGACCAGATCATCTTCATCTTGTGTTCTTAGGAACTAACAAAAGGGCCAGTGATTATTACATAGCACCAGATATGCAGTAAACATGTTTAAATAAATTAATGACTGATGAATTCTTAACCTTGAGGAGGAAATGCAACATTTCTCCCTGTAAAGTGGATGAAAAAGAAGAAATACTATTAGGTTGGTGCAAAAGTAATTGCCGTTTTTGCCATTAAAAGTAATAGATTCAGTAAAGTTTCTATCAGAACAAAAGAAACATCTCTAGATATTTGATATGGAAAGAGATTTAACTCAGCTTATTAGAGCCCAGGGAAACAAGGATCACAGGGTTGAGCATAAGCAGACACTGGCTACTCGGTGTTCCACTTTTCCCCTAGAAATTCAACCGGGCAAGAACCAGGTGGATGCAGCCCAGATGGTGGGCATGATATGACTACTGAGGAGTCCCAGACAAAATGCTTCTGCCTCTTTATGGATTTGTGAGCCAAATGGAGGGACTCCAAAAATTATGACAGTGAAAGAGATCTGACCTAAGTGACCCCATCTTGCCTCTAACCTCCCAAGCTGTCCTTGTTCATTACTGGGCATAGGCCAACTAACTTTCGGAAGAATTTAGTTTCTAGTTTAACTTTGAAACAAAGATGATAACAGCTCTTTTCTGAAACAAACCCCTTTCTTGTCTGGGGTCCAGGCTGCCTTTGTAACACAAACAAATTAGCCATAAGATTAAAAATTATGGCTTAGGAGTCATAAAGCCGCAGACCACAAGGTTCTGAACCTCCCCAATTGTTCCTAGGAATAACGTCACTATTGTAAAACCTAAGATTGATGCTTGAAATATTTTTCAGACCCTGCATTCTGATACACTATCTGGTGCCACACAGATTGGCAATCTGGCTTAACCAGTTCTGTGATCCAACCCAGGAACAGAAGACAGCAAGAACACACTTTGACCTCCTATGATTTCATCTCTGACTCAACCAATCAGCACTCCCTACTCCCTGTCCCCTATCCACCAAATTATCCTTTAAAAACTCCAGTCTCCAAATTTTCAGGGAGATTTATTTGAGTAATAAAACCCTGGTCTCTCATTCAGTAGGCTCTGTGTGAATCAAACCCTTTCTCTATTACAGTTCCCCTGTCTTGATAAATTGGCTTTATCTGGGCAGCAGGCAAGGAAAACCTATTGGGGAGTCATAGGGGAAGAAATAGGAGTTAGAAGCTATGGAGTCAAAATGGAGAGAAGTGCCTTAGGCAAGTCCTCTGCTAAGGTCTGAGAGGAGGTGCCTGGGAAGTGATGAAGACTCTTTGGGCCTAATAAAAATGCCTCCATGAAAGAGCATGGCTAGTCCTGGGGAGCCTGATTCCTTGACTGCAGTTCCCTCCAGAAAACTACAATGGACCGGCAATGCAACAAGTCTGGTGTGGGGAGGGCGACTTCCCTCTAGGAGGCCTCTCCACCCTTGCCTGTGGTTTAAACTGAAAGATCACACATAGAACTTGGGAGTTGAGCTGGACTCCTTACAGGGAAACTGCTGGCATTGAAAAGTTTAATTATATGGGTATTGTAGAAAAATGCCAGTGATAATCTCAGCTGCCTGTAGCACCAAATTGGAAGGCAGGCAGGAAAACACCCAGAAGGTGGAAAAACCTCACATTTGCCTTCGGCCAAAACCCGTATGTGTGGCCACTGCTGCTTATGAGGTATGATGGTTTCTGCTTCTTTTTGGCCTACCACATATTGCATAAAAGATGTATTGAAATCTTACCTGAAATCCAGCTAGGAACTTAAGTAAATATAATCCCCAGGGTTCTAGCTCATGTGATATAAAGTAACAGGCAAAAAATGGGAAAAAAAATCTGAGTTGCCCATAAATAAACCAACACAGTACAGAAGACAGTGTATGGGGATAAAGAAGAGGGAATATTTTTGCCAGACAGACTAAATACCATCTAAAACGTAGGAAGCAAACTTGGAAGTTGTGGAATTGGAAATGAGATGGCCAGGAATAGTTCAAATGATTACTTTAAAACTGTGAACAGGTAATTCACAAAAATAATTGATGTTAAGAAACTCATAAGATGAAAAGCTTAATCTTACTAGTAATCACAGAGATAAAACACACATATATCTGATTTTTACTCACTTAAAGAATTTTAAGTGCTATCAGTGCTACTTTGGTCACTGATCACGTATGGTCTCGCATTTGTTTATATAAGCTACTCAGCGTGCGAAGTACAGGACAAGACAGTTGTTCCACTGTCATTGGAATCTATTGTTCTCACTTTTTTTCAGAATTGATTTGTCAAAGTGCATCAAGAACCTTAAACCGTTATTTTCTTTTGCTTCCTAGTTCTATCTTTAGAAACGCATTCTAAATAAAAAGTTAGAGTTGCTGGTCAGTAATAATCTAAATAACCACCAGTAAGGGAAAGTTAAAGATAAATAATAGAATGTCTAAAAAGAGGAATAATACGGAGCCATGAAAAAGTAGACACTGGAAATCAATTATGTGACATTACCTAAGTGCATTTTATAATATTAAGGGGTATTTTGTAAGATAACATGAACATTATTCCTGTTATGTGCATAAAAATAAGATTGGGAGGAAAAGCACCAAAAAGTTGATCACCATTTTTCTGTGTGATTGTATTATGGGTGCTTTTTTTCTCCACACAGTTTTTGTTTGTTTGTCTGCTTTTATGAGTTCTATAATAGATATAGTTTACTTATTGAGTTGCTTTGAAAATTCATTTGACATTTTGGCTTACAAATATGAAATCAAACTCATCTGTATGGTTGCGTGATTCAACAGTTGTCCAGCAGCTCCCATCAGACTAAGCAGGGAATTAGGAAACCAAGAGTTTGTTTCAGTTTAAGCTGTGTGACGTTTGGCAAAACAAGTTGGCAGAAGGGCAAAAGCCTTAGGGAGTTGAGAGTGTGACACCATGTTATCTGCCCTGGGTAGAAACAAAAATTACATGTGTTAGGATGGGAGAGGAACACTGAAGTAAAATGAAGGAATTGAGGGACTGAGAATCCTAATGCGATTTTTCTTTTGAGATGAAACAATTCTAGGAAACAGAAAAGTCCAGAGTGTAGCTGGCGTATCGAATGCTGCAGTCATGGAGATGCTTGGAAGACATGATGCAGGACATACAGTTTACATGGATCTGCCAGTCCTTTGGGATGACTCCAACATTTGAGGAAAGAGCAGAACACAAGAAGGATCCTAAGTCTTCAATGGATGCAGAGGGGTGCCCCGGAGCAGGAGGTGGCCTGGCCTGAGCAGCACACAGGAAGTGACATGAAGAGATGAGAACTGCAGCCTTGTCTCTACACTTGAAGTTCTCAGGAAGTCTTACTTTTAAAATAAATGTTTAAAACTTTGATTTTTAACATTTTTAATTATCATCACTTCTTTAGAAATGTGTTCAGATGTAACCAGTTTTCCTGTGGTACCTTTATGATTACTTAGCTTCTGAAGGGGAAGAGGTTATAGCATCAGCTAATTTACTTCCCAGCTATCATTGCAGTGATTAATGACTGGCCAAATGGAGAATCTGCTTTTAATTTTTTTTCTAATTAAAATCGTACAAGAAATGTTGACAGTACCAATTGCTTCTGAACAGACATTTCAGGTTCAAGAATAGTTGAGAACGATTCTGTGGATGGTTGCTCCAGTGAATAGATTTCAAATTATATGAAATTGGTTTTTTTGTTAAAAGTGCAAAAGTTGTCCTAAAAATGCATTAATTTTATTAAATTGTTTAGAGACTTGGAGTTCCCTTACAACTGAGCCAGCTAGCATCTTGGGAAAGGACAGAAGACAAGACTGCCCTCACTGCCTACTGCATACACTGGGCTAGTGCAAAATAATTCTCTATCGTTATGATAATCTATCCATCCTCAAGGTCGTAAAATGGAAGCAGGGGCTTCAGTGAAGTCAAAAGGGCCTAGAAGTAGTTGTGTTGTCAAGGGAGAGGGTTCAAGGGGAGACAGTAATTCTGGTCATAGTTCCTATCAGTATTATTTTCTCAAGGTAGACATTATCTGTCCAAGATGTCTTCTTCACTGATGTTTCCAGCACCTCAGTTTCTAGCTCCTTTATGTGGAGTCTCATTTCAGCAGAGGAGCCTGAACTTCTTGAAAGTAGTTCAAGACTTCAAAAGCCAGGAAGCAGAAGCAGCCAGTCTTCCTAAAGGTTGGACTCAGAAGTTTCACGTTGTCATTTTCAACTATTCTCTTAGTCAAATTAGGTTTAAGCAGCCAAGATTCAAGAGGGGGAGAGGGCCATGTGTACAGAGCGGAAAGGAATTGATGGCAGTGGCCATTTTTCCTTGAGAGATCCTATGAGAAGTGCAGAAAGTTATAAGGGCTATGGGAAAGAAGCTGTAGAAGATTGAGAAAGAGATTAGAAAATGACTTGAATAAAAAGGTCATATGATAAAAATAAGCACTACTTTTGGCATCAGTCTTTTTTTCACTGAGTGTCCAATATACATCCTTTTCTATACTTGATGGCAAAGATATAAAAATGATTCAATATGGACAATGCTATATGGACAATGTGGACAATGCCTATAGGCTTGCTTGTGTTCCTTGCACCCCAAAATTTATATGTTGAAATTCTAACCCTTAGTAACTGAGAATGTGACTTCATTTGGAGATAGGGTCTTTAAAGAGGATAATTGTGGCTTACGCCTGTAATCCCAGCACTTTGGGTGATTGAAGCAGGTGGATCACTTGAGGTCAGGAGTTCAAGAGCAGCCTGGCAAATATAGCGAAACCCTGTCTCTACTAAAAATACAAAAATTAACCAGGCGCAGTGGCAGGTGCCTGTAATTCCAGCTACGCGGGAGGCTGAGGCACAAGAATTGCTTGAACCTAGGAGGTGGAGGTTGCAGTGAGCTGAGATCATGCTGCTGCACTCCAGGCTTGGCTAGAGCAAGACTCCACCTCAAAAAATAATAATAATAAAACAAAATAAAGAGGTAAATAAAGTAAAATGAAGTCATTTGGGCAGACATTATGCATTGCAAGAAGGGGGCCATCCGCGAGCCAAATAGAGAGGCCACAGAAGAAAGAAAACTTGCTGACACCTTGATTTTAGACTTCTATCGTCTAGACTTGTGAGACAGTAAATTTCCATTGTTGAAGCCACCCAGTCTGTGGTACTTTGTTATGGAGGTCCCAGCAAGCTGATAGAATACAGTATACTCAAGACACTTAAACTGCATGGATGATGTAGACAAATAAGTAGATTTTTCAATACAGCGTGATAATACCTCCAATAGGGGTAGACACAGGATGCCATGGGAACATAGGAAAAAGGGCATCATATTCCCTTAGTTTAGATTCTTCTTTAAAATAATGTCTCATTGCTTTTTCTGAAGATGAAATGAGACATTTTATATAAAGCACTGAAGTAATAGGTGCCTATTATATATTAGTTCTTTAGCTCCTTCCTTCAAACCTATTGTATACATACATAATATTTTTTTCTCCTTCTACCCATGGAAAGAAAAAAAAGTAGAAAGTCAGAGTGGAAGAATCTGAAAAATACACCACTGACCCAGGGGACTCTATGCTCACCCAACAATGAGGCCGAAGCCTCATTTTGGCAGCTCTGGGTCACTTACGAGTTTTTCACAACCAAAGGGCTACTAATTCTGAAGCCTTATGAAGCTGTGTGCTGGAACCAGGATGGTTCTGAAGACATTTTAAAATATTCTGGGTGAGTTCATTCTGCTCAAGTTAAGAGGAATTTTCTCAAGATTAGTTCAAGTTGTGACTGAAAGCAAAGATTAGTAAATAGACCTTCTCATTATTTAAACATAATAATCCATGAAAATATAATGTTTAAGCCAATACTAATGGCTATTTAGAGGATTTATTTTATCCAAGTTTATGAATGATGAGAGATTTTTTAAAAAAGAATTTTGATGAAAGGAATTTAACTTGGGAAATCTTGCTGGAAGTTGATTTCTAAGATTAAGTTAACATTAATGCATATGATTCATCAGGGAAGAGTTATTTACATTTCTGATTTATCATTTTAATTAAGCAATGCTTCTTGATAGCAGTGATGATCCAGGGGAGATACATAGGGTAAAGGCTATAGGTATGCGAAGCATTAGGCCAGGATCTATGATTTGTTGCAGAGGGACAAGCTCCGGGTCATATCCAAATAGACAGGAAATAAATGCTTTTGTAGTCAGTGTTGACAAAAATAATGCTAGGAATAAAAATATCCTTGCTCATTCTATGTGTTTTTTTGGGATCCCTCCAACAAACTCCCTTGGCAAATAAAGAATATTAAACACAGAAACGAAATGGCACATTAGGGCCTCTCTTAAAAAATCGCATTCTAAGCAAATCCCAGAAATTTGAAAGCATTCTGTAAGAGTTCCTCGAATATGCCTTTGACACAAGAACAACCTTGATTATACTTGTTGTACTGGCTTCTCTCACCCCTCTTGGTTCAATAAATGACCTCTTTGAGGGAAGTTCAGAATGGTTGTTTATCTACAAGTCCCACGCTTTTTATTAAATTGGGGTGAATTCCCCAGTGTTCACATTTTAAAATGCAAGACAGATTGCAGCACCTGTAGATGATGATTCCACCGGTAACCGGCAGCAACTGAGGATCTATGTGCCCTGTCACTGGGTCAGTGGGAGCCCCTCGGACTGCTCTGCCATTGGCTGATATTCATTGTCATTCCTGCTGCTCTTGCCCTGGATTCTGCCTCAGTGAAATAGTCAACACTTTCTTCCTCACATGCTGCTTTCCTTCTAGCAAAGCTCATCTCTGCACCACATTATATGCCAGCAAATACCATCTTCAATCTGTCTCACAAGATTTGCAGCTGGGACAAATAATACACAAGTTCTTAATTCCCAGAGTCTGGAAATTATACTCGAGTTACTAAAAATCTTTCCCCAAATTACAGTCAGTTTCAAGTGTCATGTTTATGTTGTTCTGTGTGATAAAAATACCTCTACAGTGACAGCTTAGGTGCTACATGTTCTGCTTGTGAGTGCTACATACAATATAATAGCTGTGTCTTCTCAGATAATGTAAAGAATAACATGTATTTCAACTTTCTCTATTATGATAACCTAATATGCCCTCCAAAAGTTTGGTGATGCCAAGAGAGGAGATGTTCATTAGTCTACCAATCCTTTAGGAGTCCTTGTATGCAAACAACAGAAGTTGGCTCTAGTTAATATAAAAAGAAATAGGATTTATAAGAAGGATATAGGCTAGATCATAGAATCAACCATAAGGAAAGAGGACAGAGCTTGCTAAAGGTGCACGATCCAAAAGAGACTGAGTAGAGAAGACAGCCCAAGTCTTCAAGTTCAAGTCGTTCTACAGATATGGACCCAGCTACTTACGCATAGTTATTACCACTGCCAGAATCTGCCCTTGAGCTTCCGTGAATATTTCTAACTGCTCCTCTGTCCTTGTATCATTTTATCAGGATTCCAGGTGCTGAACAAAAGGATCAAATTGGCTGATCCTATTTCATATGCCACTAGCTGCCAGAGATCAGAGAGAGGGAATAACTGCCTGCTTTAGGATATGGAAAATGCCTTCAATATAAAATATTCAGATGCTCGGCAGCCAAATAATGAAACATTAACAAAGGACCTTCTCTCAAATTCGTAAAATTGTGTTAATATTTCCAGTAATATTTAACAAAATGTTTAGCTGACCTTGACATGATCTCCCTCACCAGTTGCACCACCATGCCAAAATAATTGTTTTCCAGTAAGTCTGTATGTCAATTAAGGTCATCATATTTTACCCATAATCTTATTCATGACAGTATGGAAAAGCAAATAGACTTTCCTAAAATCTTATCCCTGAGGATCTATTACAGCTGTGGCAAGTTTCCACTTACTGAGTAATTACTATATGCAGGGCACTGGGCTAGGTAATTTATATGCAGCATCTTATTTAGTCCTCACAAGGCCCTTGCAAACTCTACATTACTCACTTCATTTTCCATGTAAAGAAAATGAAATTCAAAAATCTACGTAATGGTCTCAAACACAGCAAATTGTTTGCAGGCAGAGCTGGGATGATAACCTAGGACTGAGTGATTTCTCCTTCCTTCCTGCTTTACTTCGTTCCTTTTTTTCTATGTCAAAGTCTCTGTTCAAGATATTTTCACCACTCTGCATGTCTAATCAGCAGCATAAAAGCCCATGAATCCTACCTTCACACAAAAAAATCATTTTTTTTTCTGAAAATATGTATTTGGTCACCATCATCAAGGATTCTCTGTGACACAGACTGGTTGGCTTTTTAAATTTAAAAAAATTATTCCATAGTTTTACTCAAATATGAAAATCTATTTGGAAAGCTATAGACTCTTGACTGTGTTGGAGAAACAGAATAGAACCTACAGTGCTCTGAGAACAAGAGGAGCAGGAGCTTGTCAATGTGGGTTTACAGTTGGCATCCCTCCCTTGGAGTCAGAGCAGAGTAGAAAAGCATCTGTCATCAAATGTGACAAAGGCCACTGCCCTAGTTAAATGGTGGTGAACTGGGGCACTTGAGTCTGAGTAATTCAGGACTTTTATTTTCAGACCATGTCCCCAATCATTCCTGTTAAAATGAAGGCCATCTCTTGCCACTAAATGTGCCATTTACCCTGAGCAATAATCTGTAACTTTCATCCAACCAGTAAAGACAGAAGAATGGAAAATGTTACATCCTCAGATAAAGGAAAAAAAAGACATATTTCTTGTTGTGCACCCCAAATGTGTTTTCTTTTACTTTCTCATTTGTTCTGTAACAGATTTTACTGACTGCAGATATATTTCACAAAGTATATAATAAATTTAAAAGGAAAATATCTTCATTCCACTCAAATCCATACAATGCATACACCTCTTGGAATTGGGAGACAGAATGATATTTTGTGAAATGTTTTATGCAAATGCTAACTAGATATAAATGTGCATCACTCATTTCAATTACAGTTCAGAAACGGACCCAGGAGTCATATAGGTACCACTATAATCCACTTAGACATTCTGGATTCTTCTATCTTATTACAGTATTATTTTTCCCTTATAGGTAAAGCCCATTGGCCCTGTCTAGTATTGGCCAAGATGAAAAAGAAAGGATAAACCCTAGTAGAATGAAAAGTAGACACATTACTGCTTAGTTACAGACAGTGTTATGTAGTGATTATGGGCTCTGGAATCAAACTTCCTTTATTCGAATCCTAGTCGTTGGCTGTGTAACTTTGGCAAGTGATTCAGCCTCTCTGTAACTCAGTAGCCTCACCTATTAAATGGACGTGATGATAATTGCACTTCATAAAATTATAGTGAGGATTAAACATGAGTTAATGAATGTAAAGCATCTAGGCCAACCCATGGTAAATCCTCAGTAAATATCAAAATTGTGAAAACTTACTGCATGCATTTTCTCCTGTCATGATTCTTCTAAAACATTTGTTAGTTACCAAGCATTCAATTACAGAGATGAACAATAATCTACTTAACTAACAATTGTAATAAATTTTTAGATTTTTTTTCCAATTCTTCACAGTTATATATTTGCCTAATTTTTCAGATTAACCTTAGAATCAATTTGTCAACTTTGTAAAAAAATGCCTCTTGGATTTTAACTGAGATTATATTAAACATACACATTTATTTCAGGGAGATTCTCTTATGACGTCCAATCTTCTCATCCAGGGATATAGTTTATCTTTCTGTAAATTTAAACCTCCTTAAAATAAACCTCTAATGTTTTGCCATTATTTTCATATAAATCATCTGTATTTCTTTGTACATATATTCTTTGGTATTTCACAACTCTGTCATTAGGAACTATTAAATAGAATATATTCTTATTTCTTACTGTTACGGAAATAGTAGTTTATGCCATTTTTTAATATAGAGGCTATAATTTTTCATAGTAAAGTATCAAACCTTTCTGTGTATGACTGTTTTTATACATAGAAAAACATCAACTTACATCCTGAATTTAGAGCAATTTTTAGTTTTATCTTTTTAAAAGTAAAAGCACTTTCCAAAGAGGAAAAAAAAATTAGGTCCATAAGGCCGGGCGCGGTGGCTTACGCCTGTAATCCCAGCACTTTGGGAGACCAAGACGGGCAGATCAGGTGGTCAGGGGATCGAGACCATCCTGCCTAACATGGTGAAACCCTGTCTCTACTAAAAATACAAAAAAATTAGCCGGGTGTGGTGGCGGGCGCCTGTAGTCCCAGATACTCAGAAGGCTGCGTCAGGAGAATGGCATGAACCCGGGAGGTGGAGCTTGCAGTGAGCTGAGATTGCGACACTGCACACCAGCCTGGGTGACAGAGCGAGACTCCGCCTAAAAAAAAAAAAAAAAAAAAAATTAGGTCCACAATATAAGTATACTTCTAAGCAAAGGGGTGATTTTATAGAGAAATCATTACAATAAATGGCATTCTTGCTTCACCATGAGGGATGTCAGTAGAACTGTCTCAGCCCAAATAGAAAGACCAAGAACTTAAGAAAATTCTGTGCTAATTAACAGGTCTACTAATGGGTTATTAGACCGTAACAGTCTAACATTTACTACAATCCTGCCTTCTTTTCAACATACTCCTACCTTAGAATTCTTCTCATACTTTTGTAATTATCTCATATTAGTTGATTGCATATTGTTTATTTTTGTCCACTGCCAATGTATTTAATGTATTTCCATTAGGGCTGCAACCCTCAGCTGTCTTATTCACCATAGTGAACAATGCCCAATCACAGTCTCATTCGTTTGTTTATTCATTAATTGAATAAATAAATATTAATCTCCTATTCCTTATCAGGAACTGTTGCATATAGACAAGGTCTTTGGCCTCAGAGTGTTTATTTTCTGCAGAGTTGGGGTAGGATAGAAAGCAAGTATCCAAAGAAATAACATAATTTCAAGTAATTGTAACAGTTACCACAGAGGGTGGACTGAGCAAATCTGGGTAGATGTACTGTTGAAAAAAAAAAAACCAGTGAAGGCCTCTCTCAGGAGGTAACATATGAACAGAGAAGTTAATAATATGAAAGATCTGAGGGGAAAATGTTGCAAGTAGACCGAATTTGTATAAAGATCCTGAGGTGGATAAAGTTGGTGGTTTGAGAAGAAGCAATAAAACCAGTGACCGAGAGAGAATGGAAGGAGATGATGTCACAAAAGCAAGACATAGTGAGACCGTGCAGGCAAGGCCTTCTTGTCTCACACTTTCCAAATTCAGTTGTGCATGTAAATCATCTGGAATCTTGTTAAAATGCAGACTCTGATTCAGGAAGTCTGGGCCAGGGCCTGAGATTCTGAATTCCTAACAAGCTTCCAAGGGATGCTAATGCTGTTATTCTGGGGACCACTCTGAAAAGGAAGCTTCTGAGTTACAAAAAGGAGGTTGAGTTTTATTGTAAATATGAATAAAAGCCATGAAAGGGCCTTGGATGACATAATTGCTTTTCATTTTCAAAGGATCACACCGGTGTGAGGAAAAGCTTGTGGGGGAGAAAGCGTGGAAGCAGGAAGCAGTTAGGAAACTGCTTCCGTGAGGCAACAGAGGAGGGTGGTTCGGAGCAGTCCGGGCAATGAAGGAGCCCAGGACACACGGCCACGTTTGGGACGTGTTTTGATTACATAGTCAAAATAATTGATGGACTAGATATCGGATGTGAAAGTCTGAGTAATCAAGACTGACTACTCTGTAAATGAACCAGTAAGTGATTTGTGGTTCTTGTTATAAAGATGAGAAAATATGGAAGAGGGACAGGTAGCACAGGATAGAAGTCAAGGGTTTGGTTTCAGATATGCTATTATTGAGAATATCATATTAATGATCAAATAGAAATATTAAGTATAAGTTGTGTATATATGTTAAGAGCTTAGGGAAGAGTATTGAATGTAGATGGAAATTTGGGGGTCATTAGATTTTAAAGTTATTCAATTAAATGAGCTCATCTAGCAAGGGAGAATTACAGAAGAGATTTAAGCCTGAGAAGAAGAAGAAAGGACAGCCAAGGAGACTGAAAAGAAGCTACTTGTGAGGTAGGAAAATAATTCAAGAACATGTGACACTCTAGAATTTAAGTGAAGAAGTGCTTCAGCATAGTGGCTAATGGAGATTGGGTAATCAAATAAATACCTGTCAGGGTTCAAATAAAATGAAACTGAGAATTGACCATTGAATGTTGCAAGATGTGGGCATCGTTGCTAACTTGACAAAGGTGGTCTTGTTGAATAGGATGATAAATTATTGCCTGGAACGTAGGAAAGCAAGAATGGGAGATGATAAAGTAGAAGCAGAGACAATAGAAAACTCTTTCAAGAATTTTTGCAATAAAAAGGAGCAGAGAATGAGCCATAATTGGAGAAAGATGTTAAATCAAAGGAGTTTTATTTTAAGATAAGAGATATTGAAACATGTTCATGTGCTGACGTAAATGATAGGTGATGAGAAAATACGTGTTATGCAGGTGGAGGGGCTGGCTGTGGAGAGAAGACAGAGACAAGAGGAAAAGAAGAGTATATATGGGTTAAGATGCATGTATGTTGAGAGAGAAGAAAGTGAGAAGACAAGCACTTTTCTTCTATATGTTTCTGTTTTGCAATAAAATAAGAATCAACAAACAGTAGAAAATGAGGAAGGAGTATTGGGGATTTGAGTAGTAAAGAATTGGTGGGATATATTCATCTCAGATAGCATGGAGGTAAATTTAAGAGAATATAGTGGGATTCAAGGGTAGTACTGAGGAGCCATTTAAGACATGGTAATACAATAAACATGAAGTAAGTGAGATTTCTTCTATTAACATTCACCTACTTGGGGAGAAAATGGCAAGGTTGCTGAGGATACATGCAAGAAAGACATGCAAGAAAGAAATTATAGTAACGAACCATGGCATCTAAACCAAGTAAGAAGGAAGTGAGGGCTTGAAAAAGTGGTGAGTCAATGCATTATATAAATGAGACTGAAGAATAGTTATTAAAGTAAGTGAATTGAAAGGCAAGAGGTTCTTTGGTTCTTTAGGTAAGTAAAACCCTATATAACATACCCCTGAACTCTCCAAAGGTGCAGAACAGTGCAGTTTTTAGCCACATGCACACAGCTTGAGCTGTCATGAAAGTTTCTCAAAAGGCTTACTAGAGATTTTCTTTTAGTAAACATATGAGTTTATTTACTTACTTTTCTCAGAAATACATCTATTGAGAAAAGCAGGGTTGATCAGTACAGCAACTGTATCCTTTTTGATTTTAAGTATTTTGAAATGTTTTAATGCACCAAACTCAAAAGCAAAACATCAGTCAAACCAACAGGCTATTAGAGCACCACCCTTAAGTGCTGCTTTGTCTCTCTGCTTATTACTCTCTGAAAAGCAATAAAACAGTAATCATATCACCAAATTTGAATGTTAATATATTTCCAAAATAATCTGGACAGCAAACAGAGTCTTGAAATGCCATCTCAAACATTCTTTAGAAAATTGTTAGGAGGGCAAAAAGTCCGTAAAGTAAGGCACAAGGGTAGGCAACAAGAAGCTGCTGTCCTTCCATGTGCAAGGCTGCAATGAAGATCTTGGAAGCTGAGAGACTACACCAGCCAATGATGACCAGGGATGATATGGTTCCAAAGATGCCCCTGCAGCAAAGACAAAGAAATGATTGCCTGTGCCAGTAGAAAAGAGATTACTGAGTTAAAGTTGCCTCTGAAATATCCTTGGTACAATATTTATAACTACTTTCCCGAGTGGTAAAATGAAAATGATGAAATATATGAACAAAAGCCCTTGGCCAGTTAGGCATTTCTTAGTCAAATTCATTACAGAGGCTAAACATTTTATATTTCTGTTAAACCTGAATTAGAAAAAAAACAGTAGAAGTCACCTGCAGTCACTCTGTTCTCATCTGTCAGTATTCAAATCCTAATTCCTAAAAGTCCCTCAAATACAGCATGGAGAGCCTTCTCTTCCTTATAGCTACAGATTTCCTTTTCCCTACTTTCCTCAAAAATTGGCCAACAGCATCGGAGAAAGATAGACAGAGTTACATTCCAGTGGGGTGCCTAGCTCCCACTACTTCCAGATCTACTTCTCAGGTTTTTGTCGGACATCACAAAAAGCCTGACACAGCTCAAGTAAGGAACACATGGGACAGGAAAGCACATATGTGTGTGGCTTCCCACCTCATCCTTGAAGTTCCATTTTGTATATTTTTAGAATGCTGAAATAGATTTGTTCAACTGGTGTCTTCAAAAAGTAACTGTGGAGGCAAGTGAGCAAATAAGATAGTTAAGTCTAGTCACTTGGAGAATAATAAAGCAGGAAAGGGTGGTCGAGAGTGAATTTCCTTTCTTATGTGCTAAATAGAATGCATTATTTAGAAAAATAAGACATAAGAGCTGGGAGAAATCTCAGGAGATGTCTACTGCCCAGTTTTAAAGCATAAAGTGATGATAAAAATTGCATGGTGAAGTGGACAATAGGTCAAGATCTCTCCTAGCATAGTACTCTTTTCACCACCAAACTAAACTGCCTCACTTGATGTTGGTTTGACGCTGAAGTTGGGAATTGTGTTTATTATTTGTGAAAATGACAGAAATATCTACTTCTAATAATTGAACCAAAGCAAAACAAGTGAAAAGCTCTACAGTATAGCTTCTAATGCCTCAGACCATTAATAAACCAAACATATTTCTAAAACACCATATAAGTACTACATTTATTGATTTAAGTAATACCTATTAGGGATAATTTCTGGAGTTGTTTAATGTACTGTATTCTTAGTAATGGTCTAGAGTTGCACATACTAATTGCCTAAATTAAGGAAGAAAAAAAGAAAAAAACATATTGACTGAGCATGCATGTTATAAAGTTCTCCAACATTAGTATCCTCATCAGGGTTCCTGGGAATTCTACGCGGCAAAGAGCCCAGCTGAGAAAGAACTAGTTGTTTTCAGCCCAGAAGGCAGAGTGCCTGAAAGCTGAAGCAATTTATCAGTGTTCACCAGGTACTTACTCTTCCAAAATCAAACAAGTGAAGTTCCTATAGTTCTTATTTTACACATGACAATAGTTCACACTGAAAAATGTGACAACTTAAAAAGTGCCAGTTTTTTTTCTTTTCTCTCTCTCTCTCTTTTTTTTTTTTTTTTTTGAGATGGAGTTTCGCTCTTGTTGCCCAGGCTGGAGTGCAATGGTGCGATCTTGGCTCACTGCAACCTCCGCCTCTGGGTTCAAGCGATTCTCCTGCCTCAGCCTCCCGAGTAGATGGGATTACAGGCCTGTGCCACCATGCCTGGCTTATTTTGTATTTTTAGTAGAGACGGGGTTTCTCCATGCTGGTTAGGCTGGTCTCGAACTCCCGACCTCAGGTGATTCGCCCACCTCGGCCTCCCAAAGTGCTGGGATTACAGGCATGAGCCACCACGCCCGGCCAAAAAGTGCCAGTTTTAAAGATAACTTGGACTAATTTATTTTTTAAGTAATTGAAGTAAGAACAGCACCTGGGCCAAAACTAACCTACTTTTCTGTATCTATGTGTAGCTTTTAATAGCCATGGTTTTCCCAGTTCCACTACCAAAACAATCAGAAAGGCCTTAACTTTTTCATGGCTGTGGCAAACCTTGGCTATGATTGTGCATGTGGGGTCATTGAGAGCACACAGACACTTACTGCAGTGAAAAGAGCATGGCGCAGCCAGACAGGATGACCATGGGGAGCAGGCAGTAACCCAGCACGCTGGCCACACAGCCGTACGACACCCCTGAAGAGCTCATCAGGTTCAGCAAGGCATGAATCACAAGGCAGCCAATGGCACTTATGCCATACACATAACCAAACTGAACTTTTCCTGCCTGAAACGACGTGAAGAAAAAACAGTTTGAACACACAATGGACACCAAGAGGAAATCTGAATATCATGAAGCAGAGAGCATCTTAGAGTCAGTTCAGTGCTGTTCCATATCTTTGAAGGACTGTCATCAGGAGACTGGAAGTTCTGGGAGAAACATGGCCAGTGGTTTGAATTCAGATTCTGAAAACAAATACTTCTGACTAGAGTTAGGATGGGATAAGCATGCTACAAAAAAGATCGAATATTTCTAGACTTATATTTTTTACTATAAATTGTCCATTATGAGTACAAGGCATAAGTAAGACTATATTTTGTTCCCATATTTATTAAATAAATACGTGATTGAATAGAGGAATAAAAAAATCCAATTTTAGTCTTGGAGATTTACAAGGCATATTAGTAAAATTAGCAAACACCTACAGGGTTTACCATGTCAGATCCCATTCTAAGTGTGCCACGTATATTTATTTAATCCATATAACCACCTTATGAAATCAGTATCATTATTACACCAGCTTTACACATGAGGACACTGAGGTGCAGAGAGGTAAGTAACTTGCCCAAGGTAATATAACGCTAAGCAATGGAGGTTGGCTTTTAACCTAGGTATTTCAGCTCTAAAATTTAGGTCCTGAACATCAGCGGGAGCTCTTACAAGTCCTAAATAAGTCCCAGAATAATGGCACATATTTAACCCTATTTAATTCAGCATTTAGTTGACTACAGAATCCTTTTATGTTTCATGATACCTATTGCCAAGTTGATTAACCACACCTTATGAAAAGGTGATTTATATAAACTAACTGGTAATGAATTATAAAAGGTGTACTGTCAAAGGAAGTTAGTAGTGTTCAGAGTACACCACCAATCTTCTGAAGAAAACTCATAAAAACAGCCCATTGCTCATAAAGCTAGTGTTTTGTGAATACAAGCCCCAATAAATTCATTCAGAGAAAATCACAGCGTACTATTACTTCAGAAGAGGATATTTGAATGTTTGCTGAGAATACCAAAGCTACAGTTAAAAAAATTCATTAATTTTTTCTATTTACATTATGCTGATCATAAATTCTAGACAAAAGTTGAATAGGCTGTCTCTGGTTTTCATGGGAATTAGACAAAAACAATGAAGGATCTGATAAGTTGATTCAGGAGAGAGCTTTCCAGTTGCCACTTTCCCTTCTCCATGCTATTATCTACGAAGTATTTTAGAGTATTTCTTTTACAATTAATCAGGGTAATGGAGAATGCCATAGCTATTTTAATGCTCAAAATTGTTCACCTATTCTGAATTATTCTTCCTCTGCAGTTGGAGAGTTGATCACTACGAAGTCCTTTCTTAAATATTCCTGACTTTTGCTGGCAGAATTGTCTCCAGCATTAGCCACTGATAAATTCTTATGATACCTTCTGTATGCTTGTGACTATGTAATGAAATAATGCTAACGATGGACATGCTAACAGAAACACATCAGCTATCCACTGCTTTATTGGGTGAGTTTGCTCCACTTGCAAAATAGTGACAATTTCACATCATTGTCACGCATTAGAGAAACCATCGACTTAATATTTCACTTGGATGGGATAAATCTGAGGTAGGGCTAGTCCTGATGGTATAGGACAACTCTCTTACACCCAAAGGACATCTAACTGGACCTTCCTGTCCTGAAAAGGCAGTTCTACAAATGGAGTGGGGCAAATAGGGAGCAGATGAAGCTAATTTGGTAGTGAAGTTGTGTCTTTTCATGTCAGTTATGCACTTCTCTCATCATGTCTTTCTCTTGTTAGTTTGTTCCATTTAAGTTGTAATTCCATTTAGCCTAAATCACTGCCATTTTACAAAAGTGTTTCAAATTCTAACAAGGGCTTATAATTGAAATAGAAGATAAATGTTCTTTTTTTTAACCTCAAAATTTTTAAGGATCCTCCCTATACCATCCTCATTACCACATCTTTTTTTTTTTTTTTTTTTTTTTTTTTTTGAGACGGAGTCTCGCTCTTTCGCCCAGGCAGGAGTGCAGTGGCGCGATCTTGGCTCACTGCAAGCTCCGCCTCCCGGGTTCACGCCATTCTCCTGCCTCAGCCTCCTGAGTAGCTGGGACTACAGGCGCCCGCCACCACGCCCCGCTAATTTTTTGTATTTTTTTTAGTGCAGACGGGGTTTCACTGTATTAGCCAGGGTGGTCTTGATCTCCTGACCTCATGATCCGCCGCCTCGGCCTCCCAAAGTGCTGGGATTACAGGCGTGAGCCACTGCGCCCAGCCCCACATCTTGATTTAAAATACTTAGTGTTCTTCTGATTGCACTTTTATATTGGCCATGCATATTGCTTTTTCAGACCACACTCTTGGCCCTACCAGAAAAGTTATAGGGAGCAAAAGCTTTAAACCATTTGTCTTCTTGGTGTTGGAAATGAAAATAATTTGGGGGAAAAGAATAAGTAAAACTAAATTTGTGCTAAGTGCTTGAAGCTGTTTTCTTTGGTTTGTCTCCTTTCTCCTGAAGAAAGTCCACTGAAAGAATTGTGTCTTATGTCAACATAAATGTTAAAGAAGGAAGAGTATGTGACTATGACTCTTATGCCTCCAGAGATAATAAACAGATTTGGACATTCATTCTGGATTTAGTTTTGCTTTCGCTAGTAAAATTCCTGTATCAGCCAGTAAAATCACTCTTACATTTTAATTCTACATATCCAGGAAAGAATTAACCTATAATCAAATGAATTCTGAGTTAAATCATACTTCAAGTAATATTCAATTGGAGTTTTTGGGGAGTCCTTTTTGCTTTATATCAGAATCAATTTGAAAGTTATCACACCTAATGGTAAAATTTCAAGTGATAATGTTTGCATAAAGACATTCAGAAAATACGTATTTTCACATATTCTCCACAATTTTAGAACTAAATAGAACCTGAAGAGCCACTCAAATAAACTCCTTTTGCCTTGAAGAAAATGAAAGCCTAGAAATATGAAGCCAAAGGTTAAAGATTACAGCAAGTGGCAAAGCTAGGGTAGATCCAATTTTCTCACTTCCAGTTAAGAATTTTTTGCCTCTATTGCTTTGTATTTAAAATATAAGAAGGGTTATGTAAATAACTCCAAGTAACATTATGCATCCAAGAGAGATCGTAATGGAATTGATGCTGTTCTTTAAGGGATGGTAACAGTAATATTCTGCTACAGAACAAACAGCTGTTTTATTACAAATGACTTGTAAAGAAAGAAGAGTTAATATAGCAAATTGCTTCTGACTATTTTATTAAGTGACATGGCCATACTTAGCAGTTAATCTAAGATTATCAAATTACTGTGACAAAGACAGAAGAAGGGAGGTTAAAGACTAAATTAAAACTCTAGTTGATATAGTGTTTGATTTACAGAGTATTTGCATTTGCTGTAGTACCAAGAAATAAGATGTTATCACTAAATACTATTGTATTGGATGAATATGATGTTATTATTGGCCATATCACCTACAGAAACTAGATTGCTATCAGTATTTTGATTGATTATATATAATAATTGAAAAGCAGAATTTTATTTAGTTGCAAATGCATTTTACAACTACTTTTGAAAATTGTATATCCATTGGAAGAAATTATTATTATGGAACATGAAGAGCAGGAAAATGGGGAAGAGGGCTAAATAGTTATTGTAAGAGCTTTTCCTATAATGTTTAATTTCTCATATTATTTCCTCTGCCTAGTTTATCTCTTTGTGTCTTAATGAAACTACACTTTTCAGACTGGCTTGACCATCTTTATCATTCTCTGTTTTTAATGTATTGCCACCTCCTCCTTGGTATAAAGTCAGAGACATTTTCTCATTTTTTTCTTCTTTCTTTTTTTCTTAATGAAACATTTTCCTAAACTATGAGCTAGAATGTCTTTTAAAGTTTACTTAGGTGGAAGTACATTTTTCTTTACTTTTTTAGTGACCCTTAATATAATTACTTCCAGATATAAAGAATGAAAGCATACATAAGGCAAATGGTGTAGTCAGAGGACAAATGTCTTCATAAAAGGTGAAAAACTAACATTTTAGAGGAAATATGTAGGTTGAGTAAACAAAACATAGGTTGTCATTGCAAATTAATATTTCATAGTAGCCTAACCCCAAACAAGGAGATCTGTCTCGTACCTCATAAGATGTTAGAAATAGTCTGGAGATATGTCACAGCAAAGAAAATGGTGACCAAAGAGAAGTGATTTCTTCAGTGTCACAATAGAACTGTCACAAAAAAGCAAAAAATAAAATGTAGGCCTTATATCTCCCAAATCTATGTTTTCCTTCCATTATTCCAGATTTACAGTCTTTTCTTAATAACAAAAAAGACATAAGTGATCTCCTGCTTTGATCTCCTTCTTGATTTTTGAAATTCTATTTAAATTTATACTTTTTAGCTGTTGCATTGCATAGTGGTAGCATATTTTTGTCACTATGGTTAAACTATTCTCTCTCACTTAAAAAATTCACTATGTAAAGTGACACGGTTTCTCTTATATTTATACAGATTGCTTCAAAACCAGCACTGGAAAGGACAAGCATTAAAATCTGGTGCTTGCTGTGATACATTACCAGAAGCAAGGTGGTTCCCAGGGCTATGCAAAAAAGAATGGGTCCAGTGAGGTCCGTTTCATTCATAATGCTGCCATCTGCTGGCTTCATTGGGTTTAACACTGTCAAAGTTTTTTGCCATATGTGATCAAAATGGATTCCAAGTTCTGTAAAAAGGAAAAAAGATAGATAATATGATAACATAAATATAGAAAAATAAAAATAAGTTACACTCTTTAAAGGTTAACATATCTTATTAATTTACTTAGCATTTTAATCTGATTGTTCTATCATATCTTCTAAAGTTCTATGTTCTGTATTACACAGAAACTCAAGTTTTACATAACATATAATAATCTTAAAAAAAAACTAAAAAATAATTTGTTTTCCAAAGAATGACTTAAAAGAAATATATTAGAGAAAAATTTCCATCAAGGAAAACATTCCCTGATTTATGCAGCAAATACAAGCTTTAAATCTAATTGAAAATTGGGAAGTTGGCAATATACAGTAAAAAATAAAATTGTAGCTAACAGATCAAAACTTTCATCCTATTGTCCATCTAGATATTTCCTTTTCCTGTATTTTCTGTTTCTTTTTTATTTCTTTTTCGAGACAGGGTTTCCCTCTGTCATCCAGGCTGGAGTGCAGTGGCACGATCTCAGCTCCTCCGCCTCCCGGGTTCAAGCAATCCTCCTGGCTCAGCCTCTTGAGTAGCTAAGACTATAGGCATGCACCATCACACCTGGTTATTTATTTATTTATTTTTTTCATATTGACGAGGTCTCACTATGTTGCCTGGGTCTCGAACTCCTGGGCTCCAGGGACCCTCCTGCCTCGGCCTCCCAAAGTGCTGGGATTACAGACCTAAGCCACCACACCTGGCCCTTTTCCTGTATTTTCAATTGCTGACACTTCTGAAATCTTTTCATATCGGCCATGGCATACTTTTTCAATTAGCAGTACTATAATTAATGAGATTTAGTCCAAGTCTGGGGTTTTACTTCCACTATGCCTAATGAGAAGAGCAATTTTATGCTAAATGCTTGAAACTACACAGAGGGGAAAAGGGCTCTTTCTGCAAGTAAAAGTGATCATGATGTGCATGCATATTTTTGTAAGGTCAATGTACTGTGAAGTTGAGTCTATGTATTCAAAGATTAAATTCTTGAGACGAGTTAACCTTTCTCTTTTATACATGGTAGTATTCAAATAAAATATCCAAAATCAATGAGGTTCAGTGTTCATGAGTCCAAACCCATTTAGAAATTTCTGATTCTTTTTCTCCAATTCCCATTTTTCAAATACTTCTGACTGCTGCCTCACAGGTCCTTCTACTAGAATCTGCTTCTCTTATTACTATAAAGCAAATACTTAGCCATTTGACATCCCCTCAACATAGAAATAAATATTGATACCACATCAGTTTCTTTTCTCACCACTCCTGTAGAGATGAACTAAGATTTATCTAGGGTAGAGAAAGAGAATATTCAAAGAGAAGAGTATGACTTGACTATTTAGGGACCAGCAATCAAATTGGTTATCCTCCTTCTATAATTTCAGAATGTCAGTAAGGGTGAGGTGGAGGCTAGGAAGAGTGAAAGCTAAAATTTACTGAGTGTTTGCTATGGACTCCACAAGATTTACATACATTGGTCTTATAAATACACAATCAATCAATTACTGTTATTTTATCCCTATTTTATGCATCAGATATATAAGGCTTTGACAGATTAATTTGTCTGAAGACACAAAGCAGTAATAGAAAACTTAGGTTTCAATGCTGCACAATCTGACTCAAGAAAGCACATGTTTAACCATAGATTTGTGGTCAGGTCAATGTTCATCTAATCTCATAATGGTTGTATTTTTTTTTTTAATGAGCCCAATTCTTCCATGTGAAGGACTGTCTTTCTAAATGTATTTATATGTGGCACTCAACCACCCTTCCAAGCTTTAGTAACCCTTTTGGTCAGATACAGGGGTATAGCTCAACTTATTTTACAGAGGCACATGCCATCTAAATATCTTGAAAAGTTGACTTTCTGTACACAGACTACAACATGGACTTTTAATAATCTCTATGACACAAAGGACCCTTGTTCTAACAACTTAGAAATTTTCAGAGGGTCAGCTAGACACTGGTCTAAACCAAAAATTAAAGTTTTACTCATTTCATGCCCAGAATGACATCTGTTATTTTAAGCTTGAAAAAAAATTGAATAGTTAAATTAATAGCAAATAATTTACATTTCTGCTTCCTTGTTTCATCCTTTATTTCCACAGTGCATTTATATATTTATTAATGAACATATGCTTTGAAGAATATGAGCAGCTCACCAAGCTTAAAAGGAGGTTAGAATGTCTAATGTAATTTTTAAAAGAGAAGAAGATTTTAAAAATTGAGACATGCTATATATTTTAAATTAATTAATTTTAAATTAATTTCACCTGAAGCTTATGTGCTCAAACTTTATTTTTTAATTTTGGCATGTATGCTAAAAATACATTTTCAGTATTTACCACAATAAAGTGGTATTTAATTCCAAATACCTTTTCTTCAGAAAACATAATTATTTTGGAAGAAATTCAGATGAAAAATGCTTTACACAACATCATACTGATGTCAACCATTTATTTAATGGCATAACTAACTCCTGCACGTATTTTAACATCAAGCCATGAGACAGTAAATGAACATAAGCCCATACAAATATTTTCATAATAAAAAAGATTTTATGTGCTTTCTACTGAAATATATCTCTATAATATTGTGGTTTTTATTTATTATAAGGTATGTGAGCAATTATAACTATTTATTAATTGTAGATACTCTAATATAACATCTTATTGTACAAAATAAAAGAAGATAAAACTGCTGTGAAATTTGAATGCAAAATTTATTGTTTTGCTGTCATCTAGTGGTAGTAAAGTATATGATACATATGCTATAAAAGTGAATTAAGATCTCTACTTTCTATGCAAATTGTGGCATTGGCCTGTCATATGGAAGTGTCAAGCTATGCTATAAATACAAAATACCAAATATCAGTAATTTTTCTTATCTGACAGAATTGAATTTATTATTATTCTTGAAAATGCATTTGTTAACATATTGACTTTACATTAACAAAGAGCGAAATTTATCATTCTTACATAAAACCAAACAAATATTTTAGACAACAAAATATATAAGAAATAAAGTAGGACACTTTTGAAACAACATGTTTTTGTGCATAGTATTATAGCTTCATAATTTTATAGGCCATTCTGTTGGATGGTCAATAAAAACTAGTAAATGTTATTTAATGCGTTATCCTAGAAATTGTATTTTTTTAATATCTGAAAAAGACATACCCTGGCCTTTTTCATGTCTTTAGACAAAAGAGGCTTGAGGCTTTCACAAGTCACTCAGCTTGAAGAACACATTGGATCCAAAATCCAGATATTTCATAGATCCAAAACACAAAATTATATTAGGTACTCTACCTTCTAATACAGGGGTCCCCAATCCCCGGGCCGTGGACCCATACCTACCTGCCCATGGCCTGTTAGGAACCGGGCCGCACAGCAGGAGGTGGAGGTGAGCAGTGGGCAGTGGGCAAACAAGTATTACCACCTTAGCTCCGCCTCCTGCCAGATCAGCTGCGTCAGTTTCTCATAGGAGCGTGAACCCTATTGTCAACTGTGCATGCAAAGGATCTAGGCTGCACGCTTGTTATGAGAATCTAACTAATGCCTGACGATCTGAAGTGGAAGAGTTTCATCCCAAAATCATCTCCCCAACCTGTCTGCGGAAAAATTGTCTTCCACAAAACTGTTTCCTGGTGCCAAAAAGGTTGGGGACTGCTGTTCTAATACACTATATATTTTGGGGAAATTAACTCTGAGCTGTATAAAATGGAAATGAAAATCTATTACATATTTTCTATTCAAATTGAAAGACATGTTAGAGGAGGATGTGTAGAAAGTGGTAAATTAATGCAACAATAGAGACATTTCAGAGAGTAGAAAAGATTATTTTCAATAAATGCTGCAGGAAAAAATTAGTTAAGCAGTACAGAAAAAAATAAAATGAAATCCTTACTTCACATATTAAGCTTAAACAACTCTTGAATAAATATAAAACAAAAAACAGAAAAGGATAATTTTAAAATGTGAGCATCTATAAGGAGATAGAGGCAGTACCTAGAGCTGGAGAAATAGATTCTAAACAAAGAACAATTGGAAAGAAATGTTACTAGGAAACATATTCTGGGTTTAAAAAATTAATATCACATTTTTAATATGTCCCAAAGACCCATAAACAAATTAGGTGGCAAACACAAGCTAGGAAAAAAAAAGTTTAAAATACATATTCTAGACAATAATTAATATGGTTACTATATAAAATCCCTAAAAAATAAACAAGGAAAGAAAACTCTTTAGATTCTATAGAAATCTGAATTAAAAAAACCAATGAAAAATAAAAAGTCAATATACATATGAGAAATGTCAAAAATTTTTTAGTAACCCAGAGGTACAAACTATTCCTTTTTCCTTTTTTCCTATGAAATTGACAAAGACATGTCATATTCTACTCTGGAAGTGGAGTAGAACACCATTTTTGAGATCACTTGACAGTGTCAGTACCTTTAACCCAGCAATCCCACTGTTATAGGTACATCCTAAGGACAGACTCTATAAAGGTCAAAGATGGTTTCCTATGATGGTCAACAAAGGATTACTTGCTCTGAGGAATAACCTATAAGGTGTGTTTAAATTATGGTTATGTTATATGATAGAACTCTATGAAACCATTATAAATTGTTTTCAAATAATATTTAATGACTTTAAACAATGCTTGCATAGAAGTGCTCGTGACAGGCTGGGCACAGTGGCTCATGCCCGTAATCCCAGCATTTTGGGAGGCCGAGGCGGGTGGATCATCCGAAGTCAGGAGTTCGAGACTAGCCTTGACAACATGGCAAAGCCCTGTCTCTACTAAAAACACAAAAATTAGCCATGCACGATGGTGTGCACCTGTAGTCTCAACTACTCAGGAGGCTGAGGGAGGAGGATTGCTTGAACCTGGGAGGCAGAGGTTGCAGTGAGCCGAGATTGGGCCACTGCACTCCAGCCTGGGCAACAGAGTGAGACTCCATCTCAAAAAGAAAAAAAATACTCGTGACATAAAGTAAATAAAAAGAATATAATACTTAAGTACTCAGATGCATATATATTCATTGAAAAATTGGTATTTTACTTTAAAATATGCATGCATGTTCATACATAATACATATAAACAGGCATTTATAGGAAAATAGAATAAAAGCTAGAAGAAAATACATCAAATTGTTAATGATAGTCATGTTTTTGAGACAAGATTTGAAGTAATTTTTATATTTTTATTTTTATGTTTCTATGTTTTCCAAATTCTGAAGACAATTAGGCAGAGATATTGGCAAAGTCAAGGAAAATGTTTAATGAGAATAACTTGTAACTTCTAGGTGTTTATTACTTGCAGAGGCAAAACTGAACGAACTGGTTAAAGATAACTGATCCAGAAACTTGACTGGCTTCTAAAGAGCCAATAGATCGATTATATAAATCTCTGTTCTGTTCTGAACAGTTTAAATCTTTCATGTTTTTACATTATTTAAGGAAAAGAAAGAATAATGTGGCTGGTTGTGTTCATGTGAGGCAAACACCTTTACATCTTGTGATGTAAAATACTGGAAAATTTAATCTATTCCTTTTCACTTGACTACATGCAAAGGACTTGGAGTAGTTAACCAGTGACTATTTCTGCTTGGTTCTCCAATTTAAATCCACTTGGGTTTTAGCGTCTTAACATCCATGTTTCCAGCATTGTATTAACATTGTTTAAGAGCAAAAACAGCACATACAGACTGGCTACATATGAAAAAAAAAAAATCAATGGATGGAACAACTCCGAAATCCCCTAAGTACCTTCAGCTCTAAGAATCTCTGGATTTCCTTTCCACCAGCAGCGTTATTTACTGGATTTATATTCTTCCTCACCTACCCATGCCAAGCTGATATGAAAGGGCTTGTATGAGTCAGGAAAGAAAAAAACTGGCTTGTCTCCATGTCAACAATGACAACAAAAATATTAATTTGAGAAACTATCCACTTTGCTCCCAGGAAAACATAGCAGAAAATAAAATATGCTGTTATGAAGTGCTTCATTAACTGGGTGGGAAGGATGGTCACTTTGATGTAACTACTCTGCCAAAAAATGTCTTCATTTTTTTCTATTCTTGGCCAAGGAGTTTGAATTTAAGAAACAGTGAAGAAGTACTTAATAAGTGCAGCAATATCACAGAATAGCCCATATCTGCACCCAATTTCCCCTACGCAAACATGCGACAAACTTCCAATGCTTTAAGGATTTTGGTTCTGCAAACTCTTGTTATATGTGAAACAGTCACACATAAAGCACTGTACACTGCAGGCTGACAGCACACATTAAGTGCTAATTATTGCTATTACTCTTCTAGCTGTACACACATTAATAACACTTCCTTAACTTATCTTCTAGCAAAGGAGGCTCTTCATCAAAACTGTCAATGTAAGGAGATTGTGAATAATAATCTGAGTTGGATGCTGGCTGAAAAAATTGTCCTGCGTAACCTGGTGACATGAGCATCTCTGATGGAACAAAGGAGGCAGGCTGAGGCTGCTCACCAGCTTGTTGTCTAGAAAAAGAAAAATACAAACATTTATATGTCTAAGAAAAAGGTATCATGACAAATAAAGGAGGAAATTACAATTTTAATCACGTGAATTCATGTAGTTTTTATGAGTATTTACTCATGAAAGAAAGAACTTACTTAAAATTTAACTTTAATCCAAAAATGTAAAATAACTGGTCATCTAAAGGCTTCTGGAAAAATAATCCATACCAATAAATATTAATTGAGCGTGGACAACATGCTGAATGCTTCCCCTAATCTTTTCTCAATTAAAACTCTATAAGGTAAAAGCTGTATTTCTAATCCCATTTTACAGAAAAAGACATAGAATTCCACAGAGACTAAACGACTTGTCCAGTAACACAAAATAACACTGCAGGTGCTGGACTCTGGTGTGAAGCTTTCTGAGCAGTGATCTGCTCGCCACACAGTGATGATTTTTAACTTATCTTCAGGGACAGTCTCCAGCCATGAAGCCCCTCCAAATATGTGGAAGCAGCCAGGAAAAATTATAATTTTAATAGTATAGTCAACTGATAGGAAAAATAAATACATACACTAATTGCTGTGCATAAGGAAATACACTTCAGTTCTAGCCATTCCGAGACAGTCATTGCCAATAGAATTGTCTCTGAGTTCCTAGCTAAATGTATTATCTAGTTGGCTTTAGTGTCTATTTTATTTGTACAAATTTATGGGGCACATATAAAATTTTGTTACGTGCATAGATTGTGTAGTGGTCAAATTAGAGCTTTTAGGGTATCCGAAACCCAAATAACATTCATTATATGCATTAACTAATTTCTCATCACTCCTCTCCTACCCCCTCACCCTTCCAAGTATCAATTGCCAATGATTCTACTCTATACCTCCATGTGTACGTATTTTTACCACGTTTATGAGTAAGAACATGTGATATTTGATTTTCTGTGCCTGGTTTGTTTCACTTAAGATAGTGATTTCCATTTCCATCTATATTGTTGTAAATGATATGATTTTATTCTTTCCATGGCTGAATGGTATTTCATTGTATATATACCATATTTTCCTTAATCATTCATCCATTGGTGGATACTAGGTTAATTTCATATCTTTGCTATTGTGAATAGTGCTTCAATAAACATATGAGTGAAGGTATCTTTTTGATATATTGACTTCTTTTCCTTTGGATATATACCCAGTAGTGGGATTGCTTGATGAAATAGTCATTCTATTTTTAGTTCTTTGAGAAATCTTCATACTGCTTTCCATAGAGGCTAATAATTTACATTCCCACCAACAGTGTGTAAGAGTTCTCTTTTCTCTACATCCTCATTAACATCTGTTACTTTTTGTCGTTTTAATAATAGCCATTCTGACTGGGGGAAGATGATATCTCACTGTTGTTTGAATATTCATTTCTCTGATGATTAGTGATGTTGAGCATTGTTTCGTATACTTGTTGGCCATTCGTATGTCTTCTTTTGAAAAATGTCTATTCATATTCTTGCCCACTTTTTTCTTTTTTAAAAAAAAATTTGTATTTCCATAGGTTTTGGGGGAACAGGTGGTATTTGGTTACATCAGTAAGTTCTTTAATGGTGATTTATGAGATTTTGGTGTACCCATCACCTGAGCAGTATACACTGAACCCAATTTGTAGTCTTTTATTCTTCACACCCCTCCCACCCTTTCCCTCGAGTCCCCAAAGCCCATTGCATTATTCTTATGCCCTTGCATTCTCATAGCTTAGCTCCTACTTATAAGAGAGAACACACAATGTTTGGTTTTCCATTCTTGAGTTACTTTACTTAGAATAATAGTCTCCAGTTCCATCTAGGTTGCTGCAAATGCCATTAATTCATTCCTTTTTATGGCTGAATAGTATTCCAAAGTGACTAGTATCCAGAATCTACAAGGAACTCAAACAAATTATCAAGAAAAAAAAATTACCATCAAAAAGTGGGCTAAGGACATAAACAGACAATTCTCAAAAGAAGATATATAAATGGCCAACAAACATGTGAAAAAATGCTCAATGTCACTAATAATCAGGGAAATGCAAATCAAAACCATGATGTGATAGCACCTTACTCCTTGCCCACTTTTTAATGGGATTGTTTCGGGGTTTTATGGCTGTTGAGTTTCAGGGATTTTTTTTTTTTTTTTTTGACGTTTGTTGGCTGTTTTCATTGCTGATTCAATCTTGAATCATTATTGGCTGGAGGCCAAAGCCAGATGGAGCTGGACTAGGCAAGCTTGCACTCAGGCCCGCCAGTCATGAGTGCATGTACTAGCCATGACAGGTGATGGCAAAACAGTCCATCAAAAAGTAGGCTAAGGACATAAACACAATTCTCAAAAGAAGATATACAAGTGACCAACAAACATATGAAAAAATGCTCAACATCACTAATAATCAGGGAAATTCAAATCAAAACCATGACGCAATACCACCTTACTCCTTGCCCAATTTTTAATGGGATTGTTTCAGGATTTTTGGCTGTTGAGTTCAGTTCCTTGTATATCTGGTTTTTAGTCCCCTGTCAAATGAATATTTTCCAAATATTTTCTCCCATTCTACTGGCTGTCTCTTTGCTCTGTTGATTACTTCTTTTGCTGTGCAGAAGTTTTTAATTAAATCCCATTTGTCTATTTTTGTTTTTGTTTCCTATGCTTTTGAGGTCTTAGTCATAAATTCTTTGCCTAGACCAATGTCCAAAAGTTTTCCATATGTTTTATTCAAGCATTTTTATAGTTTTAGGTTTTATGTTTAAGTCTTTAATCCATCTTGAGTTTATTTTTGTATATGTGGGAGATAGAGGTCCAGTTTAATTCTTCTGCAAATGGCAATCCAATTGTCCCAGCACCATTTATTGAAAAGGGTGTCCTTTTTCCAGGTTATGTTGTTCTCAGCTTTGTCAACGGCTAGTTGGCTGTAAATATGTGACTTTATTTATGTGTTTTCTATTATGTTCCATTGATCTATATGTCTATTTTTACAGCAGTACCATGCTGTTCTGGTTACTATAGCCTTGTAATATAATTTCAGGTCAGGTAATGAGATGCCTCCAGGTTTGTTCATTTTTCTCATAATTGCTTTGGCTATTCGGGCTTTTTTTCTCCTTCTGTATGAATTTTAGGATAGTTTTTTTCTAATTCTGTTAAAAATGATGCTGGTATTTTGATAGTGATTGCATTGAATCTATGGATTGCTTTGGGCCGTATGGTCATTTAAACAATATTAATTCTTTCAGTCCATGAGCATGAGATGTTTTTCCATTTGTTTGTGTCATGCACAATATTTTTTCATCAGTGTTTGTCATTTTCCTTGTAGATATCTTTCACCTCCTTGGCTAATAAATGTATTCCTAAATTTTGTTTGTAATTATTGTAAATGAGATTGCCTTCTTGATTTCTTTCTCAGCTAGACAGTTATTGCTGTGTAGAAATGCTACTGATTTTGTATGTTGATTTTATATCCTACAGCTTTACTGAATTCATTTATTAACTCTAAGAGGTTTTGGTGAATTCTTTAGGTTTTTCTAGAAATAAGATCATATCATCCAATTTCCAACATGGATGGCTTTTATTTTTCTCACTTGCCTGATTTCGCTAGATAGGATTTCCACTACTATGTTGAACAGGAATGGTGAGAGTGAGCATTCTTGTCTTGTTTCATTTTTTCTTAGAAAAAATGCTTTCAACTTTTCACATTCAGCATGATGTTATCTGTGGGTTTGTCCTAAATAGACTTTATTATTTTGAGGTACATTCCTTATATTCCTAGTTTGTTGAGGGTTTTTATTATGAAAGGATGTTGAATTTTATCAAATGCTTTTCTTCATCCATTGAGATAATCATATGTTTTTTGTCCTTGGCTCTGTTTATGTGATTTATCACATTTATTGCTTTACATGTATTAAATCATCCTTTCATCTGTTGTATAAAACCTACTAAATCATGACGTATTATTTTTTGATGTGCTATTGCATTTGGTTTGCTAGTATTTTGTTGAGGATATTTGCATCTCTGTTCATCAGAACTGTTGGTCTAGTTTTTGTTGTTGTTGTTGCGTCCTTGTCTGGTTTTGGTATCAGGTGTTACTGGCCTTGTAGAATGACTAAGAGGAAATTCCCTCCATCTGAATTTTTGGGAACAGTTTCAGTAGGATTAGTATTATTTCTTTTTTGTACATTTGGTAGAATTCGACTGTGAATTCATGCAGTCCAGGCGTTTTCTTTGTTGAGAGACTTTTTATTGCTGATTCAATTTTCTCACTTACTATTGGTTGAGGGCCAAAGCCAGATGGAGCTGGACTGGGCAAGCTTACACTCAGGCCCCCCAGTCATGAGTGCATGCACCAGCCATGACAGATTGGGGAGAAACAGTCCTCAGGCCTCCGGTGGAATTCTTGGGTAAAGTGTAGTCACCACTGCACTGAGGTCCCTCCACGGGAAGTGTGGGACCAGTCCCAGTGGCCTTAGCCTTGGCCAGTGAGTAAGAGACTTGCTTCCTTCTTACAGCCCCCAGTCTGGACAGCGTTCACTGCCCTGTCTCAGGTGTCATAGCCAACCCAACTGTTGCCCCTCGATTCATGCCCATGGTCCATAGGAGTCTCCACTTAGCTCAACACTAGGCCTTCATGGCAACTCTCATCCTGCTCAAGTAGGAGGAGCAGTACCTGCTTCCTGCACTGGTGGCTGCAGCCCATGCCACACTAGCTTCTTAGTCTTAGCCCCTAGTTCACACCCCGGTTCTGCAAACAGCAGCCTAAGTTTCCCTAACGCCTAGGACTGGAAATCTCAGGACTTCACACAGTCTGTTAAGGGCTAAGATCTAGAATGGCGTCTTGCTATAGCTGCCTGGGTTTCAGAAACAGCATGGAACCCACGGCATGCTCCCTCCCTAAAGCAGTTCCTTCTCACAGTTTCCTGGTTGCTTTCTAAGTTAGACCTAGGGTTTGAGAGAGTCAAGGTGCTCTCCCACAACCTGAATTGTGCAATTCCCCAGCAGAATTGGGACCACGTATAGACTGTCACTCACCCTCTCCTGTACTGGAGAGTCATTCCTGGTTCTTGGCTAGTCTTGGCCATATATGCTGCCTATTTTCCTTCCCCTTCCTAGATTTTGGTGTTTTCTGTCACTTTCCTGTTGAATTCCAATGTTCTGCCTTGGATAATATATTATAAGTGTGATTGTCTACACACAATTTTGCTTCTTCTAAGTGGATAAAACATGCTTGAAATGCTTCAAGTCAGCCATCTTGAACAAAAAAAAAAGAGTCCCTTTTTGAAAATGGGCAATTCAATTTTGCCAAGCCATAATACCTCTTTGACATGTTTTTGCTTTTTATTTTTATTCATTTTAAATTGTTTTTACCTGAAAGAATGGAAAGAAACATAGAGCTGTCCAGTAACACGTTTTAAGTTTCTTTCACAAAAGCCCTTGGTGTAAACGGAATGTACAGTCCAAGGTTCTGAACTTGGTAACTCCTTGTGATTTCTTCATGATAAAATATTTACAAAATGGCCTTTAGTACTTTCCTTCAAACATTAATCTTAATATGAAATCTAAGAATAACATATTCGACCTCCATTATGTGAGTAAGCCTGACCAAAAGAATAACTTATTTAGGAAAATAAAGCCACAGATATAGAGGGGGGGAGATGTACACTTAATCATGTACTAACTCAAATGTATGCTCATCAAGAGCAAGATCCTGGTGTAATAATATTTGAACCTGCCAGAATGTATGGTGATTACCTGCTATTATTGTTCACTTAGCCATATGTAATATTCCTAATCTATTTTCCAGAAAAATAGGCACACCGTCAAAAATACTGGTAGAAACAAATTAGAAATAGGAATCTGAATGGCTTTTTTGTTGACAAAAATCCCCCAATAGCTATTTTTTAATGTAAGCCTTTCCAGAAAAATGAAAGGGACACATAAAGATGACTAAATGGACCAATGTCTAGGTAAGACTATGTCATTGCCGTACTTGTCTGGCCTCACCATAACTCATGTCAGGTGCTACTAATCAGGCTTGAGTAAACACAACCTTCACAGTTATTAGCTGCAAAGCAACCTCTGTGAATGAGTGGACTATTTCAGGTAGTAACTTTGACCATCCTCTTCAAAGAGAAACAAAATTTTACAGAAAAAAATTCTCAGGAGCTTGGATTCCATTGTCCTTATTGTAATGGGGGTATAATATTAAAATTCCTCTACCACTTATTTAAGAAAGTAAAATGTTAAAATTTGTCACATAAAGGAAAACACATAACTATGTATAAAATTACCATGCTCACCTTTGATAACTATCTAAATTTAAATTATATCTTTCTTATCTTATATCTTTGTATACCATCATTGTAATATTAAACGTTGCATCTCAATAAAAAAGCATAACCAATACTAAAAGAATCACATGATTAGTCCAAAGTATGATCCAAAAAATCTGTAAATGATATGGTTTGGATCTGTGTCGCCACCCAAATCTCATGTTGAAATGTAATCCCCAATGCTGGAGGTGGGGCCTAGTGGGAGGTGATTGAATTATGGGGGCAATTTCTCATGAATGGTTTACCACCATCCCCCTGGCTGTTCTCATGATAGAGTTCTCATGAGATCTGATTGTTTAAAAGTGTGTAGCACTTCCCACCTCTCTCTCTTGATCCTGCTCCTGTCATGTGAGATGATGCTCCTTTGCCTTCCACCATGAGTAAAAGCTCCCTGTGGCCTCCCCAGGAGCAGCTGTTGCCATGCTTCCTGTTCAGCCTGTGGAACCACGAGTCAATTAAATCTCTTTTCTTTATAAATTATCCAGTTTCAGGTATTCCTTTATGGTAGTGCAAGAATGGCCTAATACAAGAAATTGGTACTGAGGAGTGGGGGCATTGCTATAAAGATACTTGGAAATGTGGAAGTGGCTTTGGAACTGGGTAACAGGTAGATGTCAGAAGAGTGCGGAGGGCTCAGAAGAAGACAGGAAGATGAGGAAAAATTTGGAACTTCCTAAAGACTCGTTAAATTGTTATGATCAAAATGCTGTCCATGATATGGACAATGAAGTCTAGGCTGAGATCTCAGAGGGAGATGAGAAACTTAGTGGGAACTGGAGTAAAAGTCACTTTTGCTATGCTTTAGCAAAGAGCCTGGGTGCATTGTGCCCCTTCTCTAGGGATGTGTGAAACTTTAAAAGTGAGAATGATGGTTTAGGGCATCTAGTGGAAGAAATTTCTAACCAGTAAAGCATTCAAGATATGACCTGGCTGCTTCTAACAACCTATGTTTACATGTGTGAGCAAAGAAATGATCTGAAACTTGAAATTATATTTTAAAAGGAATCAGAGTGTAAAAGTTAGGAAGATTTGCAGAATGGCCAAATGGTAGAAAAGAAAAGCCCATCTTCAAAGGAGGAATTCAAGCAGGCTACAAAAAATTGCATAAGTTAAAAAAAGGAGCCATGTGCTATTAGCCAAGAAAACAGGAAAAGGACTCAAAGGCCTTTAAGTGACCTTTGTGGCAGTCCCTCCCATCACAGGCTCAGAGGCCTAGGAGGGAAGAATGGTTTCATGGGCCAGGCCCAGGACCCCACTTCCCTTCATAGCCTCAGGACATTGCTCCCTGCATTCTGGCCACTCCAGCTCCAGCCTTGGGGCAAATGAACCCAGTTACAGCTCACTGCTTCAGTGGATGCAAGCCATAAGTCTTGGTGGCTTCCACATAGTGTAAAACATGCAGGTGCACAGAGTGCAAGAGTTGAGGCTTGAAAGCCTCCACCTAGATTCGAGAGGATTTATGGAATAGCCTGGATGTCCAAGAAGAAGCCTGCTGCAGGGGTGGAGCCCTCATGGAATACCTCTACTAGGGAAGTGTGGAATGAAAAAGAGGGGTTGAAGCCCCCACACAGATTCTCCACACAGAGTCCCTCACAGTGCAGCTGTGTGAGAAGAGGGCCATCATTATCCAGACCCCAGAATGGTAGATCCCCCAGAAGCTTGCAACCTGCATCTAGAAAAGCCTCAGACATTCATCACCAGAACTTGAGAGCAACCACAGAGGCTGTGCCCTGCAAAGCCACAGGGTTGGAGCTGCCCAAGGCCTTGGGAGCCTACCTCTTGCATCAGTGTGACCCGGATGTAGGACATGAAGTCAAATGAAATTATTTTGAAGGTTTAAGACAGGGGTGTCCAATCTTTTGGCTTCCCTGGGCCACACTGGAAAAAGAAGAATTGTGTTGGAACACATAAAATATACCAACACTAACGATAGTGGATGAGCTAAAAAAATTGCAAAAGTATCTCATAATGTTTAAAGAAAGTTTATGAATTTGTGTTGGGCCACATTAAAGCCACCATTGCCTGCACACAGCCTGTGGGCTGTGGGTTGGACAAATTTGCTTTAAGATTTAATGACTGCACTGCTGGGTTTTAAACTTGCATGGGGCATTTCCTTTTTTTTGGCCAATTTACCCCTTTTAGAATGCCTACACCTCCATTGTATCTTGGAAGTTACTAATTTGTTTTTGATTTTACATGATCATAGGCAGAAGGGACTAGACTTGTCTCAGGTAAGACTTTAGACTTGGACTTTTGAGTTAATGCTGGAGTGAGTTAAGACTTTGGGGAACTGTTGGGAAGGCTTAATTTGCACTTTGAAATGTGAGGACATGAGATTTGGGAGGGTCCAGGGGTAGAAGGCTATGGTCTGGATCTGTGTCCCCACCCAAATCTCACGTTGAAATGCAATCCCCAGCTGGAGGTGAGGCCTAGTGGGAAGTGACTGGACCATGGAGGTGGTTTCTCATAGATGGTTTAGCACTGTCCCCCATTGCTGCTCTCGTGATAAAGTTATTATGATATCTGGTTATTTAAAGATGTGCAGCACCTCCCCACTCTCTCTTGGTCCTGCTCCTGCCATGTGAGACTCCTGCTCTTGCTTTGCCTTCCACCATGAGTAAAAGCTCCCTGAGGCCTCCCCAGAAGCAGCTGCTGCCATGCTTCCTCTACAGCCTGTGGGACTATGAGCCAATTAAACCTCTTTGCTTTATAAATTACCCAGTCTCAAGAATTTCTTCATAGCAGTGTGGGAATGGCCTGATACAGTAAATAACCCAATTCTTATGTTTTAGGGTTTTTTTTCTAAAAATTTATATGAACAACCTTAATTTTAAACACATATTGTGAATTTACATTTAGTCCCCTATGTCTTCTGGTACTTTCCTTTTGTTACTAAGTGGCACCAACTCTGAATGGCTATGCCAATGAGTTTTCATATATTCTTAGAGACATCTTTCAAGCCTACAATATCCTTCCATGAAAAAAGTCTGTGAGATAATGGATCTGGACACATCACCATTTGCTCTATTAAGCCTATAGTCCTTGACAATTAACTTATTAGAGGTAATGTAATGAGTCAGATTAATATGCTCAATATTTAAGATGTTAAAGTTATATATTTGTACCTCACACACAATAAGACTTTTGCAGAATATGCCAAGAAAATGTAACTCTTCTTCTGTATTACACAATGTCTCCATTAGCTCTATTGAAAGATAAATACTGAAATTGTGATAATTTCAAATTCAGCACATTATTACAGATAAAATAAATGTTAACTGAATTAGATCAAAAGAAACATTGAACTCTGGCTGGTTGAATTTAAACTTTAGCTTTGTTAGTAAACACCTCCTCTTCCTTTAAAAATCACTTCAAACTACAGAGAAGTGACTGTAGGGCTCCTTTAAAACAATCAGCAAGTTTCATTTATAAGTACTCATAAATACATATACATTCATTGAAAAATAGTATTTTATTTTTAAATATATATATAATATACACGTTCATAGGAAAATAGAATAAAGGCAGCAAGGAAGTACACCAAATTGTTAATAATAGTCATGTCTTGGAAACAAGATTTGAAGTGACTTTAATATTTTCTTCATATGTTTCTATATTTTCCAAATTCTATACTGGATACAATTAGATATCTGATAGTTTTCTAAAAGCAGAGATGTTGGTGGGGTCAAGGAAAATGTTTAACAAGAACAGCTCACAACTTTTTGGTGTTTATTAATTCCAGAGGCAACACAGAATTAACTAGTTAAACATAGCTGATTCAAAACCATATCTGTGTAACTTATCTATGTAAATTTCCGATTAAGCTTGTAAACTTAGGCAATCTAAGTGCCCTTGGTAAGACCTTATCAAATAGGATGAGTTTGGTGGTAGCATGAGTCAGGGAGTGGTAGCTGGGAGAGCTGGCTTCTGCAACATTCCTAGACTCTGGTTGGTCTAGCTGGGTGCACAGTGATGCCTTAACTGTGTTTGAAATACTAGAAGATCACGTCTGAGGATTCAGAAAAGATGATGATTCAATATTTATCTGTTAAAGTCCTACCAAACCACTCAAAGGAATTTTTCCAGTTGTTCACACCTTTCTGCAACAGTATCTATTTCTTTTTTCCAAATAATATGAATAGATTTCACATTCCAAAAGGTGGAAAAATATAGCCTCAGTAACTAGTTATAGATGGTTGGAAATTATCCCTATCTGAATGGCTGAATGATTATGTTTTTAAAAAGATAATGATCCTACTGTTCATTCTAAAATAAGAAAACTTGTTTTTAAATATAAGTATCTTCATTGTCTTAGTGAGCACAGTCAGCCAGCTTTCAGATCAGTACACCATTGAGCCAAACAGGCTTTTTAAAATGAGCTCTTATATACTGTGGACAGGGATGAAGGAAGAGAGAGAATGAAAGAGAGAGGCAAAGACAGAGACAGAGAAACAGAAGCTGAATGACTGATTATAACTATTCTCTAGGTTCCTACATCTTTTGCCAGGATGATCATCATCTTGTTCTGATTTGAGGCATATTTTAATTGAACTATTCATGGTATGAATAAAAGATCAAATCTCTGGATTTCCTTTGATATACAGAGTAAATCACTGACCTGACTCCATGTTTTTTATGTACCTCATAAAACTACCACAGCTACTATGCTCTTTCCTAATTCCTGAGATGCACAGTGTGAATCGGAATTTAAATGTTGCTGCATCCAAATCAGGACTTGGACTTAAATGCTAAGCATCTGATGCAGGGTAGGCCATCAACCTGGTACTGTAAAATTATGAGCTTTCCTCATCTGGCTACATTAATTTCCATCTCTTTGTCATTTTGATTTCTAGGAAATGTTCAGTCAAACAGAAAAAGAAAATTAGAGTGCGTGGGGTGGGTGGATAAAGTCGCGGTCCATGAGTCCTTGCTTAGGGAGAAAGTTTTTTCTCCCTTATTGTACATTTTAGTTGAATTTAATCTGAAAATATCAATGCTACCCAAATGCTAATCTTATCTGGAAAAGAAAGTGGAGCAAAGAAACAGAACGTTTAAGGCAACTAGTTCCTTTCTACAAAACAGAACAGAGCTTAAAAAGCTTAGTAGATAGCTTTCATTGTGGATTGCAAATTTAGAGGGATCACCTTTGTATACTTTAGTGCTCAAACTACTCCCTGTGCCTCAAACATTTTCCTGTTTTTTTTTGTTTTCACCTTTCAAAGTGTAAATCATAAAAGGCAGCCTGACTAGTTCTAGGCAGGATAGCATAGGAGTGTGAATTAGATACAATTCCAGATATTCAACTTTTCCAGCCTAAAAAAAATTATATCTCAGTACGTTTCCCTATCTGGAAAGCAGCATCTATTTGCTTATACCTGTCGGAGTGATCAGTCAGTAAAAAGAGAGTCCATTTTTTTCTGGGCAGAGTAGGAACAGAAGACTCCCCACTGCCTGTTATATGTATTCTGTCTTTTCCTCTTTCTATTTGGAGCTTTTAAGGTGTGTGCATGTATGTGTGTGTGTGTATAACAAAGCTTCAAAAATTAATACATTTGAAATATACCACATATCCTAATTTATGGAACAGTTTATTCCTATTATCCCAACATTATTACAATAGCACGAATTTTACACTTAAAAAGTCTTTATTTTATAATAAGTCATATGCTCACACTAGTTATAGCCCTAATCAAACAACCTTGAGCTAAAATCCTAACCCCATTTCTTACTAGATGTATAACCTTGAGAAAGTCTCTTAATTTCTCTGTGTGTCTGTCTTCTCATGCAAAATGGGGATGACAGTGCAAGTTGAGTATCCTTTATCTGAAATGCTTGGGACCAGAGTGTTTTAGATTTCAGATTTTTACAGATTTTTGAATATTTACAGAACACATACTGGTTGAGCATCCTTAATCTGAAAATTAGAAATCTGAAATGCCTCACTGAGCACTTCCTTTGAGCACATGTCAGTGTTCAAAAAGTTTTGGATTTCGGGACATTTTAGATTTCTAATTTTGGATTTGGGATGTTCAACCTGTAGTGCCTAACTCATATGGTGCTCCAGTGAGTTAATGTATATAATTGAGGATCCAATGAGTTAATTTATATAATTTCAGAACAGTTCCTAACATATAATAAAAACTCAATATATTGTAGTTATTATGAAAGTTGAAGAGTCTGACTCTTCTTGCCCTCTAACCTAGACCCACAAAAAAAAATTCCAAGAAAGCAACTATTTAACAAAATACAGTATACTTTAGTGACTTTAGGTAACAAAGTGTCAATTGCTTTTGTAAGTCATATTTATATGAATAAATACTGTTTATATAGTGGTTTTACTTTAACACACACTTTTCTACATATTATCATAATTTTTTTCATAACAATTCCATTAAGTAGGTATTATTAATATCTTTATTTTCCAGATTAAGACAGTCAGAGAAGGTAATATCACAGACGAAAAATGCCAAAGCCAGAATTTGAACCAAATTCTTCTTACTCTAAATGCCATATTTTGCCACTATCAAATTCTTAATCATTTTGTTTCATTTTCAACCCAAGTTGAGTTTTTACCTCAAATAACTATCATATTTTGACATGTTTACCTTGATTCCGTCATGGCATTTTTCATACTTTAAATTGCATATTTAATTGCCCAATTCTTCAACATAAAAATATTAAATTGCATGAGAGAAAAAACTATGAATTTCATCGTTATATTTGGATTTGCAGTGCCCTTCTTAATTTCTGAAACACAAGCAGAATCTCAATAAATGCTTATTAAATTAAATGAAATCTGTTTCTCAAGAAGTGCCCTGGAAAATATTAGGCAAAAGGAAAATGCATTCTGTTTGCCCATTACCTGTATCCCAGCTCCCTGTTAAGTGATAATTTGAAAAGAGGAGACAAGCCATTCACTTGGCTCAGGCTGAGGTGATAAAGGGGATTCATGGAGAACTTGATGAATTTCTCTGCCCTTTCCTGACATTTCTTCTTGGGCAATTTACTGAGATATGTTGAGGCAAATGTTGGCTTTTCCCAAGGAAACCTCCCTCTCTAGAAATCCTGCCATAATATTAAGACTTCTTAAAACAAGAACAATACAGCTCAGTGCAGTGACTAATGCCTATAATCCAAACACTTTGGGAGGCCCAGTGGGGCGGATCACTTGAGCTCACGAGCTCAAGGCCAGTCTGGGCAACATGGCCAAATCTCGTCTCTACTAAACATTAAAAAAACAAAATAGCCAGGCATGGTGGCACACGCCTATAATCCTAGCTACATGGGAGCCTGAGGCACAGAATCGCTTGAACCCAGGAGGCAGAGACAGCAGTGAGCCAAGATTGCACCACTGCACTCCAGCCTTACAAAAGCAATTGACACTTTGTTACCTAAAGTCACTTAAGTATACTGTATTTTGTTAATTAGTTGCTTTCTTGGACTTTTTTTGTGGGTCCAGGTTAGAGGGCAAGAAGGGTCAGACCCTTCAACTTTCATAATAACTGCAATATATTGAGTTTTTACTATATGTGGGTGACAGAGTGAGACTCTGTCAAAAAAAAAAAAAAGAACAATATTAAGTACTTACTTTCTAGATCCATAAAGATTTCCATAGGCATTGGAATCATCACCACTCTGCTCCGGGTTGTCAATAGTAAAATTAGACTGGTAAAAATCAGAGTCAAATTGTGCCAAGTTTGACATCCTGAAAAATAAGAGTATGTTTTTAATAAGTTCATGAGTCAGTAAAACTTAGTTTGAGATATTTACAAAGATCAACTGACAATGTGATCATGGCTGGATACCTATCAGAAAACAAGATGTCCTTTGAATGGGGTCAATAAAGTATTGGGGGAAGGGTATAGAAATATATACTAGAAAGTTATTTACAGAATGTGTTATCTTCAACTACTTTTTCTGAAGTTTTCACAACCTGGACTGTGGCTTTTAATAAAGTTGACTTTAATTCATCTGAAAGAACTAATCTTCTCCAAATATCTTATTCTTAGTAATTTAAGAGAAAAAGCTTAAAACTTAGGACACATCTAGAAGGATTTCCCTAAAACGATGTGTTTCTCACTTTAAGCAGGCGCACACACATACACACACACACACTCTCATAGCAAGGATTATTATCTGCAAATGGCTGATAATAATAATACTCCTTCCCAAAGTAAAACCAAAACCCTACAAACCCATTTCCTTGTTCTACTTGGCAATTCTTAAAAAGTGTTTGGAATATTTTCATTTTTCTTTTGCTCTGGATACTGCACCTGGGCTTCTGGCTGAGTCAGAGAGAAAAAGACTCAATCCTGCTAAGGGGAGACTTTTGTTCTATACATTCTCTCTATAGTTTTCACTCACTTCTGGGAATAAAGAGGAATGATTGTTTTTGAATTAGACCTAATGGCCAGGAATACCAGAGGGAAAAATAATTAACTGAGAGAAGGAAGAGGTGTGGGAGAAGAGGACATTAGAGAGGTAATAGTGGCTCTTTGGATAAAAAGTAGAGAATAGAGAAGATACTCTTTTCAACTGGACAAATGCGGTTATTCAACCCAACATTTAATTCTTTATTTTTCTTTGAAAACCTTCTTATTTTAAGAGTGGATTTAAAAATCGCCAGGAGTAATCCATATACTTATAATAATCTATGGAATACTACTTATAAAAATCTCAGATGAAATTGCATAAACAGCCTCAACTCTAAGGGCATCATTAATCAGAAATATTCAAGTAACAATTGTCAAATATATCAAATTTGTTCAGTTCAATAAAAACACAAAAAGCTTCTCTAAAATTAGATGCAGCGATTCATACATCTGATGTAAGAAATCAAGATTTTTCATTAGTAATGTGTATAAAAGTAGCTATGAGTTATGTAAACTAAAATCAGGACTTAGTGACAAATCTTTTAACAATTTATAATTTAAAGAACTTAAAATGTAATAGCATAACTTTCTCAACACGTGAAAATACGCTATTATAAAGCATAGAGAGTAATTTATTAAGAATACATTAAATTTTCATAACGTGCAAAGCTTTATGTAACATGACTATTGGTACTACAGTCCTTACATAACCGAGCTTTGTATTTTGTTTAAATGCCAAGCCTTTTAGAAGGATCAGACACATACCTCTGTTTATTTTTTACGGAAAGAGCCTCCAGTAAATGTAGCTTTGCGTGAGAAATTTAAAGCAAATCCGTTGGTGAAAAGATGACATGCTGGCTATATATATACCTTTCTAAATTTGTATTCTGACACCCTGAGCAGATGCTACAGTCAAAAATAAAAAAGCCTGCCAAAAGCCAAATACAGTATCTTATAACACTTATTATGGTTTACAAACACAGTGAACAGTGTTACAGACATACAATTTGATAATATGGAAATTGTGGAAAGATAGATACAATTCCCTTTTGTACATGTCTATTAAACTCTGAGGTAAGATTATTTATTTGAGGCAAGCACTTAAAAAGTAAGAGGCCTCGATGTCCCTTCCATTTCATGGATTTCCTAATAATATGCAGTAAAAATCAAAATATGGCACATGATCTTATCGTGAAGATCTCAGCACCAAAATGAAAATGAGTCGTGGTCAATTTTATCTAAATTAGAGCTATTCTATTTATATGAGCAATATTTAAGAAGACTAATTACGGTCTGCCTCTGACTTTTTTCCTGCTTCCTACTTTTCCAGCAGAGGCCAAGATGGATATGCTAATGGGATCTAGTGCTTCTTACTTGACAGACAGGTTCTGTACCATTATCGAGCCAATCCTAACCACTGGAAGGTGTTAGGCCCATCCCCACCTCAGGAAGCTCCCTGAATTGGCCCTTCTCTGTATCACTGGGTCACTGCTGGGAGCCTGCTTTCTGGTTCTGACCCAAGTAACCTAGCTAATACTATCAATTCTATCTAGATCTGGTGTTCTCATCCCTAATATTAATCTCATGGTTGGAAGTCAAGTCCCCTGTGGTTTGCTTCATGCTGATTCTCTTTTCTAGGACTTAAGACTTCCCATGTATCCAAATCTCAGTAAGTGAAATTTTCTGTCCAAAGGCAGATAATTTGGCACTTAAGAATCTTCAACTGGAGCCAACGGCAGAATGCTGGAGTAATTTTTTTCCACATTGTTTAAAAGCATTTGAAATTTGAATGTCTTTAAACACAGCTGCCCTTCCTACATCACTAGTTAGGCAACAATTGGTCACACATTTATCAAGGGCGTACTGTTGAGTTCCAGACTCTGCTGTAGATGCCAGGGTTTCAGAAACAAGCAAACTGAACATTTAAAGAGTTACATCTTAGTACTGATTTTGCTACACCTACAACTAATAATAATGAATAACTGGGCATTGTTCTACAAACTTTAAGTCATTTAATTTTTGTAACAACCTGATGAGGTATTATTATCCCATTTTACCAAAAAATAAATGGAGATTGAATAATTTTCCCAAGGTCATTAGCTAGTAGGTGAAAAAGACAATGTTTGAAACCTGACTGAGTTCAGAACTCACATTATCGAAGATAATTTCAGAAATTATACAATAGAATATACTGTTAAGATGGAGAGTGCAAAGGGGAGAGGATTTGAGTACTCAGGGAAGGCTTCTTAAGAGGGTCATTTGGATAGAGATCTGATGGATGATAATGAAGAAGTTGCTTTACAGACTACGTGAAGAACATTTCAAGCAAAGACTTTCAGATGGCAAGGAGTTTCGTGGTTTCTGGTTTAGAAAGAAAAACCAACGTTGCTAGGGATTTTTGAATTAGAGAAAAGTTGAAGGAGATGAGGTCACAGGTATGAACAGAGGCTGGATCAAAAAGGAGCCTGCAGGATTTGGTAAAGAGTCTAAAGGTTACTATAATTGAAATGAAATGTCATTCTAGGGTTGTATAAAATGTGATGATTCCGTATTACTCACAAGCGGAAGAGGGAGCCTGGTTAGGAAGAGAATGTTACAATAACACAGGCATGAGATGTGAGTGGCCTGAACTAGAGTAGCAGTGGAAGGAGAACTGGTATAAAAGTCATGGCAACTGAGGAAAAGATGAATTACAGGGGTTAATACTGAAGCAGTAATATCAGCAAAAAGAAAATTCAGTTCAGGAAAATTATGATGAGTTATATGAACTGAGGAAGGTCCAATATATAGGTAGAGCACTGAACAAATACAGAAGATGTTTGGAAAAGATTTAATAGGATTCAGTTTCTATCGAATAGGAGGAAGAAGGAAAAGGCAGTTACTGAGGATGATTTCTAGAATTCTGTCAATTTTTCCATTCTAGTGCATCATGCCATAGGAAAAGACCACATTGTTATATAGTGGCCAAATTTTGATTATTATCTTTTCTATTCCTTCTTTCAAAGTTCTTTATGTGAGAACATAGGTCCTTTTCTAAAACAGCAGAGATTTACAGTACATTTTTTTGACATATAAATTCCACAGAAAGCCTACCAAAGATAATATTATTTTATCTTAGTCCATTTAGATACATTTTAAACTTATTTTGTGATGTTGTACTTTTCAACACAGTTTCCTTCATAAAATCCTGGCTCGATTAAATGAATTGCAGGAATATATGGACTGGAAATGGCATATAAAAAAATTAATCTCAGCCTCAAGTGAATTTAAACCATGAACATTGAAGACAAAATGACTTCAGTCTCTTTAGAAGTGCATTAATGGACCATTAATGCATATGCAAGAATATTTTAAAGCTATTGTTATGGATATAACACTGTGTATCTACAAAATATACATTTAAGTGGGTTTTTTCCATTAATGAGTTATCTGATTGCTGTAGCACGTGTTGAAGAACAGAGTGTAGATTGATATTACATATAGTCACAGTGTCATCAATTATTTTAACTCATCTGTTTTAGTAATTGTTTCTGTGTCCTCAATGACCAAAAAGACCGCATTATGTGCATGAAGTTTCTCACCTGATGTAAAAACGCCCTGCGTTCTACTCATAGCCACTTTCTTTTCCTTCCTTCTCATTTTCTTTTCTCTCCCTCCTCTCTCCTTACCTTCATCCTTTCCTTCTCTCCCTCAGTTCTCTCTCTGAACTCTCTCTTAAGTTGATCCTATCTATTCCCATGGCTTTATATATTATCCATATATAGACAATTCCAAAAGTTACATATGCATCCTTGACCTTTCTTCTCAGGATCAGACTATTTGATAGACATTTCAAACTTAACATAATCCAAACCGGATTCTTAAAGTCTCTACCCTTCCCAACCCAACACTGTCTTCTCTATTTCAAGAAATGACATCACAAAGCACCCACTCAAGTCAGAAATCATCTAATTTTTCAACAAATTCTATCAATTCTGTCTCTTAAATATATCTCTCACTAAACAATTTCCTCCATCTCCACTGCCTGGTTGAAGTCACCATTTTCTCCCACTTATAATTCTCTTTGTAATTATTTTAAAAAGTGAAATAACACTTTCACAGTAGCAGATTGGTAGGAGATAACAAAGCTCACTTAAAAAGACTGTAAAAATACACCTTTAATGTCTTGACAAAATCAGGAAAGATTCTTCTGTGGTTGCTAACTGCAATTAGCAGTAGGAATCAGTAAGAATTTCCCTCCATAGTTTCTTAGCATCTCTCTGGTGATCTGTCACATGTTGTAGAGTCTGTGAGTTGCTCAATAGATATATTGACAACAATTTGCCATATACCTGACAGTTATGCATACATATTTGTGTTAAGTTAAATAATGAATGGCTTGATGTATGGATGAATGATAACTATTATTAATACTGCATACTCAGAATCCAATATTTTAGTTGATGTCTATCAATCTAAGTATAATGCAAAATTGCAACATTCATCACTGCAGTCCTCTGATATAAAAATGGAGGCTCAGAGAAGCAAATTGATTTGTGCAGTCACACAGTTAGTATGTGAAAGAACCTAGTCTGAAGCATCAATTCTCTCACTCGCTCAGTTTTCTTTGATTACTCATCCTGGCTAACACGGTGAAACCCTGTCTCTACTAAAAATACAAAAAATTAGCCGGGCGAGGTGGTGGGCGCCTGTAGTCCCAGCTACGCGGGAGGCTGAGGCAGGAGAATGGCGTGAACCCCGGGGGGGCGGATCCTGTAGTGAGCCGAGATCGCACCACTGCACTCCAGCCTGGGTGAAAGAGCGAGACTCCGTCTCAAAAAAAAAAAAAAAAAAATTATGTATGGCTGCCCAGAACTCTGGTGTTATGAATGTATCTATTTAGGAACACTAAATGATGTTTATTTGTATCCCTCTACCCCAAATATTTTCAGCTGAATAGAGCTGCCAATAAACCAAAAGAAAAATATGTCATCATTTTCTACCTCTGCTGACAGAGAAACAGGTTGTTTGTTACCAGTGTTTATCATGTAATTACTTTATTCTGGCAATCTGTATTGCAATTTAATGCACATTTGCATTAATTCAGAGAAGAATAGAATGCATTCTGTTTTGCATTATTTTTAATGCATTTTATCAGTATTCTTTAAATGCTCTTTCTGTTAGTACCACATAAGATTTGTTCCTGATCATCTGCCTTTTAAAGACCCTGCTGCTTCTATTTTATAAGCCTGAAACTACAGCCCTGCATATTACAGAGACACATGAAAATGGGCATAAAATTCTGTTGCACTGCATGAATTTTAAAGAGCTCAATATGTTCTATGGCAAGCAAAGAAAAGAAAATTAAAGGATTTTGCTTCATTAATACTATCATAATTATCTTTGACTTTACTTGACTATTTCTTCTTAATTTCCACTTTTTGTTTCCTGTAAAGACTTTATTTGTCTTTACAGAAAACATTGCATTCTAGCAGAGTTATTGCTGAATTCTTATTAAGTTTTTAGTTTGGCAATATGTTTTGTTAGCAAAAATATAATTTACACCTGAGATTATGAAAGTTGATACGAGCAGTAATTGAGTTGTACATTCTTAGTAACCATATTATTATAATAGTCACTTAAATATGTAATAAGAAGTCAAATTTATATCCATTTAGCAAATTGATGTAATTAATTTTCATAGGAAGTCTTTCCCAGGAATTACACACATTCTTCCACAAGTTATCTAATCACATAGATATTTAGTTCCTTCATCAGTAAAAAGGAATAAAACTTATTTTTACCTCTTAGGTACTGTTTATTTCATCTTTATCTCATCCACTTAATTCTATTTTTCCATGTTTCACAATATATCAAGATTATTAATTAATGAATATATAACTTTTATGTGTGTATATAAACTTCAGTATAAAATATGAGGATTAGATAGAATTTTGCAAAAGGTACAATTGAGTATGGTAGCTGGCAAGTAGTAAATTGTCAATAAATGTGACCTGTTTGATTATGTTTCTAGGTGATGATGAAACTGGATCAACAGCAAGCATCCAAATTTACTCTTGTGTTCATTATTTACAATCATTCAATACATTTTTTTCTGCTTTGATATTACATAAATCTGAATAAAGTTATTTTATCAAAAGAAGATAGGAGACTGGATATTTGCAAATACTCTGTCTTATAGAGAGATTGCAATTAGAGATTCAAAGTTTCCTTAGCATTCATGTCTTATTTTACAATAAAAAAATAAAATTTCTAATAAGAAAAGTAAAAACTGACTTTATTGTCCAAGTATTACTTACTATTTTGACTAAAATCCTTTAGGTACTGCTCAGTAAGGACGTATGTTTATGTTAACCATATTTCCTCTAGCAAACAAAGGTGAAATTCTTCACAATGTTGTGTCATAATTATGTTTTTTATGACAACATTGCTATTTCATGGCCTATGCAATTGCACCATTATTAAGATTTTTGTCAAAGTATTCCAAGTTTATTGTGAAAACTTTATTATGATCAGCAGGTGAGAGTTATTAAAATAGTTTGAGGAAAGTGACCAGATATAGTATGTTTTTAATGTAATTGTCAATATGCAAATTCTATTTCATAAAGAGTATCTCTACCTTCTTTTGATAGTAGAAGCTAATGGCTTACAGCTTAGAATTTTAACTTAATTTGAACATTTACTCAAACATTGCCTTTATATGGGGAGCTCTTTAAAGGAAAACTCTCTGCCTTGCAGTATTTATGTTTCATACACAAACCTGAGCTAGGGAAAGTAGCGTATAGCATGACAAAATAATGTTTTAAATACAATTGAATCTTCTTTTAAAAAAATTATAGTTGACTGTCTGGTTTAAAGTGTCACTAGGCCAGAAAGTTGTCCCACAATCCCAGCAAAATGACATATGAAGGTTTATAAAAGGATAAACATGCCACAATGTGAAAAACTAATGCTTGGAGTCAACCTCCTGCCAGAGCCTGGGTAAAATTTCTGTGATAAGGTCGATGAGTATGTAGTGAAAAAAATGATTTTAGACCATCGCAGTCTTTCCGTCGTGCACCAGGACAGCTCACTCATATGAAAGGCAGAAGATTCCTGAGACCCTCAGAGATTCAGGCTTTGTAATAAATAGAAAAGCAGCCATCCCCCTACTGTAATGATGCTGCTTTTCTAAGTGCCAGAGAAATAACCCTGCCACCTGGTCTTATGGTCTGATACATATTTGGGGAAAGTCACTCCTGGGATAAGGGAGGACTGCTCTCAGGATATATGGTGAAAGGGCGTTGCGGCTTAGTGGGATTGGGGTGGAAGTTCTCATTAATTGTTATGGACTGGCTGGGTGCTGTGGCTCATACCTGTAATCCTAGCAATTTTGGAGGCTGAGGTGGGAGGATCACTTGAGCCCAGGAGTTTGAGGCTAGCCTGGGCAATATAGTGAGACCCCACCTTTATAAAAAATAAATAAATAAAATTTTTAAAAAGTGTTATAGGCTGAATGTTTATGCCCTCCCCTTGTCCCCCTACCAAATCCATACATTGAAATCTAACCTAATGTGATGGTATCTGGAGGTGGAGTCTTTGGGAAGTTACTAAGTCATGAGGATGGAGCCCTCATGAATGAGATTAGTAATCTTATAAGAAGAGGCCAGAGAGATAGCTCTGTTTCCTTCCAATATGTGAGGATACAATAAGAACTCAGCAGTCTGCAACCTGCAAGAGGGCCCGCATCAGAACTCCACTATGCTGGCACCCTGATCTCAGCTTGCAGCCTCCAGAACTAAGAAAAATAAATTTCCACTGTTGACAAGCCACCCTGTCTGTGTCACTTTTTTATAGAAGCCTGAATAGACTAAGACACTAATAATGGTTCTATGCGTCCTAGGAACTATAGTCTCCCCCACTACCCTGTTGTTATAAGATCAGAGACAAGCATCCAATGACAATATATACTCGGGGAATGAAGCTTTTCATGTATCACACTACTTTCACCCCAAATTCTGATGTGAAACTGTGCAAGACGATCCAATGGAGTAGAGAAAACAATAGCAGACTATTTGTATTAGTAGTTTTCATGCTGCTGATAAAGGAATACCCAAGACTGGGTAATTTATCAAGAAAAATCATGGTGGAAGGTGAGAGGCACATTTATGGCAGCAGATAGGAGAATAAGAATCAAACAAAAGGGGAACCCCTTATAAAACCATTGGATCTTGTGAGATTTATTCACTACCACGAGAACAGTATGGGAGACACTGCCTCCCTGATTCGATTATCTTCAATCATCTCCCACCGGGTACCTCCCACAAAATGTAGGAACTATGGGAGCTACAATTCAAGATGAGATTTGGGCGAGGACTCAGCCAAACCATATCACTATTATTTGTATTTATTTCTATATAAAAATATGAAATATATTAATCATTACTAGTATTTAGTTTACACAGTTACTGTACTCTCCCCGTTTGCCTGGGTTTATCTGCAGAGTTGGCTGGATCATGAGAAAAACTGGGAACCCATCACATGAAGATGTTGAAAGCAACACCCATTTTCATCCCTTCCCTTTTACAGAGCCACAGCGTACTGGGGTTTGCGAGTGCGCATTAAATGTAGTAATAAATTATATTTTTAACTTAAGCTTGCCCTTACAATATGCACACATGAATTCAAAGTCAGAGTCAGGGAAAAGATGAAATGCAAAGACAATGTATTTGAACAAAACATAAGAGTAGGAAACAAAAACATATTCGTTTAGGAAGCATTGTAAAAAATCTAGTCAAATAATGCAAATGATATAAAGTATAAATGACAGTGCTGACAATTGGATCAGGGCTATAGAGACTACACTTAATATAATATCTCCTAATTCAAAATAAAAGGGCAAAGAAATTAAAATGAAAAAGAAAAAGAAGAGCAAAGAAATGAGCAATTCATAACGGAAAAACCTGTGGAAAGTATTTAAACTCACTATTAATAATTTTAAACTAAAATAAGACATAATGTTTGACCTATCAAGTTAGCAAAGATAGAATAAAATAAAAATATCTAGTTTTAGTAAGGGTGAAGACAACCAAAAATCTCATATAAGGTTTATTTTAGTATATATTGTTTTAAAAAATCTTTAGCAGGTAACTATGCATTAAAAAGCACTATAAAACGTCTATATACCCTTGATTTAGCAAACCTAGTTAAAATAACTTATCCTAAAGACTTAATCAGGGAATATACATTAAAACAAAATCTTGGCCGGGTGCGGTATCTTATGCCTCTAATCCCAGCACTTTGGGAGGCCAAGGCAGGTGGATCACGAGGTCAGGAGATCGAGACCAGCCTCGCTAACATGGTGAAACCCCATCTCTACTAAAAATACAAAAAAATTAGCTGGGCGTGGTGGCGGGTGCCTGTAGTCCCAGCTACTCAGGAGGCTGAGGCAAGAGAATGGCGTTAACCCAGAAGGCAGAGCTTGCAGTAAGCCAAGATAGCGCCCCTGCACTCCAGCCTGGGTGACAGAGCAAGACTCCGTCTCAAAAAAAAAAAAAAATCAAAACCTTACAGTGACCTGCATGTCTAACATTAGAGGACTAGTTAGTTAAATCATGATACACCTATGCAATTGAACACTTTGCAATTTGAGCCAGATTAAAGATAGCTACAAAGTCTTTGACACTCCTTTTTAAGAACGGATGTAATTTCCTTCACCTTGAATATAGGCTGGTCTTAGTGACTCGCTTGACCAATAAAATGTGGAGGAAGCAATGTTCTCAGACTTTCGGGGTTGGATAAGAAGCCATTTAGCTTTTGCCTGGGTCCCTTGGAACACTTCTTCTTTGAGTCTGACTGCCATGTAGTAAGTACCTGAGACTGTGATGCTGAAGAGGCTGTATGGGGAGACCACATGGAGAGACTGTGACTACGTGATGAGAGAGAAAGAGATGCCCGATTTTCAAGTCCCCAGCTGGTCGAGTCATCCCAGTTGAGGCCACAGACATCACAGAAACAAGTCATTCCTGCCAGGCTTTCCCAAATTGCAGATGAATACACAAAAGGAATGATTGTTTTGAGTCACTAAATTTTGGAGTGGTTTGTGATATAGTAATAAATAACTAGAACACATTTGGTGAATGGAATTGGTTTTTGAAAATGTTACATTGCATCTGAGATCAAGTAGTAGGAAAAAGATGGAAATGCCTCAAGGGGACTATTAATGGAAGCTCAAAGGGTCCCAGGCTTAGGATTTGAAGGAGAGTGAAAAATATGTTTTTGTAGGATGGAAAAAATTGAGACCTATTTTATGTAGTACCAAAAAGTTTGGCAATACTGGTGCCCACGTTAATGTGAAAAATAGACAAGGAAACTTTCCAGACAAAAATACAGAAAATGCCAACAGGCTTCTTGCAGCAACTTATAAGAACATATAAAGAGACTAAAATACAAAAACTAAAGCAGGAACTGTTAAGATTCTAATTGGAATTTAGAGGAAATTTTAAAAGGCCAGGACTTGCTTGATTTGAAAACAAAATAGTTTTCCAACCTTAGTCTCTCTTAGCAAAAATTCTCAAAGTGGAAAATGGCTTCAGCACAAAGATAAAACTTAGGATGCCACCATTAAAGTATGGGCTCAGAGATAAACTGAAGGTTGTGACTATAAACCATTTGTTAAGACTTCAGACAGATGTAAGGGTATACTTAGTAGGGCTTCTAAATATCTCATGGGCACGTCTTGTGAATTCTCTCAGTTAAACAACAAGGATTTTAGAAATATTAACATCCCACAGTAACCACAGAGGGGGTCTAATGTAGAAAAGGGCCTGTCTTGGGAAGAAACATTGGTTGCGAAGTGGATTATAAATTGATCCATAAGAAACTCAAATAGGGAGGCAGCGAATTGACTGAGCACCTCTGTTCTTTGGATAGAAGTTGGTAAGATTTGTAAATAGTAAAATTTCTTACACAAAGTTTGCAAGTACTACAGGTTGCATTTGTTGCAATATGCATTTGTCATCCCTTATAAAGGGTACACATGTCTCTTTAAGTCATCTTAACAGCAATAAAAAGCAGCATAATTTATTAATCTTATATATTTCCCACCAGGGAGGAGACATCATTCATTGGGAGGTGAGAATTCTTGGGCTTAAACCTTCAAATTCCTAACATAAAAATGTATATTTGACCAAAAGTGTTGCAGATAAATCCACGTGGAAGAAAAAAGATTAACAGGACTATTACTTAGTGAGGTGGAATCAGAGAATGGGGACTTGGTCTTTAATTACCAAGTTAATTGGTTTTTATCTGTCACCATCTCTAGCCAGCAGATAGAGTTCCTGGTTCAAGGCACTCACAACTTTGAATCCTTCAGAGGTACTGTCAGCTTTTTTCTCTTCAATGCTCTTTCTTCCTTGTTTCTTTCTGATTTATCTTTCTTCTGATGAACACGTGCTTTTCTTCAGTTATATTGAAACCATTTGTTACATTATACCAACTGTTGTGCTGTTCAGTACAGCAGTACCCCTTATCCTTATGGGATACATTACAAGACCCCTAGTGGGTGCCTAAGAAACCACAGATAGTATGGAACCCTATATATATACTGTTTCTTCCTATACATACATACCTATGATAAAGTTTAATGTATAAATTAGGTACAGTAAGAGACTAACAATAATAAAACAGAACAATTATAACAATATGCTGTAATAGCAGTTATATAAATGTGGTCTCTCTCTCTTTCTCTCAAAATATCTTATTGTACTCTACTCACCCTTCTTTGTGTTGATTTGATAACCAAGAAGTCTACTTAAGTGACTAATGGACAAAGAGCAAACATGGTGTGGATACTTTGGACAAAGGAATGATTCATGTCCTGGGCACAGTGGAGCAGAAGAAGGACAGAGCAGGACAGGGCAAGACTTCATTATGCTACTCAGAATGGCACTCAACTTACAACTTATGAATTGTTTATTTCTGGAATTTTCCATTTAATGCTTTTGGCATACAGTTGACCACAGGTAACAAATTGTATGCTCGCTATGGTTTGGATATTTGTCCCCTCAAACCTCATTTGAAATGTGATCCCAATGTTGGAGGTGGGGCCTACTGGGAAGTGTTTGGGTCCTGGGGTGGATCTCTCATGCACTGCTTGGTGCTGTCCTTACAGTAATGAGTGAGTTCTTGATCAGTTAATTCCTGTGAGAACTGATTGTGAAAAGCAGCCTGGCTCCTCCCTCCCTGCTCTCTCTTGCTTCCTGTCTCACCGTATGATCTGTACACACCAGTTCCCCTTTGCCTTCTGCCATGAACAAAAGCAGCCTGAAGCTCTCACCTGACATACATGCTGGTGCTGTGCTACTTGCACAGCATGCAGAACGGTGAGCCAAATAAACCTATTTTCTTTATAAATTACCCAGCCTCAGCTATTCCTTCATAGCGACACAAATGAACTATGACACTTGGAAAGAGAAACCACGTGTAAGAGGGAACTACTATACATTATTCTTTCTTCTTTAAGTGGTTTTGGATATTCTTGAACGCATCTCCTATAGATTTTAGGTTTTAAGTGATTAATGTGGTTGCTGTAATTGCCAAAACTCAGATGGTGACTAACAAAGGAAAGACCAGAATCACTATTGTGATCATCAAAGTGAGCCCAGAGTTTATTGATTTGCCAGGCAAGAGAACACACACCAGAAAAAAATTGAAGGAGCAGTTTTCTGAGGGAAAAACTTTAGGCAGTATTATGCAATAGGGATGTAGTGAGAGTTTGTGATGGTTACGCTAATGAATACTTGATGTTTGCTTTCTGGATAGGACTACCCGTCCGTAAGTCTGCACAAGGTTAGTTAAAACAAGCCCCACTGTTCACCTGTTAAGAGTCAAGTTCACACTTTCATTGTAATTTTAGCATGTGGGGTGTTGACCCTTTTTTGTTGTTGTTAGCTGCGTACAGAATGTGTAATCTTTTTCCTGTGTGTGTGTGTGTGTGTGTGTGTGTGTGTTGTTTGTGTGTTTTTCTTTTTTCTCCTTGGCTAATTCTTGGCAGGGATCTTTCTGGAGGAAAAGCTGGGACCAGCCATGGCAGGAGAGGTGTGGAATCTGCCACGTGAGGCCTGCTGTTTGCCTGCCGGCCCAACTTCCTGTTGCTTGCCCCTACCCTCTGCGCCTTTGCCTCTCCTCAGGCCGCTGAAACAAAGGAAGGACAGCTCATTCCCAATGGGCGATCACTTCGCACCTAAAGGGTAGAGCCTGGGGGAGCTCGAGGGTGGGCTGGGGGCTCCTTGTCCTGGGTTCACAGCTGTCTCCACGCCCCGTCCCTCAGCACTACCGGTGCCACCTCCCACACGGGGCTGCTGCTTTCTGCGCAGCCACTACACCGCCTCCCCCAAACTGTCATGGAAAGAGTGGAGAATGGAGGAGAACCAGGCGTCCTTGGAGGCAGCGCAGGAGGGCGACTGTGTAACGTCACCCACAAGGGAGGCTAGGGCAACAGAGCAGGCCAAAAGCAGCAGCAGCTGCTGCGTGAATGTGCAGCATGGAACCCAGGCCAGGCCAGGCTCCGGGGTTGTGGGATCTGCTCAGAGTTTTCTGCCCCACACTCCGAGCTTCCGGCAAGGAGCAAGGCTTGCGAACAAGTCAGAAGGATTTGAACTGAGCAGCCAATCTTTTCAGCGCACCCCCTCCCCAACCCCCACCCCGCAACCACTAAACTCTGCCTGGAGATGTGGTGGCCTGTGTCATCCAGGGCCTCTGGTTTGTTGTATTATAATATATTTCGCTGTGGAAAATATCACGTTTATTCACCTTGCAGCCCAGTCACCTGGTCCTGTTGTTTTACCCCATCTCTTCTCCCGCGCGCCCTTTTATTTCTCGTTTCTGAGAAGAGTACACCGTTCACTATTGTAGAGTAATCCCTGTGACTCAGTATTACCATAGTGCGATGTCGTTTTGTGCTATTTTGAACAATTAAAAGACTTTTTGAAAGAAACAAAAGAGAAAGAGTCTCCAATTGTGTTCAGTAATGGTCCAATATCCTGGAGTCACTCAAAATTCACATTCATTTGTCAGCCATGGTTGGTGAATGTTCAATGTTCATGATTGCTTAAAAGCTTCTGCTGGTTAGCACTAGCTGGGGTGAAACACAGCGTATCATATAGTCCAATTATATCATAGGCAATCACCGCTTTAAGTTGAAAATCTTTCTTTTGGATATCTCATTATTGCATCACTTACCATCTACTATAATTATATAGAAGGCTTATATTCTATTCTGGTGATTCACTTGAGAATTTAACTGCATTCATATATTCTTCATAGCACCTAGCACAGTTCCTGAGATGCAATAAATGTTCAGTAAAGGTTTGTTGAATTAATGAATACTCAAACAAGACAACTTTTTTTAACCTCACTTTTTTTTACCTTGTCAAAATTAATGTGTATCTATTTAGAATGAAATCTCTGTGTAAGAGGCTTTCTTAATATTTTATCAGCGTAATATACTTGAAAATATCCTTTAACATAGGAAAACCCCTATCAATAGATCCTCTTTTCATAGTCATTTACAATTAGCATTTTATTAAAAATAAGATATACATATAAATTTATTTCTATTCTGATTAATAAATTGGTTAAGTGATAAATGAAATACACAGTATTATGTTCACAGCAGACATTCAAAAAATGAGACTAATAAGACATATATCTCAAATTCATGTGGCAGAATTGATTTTCAGGACTATTTTAAATATATTTATCAAATAATGTAAAATGTATCAAATGATGTAATGATCTTTATGACTTATATGAGCTTGTTTTAATTGTGTGTGTGTGTGTATACACACACATACATATACATATTGTGGAACTAAAAACAGTGATAAATCACAGCAATTAACAAAACTGATAAATTAATTGCTTACTATCTATTAAAGACAAATATTTATATTAAAAAGATGTATTTCAAATTTTATTATTACATATGTTTGATTGTTTTTGACTGGGGAAATAAGAAGTTTTGGGTTATAAATAGTTTCTGGCATTGTTTTATTGCCTAAATATGTTATGCAGCTGTAAGTATAGCAAAACTAGCTTAAAATCTTTTTTTTCTTTCTATTGCATCAATGTTTCTATATAAAAATCTATTGCTGAGCATGTTTTTAGGCTGTGAATTTTAGGCTGTGCATATCACACTGTGGTTTTCACAGAATACTATTAATAGTTTTACTGACAGTCTTTATTGGAAAGGTTGTTTTCTAACTGTGATAGGCAGCTTCTGATGTGGTCACGAATAATCCCAGCATCCTGGTATTCATGCTCTTGTGTGATCCCCTCCCCTTGAGCGTAGTCTTGATTACTTGATTCTAACCAATAAAATATGGAAAAGATAATGGGATGTCATTTCTGTGATTAAGTGTAAAATATTATGACTTCTATATTGTTAGCAGACTCTATTGCCTTTGTGGCTTGCACACTTTGATGAAGCAAGCTAAAATATGGGAGAGACCCAGGTGGCATGGAAATAAGGGAGGCCTCACTTTCTATCCATCCCATTTCTCACGGACAGGTAGAAAATGAGGTCCTCAGTCCATCAGACCACAGGATCTTAATACAGCCCCAAATCACTGAATGAGCATGGAAAAGAATCCTTTCTCAGTTGTGTCTTCAGATGAGACTGTGGATCTTTGTCTGATATCTCAATTGCAGCCTTGTGATACGTTGTATAGCAGAGAACCCAGTTCAGCCATGCCCAGTTTCCTGACCCAAAGAAACTATAAGATAAAAAAATGTGTGCTGTTCTGTAGTAGTAGGTAACTAATACAATAACTCGTCAGTAAAACTGACAAACTTAAATATTTCTTGACATCAAAATCTTTTAAAAAACTAATTAAATGTATAAGATCTTATCCTCACATATGTCATGTCAACATGGTGCAATTCTCATTTTCTAAGAAAACCAGATAATTTACCTGACAAGACAAACCTGTAGCCATTCTAATGTCTTCTCTTGATGTATTATGCTCATGCTATTTCTCTCTAAATCATCTATTATGACAAAGAAGGAAAATGGAAGACATTACATTCACATAACAAAACTTAACATGGTACCCAGAGGGCCTCCAGCTCATCTTTTTCCAAGGGGAAAATATCATCAAATTTTTCCACTAAGAGGGCCATCAAGTTTTGTCATGGAGATTTCCCTAATAATAGCTTCCTGTAAACTTGTAGGTTAGCATTGTATTTCTGTTATAACGTAAGCTCTCTTCTTCCCGCTGTGTGACCTATGGCAATTTACTTAGTTTCTCTGCACGTCAGGTTTCTAGGCTATAAAATTATATTTTTGGACTATATGGTACATAAGGACACCCCTATACCTATGAAATATTTCAAGTACTGTAAGTGTGCCTAAAAATATTTATATTTGTAACATGGCCACAGCAGAAGCTTCTGATGGGAGACATAATCTGTGTTGCAAACCTGCTTGATATACTGCCTAAATGTGCCAAAAATTTCTGCTAAGACATTTTATTGCAAACTCGAATCTACTAGATTCTGCAGGGATTCTTTTCAATAAATCCTTTTAGGCCTTAAAAAGAAAAGTTCTCTTTTTTTCATGTTCCTAGTGCAACATTAAAAGTGTTTATTTCTCATATTCTTTATTCAACATGTTACAATTCCCTTCCTTGTGAGCATAAATAAATATTAAATTCCACAACTGCCATAGAGAAACAAGCACAAAAGGAAATGATATTTTTCTAAGATAATTCACTTTCAAATGAATGAATACTACTGTGAGGTGTTTAATAAATCTAAAACTAGTGACAAAAACAGGAGGAATTATTAGAGAAAAAATTGATCAGTACTATGCAAATAATGACTCACATAGGAATACAAAATGTCAGAGAAGCAAAAAATAACACAGGTAAGAAATAGATGCTAAAGTAATTTTTTAAAAAGACAAACTGACAGGAAAATTAATTTCCTTATTTTCCTTGGCATTGTGCACTTAGAAATGTACTCTTCGGGGTTGCTTGAGAATCCTTGTAATGGACATTTATTGCTACTCAATATCCAATCCACCTTCTCATTTCCTGTCAGCACCCAGTTTTCCTTTTGGGGAACACCCTGCTGACATTGTGTAAGAGCCCCGGGGCTCACATCAGAATTTTTTTCATAGTGCTACTAGTATATCCAGATCAACACCTCAAAAAGGATTATTTCAGTAATTGTGAAAACTGATGCTGTCTCCCTGTATCTGAATAAGAAAAAGCAGTGCTTCAATTGCTTCTTACACTCATTTTTTTAAGGATGTAAGACAAAAATAAACCAAATATGGAGGAAGGCAGAACCAATGGACTATCAGAGAAGCAAACCTGTGATCCTGATAAATCCAAGGCTTAAAGAGACTTGGCAATGATATAAGCCAGTAGAACTTCTTGTTTAGACCAGGTTAAGCTGTATAATTGTAACTTAAAGTTTATAATACACCTTCCTGTGAAAACATAGCTAACAATCAAAGCATCTCCCCCAACCAAGAGATAGAGTGACTCACTCCATTGCCTAGGCTAGAGTGCAGTGGCACAATCATAGCTCACTGCAGCTCTGAACTCCTGGTCTCAAGTGATCATCTTGCCTCTGCCTTCCAAATCACTGGGATCACAGGCATGAGCCACTGCACCCCCCAGCCTCCAAAGTGTCTTTAATTGATGCCTTTTATTTAGCTATTGTTGTATATGTTGGGTCAGGATATTTTTCAATTTAAACACTTCTAATCTTATCCTTCCTAGTATTTTATGGGGATAAAAATCACAATTAATACTATAATATTTTATTTTTAATAGTGAAATCTATCAAAACTCTTAATGATATGATCCCAAACGAAACACCGATGCTCCACGACATAGCTTTCTGAAGAAGACATACCTTTGAAAGACGTATGAGTGAATATGTGTGTTCCCAAATATACGACAGTACAAAGGCCACAGCCGTCGCCTGGGCACTGCCTTGGGGTTTACGAAAGTTACCTGACTGGTGGAAAAATAGCCAAGCCTTTCCTGTGTCATATATTTTGGTGCGTGAGTAGCATATCATTTCTCCAGGTCAAAGACTTTAAGCTAAGGCATCAAACAAGTTTCTGTACATGCCAAAGAGCAAAAGGAAGGATTCCAGAGACAAGTCATTTTCAGTTACTACTAACTTCCTGAATCAATAAGATTCACTGAAGAATTGGAGAACAATAAACTTTGCTTTGAGATTTTTGTTTTAGAATAATATAACAACAAGCTTAGAAAGTAGTTGAATTGGTCTTCATCTTACAAGAATGACACAAGTCTCCACAATGCAAAACTAAACAAAATATTCCCTCTCCCCTGCCCTGGTTAAATTTTAACCAATAGATGATAATGGAGGCATAATGGAAACCAGGAATCAGCTGATACACTTCAAGTGTGAAATGCGAAAATTTTCTTTACTCTGGGTTTGTAATACGCAATTGCTTCTTTCATATTCTATATTAAGGCAGGATGAATTTACCATCCAGTCAAATTCATTTCTTCTGCAGACACAGTATCACTGTCCCCATGTAGGTTGCCATCATTTATCTCTTGAAACTAATTTATTCCCTGCCTCCAAGCAGCTGTTAAAATGATCTAAATGAGACACAAAATTGCCACGCTACTCCCCTGTGTAAAATCTTTCTAACCTTGCAGTGGCTACAATTACCAGGAACAGGAAATCCAAGCTCCTCTTTCCCTGGTCTGGTTCCTAATTTCTTTTTCAACTTCACTTCTTGCCAAACTCTAAATTCCTGCAACCTAAAAGAGCTGGCTGTTTCCTGCATATATCATGCCTCTGTTCACGTAGGATCTTCCATCTAGAACGTTACACCTTACTTTCATCTCAGCCTGGTTGAATCTGACTTATCCTTTGGCCCCCAAGTTAGGGGCATAACTCTGTGGTCAAGGGAATAGTTTTCAAGTCTGCCAGAGTGGTGCTTAAATGCCCCTTCACTACATATGACCTGCATGAACTCAGTCAAGTTATTCAACTGGCCCAAGCTCAATTGCCCTATCTGTAAAACAGGGGCAATAATACCTATTTATAACGTTGTTTTGAGGATTAACTGAGATATTTACAAAGTGCTTAGAAGAGCACCTGGCACATAGTAAGTTCTTTATTAATGTGTATAGCTAAGTATTATTGTCACCTGCCATGCAAAGACTTTCCTGATACCACCACTCTCTGGCTGTAGAAGAGGCGTCTTCTCTGTTCCTTTATAATACTTTATTGAAAATTCTATCATAAAAATTATAACATTGTAATATTATTATCTTTTATAAAATGGCTTTTTTAATTTATCATAAATTCTCTCAGTACTACAACCATACCTATTTCACTTTTGCATTCCCATGGCTTAATACAGTGTCTGACATGTAGTAAACATCCAGCTAATATTTATTGAATGATTAATAAATGACATTCTGTCCCCAGCCACATCTCATCTTGAGGTGTAATCACCATAATCCCCATGTGTAAAGGGAGAGACCAGGTGGAGGTGATTGAATCATGGAGGCAGTTTCCCCCGTGCCATTCTCTTGAGAGTGAGTGAGTTCTCACGAGATCTTATGGTTTTATAAGGGGCTCTTCCCTTTTCACTCTTTCACTCAGTACTTCTCCTTCTTTACTCCTTGTGAGGAAGGTGCCTTGCTTTCCCTTTGCCTTCTTCCATGACTGTAAGTTGTCTGAGGTCTCCTCAGCCATGCTGAACTGTGAGTCAATTAAATTTCTTTCCTTTATAAATTACCCAATCTCAGCAGTTCTTTATAACAGTATGAAAATGGACTAATACACTAATCAATGAATGCAGATTTCTCAGAATAAAATAAATATGTGTACATAAGTTGTTACAGATAGCCATTGCTACACACACACAAAAAAACACATCAAAATTTACTGAATTTAAACAAGGAGACATTTATCTTTTTCAGAAATCTGCAATTTGGGCTGTGCTCATGGGAAGAGCTCTTCCCTGCTCTGCTTGGCAAAATCTGTGGTAGCTCAGAAACTAAATGCTGGAATCATGTGAAGGCTTGCTGAGTCCATATGTCTGGTGGTTGTTGCTGGGTGTCACCTTAGCAAAAGGCATATAATTAAGGTCACTTGTTAGTTGACTTTAAAATAGGCAGATGATCTGAGTGCCTTAATCTAATCACATGAATCTTTTTAAAACAGAAAATTTTCTCTGGCTGGTGGCTGGCGGCAGAAGAAGAAGTGAGGTATTTGAAGCTCAGTGGGGATTTGATGTACCATGGCTAGCTTTAAGATGGAGAGGGCCACATGCCAAAGAATGCAAGTAGCGCTAGGAGATGAGAGCTGCCCCCTGATGACAGTCAACTAGGAAATATGTATCTCAGTGCTACATGGAATTGAACTCTGCCAGCAGCCTGAATGAACCCAGAAGTAGATGCTACCCTAGAGTTCCAAGTAAAAGTCCAGCCTGACTAGATCCCAGATTTCAGCCTTGTGAAATACTAAGCAGAGAATCCAAATGAACCATGCTGTACTTATGGCCTACATAACTGTGAACTAATAGATCTGTATTGTTTGAGGTGCTACATTTGTGGCAGTTAGTTACATGGCAACAGAAAACTAAAACAATGGAGTTTCTGGGGACAGCATTCCGACAAGAAATATTGCTATGACCATTTAAGAACAACCAATAAGTATCTACTCAGAGTATTTGGGTTTGTAATGTTTTTGCTTGAACATAAATACTTTAAAAGTGATTATCATTAAAAGAGTCTTTAGATTTAAGGCTAATTTTAAGGTAATTTTTACAAATTACCATAAATTATGATACAAAGTCTCAGTCTGATTCATTTTTGAGGCTCTGAAAGAGGAGGTTCATCCAGATTGTTAACCAGGATCAAGATTTAGACAGAAGGCTACTGACCTTGGGCCTACCTGGAGGTCAACTCTCAGGTGCTGTTGTGGTTAAACTCTGTCCCCACCAGAAAGATATGTTGAAGTCTTAATGCCCAGTACCTCAGAATGTGACCTTATATGAAACTGGGGTCTTTACAGAGATAACCATGTTAAAATGAGATCATTAGGTTGGGCCCTAATTTAATATTACTGGTATTTTATAAAAATGGAAATTTTGGAGAGAGAGAGACAGAAGACTATGTTAAGAGACACAGGGAGAACATCATATGGCAGAGACTGGATTGATGCAGCTAAAAGCCAAGAAATGCCATAGACTGCCAGGAAACAAGCAGAAGCTAGTAGGGGGCAATGGAACAGATTCTCTATCCTGGTTGCCAGTAAAAACCAACCTTGCCAATTGAACTTCTAGCCTCCAGAACTATAAAATAATGATTTCCGTTGTTTAAGCCACTCAGTTTGAGGAAGCCCTAGAAAACTAATACAGATGGCAAAAGGAAGTGGGCTGCTTCAGCAAGAAATATCTTAAAAAGTATACGTTGTTTTGAACTTAAGAAATGCGCAAAGACTGAGTTTTGAGGTAAATGGCAGAAAAAGCCTAGATTGCCTTGAAGAGATTGTTGGTAAAAAATATGGATGTTAAAGGAGAGTCTGTGGAGAGCTCATAAAGAGGAAAGCTGGAGAGAAAGCTTCTATCATCTTAGATGATACATCATCACGAACAATGTTGCTAGAAATATAAATGTTAAAGGTGGTGGGGTATCAGACAAAAATGAGGATCATTTTATTGGAAACTGGAGAATAGGTGATCCATGTTTATGGAAACTGAAGAAAAAGTGACAGAGAATTTGGTTGACTTGTGTTCTATAGAGTGGAAAGAACTTATTCATGATGAACTTGGATATTTAGCTGAGGAGAATTGTAAGAAAAGTATTGAAGGTGCAGCCTGGTTTCTCCTTGTTGTTTATAGTAAAACAAGAGAGGTAAAAGATAAACTGAAGAAGGAATCCTGCCTGAGTTTTCCTGTAGATTTTGAATTCCCTGCAGATTTTGGACTCAAGAGTGCAGTATCAACTCTTACCTGAATTTTTAGGCTGCATCATGGTCTACAAATTTCTTGCTTGCTAGCTTCCACAATCGTGTGAGTCAATTTAAAATCTCAAATGTGATCTCTTTCTCTCTGTCTCCATATGCATGTACATGCCATGCATAGCTATATATATATATGTGTGTGTGTGTGTGTGTGTGTGAATATTTATATACACACACACATATATATATACACACACACACACATTTTGAGTGTATGTGTGTGTGAATAGCCAGTATATATATACCTAGCATGTCAGACAGTGTGTGAAGCACCTTGAATAAGTAATGGGAGAAGCCATTGTAACCAGTATTTCTAGCTTAGGTAGACTGGAGAATAACATTGCTGTTAGGATTTTTTTAATATTCAATATCTCATAGGTAGTTATAAATTGAGTTTAGGGAAAATAATTCAGGGCTAGAGTTCTGAAAACCAACTGTAAACAATTTTTCAAAAAATTGTGGTACTAGATAACTTTTTGAAGTCAGAGGGTAGGAAATAAAGTTGTTGAGAAAAGAAGAGAGAAGAACTCAACCATTTGAGGGCACCCTTTTGTGAAACATGCCTTGAGGAAACAGAATAGCCTATATGGATTTATACTTACGTTTTTCAAAAATTATCTCTAAGCATCTATATTAGTCAATGTTCTCCAGAAAAGCAGATGATGACTCCAGCCTCCTTAAGTTTCAGTCTGGGAAAGCTCAAAGCTGCCAAAAGAATCTGTTTGTTCCAGCCAACACCTTATTTTGGTGATAATATTTCACAATTCTTCTCTAATTCTGACTAATCTCCCTTTTTAATCAAAAGAAATCAAACCCTAAATGAATCACATTTTTTATTCATTACGCTGATACTGTTAGTTTTTAACAGGTCATTATGCTGTTTCGATTTATACTAATCATATAAAGTTTTCTATTTAAAAAATCATTTACATATAAAAGGTAAGTTAATTTAAAAAATATTAAGTATGTAAGAGAAATAGGAAGATTGACAAAATACTTTTCCTGACTAAACTATAGCCAGGTTCCTCTGAGCCCTTTTACTGGCAAAGCCTCCTTGGCCTATAAAAACTACAGACTCTCAGCACAACTGATTTCATCCACATCCTCCCCCCTCCCACCCCTACACACATATCAAAAGACTTGAACAAACACTAATATAGTTTCTAACAGCTCAAGGTTGCATTCTTAAGATGAAATTTGGAGTTATCCTGGACTTCTCCCTCTCTCTACAACAAATTAATCTTGTTAATTTTGTCTCCAAAATGCCACTAATCATCTCTTCATTCTCTGCCACTGATTCACCCAGGACTCTACTGTGTCTTACCTAGATGATGATGATGATGATTATTATTTGAGATGGAGTCTAGCTCTGTTGCCCAGGCTGGAGTGCAGTAGTGCGATCTCAGAGGCTTACTGCAAGCTCCTCCTCCTGGGTTCACGCCATTCTCCTGCCTCAGCCTCCCGAGTAGCTGGGACTACAGGCGCCTGCCACGATGCCCAGCTAATTTTTTGTATTTTTAGTAGAGACGGGGTTTCACCGTGTTAGCCAGGATGGTCTCGATCTCCTGACCTCGTGATCCACCCGCCTCAGCCTCCCAAAGTGCTGGGATTACAGGCGTAAGCCACCGCGCCCGGCATGTCTTACCTAGATTATTAAAATAAAAAACTCTCTTTTCCTTTTCATTCTCATCACCTCATCTGATTTCTTTTCATTTTACATATCATTGTTAGGGAAAGCCCCCTAGAGCAAAAAATTCTGTTATTTCCTTCCTTACGATGGTTTCTGCATAGATTAATGTTGAAATGCTAACTAGTAAGTCCCTGTTCAAAGCCCTTCACAAAGTGATACAAACTCTTCTTTCTCTGATTCCTCCTCTACCCCATACACTTTCTATTTTTTGATATGAAAATATTTCTAAAGATCCAATTTTTATGCTCAAAATTTGAAAAAATATAAAACTCTAAAAAACTTAGCATAATTTAAAAATGGGCCTCAAAAGTGAGTTGAAAGTTGTATTTTATACTGTAGACACACGGTGGCACCATTTTAGCAGCCTAACAGCAATACTAGAGAACCTTTGTTAATACTGTGTGATTATGCTCTAAAATTGTCCAAGTGCTTTAAATGGCTAATGTGATACTACTTTAATCATTTAATAATGGTACTGTTAGTGCTAAAAATGCTCCACAATATCAATGACTTTGAAACAGAATTTAGAGGTAATATTTATAGATTGTTTTTATTAATCCTTTATAATGGGCTGAATTGTGTCAACACTTCCATGTTCATATGTTGATGTTCAAACTCCCAATATCTCAGAATGTGACTGTATTTAGAGATAGTCTTTAATGAAATAATTAATTTAAAATTATTAGGATTGGCCCAAATCAAATATGACTAGAGTCCTGATAAGAAAATGAGGACACAGACATGTATAGAGAGAAGACCCTGTAAGAACACAGAAGGTACTGATCTGCAAGCCACACCAGAGAGGTCCCGGAAGAAACCAGCTGTGCTGATACATTGATCTCAAACTCTTAGCCTCCAGAATTGTGAGAAAATAAATATCTATTGTTTAAGCCACCAAGTCAGTCTGTGGTATTTTGCTATGGAAGCCCTAGCAAACTTATACTCCCTTCAGTATATTTACAAATATAGAAACCATACAATAGTTGTGGATTAATGTACTATATGAGTGTAGTCTCCATATTATGTATTTATTCTTACAGAAAAACTGAGTCTTGATTTATGAGTTTGTAAATTATTTGAGCTCTTCAGAAGTCCTCGCCTCAAATAAAATGCTACTGTCCTGAACGTTGGCCCTGTTCTCTACTGACTATTAACCCAATTTATTGTGTGTTTTTCCTCATCTGTATCCTTGCTCAGCTGAGCCGAGTTCACTGGAGTGGTTAAGGGTGCAGGCTCTACAGCCGGACTGTGTGGACTCACAGTCCTAGTTCATCACTAACTGTGACTCTAGACAGTTATTTAAAAAGCGTGGGCCACATTTTTCTTGGAAATGTATAAAACAGAGATAATAAGAGTGCCAGCAATAGAGGGCTCTGTGAAGATCGAATGAATTGATACAAAGTATGTAGAATAGTACTGGGAACTGAGAAAATGTGTTATGCTGTTGATTATTCCTCTGCTTAAGTTCCATTTATTTCCTTGGGTAAAAACAAAAAACTGCCTATCCTTCAAAGCACAGAAAAGATACCTCCTCTTTGAAGTTCAGTCACTATACCTCCTGCTTCTTCTCAAGTTGAATAATAAAGAAACTTGTGCTGTCAAAGATATTGCAAGAGATGAGCTTTAGTTTCCAAAAATTTGGATTCGAATAATTTTTTGCATTTATCTATCATGTAATTTTAGACATTTTGCTTAATTTGTTTGAGTTTCCACAGCCAGTATATAACCTGACACAGTGGATCTCAGTATTTTTCTAATAAATATGTTTTTCCATTTGCAGGTTGGGGAATATAATGTCACCCTTATAAGATACTGCAGTTTTCTAAAGTGTGGGACAAATATCTGTGGAGGCACCAAGATAGATTTAGGTGAGATACAGACATGGTATCAAGGACACTGTGTCATTCAGATAAAGTTTTGCTTTCAACCCTATTTAAATGCTTCTTGTTAGGTCAAAGAGAAAAATCTCAGTTTGAGGCTAATGTTTTTAAATTCTTTTCTAATATTTGCTAATCTCCCTTTTGTAATCCAGACAGACCAAACCTACAATTGAAACACATTTTTTATTCACTACAGTTATATTTACTGTTACTCTTATGACAGCTCATCATGCTTTCTCCATTAATGGTAATCTACGTTTTCTTTTAAAACAAATTCATTTACATATAAAGGTAAGTTAATTTAAAGAAAACTATAAAGTACATAATATCGGTATAAGGATTGACAAAGATTCTTGACCAAACTCTAGCCAGACTCCTCTAAGCCCTCTTACCAGCAAAGCCTCAAACTTTCCTATAAAAACTACAGACCCTCAGCACAAATGATTTCATCCATATACTTCCCCTACTGGCTTGCCAACACACATTAAAAGACTTGAACAAACTCATAGTTTCTAACAGCTCAAGGCTGCATCTCTAAGCTGAAGCCCCCTTAAATTTCAGTCTGAGAAAGCTCAAGACTAACAAAATAATTTATTTGTTCCAGCCAGCATGTGAAGGTAGGACTCATTTCCTAGCGTCTGCGGGAAAGGTAGGAGCCTTATTTCCATAAGAAAGTTAACAACCCTGATGGATTTCAAATGGACCATTCTCCCGCCCTTGCTTTTTGTAAATTTCCGTTTCCCTGACTTTGATCAAGCCGTTGTTCTCTTTCCCTACTCCCGCATTCTCCTTTTAAAATACAGTCGCCTCTGTACAAATTGTAGTTTAGTTCATTCTGGATCTTCTTCCCGATTGCATTAGTATATCACTATAATAAAAATCTGTCTTCACCCCTTGGTGTCTGCCTTTGTTTATCTTTGATAGGATATGGTGAAAATTAATGAGGGTAATGTGCAAATTATGGAAGTCTGGGCAACACTGAATATAAATTATTGTGTTTACTTCAAGATAGTTGTTAAATTCATTCTCTTACAAGTGTGATAGAATTAGTCGTGTATCAAGTACTGTTTTAATTCATAAAAGTTCCAAGGAAGGGCCAGGCGCGGTGGCTCACGCCTGTAATCGCGACACTTTGGGAGGCCCAGGTGGGCGGATCACGAGGTCAGGAGTTCGAGACCAGCGTGACCAACATGGTGAAACCCTGTCTCTACTAAAAATACAAAAATTAGCCGTGATTGCTGGCGCGCGCCTGTAATCCTAGCTACTCAGGAGGCTGAGGCAGGAGAATCGCTTGAGCCCAGGAGGCGGAGGTTGCAGTGAGCCGAGACAGCGCTACTGTACTCCAGCCTGGGCGACAGAGCGAGACACCATCTCAGGGGAAAAAAAAAAAAAAAAAGCCAAGAAAGAACTGAGTCTGGTACAGAATTCTTGATCCTGAGAAATCCTCCAAATGAAAAAACTTTCAAAGGCTCTGGAAACAATACGAATGATTCTGTCTTCAGTCACAATGATGAACTGAACATAGCTGTCATCTCCCTCCTTCGCACCAAACTCTGGATATTCCAGAAAAGCGCAAGAGAAATAGTGGGAGACAAACACTGGATGCAATCCACGTATCATCATCTGTTTTATCCCCCATTCTTACTTCGTCAGAGCTCATTCGATGAAGTGGTAACTTGACGACGATGGAAATATTGGGAGTCCAGCATGGAACTTTTTCCCACCTTTACTTCTTGCCAAAACCTTCCTGGATTCACTACTGCAATCAATGTTATGGCCCGTTTCCTTTCAGATGCACTTCAAGATTAGCTCAGTCACTGACAACATGGGGAATACATTTCGACCTCCAGATTTTAAAAGTGCCATTATTATTTTGCCATTAGGTAGAAGGCTAAGTCTCAACGTTGTGCTAATAATAGCATCTTTAAGTCCCTGGACTAAGACCTCGGCTCCTGGTTTGGGAATCAGACTGCCTAGGCGGCACTCAAGGCTCCACAGCTCCCCACCTGTGAGCTCCAGGGCATGTCACTCGGTCCGGATTTCCAGAGGTAGTTTGGGGGGAACCAACAGTACACACACCACAGGGCAATAATGAGCAAGAAAGAGACAATGCAAAGGAATTGGCACAGCACTCAGCAGACAATATAAGCTAATACGTACTCTGTCTACACCCTGCGTTTTAGGGAGTTAATCGAAAGCCTCCACTCACGTGACCACTCCACTACCCGGCGCCACGACGCGCTGATGTCACGACGGCGTGCGGCGTGCAGACGTCGGCAAGCTGCGCCGCGCCTTCGGGGTGCTTCCGGATCTGGTACTTGGGCAGAGTTGCACCGCGTTCATTGTCGTCGCTTCACAGGGTCTGTTTGAGTCCTGTCCACGGGACCCTACGGGGGGTACCTTCGAAAAAAACGGGCTATGCTGCTGTTGCTTGTCGGTACCTTTTCCTGACGCCTCCGCCGCTGGGGTCATGTGGACCCTTGTGGGTCGGGGCTGGGGGTGCGCACGCGCCCTCGCGCCACGAGCCACTGGGGCCGCGCTTCTGGGAGGCCCGGGGCCCCGGCCCGCGCCGACCTTTGGGGCTGCTCCGGAGTCCTGGGCTACCGACAGGCTCTACAGCTCCGCAGAATTCAAGGTGACTGCCCCCTGGAATCTGATTTAGTCACATTTTAAAACAATGGAGTGCCCCATGCGATCTTGGAAATGTATAGGGCTTTCTGGGACTAGTTCTGAACTCTGCTTGCCACTTGGTACAGGGAGGCAGAGCAGAGAGTGTGAGCACTGCTCAGGTTCCCGACCCTCCAGCCCTCACTATCGTGACCTTGGGCAAGTCACTAACTTTGTAGGTTTTCCCATTTGTAATGTCAAATGTTGATTCGTTTACGCGAGCCACTGGTCGAAGTGCTTTGCGTGTATTCATCTATTTAATTCTCCTAAAAAGCCTACTGAGAAAGTTGCTAGTAAATATTAATATAACGTCCATTTTCCTGCAAATTAACTGGCTATGTGGCCTGGGCAAGTTACTTCTTTGTCACTCTCCTGCTTCATTTGTTGAATGCAGAAGTAATCAAACATCCAGTGGCTAATTTGTGAGATTTGTGTGATGTGAGAAGTGGACTTTTTTAGACTAATACCTAGAATGCAGGAAGTGCTCGGTCTGTCTTTGTAGTTTTATTTCATTCTACCTCAGCCAGAGCAAACCTGTGTAATTTTGACTGTGGTGGGAGAGGGTGGGAGGTTCAACAACTCTGATAATTGTGAAGGGATACAGTTTAGGCAGAAAAGTGAAGTGACTGAAGGCAAGCTGTAAGTAGGCAGAAAGACAAAACCTTGTAATTAAGCAACTTTGGCCCTAATATGCCTGTGGTTTTAAAAATGGATTTATATTGCAATTCGAAGTTTTAAAGATGGTGCAATTCTCTATACCTTTTGAACTGAAGGCAAAGAAAATCTATAGGGCAAACATCAGAATTAGTTTTTTTTTTTATTTTTTTTGGCAGTCTTTCAGCTATAATTGTGCTTTTATTATTTGTCTCGTGTGGGGTATTACAAAACTTAAAGCTCACGTGAATTTTATATTTCATTGTACTTTCGTGGTTTTGCTGATTGTGAAATATACGGTTGATTGGAAAAAAATGTCTAGAGTACAAAAAGCTGGTATTGTTGCTTGATAACAATTTCTAGCAGTTTGTGATGTGTTTCAGTAAAACGTTAAAGAAGATGTGTACACGAAAAACCAGGAGTTCCGTTTTAAAATATTTTTAAGTTTAAAATTATGTCTTTTGTTGCATGTCATCTTTTTTTCTTTCTCACTAGAGAAGCTGCAAAGTAGTAAAATTGTATCTAAAATAAAATTTTGAGGCTCAGTTAGAGACACAGATCTTTAAATAAGTCTGATTCCTGATTAAATGTGTGATAGGAGCAGAAAATGCTTCTTTCAGCTTTTCTGTAGCTCCGTTGCCTCAAAAGTTTTACTGGACAAGGTATTCTCAGGCCTTTAGAAGTTCTAGGTATCTTATGTTCTCCATTCACGATGATAAATTCAGTTCCTGATTGGCCCTAAAAATGGTGTAGAAATGTTAAGGGATTATTATTCAGCTGTATAGTTACCTATGACTATTAAACTGATGTTCCTTGTAATATGAACTTAACCATACATGTCTTTATTCTTAGAAGAATAATATAAACAATATAAATGCTAGAAATGATATTGTTCAACAATTAAAAGAATATTCTTTGAATTGGTATACTTGTTTGATAGTATGCAAAATTTATACTCTTAAATGTGGTATTTCCCCTTTCTAGGAAAAACTTGACATGTCTAGGTTTCCTGTTGAAAATATTAGAAATTTCAGTATCATTGCACACGTGGATCATGGCAAAAGTACTTTAGCTGACAGGCTCCTAGAACTTACAGGTATTTCATTTATATTACATACTTAACTGATGGCTGCGAGTTATTGGGAATTACTTTTACTCTTAAATTTTAATTTTATAAGTAATATTCCCCCCCCTTTTTTAAAGCCCAGAGAAATATCAATAAGTGTTTCTGTTTATAGGGACAATTGATAAAACAAAGAATAATAAGCAGGTGCTTGATAAATTGCAAGTGGAACGAGAAAGAGGAATCACTGTTAAAGCACAAACAGCATCTCTCTTTTACAATTGTGAAGGAAAGCAGTACCTTTTAAATCTCATTGATACACCGGTAAGTTTAATATTAATTTTGCATGTATTGTTAAAGTCAACATTGTGTCAGTAGTGCAAACAGATCCTTGTTTAATTTTTGAACTGAATATTAAACGTCTGCCTTTGCTTTTTGTTTTCTCAGTGTTGTGTTAGTGTCAGTTCTTTCAAAAGTGCAGGCTACAAAAAAGAAACGAGTATTTAACAACTTTTATCAAGTAAAGTCAATAAATTTGCCATAATGCCCTTTCCTAAAAAATTAACTCACATTTACAGGTATCAATATTTTTGTTTCTCAGGGCCATGTTGATTTTAGTTATGAAGTATCCAGGTCACTTTCTGCTTGCCAGGGTGTTTTACTTGTGGTTGATGCAAATGAGGTAGGTATTTTTCATTTCGTATGATGTGACGTGATATGTGATATGACATGACTATTTGGTTGTTTCAAGAGTTTTTCTTTAAACTGTGCTTTGGAAATAGAATTTTTGTGTTTGAAAAGTAGATTTAATCTATTACTTACTGAAAATCATATGGTTTCATCCTGTTAACTTGAAATATTATTACACTAAAGCATTCTCTGGAATTGACTAGTTTTTAAATTGGAATTGTTCAAAAGATCGTTGTATTTTTTTGAAGTGTGACATATTATCAGTGCATCTTACCAAAAAAACCCCACCAACTTTAGCAGTTCTTAATCTGCGGTTTCTATATCCATTTTTAGCAGATCTTGATAATAAATCATTAGTTTTCAGATCATTTTAGGTGATTTTAAGGCAATAATTTGGGAAGTATTAGGTTTTTAAAAAATCAATAACATTCCAAGCTCTTTTGTGGTGTAAACCATAAAGACATTCAGCAGATGATCATAAAAGAGCTGTGAATATAAGCTTTTGAACATGTTTCTCACAAACTCTTCATTCAAAACCCAGCTTTTTTTTTAGTGGTGGTGGTGGTGATGGTGTTGTGTTCAGCCTTTCCTGATCCCATCAAGGAAAGTCAATCTCTACCTTATATAGGCAGTACTGGGCTTTATAAGCTTCCTTGATGACTGTGTTCTCTAATAAGCTTTGAGGTCCTTGAGAGTCCATGTTACATCTTTTGTTTCTCCAATGGCTGATGTAGTTCCTGCCACAGAAAAGGCCCTCCAATAAATCCTTTCTGAACTGAAAGGAATTATTACAGAGAATGATTCAGATGCATGGAAAAATAGGTATCATAGTTGAGTTGCCGTGTACCTTTCCTTAAAGGCTTCCTATCTCAAACTTAGTAGACTGACCGTTGGCTCACTCTACTTGATGTGGTTATTGCTTTACCATCAGCGATTTTCATTTTGACCCCAAAGACATAAGTTGGAGAGAAAAGTATGAAGGGTAGCTCCATGGCATGTTGTTGAATTTTATTATTAGCATGATGTGAAATCTCTTGATGAAGATGTGTGGAATGGTCTTAAATTACAAGTTTTGTGATAGATAATAGAATGTTCATCTCAGTATCTTGTGTCTTGATATTTTCAGGGTATTCAAGCCCAAACTGTAGCAAACTTCTTTCTTGCCTTCGAAGCACAGCTGTCGGTAATTCCAGTCATAAATAAGGTAATTACAATGAGACAACAGTGTTGTTATTTCACTTTCTAAAAGTACAATTAGTGTTTAAATGTCAGTTGTACTATTTATTATAATAATATGAGGGATCTCCAGCTATTTATTAAATATATTGGTGGGATTTATCTCTTTGAATTGTATATAACAGAAGTGCAACTGAAACTCACCCTTGCACAGAGTTGAGAAGATAGTTTCCCTGAATTATTTTGCGGTAACTGAGGGCCATTTCTGTAGGGAAGGGATGCAGGACAGATGAAACATGTTTTTGTCAGATTAAACCATACATAGGAAAAGAAGAGAAGTTTATAATCTAGGAAGAAACAATACAACACATGAAGCATGACAGTTTAGTGCTAAACCGAGTTCCGTCTATAAACTTCCATTTCATATTTTAAAGTTAATTTAGAATCTTAATTTTAAAATCTGCATTGCTTTAAATTATATTTCTTGATAATGGAGTTAAGTTTAAAAGAAGGCCATAGGTAAGACAGCTTGTTGTCACACTTAATGTTGTATTTAACTTAACTTTTAAAATCAGTTCACATGCTGTTTAATTGATAAATTACTACTGGTCTGTTTTGCTGCCCTAGGTAGCTAACTGCTTAAGTTTTTTTGGCATGCTCTGCTACCTTCTCTTTTTCAATCATGGTTTTTAAATTGTACTGCTAATACAAAGATTATTTTACTCCTTTTGAAAAAATGTCATAGAGGGGTCAGTTAGGTTAAAGTGGGTAAGCTTTTAACTACCTCAGAATACTGTTAATACATAATACATCTTATCTTTATTATACTAACACATAATGGATTTTTTTTTTTAAAGATAGATCTGAAGAATGCTGATCCTGAAAGGGTTGAAAACCAAATTGAGAAAGTGTTTGATATTCCAAGTGATGAATGTATTAAGGTAAAATACTTTCCTAAAAAGATTATACTTTGAAAAAAGTCTGAAGTAATTGGGCTAAGTGAAATTTCATGGTATTTGATAACCTGGCATTATATGCTGTTTTTTATAGTTTTACAAACTTCTTTTACTATTATTTCCTTTGATCCTTACCAAAAGCCCTTTTTATATTGTTAGGACATACAGAAATTATTGCGATGCTGTAGTTGAAGGAACTGAGGCTCAAAGGTTTTATCACTTTCCTAAGATCACAGGTTTAGTTAGCCAATGTGCCAGGACTCAAACACAGGCCTTCTGAAACTCCCTGCAGTATTTCTTGTGTGTCATTTTGCCCAGTGGAAATACTGTCTTGGAAGATTAGGTTCAAACTAATTTCAAGGCATTTGTATGTATCATTCTTTGAACTGACAAAAACCTATTTTATAAATAGCTAGTTATAGTAGTGCTAGGAAACAATAGATTTTATTTATATCAAAGTTGCTACCATTTTAAATTTGAATTTTTATTTACCTTTCAAATGATGATCTGCTTGTTAAACAGCCACAGCCAAACTGCTATACTATATGGTACGGTAAAGTATGTCAGCGCAGCAATGTAATGTTTTTCTTTCAATCTCATTTAATTTTCGAAAGAGCAAGTTATATATGGTTTTATATTTTGGATTGTGTTATATTAAAATACAATTAACTATTCTGATTTTAATCTTAATAAAATTCATTCAGATTCTTATTTGGTATATGCCAGCTAAGAGTATGGCAGTGAACAAGACAGACAAGACCCCTTCCTCTTTGCAGACAGTCAATAAATAAGTAAACAAAGAAGTAAGCATAGGAATTACTGACTAGGATAGAGATTGTCGAGGAAATTCAGTTGACAGATTGTATTATTCTAGGTGAAATACCATCGTTAACAGTGAAAAGTCTTTTTTCTTAGAGAGATGTTATGACATGGAATAACTTAGCAAAAACGTCTCTGATAAACTGAAACGTGGAGGAATGAATAATTTTCAGAAAAGCATTCCAGGAAGAGAAAAGAGCATGTGTAAAGGACTTAAATTGGGAAAAGATTTGGCATGTTTACTAATCAGAAAGGTAGATTGGATGAGAAGGCTTTGTAGGGGTATGCAGGAATCAAGTCATGCTGGGACTCTTGCTGTGCTGAAGAGCTTGAAAATTATTCTAAGGTAATGGAAGGATTTTAAAGCAAGAGAAACAAATTAACCAGTTATTCAGGTAGCCTTACAGAGAATGGATCAAAGAGGTGTAAGAAGAGATACAGGGAATCCAGCTATTAATAGTAGCACAGATGTGAAATTAATATGGTTCAGTATTAACTATCCATATGAAAAGGAGATTATGATCCAGGAGGAAACAACATAACACATAAAACATAACAGTTCATTGCTAAACTGAGCACTGTCTACAGTCCTCCAATTCATACTTTAATAAAGAACGTTAATTTTAAAATCTGCATTGCATTAAATGATGTTTCTTGATTTGGAGTTAAGTATATAAGAAGCATGGCTGCCCATAGGCAAGATAGCTTGTTGTCAGACACAAGAAATGAACTAGACCATTTATTTGATTTCTTTTTTCCAGTAATGTTAAGCTGCTCTGTATATGGGCATAGAAAAAACACATAATTGGATGCAGTGAAGGTTGAGGTTTTGCCAGCTGCCTCTGATAAGAAAACAGAAAGTGGTTGAACCAGAGTGATTGTAAATGATGGATCTTGGAGTCCCATCTGGGAAAGGATAGAAACAGAGTGGAGGGTGGAGCTGATGGACAGCATCAAGTAGTATATTCAATAGTTACAAGTTAAGGATTGTTGTAAAGAAAGTACTACAATCTAGAGCAGTAGTTGTCAGTGGTGGGTGGTTTTGCCCTTGGGCAAATATTTAGAGATATTTTTGGTTTTCACGTCTTGGGAGGGATGCTACCAGCATCTTGTGGGTCAGTGAGGTGCCCTGGTTGCTGCTGAACATCCTGTAATGCACAGGACAGCCTCCCAAAACAAATAATTATCTGGCCCAAAATGTCAGTAGGGCTGAAACTGAAAAATCCTGGTCTAGAGTGAATGTGAAGAGTAAGAAGTTTGAAGTCAGGATTTCAGAGATAGTCCATTTATTACTAGTGATAAAGGTCAGTCATACCATGTGGTTTGAGTGTTGGCTTGCTTTTCTGGTGTGAGAACAGTAAAGTAGTAGTAACATGCCTTATGGTTTTATGCCATCCACATATATTGTTTATCCACACAACAACCTTGAGATGTAGGCAGAATGTGAATAATCACTTCATTTTTTAGATGATGAAATTTATGCTCAAAGAGATAGATACTGGTGAAATACATGCATTCAATGCAGAGACATGATCGTTACCCAGATTTTGAACTCTTAGTCTATTCCTCTTTCAATACTATAATCAGGACTCTCTTGTAATTCAATTCTAGAACCGTAGAACTACCTAATTATAATAGAAAACGAGGTATTTGTCAATATACTGTTTGCTTTGTTCTTTTCCTTTTGCTGTATTTCTCAAATTGATAACTATTGGAATTTTTTTTTCCTTCTGATCATAAGTCATAGGTCATCAAGACAGAAAAGTATAGTCTTAACTTTAAATGCTTACATTTTTCACATGTATCTTTGTAGATTTCTGCGAAACTTGGAACAAATGTTGAGAGTGTTCTTCAGGCAGTTATTGAAAGAATCCCCCCGTGAGTATTTGGTGATTTTTATACTAGTTGTCTCTATTGAATAGTTCAAAAACTGTCTGTGTTTAATAGTGCAAAGACTGTCAGCTTGAACTGTTATTTTAGCTTAATGGATGTGGCACATATTCTTGCAGGGAGTGAGAATAAATTTATTTGCTTTTAGTAATATATAGAAGGCAAGTACAGTAAAGTAAAAGAAAAAGTAAAGATGATTGATAGAGGTCTTTTCATGACAGTCATTATAAAATATAAGTCAGTACATTGGCAGTTATTTTCCTTTGCTTTAAGCTGAACAAATATATTCATATATAATTTGTTAAAACTAGAGGTTATTAAATCTAATATATTTTATAAAAAGTCTTTTTATTTAGGCTGTTGTGTATCAAAATTTCTCAGGTACTCAAATTAAGTACAATAACTAAGTTGAAAATAGGAATTTTATTAAGATTTTAATTTAGTATATATATATTTACTTTTTACTTTTATTTACTAGTCCTAAAGTGCATCGCAAAAACCCCCTGAGAGCTTTGGTATTCGACTCCACCTTTGACCAGTATAGAGGTGTGATAGCCAATGTAGCATTATTTGATGGAGTGGTTTCCAAAGGAGATAAAATTGTATCTGCACATACTCAAAAGACATACGAAGTTAATGAAGTAGGAGTTTTGAATCCTAATGAGCAGCCAACTCATAAATTGTAAGTAATCTGCATTAGTAATTAAAATGCATTTGTATGTGGTTCTATTTCTGCATTTTTCTTAACTTGGTATGCTTAGAATGATCCTCATTTGGTAACTTAAAAAAACTATTTAATGCAACTATACAGTAAATGCTCTGTCAAAAGGCATCTCTTGTGAAGGACAATAGAAACGTCAGTTGATACTTTTTTTATTCTAAATGACTAGTTATAACTAGGTTTATGATCAAGGGTAGATTGGATCCTATATTGATATATTTGATGAGACAATGAAAGAGTTAGTTCCCTCCACTCATATCCATATTGGGTATCATTTTTGACATTTCTTCATAACTAGACTTTCCAATGTAAAGGTGGTATAATAGAAACCTTAATAAATCTTTAGTGTGGAATTCATGGTAAGACCTTGATTAAAATTCTTGGGGAGTGGGATTAGCAAGGGTAGTGTGCATTAGAAAAACATCTGAATTGACTTGTAAAATAACTATTTATTGAGTGCCTACTCCATATCAGGTACTGATGAGACATGACCTTGGGTACATAATTTGAGCTTTGTAAGGTCCTGTTCCTCATCTGTAGAAATTATTGAACCAGATGACTGTCAGATCACATTTGAGTGTTTAGTGTTGTATGTCTTAAAACAGCACTATATTGAGTCAGAAAGTCTATTTTTATTTTACTGAAATATTTTAACATCTATTTATATTCTGCCATATATACTGAACATTATCACATCTTCATTTAAGATTCTTAAAGCTCATTCTAAGTGTAAATTATTTTAATTTTGTAGGGTTTTTTTTTTTTTTTTAACTAAGCTTAAACTGAACTCATAGGATTTGTCGTTTTGCTACAGGAGGAACATCAAATGTCCAGTTTGTTGAGAGTTCACATTTTTCTTGGATAAAAATTTACCTTTTTTTCCTTTGTTAAAGAACATTTGCAACACAGTTCATTAATAAAAGACATCACAAGTAGTGTACTTATTGTAATGCTTTTGTACTTACTAGTTTCACTGTATTTACATGTATTTTAGAAACTGCTGTTTAAATTGCAAAGGTTGGCAGAATCATGAAAAAGTAGAGAGGTCTAATGGATTGTAAGACCTGGTGTGTTCATTTGCTGACAAGCTTTAGAGTTTGATAATTGATATGTAGCACTTATTTTCAAAGTGTATGGAAAGTTTGGAAAGTGTATGATAGTTTCCTGGGAAGGTAGAACTAATTGTGAGTTATGTGCTTGAAACATTAAAGCAGTAAATATTTGCATATAATAATTTTATTTAGATATGCAGGACAGGTGGGCTATCTGATTGCTGGGATGAAAGATGTCACTGAAGCGCAAATAGGAGATACATTATATTTACATAAGCAACCAGTGGAGCCCTTGCCTGGGTTTAAATCAGCGAAACCAATGGTATTTGCAGGTGAGGAGCTCACAAATTCAAAGGTTGAGGGCCATGATATTTTTAAACTAAAAGTCTGTCTCAGTGGTTAAGGAAAAAATACACATTCTGGTTATTTTAAATAACCACTAATTCCAGCATATTGTTTCACTTAATTGTTTATGCTGTTTATCAGTTTATAATTTCATATGTATGATGAAATTGTATGTGGGAGATCATTTAGGATGTGTTAAGAAATAAGCTCTTAAGGAAGAAGCTGTGATATATAGAATACAGTAATATAAATTTCTTATTTTTCTAGGGAGTTCCTTATTGAAACATTTTTCTAATTAGGATGTTCTTATTACTAATTGTCAGTAGACACTGAGTGCCTTCATCTTCAATAGACTTTCTTTAATATTGTATTGTACTAATGTAGACATGACAGAGAATGGTGTTGCCTCAAGTATGTATAATTTCAGCATCTTTTACTTTCTTTACTTTGGAAAAAGGAAGACCTGATTGAAGGTCATCAGGTTACTCTGTGCTGAGTATCTAGCCCTTAATTTTCACCCTACAGTCTCTCTCACTGCGAATTAGGAACTTTGTTTACCCCTACCTTTAGGCAAAGTCAGTCATTTGGATTTTAGAGGACTTCAGAGGTGTCAGATGAAAGAGAATCAGTAGTGATTCCCATAGTTTTTGTCAGTAAATACCAAAAAGCAAAATTTAACTATGGTTTTAAGTAGATAATCTGCCTTAGAGAATTGAGAGTGCAGTATAGTTTTAATTTCTACTCCTATTTTTATCTAATAATAAAGTTTCATTTGGGTTGTGGAATGTCTTGTGCTTTTGTTTTTGAAATTACAGTGTGTTTTCTTAATAGGCCTAATTCCCATGGTTTTTATTTTTCTTTTCCCTGTATTTTTTCAAAAACATTAAAAACATTATTTGGAGTGCAAATCTAGTTGTGTATTCTTTCAGATTAATGACTTGTAAGATACTTTGAAACCAAATAATCATACATTTTTAGCAAACCAATATTTTGGTCAATAAAATACAAGAAAGTAATTTAAAAGGTAAATGACTAATTTGGAACTTGGCAGCACTACACATGTGGTTTGATTGGTCTGTAGGCAGCTTATCACATGATAATTAGAAATTATTGTATCCCCAGGAATGTATCCTCTAGACCAATCTGAATATAACAATCTGAAGAGTGCTATAGAAAAACTGACTTTAAATGATTCCAGTGTGACAGTTCATCGGGATAGTAGCCTTGCTCTGGGTGCTGGCTGGAGGTAAGATTCATTCACATTTGTTTTATAGGAAAGGGAGGTATAAATGGTGTATTTTTAAAATATTTGTATAGGAAAGGGAGGTTTTTTAAAGTATCTTTATAAGTAAGGGAGGTATAAAATGATGCATTGTTCTGGAACATTTACTGAAAATAAGTTTATATTAGTGTAAAGTGAATGAAAACAATTTTTGTCTGCCTGTTTCACGTTGTGGATTGACATTTTATGGGTAAGTTTTATAGTGATTTAAAATAGATTCCCAATGGAAGATTTTAATCTTATTTAATAAAATTATGCTAGCATTTAATTATATTGTGAATTGTTTGAATGACTCTTAATTCCATCCATCCCTTAAAGTAACAATATGTTCATTAAAAAAAAAAAAATGAAGCCCATGGGACATAAACATTTTGGAGTTTGTCTTTTCCTCCCTCAGGCTAGGATTTCTTGGACTTTTGCACATGGAAGTTTTCAACCAGCGGCTGGAGCAAGAATATAATGCTTCTGTTATTTTAACAACCCCTACTGTTCCATATAAAGCTGTACTGTCATCATCAAAATTGATAAAGGTACTTGGTATTTAGTACTGTTTTGCATTAGTCTCTTGGAAAAAATAAATGTGTGTATATACAATGCAGGAGAAGCATTTTACTATACCGGTAGCTGATTAAGTATTAAACGAAATATTTATTGATTAGTAGTAATAAACATTGAATTACCCTATGGCTAATGATGAAGAACTTTCTTGAAAACTAATTTATGCAATATTTTTCTTAACCTGATATAATCTCCACATTATCAAAACTAGTCTATTGCTGATAGTAAAAGGTAAAATTAGTAGTGAAAATAATGTGCTGATTCTAGCACAAAGATGAAAAATGTAATTTTGGTCCTAAGTAATTTATCTCGTAAAAAGTGAAGCATTCATTCTGGTGACTGGGAAATTTTAAATTTCAAATCAGTGATGAAGACAATATTGTATTCCAGGTGAGTGGCAATCTGTTCATTTTAAACAAATAATAATTTTGGCAATCTAAATATTTTCCAACAAAATTAACTTATTAAACTATAATGTTTTATAAGTGTCAGGTTAAAATGTATTCTTTTGTCATACTTTTTCTAAATGGTTCATGAAATATGTTTAGTAAATATCAATAATTGGAATATATTGTTTACTAATACTTGTTATTAATATTAAATGATTATAGCTGGAGGGATTTTAAAATATAAAGCAAACAAGAAAAATGATAATCATATTAAGATTTCAAGTATTGCTGATTTTTCTAATTTTTAGGAACATAGAGAAAAAGAAATTACAATTATCAATCCTGCACAATTCCCCGATAAATCAAAAGTAACAGAATATTTGGAGCCAGTTGTTTTGGGCACTATTATCACACCAGATGAATACACTGGAAAAATAATGATGCTTTGCGAGGTATAACTGTAATACAATTTAATACAAAATTAGGTTTTAGTCCTCTGAAATAGTGATTTCCAACTCAGGTTTTAAAAGATTTCTTTCTGCTGAGCATACTGAATTTAATGAGATTTTCATATATATACCTGTTTATATCTATACATATAGATATGTATACTTTTTAAATTATTTTGATTTTAAGTAAACATATTTGATAATTTGTGTAATTTACTGATTTGATATTTTAGCCCAAAGGAAAGAAATTTGATAATTAGCTAAATGTATAATTTCTTTTCACCTTTTTGAGTAGATTGAAAGATAATTATAGTACTTTAGGGACCATAAATTTGAAGGTACTCCCATTTTGCTTTAGTTCTCACCACGTTGTAATAAATGATTTAATCCACAAGTGGTATGTGATTATATTCCTTAAAAATACCTACGTGAAATACTCTGATACATATTGGAAAGTGTGTCAGATGGTGACTTGAGTTTTGATTAGGTTAAAAACTAGATTGTAATCTTGCTCTTACACTTTTAATTTCTCTGGACCTAATTGTAAAACAAGAAATTAGGACTTTTGACTTTATATGTAGTTACATTTGATTTACTGTTAAATGAAGTGGTGTTTATTTTAAAAGATAAAATTGTTAGATAAAGATGAAAAGCTTTGGTAGCAAGCCTAATATAATTGAAATATAAAATGTTTCTCTCTGGATTATAAATACTGCCTGTAAGTTTTTACTAGACCTTTAGAAAAATACATTATTCCTTAGTATTTGAGTAGGTTATCATTAAGCCCATTTTCTTCCTTCCCTTTTTAGGCTCGAAGAGCAGTTCAGAAGAATATGATATTTATTGATCAAAATAGAGTTATGCTTAAATATCTCTTTCCTTTGAATGAAATTGTGGTAGATTTTTATGACTCTTTGAAATCCCTATCTTCTGGATATGCTAGGTAAAAAAATAATGAGCACCTAAGATGCCTGACCAACTTTTTTGAAATATTGATGAGCAAGGGTATACTAATTCTTCATTTATTTAGTAATTTCAGCTTTCTTGAAGATAGTTGAGAATCATACTCTAAGGTTAGAATGACTTGGAACAACCTTATCGGTGTTACAGACTACTTGTGATTTGTTTATAGGAGAAAAGTTTCCTTTGATTTATTATCTAACTTTTATTTCTCTTTTAACAAAAGAAGTTAGTCCCCTTTTCATGAAGAGTTGTATTCCTTGTCTGTTAAGAATTAGACCTCTTTTCAAAAATTTACTGTAACCTCAGTGGCAGTTTTACAATGTATTTGTATGTTATGCAATCTCGAGCATCTGTTTACATTTTTTGAAAAATAAAAGTGCATATTCAGTCTGTAAAAAATGTTAAATAGGCCCCTCCATTAGTGAACACTTTAATAACTTAGTCTTTCCAGGAACAGGTTGTCCTCGTCATGAAAACCATTGTGTATCTCATAGGAGTACATGGAGAAAAGCCAGAAAAAAGTGAAAGGAGAGTTACTATTAAATAACAAATAAGGAACTCAGGGCATAGCATTCTGAGAGGCTGTTTTTTTTGGGGCGGGGGGAGCGGGCATATAACTCTAGATACCCTCACTATGCCCTAAAGTCTTATGTTACAGGATAGTATATAGTGGAAAAAGATACGAAACATTGGGAAGCAGAAGGAGAAAAATGAACATTGATATCTATAAAACTCCCACACAGTGCATGAATGTTAATGTTAACATGCAGAGACAAATTCCAGTGTTTAACGAACATGCTACAGTGACTTGGAAGTTTAACTTTATTTAATCATCTTGTCAGTGAAGAGAGTTAGCATATATAATTCTTCTTACCAAGGAATCTTCATGTTTGAGAATTTTCTTCTACTTTTGTCACCCAGTTTTTTCTTCTTCTATATCTTCTTTCAGACAAGACCTTGAGCAAGTAAGTGGCAATGGAATTTAAAGTAAAATGAATTGAGGGGGCATATTAAAATTACTAGATTGGAAGGAAGATTAGTAGGTTTAATGTTTATAAATATTTTTAACAGAAGTCTGTCAATTTTAGTTTGCATTTGGGTACTACTTTCTGAATTATAAGTGGTCTTAAAAAACCTTTTCATTTGGAAACTTAAATACATTTTGAATTTAATGAGAGAACATGATTTATTTTTGAACTACATAAAAATAAAATATTCCAGCTTCCAGCATTAAGGTAATTGTTATGTTCAAGATGGATGTTTTACATAGGCAGTCAATTCCACACTTAACAGAAAGTCATCATAGGCTATGAATTAAGATCAGGAAAAAATTTATTTCATACCAGGAGGCAAGAATCAACTGCAACTGGGTCAGAGCAGGGAGTCCTGTGTTACACAAGAACTGTAGTGGTGCCTAATCAAACAGGCATTTGCCCTCAACCCATAACCATAGTAGCTTTTTAGAATTACAAATGTGTTTCCTGCATTCTAAGGAAACACTAGAAGATCTATGTTTTTTTCAATAGAGGTTAGGTATCGATTGGGCTGCTTGGAAACAGAAACACAATTTTTATAATGATTTCTTTGGAAAAAATGAGTTAAGAAATTTTTAAGATTTTTAAGATTTTGGACCACAACATAGCTGGAGCTGTAACAGCTTCAAAGTTAAGGACCACGTCTATTTTATTCTCTCCCTATTTGCTTTGTATTCTGTATGATACTTAACATGGTATCTTTCATACAGTAAATGTGTAATAAGTGATGCGTCCTGAAGAAAGGATTTTAACAATACTTCTGAAAATAATCTGTTAATAGAGTGTATTATTGTCACTTTATGACCTTCCTGCTGAAAATCTTTAGAAACCAAACATAATTTTGCAAGTCCAGGCACCAGTTGTTTTAAAATTAAGACAATAGGAGTATACATGTTCTTGTCTGTGATTGGGACAACTTGTAAGCCTAATTGAAATTTTCTTGTTAGACTTCAGTTTTATAAGTTAAACATTTAAATGTCTGTTTTGACTAACAATGCAAGCTTTGACCATGCTGTTCAAAGTAATAGCTGAAACTAAGTGCTTGTGTGTGCTAAGCTAGGCTCTGTTTAAACGCTTATTATGTACTAGGCATTGCTCTAAGTGGTTTACATGTATTAACTCATTTAATCCTCACAAAAGCCCTGTGAAGGGAGGTGCAAGCTCAAGAGCCAAATAGGAAATCCAAAGGTCTTATTTATTAATGGCATTTTATGAGTGTCATACCACTTATTTAAACATAGAGTTGTCATTGGTAATAGAAAGTTAAACAGAAACCCAACTCATGAATCTGAAAATGATCTATTAATATATAGTATTGTCTGAAGCCTCCCAGCTGCTGGGAACATTGGGAAGGCATGATATTTGTCTTCAATAAACCATTTTCTTTGTCAGGTTCACTAGCTTATTTTCCTTTCCCCTATAAACACATTCCCCTTGCTTTTGCCCTTGACTTAATAAACATAAAAAGATAACATTTAGATCCATTCACAAGAAACTGTATATGTAATATTTTGATGGAAAGTTAGATCTCTTTGGGGAGTGTAATGTGGTAGAAAGTAGACATTTAGTAAAGAGTAGAGTAATAAAGGTAATCTCTTGGGAAGTGTAATATTTACCACTTGGACTTTTTTCCTTTTAGTTTTGATTACGAAGATGCAGGCTACCAGACTGCAGAACTTGTGAAAATGGATATTCTGCTGAATGGAAATACTGTAGAGGAGCTAGTAACTGTTGTACACAAGTAAGTTGAGTAGGAACTAATCATGGAATGTGAAAATACTCATTTTTGATGTTTTTCACTTATTTTTGTTTGAGCAGCTGCATTTAAAAAACTTTGAAAGGTAATTAAAATAGAGTTCACCCTACTATGCCTTCTCTTCTTTTTCCACACTTCTCTCTAGACTGCTAAAAATAGAACAGAGCTATAATAGTCAAAAAGAATACTGTCATAGAAATGTTTCCCTTTACCATGTTAAAAAAAAGTTTTAAACATTTTATAATGATGGATTTAGAATTGGGAACAAGTTTTTTTTTTTTTTTAATTTAAGTTTTAGGGTACATGTGCACAACGTGCAGGTTTGTTACATATGTATACATGTGCCATGTTGGTGTGCTGCACCCATTAACTCATCATTTACCATTAGGTATATCTCCTAATGCTATCCCTCCCCACTCCCTGCACCCCACAACAGGCCCCGGTGTGTGATGTTCCCCTTCCTGTGTCCATGTGTTCTCATTGTTCAATTCCCACCTATAAGTGAGAATATGCAGTGTTTGGTTTTTTGTCCTTGCGATAGTTTGCTGAGAATGATGGTTCCCAGCTTCATTCACGTCCCTACAAAGGACATAAACTCATCACTTTTTATGGCTGCATAGTATTCCATGGTGTATATGTGCCACATTTTCTTAATAGTCTATCATTATTGGACATTTGGGTTGGTTCCAAGTCTTTGCTATTGTGAATAGTGCTGCAGTAAACATACGTGTGCATGTGTCTTTATAGCAGCATGTTTTATAATCCTTTGTGTATACCCAGTAATGGGATGGCTGGGTCAAATGGTAATTCTAGTTCTAGATCCCTGAGGAATCGCCACACTGACTTCCACAATGGTTGAACTAGTTTATAGTCCCACCAGCAGTGTAAAAGTGTTCCTATTTCTCAACATCCTCTCCAGCACCTCTTGTTTCCTGACTTTTTAATGATCGCCATTCTAACTGGTGTGAGATAGTATCTCATTGTGGTTTTGATTTGCATTTCTCTGATGGCCAGTGATGATGAGCATTTTTTCATGTGTCGGCTGCATAAATGTCTTCGTTTGAGAAGTATCTGTTCATATCCTTCGCCCACTTCTTTTTTTAGATGGGAGTCTCATTCTGTCGCCAAGCTGGAGTGCAGTGGCGCAATTTCTGCTCACTGCAACCTCCGCCTCCTGGGTTCAAGCGATTCTCCTGCCTCAGCCTCCCGAGTAGCTGGGACTACAAGCACGTGCCACCATGCCCAGCTAATTTTTGTATTTTTAGTAAAGACGGGGTTTCACCATATTGGCCAGGATGGTCTTGATCGCTTGACCTCTGATCTGCCCACCTCGGCCTCCCAAAGTGCTAAATTACAGGCATAAGCCACCACGCCCTTTTATATTTGTAAAAAAATTATTAAAAGGAAAAACCCCACATGTTCAAGAAATAGCAGATTGGTTAAAATGAATTACAAAGCACCCATATTATTATTTTCAGCCATTAAAACTTGTGGAGTAATATTTAGTGACATAAAAATGTCTATTAAATAAGAGGGTAGAATATTTCATAAACACTGATCATACAAAAAAAAAATGACTAGAAAGATATCTGTTTAAAATAAACATTCCAAAATGTTTAACCATTTTCAATGGGTAAGGAAAGAGAATCAAGAACGGTTTCTATTCTCTAATGTTGTATTTCTAAATTTTCTGTAATCATACATTACATTTTTAAATCAGAGAAGTTCATGATTCAGAGAGTAGGAGATATTTATAAGTAAGTTTCATTTGAACCTCCTTAAGAGATCACCGTTACGTTGATTATGCAACTGGCCTAGAAAAAGACCTGAAATATTCTTATTTAGGATATATAAACAGGTGTATTTTTCTGTCTCAGAGACAAAGCGCATTCAATTGGCAAAGCCATATGTGAACGGCTGAGGGATTCTCTTCCTAGGCAACTGTTTGAGATAGCAATTCAAGCTGCTATTGGAAGTAAAATCATTGCAAGAGAAACGTGAGTTGAAATTCATTTTTGTTCTTGAGCCAGTTTCAGAAATGATATACCTAAAAAGTGAAAGAATATTGAACATTTTAACATTGGCCTAAACTTTATTTTTACTTGTAGAAACAGTATGATAGTGCTCTCCAGTTTTCTGATTTAAGTAATGACTGTTACTTTGAATTACTTATATAACACCATTGGGTGATGTGATTTGCAGTTAGTATAATGTATACGGGTTTGAGGAACTGTTTTAATTTCCACTCATATCAATATCTATACTGAATTTCCTGGGTAAGGAATTTCTTTATGGTTTTATCCCTTTAGGTAGATTATAAATTAATAGAAACTGAAACTAAAAGGTTTTGTCTTCCAAATGACAAAATTACAATTTTTTTTTAACCCAAAGCATTTAGTATTGGTTCCCCACTTCCGCAGAACTAGGGAGGTTATAAATCAAGGAATGCCAATACCATGTTAGGATTTGCATTCTAGATTAGGGACCTCACGTAAATTATAGTAGATATGGAAGATAGGCTAATTTCTGTAGGACACTAGTCTTTCATGAAATGAAAGACTGGCTGGGTGTGGTGGCTCACAATCTGTGATCCCAACTACTTGGGAGGCTGGGGCAGGAGGATTGCTTTGAGACTAGTCTGGGAAACATAGTGAGACCTAGTTTCTTAACAAAAACCAAAAAATAACAATGAAGAACACTGAATAAGCTGCTCTGCTTGTAACATCAGGTGCAGGATGTGTCTTGTAGCACTTCCCATTTCCTTTCCTTAATGATCCTAAGACTTCTGGGAAATAGGAAGTATCTCCTCAGTTATGAAAAGCTGGAAATTGCTATTAAATTCTACCTTAACCCAAACCTAATGGGGAAATACAACCATCACATTAGTATAGACTTGAGGTTAATTTTAGGCCCACTGTTTGAAATACATTTCATTTCCTAACACTGTTTTGCTTTGGTTAGTTATTCTGTGTTTCGTAAATACTGAGATCAGGCAGAGTGGAGATGATAACCAGGAAACATCCTGGAAAGTGCAATTTAAGACAGTTACCAATTGCTTATTCTAACATAGTGTGTTGAGAGAATACCTTAAAAAAATAGGTTTTTCTGTCTTAAGGAATACATAAAGATGGAGCTATTTTCAAAATCGGAGTGATCTAGAAATTTCTCAGACATTATGGAAATAGATTAGTTTATAACTGCTGGGGTGGATATATCAATCTTCCTAGCCACTCCATCTACATTCAGTAGAGGTAGTCATTAATAAGATAATAAACATACTTTGTTTTTCTGAAGTAGTAGTGGTAACAGTATTTTTAGATTGAGTAAAAAATAACAATATATTTCTTGTAATCAAGGTCACATCATGCTTGAATTTGGCCTAATCAGGCCTACCACAAGCCTTGACCTTTTTTTCTTAATGTGTGTTGATAAACATGTTGAATTTATTTGTTCTTTTATGCTAAGTAAATGAAAATAAATACAAGAGCATTTGAAGTATCTAATTAATACGCTTATGGCAATTTTACATAGGTAATGATACTATCATTAAAATTTTCAAGTAAAGGGGAGGTTGTTTTTGGTAAGAAAGTGCTTTTAAACAGTATAATGGAATTATGTACTTAAACGAATTTTTCTCTTTTACAGTGTGAAAGCCTATAGGAAAAATGTTTTGGCAAAATGTGTACGTATCTAGTTGTATTTATTCTACTTTATAATATAACTTTTATGGGTTTTAAATCAAAGGTGGCATAAACTTATTGATTTCCATTGTTGGTTTTTATACATTCTTTGTTTCCAAGTTCTCTTTTTGAATAGGTAAATTTCAGCTTGACCATGGCAACCTGTTCATTTTGCCCATATCTTTAAATATTTTTTCATCTTATTTATAAAATAAAAATTTACAAAAATATTTATGAAAATTGTTCTTATATGTAATACTAAGGAAGATTTTTACAACAGTTATTTCTATGATCTGGGCAACATGTTTTCTTGATCTAAAATATAATGAAAGATTTTGAAAACAATGGCTTCATCTTACAGTTGAAATCTACCTCTCCTGACATTGTTTTGCCAGTTTGCTGTTATTCAGCTGTTAAAAAATTATACTTGCCTGGGCTTGGTGGCTCACACCTGTAATCCCAGCACTTTGGGAGGCCAAGATGGGCAGATCACCTGAGGCTAGGAGTTGCAAGACCAGCCTGGCCAACATGGCGAAACCCCATCTTTACTAAAAATACAAAAATTAGCCAGGCATGGTGGTGCATGCCTGTGATCTCAATTACTTGGGAGGGTGCAGCACGAGAATTGCTTGAGCTCAGGAGGGGGAGGTTGCATTGAGCAGAGATCATGCCATTGTACTCTAGCCTGGGTGAGAGGGAAACTCTTATCTCAAAAAAATAAAAATTATTCTTAAATATTGTGAGAATTGAATGATCAATTTTTTCTCCAAAGGCACATTTATTCCTATGTGATTAAGAGTTTCCTATATTAGACTGTGGCTTTATAGTCAAAATTCCAAGCCTAGAATCAGTAATGAGATTGATAATTCTTCCTTGACATGCATATTATTATACTAGGTTTCCTTGGGGATCTTCACCTCCATCCACATTAAAGCCTTTATCATTCTTTGAGAAGACAGTAAAATTAGGATCTGCTAGGAAGGTTAGAGAGATGTCTGCCTTATGGATAATGAGGTTGTACTGATGCCTCTGTAATCATATGATTGTTTCTCTTTAGAGTGACTTAGACTTCCAATTTTTAAAATATTTTTCAGTATGGTGGTGATATTACCCGAAAAATGAAGCTTTTGAAGAGACAAGCAGAAGGGAAAAAAAAGCTGCGGAAAATTGGCAACGTTGAAGTTCCAAAAGATGCTTTTATAAAAGTTCTGAAAACAGTCTTCTAAATAATTGGTGGGAAAACAAAGAATTTTCATAAATTAAAAACTATCTTTTTTTCATTGCAAATTGTAATACGCTGACAACAGAAAGAAAATTATAAAATTTGCTTGTTACTTTCAGGGTATTCAGGTTCAAATAACCTACTAGCCTTTTGTTGAAAGGGAGTAATGAGTGGGTAGGCAAGAGCTTAGATCTTGAAGCCATGTTGCCTGTTCTCAAATATCTGTTCCAACCGCTCACTAGTAAGGTGACCTTGGCCAAATTAACCTTTGTTTCCTCTTCAGTAAAATGGAGATTATACTACTACCTATATAAGTTGTTGTGAAGATGAAATGAGGTAATACGTTAAATATTCAGAGGTGCACGACACATATTAAGCACTCTATTGTAACTACAGTTAAGTCCTTAAATGCCATCAAAAGGTTCTTAGAAACTGACTTTAAGCAAAATGACACATAGCACAATGTCCTTGAATGATGTCATTTCCTTAAGTGGTTTGTAACCTTGATGAGGAAAAAAATTGGTTTATGCGTCATTTCATTTTATTTATTTTTTGAGACGGAGTCTTGCCCTGTTGCCCAGGCTGGAGTGCAATGGCGCAATCTCTACTCACTGCAACCTCCGCCTCCCAGGTTCAAGAGATTCTCCTGCCTCCATTACAGGTGCGCGCCACCATGCTCGGCTAATTTTTTGTATCTTTAGTAGAGACGGGGTTTCGCCATGTTGGCCAGGCTAGTCTTGAACTCCTGACCTCGTGATCCACCCGCCGTGGCCTCCCAAAGTGCTGAGATTATAGGCGTGAGCCACCATGCTCGGCCATGTCATTTCATTTAAAGTCACAATTTCCATGAATCTCAACAAGTGAGGACCTGCTATATTTTGTTGCATGCAGTTTTTCTTTACTGACACTAATAAGGCCCCATACTTAAGATTCCATCTACTTTAAGTTAAAGGATTTTCAGAATCACCTTAAGTGTCAAATTTGTTAGCAGGATTAATTTATCTGATATGAATTCATTTATTAAACAGTAAACTCAAATAACATACTATCTAGACATCTGCTCTAGTTCATGATAAAATGTTTATAGATTTTATCAGGTGGTTAAGTTTGAAACTAAATGGTTTACATGTAAATTAAGGGCAGGAGCTGTCTTTCAGACATTCAAAACGCATTTGTGTAAAATGACAGGTGTTTGGTATTACCAGGAACTCATAATGACATTTTAATAATTATTGTCTAAATTTCATAATCGAACCGATTTTAGAGTAGTTAACTTGAGATTTCACAGCCAGTTATTTCTCCAAAGCTCTCAGCTCCCATGTTTATTCAGCCAACGAACAAACCAGACTGCAGACTATATTACAGCAAGATAACATCATTTAGCCATTGATTTTTATCTTCTACCTTGAATGAATTGAATGAAGAAAATGTCTTTTAGGGATAAACACTATCAAGGATGAATTTTATACTAAGGTTATATGAAAGAAAAAATCTATCTCAAAACCACCAAGCCAAAGGGAAGTCAAACTGGGAACTGATTGAGGCAAACCTGCCTCCCATTTTATTCCTAAATAAGACAGCCACAAAGATAAAATTTGCCCACAAGGAAATTCCTTATGGACAAAGACAGAACTCAAAGTCTTCCTTCTGCTCACATGACACAAATGCATAAATGATTGCTTTCTCTGCTTCATGTTTCACTAAGCCAGATTAAGGTATAACTGACTATTCCTCTACCCTCCTCTCACATGTAAATTGTATATTCAGTGAAAGGCTAATCAGAAACTCAAAAGAATGCAACCCTTTCTCTCTTACCTGCCTATGCTTGAAGCCCCCGCCCCTCTTCGAGTTGTCCTGCCTTTCAAGACCAATGTACACCTTACACATACTGATTGATGTCTCATGTCTCTCTAAAATGTGTAAAACCAAGCTGTGCCCCAACCACCTTGGGCACATGTGGTGAGGACCTCCTGAGGCTGTGCCACGGGCACATCCTTAACCCTGGGAAAATAAACTTCCTAAACTGACCTGAGAGCTGTCTCAGATATTTTGAGCTCACAGTTATTGTGAAGTCATTTTAATTATAAATTAAGTGGAGATTTACTTAAAATCATGTGTAGAAGTAGCCTGTGATGTATCCTAGATACATATATTATCATCTTATGTATCTTCCCTCCCCCTTCCAGGTTCTGATAAAACAGATGAAATCTGAAAGACCATGACAGTAGTATTTTGAAAATGACAGTATTTGAAATTAAAAAATTGTAAAACAAAGTGTTCTGTCACTGCCAAAGGATAAGTTACAAATTGGTTCTTGGAACGTAATATGTACTATGTGCTTGCTATTTAATAATTTACTAATATTAGTCTTTTTTATTCAGACTAATTTTATCTTTTTTTAACCTATGACTCTTTAGTTATAGTAGTACAAAAAAGTAGTTTTAGTTGTAGTACAAAAAAGCATTTTCTGTAAGCTTAATTTCTTTCCCCTTCCCACTTTCCCAGTGAGATGACTTTAGTGATTTGGAGTTGTGTGCTTTATAAGTGTATTCCTCAGAGGACTTAATATTACTAAGATTTTAGCAAACATTGAAGTATGTTTAAACACTGTTACCAGTATTAAAATAGCACCGTTCATTGAATTTAGTATGACAACCACTGTGCTGAGCTATGTATGCTTCCCTCATTCAATCTGTGTAAAAATTTTGGGGAAGAAGCTGAGACTTTTTTATTTCCCAAAGTCACCATTGCTGACAGAGCTGGGATTTAATGGTTGGTTTCTTCAAAAAGCTAAGTTCTTTGTCTAACAGCAGCTTAGCTCCTGAGTTTAGGGAATGAAAGCAGGAATGAAAATGGCCAGAGTTTTCGCTCCTCAGCTTGTGGAGGAGCTTGAGTACATGAACCTCAATTAAGCCCCTAACACCAAGGGCAGGAAAATGGAAAGGAGAATTTTTAGACCTTTAAAGCACAGAAATAACTGGTGAATCATGTACCACAACAGGTACCTTTAGCTTTTTCACTGTGATGCTGTATGACTTTCTAAGGTAGTCAGCATAGTTTGTAGTAAATGATTCTTATTACTGGAAGTGTAAGTGGAATGTTACTCACTAGTTATTTAAAAAACATATATAAGGCTATTAAAACATCTGGAATTAAAATAAAGCAAGATAATTTACCCCATCCCCCACTTTTAACCATAAAACCCTATTACCAATTTTATTACATTTATTTGCTATTTTAATATTTTAAGAACCTACATTTTGATCACATAGACAAGCAGATAAGTAAGGCTTCTTCTACCAGGTGGGCTTTTGAAATGCAAAATTAGCAAATGGAGCATTTTCTTGCTCCCCACAGAGGCAGAGACATCTTTTAACCTAACTCTCCTAATGCATGATGGCAACAAACCCAAAATACATGCAGGTTCACATGTACTATAATTGTTGGGAGTCGAATGCATATACTTCTTCAGGTTCACTTCTGGAAATAAAATTTAGATAACTTATTTATTACATGCTTTATTTGAGTTAAAGATAGAAAACAATATACTTTTATGTAAATTGCTATGGCAATGTAGTTTACAGTAATTCCTTTTATATATACTTCGTATTATTCTTTTAGACATTTTATAAGGAATAAAGCTAATCGTATATTAAGTTTAACAATAATCAGAAAATATTCTCCAAAAGAATTTCCTGAAGTGGATTGCTAGGTATAAAGCTCATAATTGTCAAGATACTTATATTAGGGACATGAACCCAAGTCGTTAAATAAAAATAAGATATTTGTAAAAAAGTGCTATAGAAGAAGGTGCACAAAAAACATGCACTTAACACATACTTTCCAAAAGGATGTAAACTGTACTTTTAGGCACCGTCATCTCTTCAAATTTCCTTTACCAACGACATATAGCACAATTTTTGATGTCTAGATGGTGCTGTAGGAAGATGACTAAGGCAACCACGTGCAGAAAAGCATGTGTGTGATGCACAGAAAATATAAAGATTGCATTCCAAAAGTGAAGGTCTGCAATGATAGTTTGTTATCTGAAAGGTTTGGAGTGTCTTGTCATTAAAAAATGAAATATATGCCACTGGAGTCGTATCACAAATGGTGCCTGATGTGTACATTCTACCTTTAAAATGACTTTTTAAACAGGCAGACATTTCTATGCTGTTTTATAGGTGGCTATGTGACTTCAATACTTTGTAATAAATAGCCAGTCAATCTTGAGAGCCAGCTACTTCTCTTAAACCCAAGTACAAGATATAAATATTCAAAATATGGAATGTTTAACATAGATACTCGAATGAAAAATGACAATCTTCAAAATTCCCCATGTTTTGTCATATTGCATAGCTGGAAATTCATCTACTACTTAGTAAAAAGTGCTCTGTTCATTCAAGCAGAATTTTGCTCCAGTCTCCTTCAATTTCCATCTTTCATACTGAATAGTGGATCCACAAGTTTATTGTGCACATGCATTAGACCTTAAAGAAAAAAAGCACAGTTCTAGTTGTTTTTGTTAATTTTGAACTATCTCATTTACTTTAGACAACAAAGTATTTTGTATAAGACACAGTAAGCCTGTTTAGTTCCCATCTTGATATAGTCAAGTTTATTGAAAAAGTACAAACAGAAATGTTTCAGAATGTCTTAAGTTTTATCTACCTAGCAAATACCAATTTATAATTATGTAACAGTGCAGATCTAGAATGTGTACAGGTACTTTGGGAGTAACCAGAAGAGCATTTCTTGTCTTCAAAGAGATTCAGCATGACAAATTTGAATACTGACTTAGATAATATGTTTTAATTATATCTAAACGTTTATGTTGATCTTGATCCTCTGGCAGTTCCTCTACTAGACTCCAGCCAGGGGCTCAGAACTGCTGTCTCACTCTTAATACATTACCCTATCCATTCATCTGGCAAATTATTTTCCAATAGTTTAGTGTGTATTTATGACAAAGGTTGATTACAAAATCTACATTGAGGGAGGGTTACTAAAACAATACAGAAAACCTGTATTAAATCATTTAATTCAGAATAGAAATTTAGATTTTAAATCAGGTAGATTATAACTTTCATTTTGTAATTGGTACATATACTTGCAGACTGCTCTTAGCTATGGAAGCTGCTTGGGAAATAGCTGATCTTCCAGTTACTCCTGTTTTAATGCCTCCATACTCTATTTCTTTGGGGAGAAAAAAGTTCTAAAAAGGCTGTCTTTGACCCAATTAATGAACCAGAGATTTTATATTTTGGAGGATAAAGAAATGAGTTAAATTTTCCAGGTTATTAAGAACATGGGAGGGTGGGGAAAGGCACTTACAATGCAGTTTTGCAGGAAATGGGATTACTGGAGAGAGGTTGCTTGTTAGTAAACAGATGTTCCTTGTCAGAAAGGCTGCAAAAAGGACTCTAAAATCCCAACTTTGAGAAAGACCCACTTTTAAGGGACAAGCAAAGAGTACTGGGAAGTGTCTGTGTAGTAGGAGAAATTCTAACCATAAGAATGGGACTCTAAAGGAGGGAAAGGGGAAGTATTCCATTCACTAGTGCTGCAACTGAAAGTGAGAGAATGCTTCTCAACAGCCTTCTTGAAGGTCACCTGAAACTTCACGTCCAGTAGGAGAGGGGACAACAAAGATAAGGGTAATATCAGCTGTATGACTTAGAAGATGCAACATTTTCCAGAGTATCACTTTGTAGAGGATCATTTTTCTACTTAAATAGTATTCATCTGTCATTTGCTAACAACTTTGATTATGGAAAGAATACACACAGCTTTAAAATACATGCAACTTAAAATATCAGTAAAAATATTAAAAATTCAACTCCTTTATAAAATTTTTTTCTTTACTATGCATTGGATATATCTTTTCTAAATCAAATAGGACTGATTCCAAACTAGAAATAATTATTTTGAAAATTCTATTAATTGCTTTTTAGATATTAAGTCAAATATTTACTGTGACTTTAGGTAAAAACTGGCAACTTCCTGCATATGAATTTTATATAAATAAATAATTGCTACTTAAGTCAAACAGAAATAATTCTTCTGATAAAAATGCACCAGACTTCCTGAAACCTTACCAGAAGAAAGGTTAAATGTCACAGATTCTAACCAATGTCTGTATAAAGTAACTTTTAAGGTTTTGACTCAAAATGAACTCATTCTACCTTTGTCAAACTACTGAGGTGGAGCCTAAATACAAAGTAAGAGAAAAAAATTCATGATAATGATGTCATGAAAATATACTAAAAATCAAAGATAAAGCTGTTCTATTTAAAAAGCAAAAATGAAAAGCGAGAATGAATAAAACAAATCCCCAGGTACTAAACTTGTTGTCTTGTGATTAACTTAATCTTTCAAGAGGTATATACTGGTATATAGGTATATATTGAAATAAACTTGCATTTACTGACAATTTTTATTGTTTTGGATCTAGTTAACCTAGATCTTATCTAGGCACTAAATAAAACCCTTTAAGATTCTGGTCAGCACTTTTTAGTGACGACAGAAGAAAGGGTAGTGATGTGAATGGAATTTGAAGAGTTACAGATGACAATTACAGGAATTTACATCCTCCAGTATTTTGATATACTAGTAACTCAATGGAGGTATGAAAAGTATACAAACTACATTTGAAATGTGCTTATTTAAGAACATTCAATTTCTCTACCCTTTACTAAAATACTATAAAATGAGGCCCATATGTAGCCCAGAATATCTAAATTCTGTCTTCATATTGAAGGAGGTATCCTAACAGAGGCTGATACCTTGAAACCTCTTCAGAAATACAGACAGCTCCAAAGTGGAAAATACTGTGTCCTGTTTATGCAGTGCAGCTATCCTCTCATGAATGGTCTGTTGCGAAATTTTTTCAGAAGAGCTTACAATTAGATAGATGAACTAAAAGAACTAAATACATACAAACATCTACCACCCTTCTATTTTAAATCATCTAACATATGTCTATATACCTTTTTTGGAAGCAGTGATTATGATATGGGAAAAAAGCAGATGGAAATATGGTTTTGATGTAGATGGTATCATACCTAGAGTTTATTCTGGGAGGCAGTATAACAGAATAGACAAAAGCCTATATACTCCAGAGATCAGCCTGATTTTGATTTCTATTACCCATCTCTGCCTAAATATGCGCTGTATGACTTTGGGTAAGTAGCTTAACGTCTCTGTTAAGCCTATTAATTCATTTAAAAATGGGACTATGAGTACCCATTTCGTAACATTTTTGTGAAAAGTAAGTGCATTTAGAATAGTGCCTGGTCATAGAGATACTGGCTATTATTAAATATCTTACTAAATATTCAGCAAGATATAAAAATCTGATAAAAACCAAACTCTGACAAAATTAGATTAGTACAGGGATTTATCTGGGACTTAATGAGGACTAGAAAATGGCATGTTAAATGAATCTCCTTAAAACTGGAATTAAAATTTGTGGATAGTGAGGATTCCTTGTAGTCAAGAAATCTATTATTTGGGATGAAATCTGAAGGATTACATGGGAAAACAGTTAAAACTCCATCAAATACTCTGTTTTATTCACAAATCAGAAATTCTTCAGTTTTTCAATTTTTCAGTTTAATCTGATATATTTGTGGCTTGGTAAATTAGTAATTTAAATGGTAAAAATATAAATGACTAGAAATAATCTTTAAGTGTTAAACAATAAGGAGATGTTTAAAGTATGATTTATGTACTTGACTATCCATTAAAATGCTTCCAAATATTTAGTAAAACAGGAAAATGCTCATGAAACAAGTACAAAACTATATACAAAGCATGATCAGCATTTTGTTTAAAAATAGACTATTTTTAGTGCTTGCCAAATGTCAGTTATTTGTATAACACCTTCAAGATATTTGCCATATTCACACATTTACATGAAATATGAGTTGGTTTTCTTTGCATTGAATTAAAAATTTAAGATTATATACTTTATTTCTGAATATGAGATGCTATAGACTATAAGACACACCATTTTATGTGCCACTGAGAAAAAAATGCTACCTGGTAAGCTATGATCTGATACCAGTTTTAAGACACAGTCCAACATCAGCAAGATCAACATGTATTAGAGCCAATCAAATATGGTAGCTTTTTTGGACCTTGTCTTAAGCAATAATATCCAAAAAGTATAGCTTTGATTTATTCAGTGTATTTTCCAATAGGCATTAAAATAAATACCTAGTTACTAGAGTAAAAAAGATTAAAAGGTATAATCATGTAGCAAAAGTAGCACACATACTACATACTTAGTGAATCACTGACCTATCTATATGATCAACTATATAACTTTTAATATCAGCTATGTAAATAGCTGGTGCTTTATGAAAATTACCTGTTTGTACAGCTTGCTTATATATGTGTAATATGTGGAGCTGACTCTTAAATCAGAGAATGGGTTCTACATTGGGTATAGGCAAAATGTCCCTGGAAAATCTCTTAAAACCATTACATCAAGCATATGTGTTTTGTAATACACGGCCTGGTACAGTAAAGTTTCTGAATTACTGAACTAGACTACAGGAAAAAGCAAAAAGGAAAATCAACATGAAGTCTGGGCAATCAAACTCCTGCTTACTTGCAGAGTTTATTCCACACTATTTTAACATTTAGACATTATAACTTTAATATATGGGAATAAATTGGCTTAAAATTGTAAAGATTAAATTAGATAGTGGGAGATCTCTATTATCCACTGATTAGGTTCTAAATTTAGGTTAGAGGGGAGTGAAGGAGAGGGATTGAGATGGGACTAGTAAACATGAAAAGAAATCCAGAATAGACAAAGATAGATTTTCTTTTGGGTTATTTGGTCTTGTATATTCAATATGAAAGTAAATTATTAAACCTTGGATTTCAAGAAAAATTGTTTACTGAAAATAGACACTGAAGAGATTCTCTTCACAAAAAAAAAAAAAAATAGGTGCTACTTTGAAGATACTATTATCTGAGGTGAGAACTTTCCATTCCTTGAAAGAACCAGCTGTGTGTTGTCACTTTTCAATAGGTCACAGTGTGAGATTTAACTCCACAGTCACAGTAAGTTTTAATTGTCATCACAACAGATTATCTCAGTCGGCTTTTGAAATTCAGTGCTCACCTTTAAAGTATTTCACAGTTTTAACTCTTAATTCTAAAGTAGCATCTTCATCACATACAAAAATAGTTCGGGGATGCTGCTGGAAAGCAGAAACAGTCCACATGTGATTGACTCCTTCTTCTATTGCTTTGTACAGGGCAAATGCCTTGTGTGCCCCTGTTATGAGGATCATTACCTGAAAAATTGTGAACATCAATTGTTAAGACTTGTTTCAAATGAGTAAGAAGCTCTTTTTTAAACGAGGACTTCAGCACCAATATTTTTTCTGAGAGAAAGAAAAATACATAGCTCCATATAATAGTTCAAGGTATTTATTTCTACTTTTTAAGGTAACAAGCACAAAATGTTGCTTCTAGTTTAACAAAGCAAAATAATATCTTGTTATGGGGTATTAATGCAAACACTATAATACCTGTAATTTTTAACACAGTAAATGATGATGTGTAAAAGAAACCTAGGACAACGAAGAAAAACAAAAGGACTGTCTTGCAAAAGCAGAATTACAGATCTATAAATAATTTATACAATCTAGAATGATACACCAAGTTGCTGTAGTCTACATAAGCAAAAGATATTATGTCAGAAAAGCAAAGACTAAAACAACAGATAATTTGAAGAGTTATCAAGAAAAGCCTGAAGAGCATTTCACTGAACATGTGCTATTCAAAGTTGACTCAGAATAAAAACTGGATTTAAAGAAGGATTAGGGATCTACTTAAACATAGGAACTGTCTTATATAAGCATATATGACTGATATTACCCTTATAAGCTACAGAAAATCCAAGCTCTTGGTCCCCAGTCCCTAAATGCCAATGAAATAATGCAATGACATGTTGCAAATGTGAATGTATATGTGTCAGAATCTTCTCTTTATCATCTTTAAGCTGGAAATTGACCCCATTTAATACCTCATCTACACACATTTTTGTAATGTAATCTTTAAACATTTTTTTCTCATTACAATTGTTTTAAAAAAGAATGTTAAAATTGCTGTAGTTCTAAAATATTTATAACAAATTTTGTATTACATATTTTATAACTAGACCTAAAACGGGAGGAAATACTCTGCACTCTCCTTGAATTACATCAACTCCTCAGAACAACACTATGAGAGAAACACTATTCTTACTCATATTTTAAAGATAAGGAAACTGAGGCATATTCTGTAACTTGCCCAAGGTTTTGGTAAGATACAAACAAGTAGTTTTTTTCTACAGTGCATATTCTTAGCGATTAACAATTACATTACATTGCCTCTTGTAAAAGTTCTAACAATTAGACAATATGAGCTAAAAGTCTTTTCATTATTGATGCACACTCTATAAAAATAATGGGACAGGTGGCAAGAAATCTCAACATCAAGTATATATACTGAGAAAAAAAAGACAACCAAACTTGTTGGTGAGAAAAGGTAAGTACATACCTGGCATTAACATTATGAAGGGAGTGGAGGGAAAGGAAGCTTAGTATAGGAGGAAGAAATTCATTAGTGGTGTTTATCTATGGCTAAGGCATAGACAAAACAAATTGCTCTCTAAAGAGACTTGATCTGATATGTGATTAGGTATACCTGTTCTACTCTCAAGGAGATTATTTCTCATATCATGGGAAAGGACAAACTATATGGAATAATTTGGTATGTTTGTTCAAACTGCAGAATCCGTAAATTTAAAGAAGCAACCTAGGTGTGGATACCAGGTGATTCTTGTGTACACTAATGTTTGAGAACCAGTGCTAAGGCAGATGTTGCACTGATACAGCTTTTTGCTACTTAAGTATAGCAATAACACTATTTTAAAAGGTTATGAAATAAGCTAATTTTAAAGAATAATCAACATTTAATTATCCCATAAACTGATATAAATGATTTGCAAAAATCTATAACCTGATATTAAATTCTCCACATCCCTTCTTGGTTGGAATTTTTAAGTCAAATGTAATTTTTAATAAATGAGGAAATTAGCCTGGGCAACACAGTGAGACCCTGTCACTTCCAAAAAAAAAAAAAAAAAAATGAAAAATCAGCCAGGCATGGTGGTGTGCACCTGAAGTCCCAGCTACTTAAGAGGCTGGGGTGGGAAGATCTCTTGGGCCCAGGAGGTTGAGGCTGCAGTAAGCTGTAATCACACCACTGCACTCCTGTCTGGGCAAAAACTGACCCAAAGAAAAAAAAAATATTTGAGTAATTCTGTTTGTTCTAAAAATCAGCATAAAAACTGTATTAAAACTCACATCTTGTTAAATGTAATAAATCTATTACATAACTCAGTTTCATATTTTAGAAATAAGATTGCTCTAAAATCCTTTTTTCAACTTATTAACTGAAATTTCAGTCCTTGAAAGATCTTTTTTCATATACCTATGATTTTTAGGTTTCTTATATATTTTGATTGACAGTTCTACTTGTATGTTCAAGTTTAAATACAATTATATCAAGATAAGTTACTTTTTCATCATACCTTGTCTATACTTTTTTCCTCTGAACCTGTCCAATCTGTCTACCAGAAAGAACAGAGCTCTAGGTGTCCATATAATTTAACTACATGTAACCATGAACTGACTACAATTTGTTCTGTATTCTCGAGGAAGAAAATGACAGCCTAGTTTTAAAAAACTTAAAAATTACACAGGGTCTGCTGTTCAGAGCTCTTCCATGCTTAAATATACCAAATGTAGAACAGTTGCAGCCCTAGCTGAGTTCCTTTTCTGCTGGAAACCAACAGGGCTCTATCATCCTACATAACATACAGTCAAAAAGCATTTAAATCATCCTGAGAGCTCCAAAAAAGATGTAGTATAACTAGCATTGCATCATTGTCCCAACAGTCCTGTCATGAGACACCTTCAATAAAAAACAAACCATGTGATCAGTAAGATTTTAGCACCTCAAATGGGAGCAGGAATAGGCAAGTGAAGTAGTACCTCAAAAGTGGTGGTGCTTAATTCTTAGTTTACAGCTCCAAAAGACTTAATTGATCCCTAAACGTGTCAATCAGACTGACAAAACTTGGTTACTGAAAACTAGAAAACAATTTACACTGCAAATAGAATGCAATCAAAATATCACATTCAGCATCATAATCCCTCCAAAATATTAATATATTAACATCAAAAGAAAAACAGCAAAGAACATTCAATGCTTACTTCTCTAGCATCCATCACTGTCCCCACACCAACAGTTAGAGCCATAGTTGGCACTTTTGATAAATCTCCATCAAAATATTTGGCATTTGCCAAGATGGTATCCATTGCTAGAGTCTTTAATCTTGTCCTTGATACTAAACTGGATCCAGGCTCATTGAAAGCGATATGACCATCTGGACCAATTCCTTTCAAAAGAAATATACATACATATACACATGAAGTAAATAGGTTTCACAAAGTTCAATGTGTGTTAAAGAACAACAAAAAAAATCACTTACCTTGTTTTATACTTGAATTCCTATTACTGCATTAAAATATTTGTTTCTGTATTGATTCAACAAATGTTACCATGTTTTCTACATGTTTAGCAATGAGCTGGCATGATTCTAATAGTAAAATTAAGTATCACCTTATATTAATATAACATTTGATAATGTATAAAGCCCTTTCACATGCATCACAACAGATTATTAAATATTATTTAATAATCTTATGAGATGGTCAGATTAGCCATAACTATTTCCCTCATTTCCTCCACCTTTTTTAACATACAAAAGGAAATTTTGATGCTCAAGAAAAATAAGTGACTTGTTCAACATCACAACTGGGTAAATACTGAGACAGGACTCGGATCTGTCTTCTGATTCCTAACTTGGACATCTTTATAGTCACACTTTAATTTACTTGGTTGTAGTCCAGATAGGGCAATTAACTAGTAGACCTTTCTGTAGGATAGTTTCCTCGCTTATAAAAATGTGTGAATTGGACAAGATAATGTCTAGGGCAATAGTTGTTTGTTCAAATTTCTGACTGTAACCCTTGTAAGAAATAACATTTGATACTGCAATCTAGTATATATATACACATATACAACACAAACATATAAAATATAATTAAGAATTCTATGAAATCATACTTACCCTTACTAGGAACCATACAAGCTGTTTTCTATGACATTGCATTTCATTAACAAAAGGAAAATGTTGCATGTGACTGGCTATATTGATTTTACGATATAATAATGGGTGACAACCAGTTTTAAAAACACTGCTTTAAAGAGACCTAGTGCCAACTCTAATATTCTAGGATTACCTCTAAAATATAGACAGGAATATGACATTCTTATTTGAAGGAAATGGAAGGTAATTCTTTTCACAAACTTAAGATTATCTTTCCATGACATAAATAAATCGAGTTTTATTTATAAGTACCCTAGTAGCTAGTCACATTTCTAGTAACCTCAGCCAAAAAGTAAATCCGCCAATTCCTTTGAGTCATTAAAATATCTTTTACATTTATATTCTGCATATTTACTTTAATGATATCTGTATTTTACTGACACTTAGCACACAAGTTTAACAAAATTTTCCAAGGCCACAACAAGATAAAATATGACAAAGAATAACCCAGTTTTGAAAAATGAAGAAATGAATACTGAAGCCAAGTACAGAATGCCAAAGTACAACAATTTATGAATTTTTAATATGGAGATATAAGGCCAGACCTACATGTGGTTAATATGCATTGACTGTTTCTACTATTAAGTATATATCTGCTTATAAATATATTATAGACATTAAATTATCTAGATTTGTAAAAGTGTTCTGTTTCTCCTCTTAGGTATACATATCCCTAAAATTTATTTTTCTCTATATATGTGTAAAGAGGGAAGGATGGGATCAGGAAAATACAAGCTTTAGGAAAAAATATGAAGTCTACTAAGATCTACTAGTGACCTCACTGATGATTTGCACCTTATAGAAACGTACAGCTAAGCTGAAATTATGAGCAAAGATTAATAACAGAGGTGGGTCAAGATATTTGCTTGTTGGCTATGAATAACTGAGGTTCCTGATATAAAATTATTTTTTTAAATGTGGCTAATTCTTACTCAGCCTTCAAGTCTAAGTTAAAGTATCAACACCTCTATGAAACATCTCTAAAACTCATTGTCGGAGTAAATGTCATTCCTGTGTTCCTACAGTTCTAAGGGTAGAATGTACATGTACTCTTCATGAAAGTAAGGGCTTTATCTTCATTACTATATTCTTACCATTTAGAACAACAAGTGACACATAGGACGCACTTATTAAATAATGGCTGGATAAATGAATGTATGGTTGCTGTTCTTTGGTCAGCTCAGTATAGTTTATTCCACCTCCCACCTTGTTCTCTTCTGTCTTGCTCCCCTCACCAGAGGGGATAGAACAATTTTAATTTCCTATATCCCTCTTAGGTAAAGTGACTGTGGTCTAGAGATAAGCACTTGTCTCAGGCTGAGCCAATCAGAATCTCTGTCTGTATCTGAATCTTGACCAGGGATACAGTAAGGAAGATGGCATGGTGAACTGAAGCACTGGATGACAGCACTGCAGGGAGAAGATTGATGAGTTTCTATTTCTGAGATCTGAGCTTCTCTGGTTGTTTTTCCAAAGACTTGGTTGTTTTAACTTTTCCTTCAGTTTGTGAGTTACCCTAGAATCCTTCCAGTTAATTTACTTTTGATCCCATTAGTTATTTCCTTTTTCTAGCAAAGGAAAGAATCCAAGCATGCAACCAAATCAGAAAGTTAACATTTTCCCCACTGTCTTTTATTTTTACTTTTTAAAAACATTATTAGGCTGGGCTCAGTGACTCACACCTGTAATCCTAGCAGTTTGGGAGGCCAAAGCAGGTGGATCACCAGAGGTCAGGAGTTCGAGACCAGCCTGGCCAACATGGCAAAACCCCATCTCCACTAAAGATATAAAAATTAGCTGGGCATGGCGGCAAGTGCCTGTAGTCCCAGCTACTCGGGAGGCTGAGGCAGGGGGATTGCTTGAACCTGGGAGGTAGAGGTTGCAGTGAGCCAAGATCAAGCCACTGTACTCCAGCCCAGGCAACAGAGCGAGACTCTGTCTCAACAACAACAACAAAAAACCCAAGACACTACTGCCTTAAGATATTTTAAAAGTTTATATATTTAGATTTTATTGTAAAACTAGATTTTTAAAATTATTTATTTATTCATTTTGAGATGGAGTTTCACTCTTGTTGCCCAGGCTGGAGTACAATGGCACGATATCAGCTCACCACAACCTCTGCCTCCCAGGTTCAAGTGATTCTCCTGCCTCAGCCTCCCGAGTAGCTGGGATTACATGCATGCGCCACCACACCCAGCTAATTTTCTATTTTTTTTTTTTTTAGTAGAGACGGGGTTTCTCCATGTTGGTCAGGCTGGTGTCGAACTCCCAACCTCAGGTGATCTGCCCTCCTCGACCTCCCAAAGTGCTGGGATTACCCCAGGTTCAAGTGATTCTCCTGCCTCAGCCTCCTGAGTAGCTGGGATTACATGCATGCGCCACCACACCCAGCTAATTTTCTATTTTTTTTTTTAGTAGAGACGGGGTTTCTCCATGTTGGTCAGGCTGGTGTCGAACCCCCAACCTCAGGTGATCTGCCCACCTCGGCCTCCCAAAATGCTGGGATTACAGGTGTGAGCCACCGGGCCCGGCCCTAGATTTTATTTTTAAAAATCCATGTTTGTTATCTTATTGCTGGGGTTAAGTCAGGAATTGCATGATACACCTTTTACCCTTTCTCTCAACACGTTTGACATCAGAGGAAGAATGAGAACATTTGAGTATGTATTTCCTCCTTTTTCTTTCCCTCTTCCCTCTAGGAAAGGGACCTCTGCTCTAATTCCCTGGAATGAGCATTAGCAGATTAACATTTTGAGCTCTTCTCATTCTACTGTTTCCAATTCAAAGGGCAGGAGTGAAAAACCCCATTCTGGCTTCAAGCCCAAACTGCAATCTCTATTTCAACTTTACCTTTAATAAAGCTGATATTTTGATCCCATTTGGCACAGTTCTTAGAGTTTTTATTAACCAAACCCTGGAACAAAAGAAGGGTAGTCGTAAGACCCAGATGCCAATCCTCATCTAAAAATCCAATGATGATAAACCTAGATCAACAAATGAGATTCTTTCATGAATACATATCCAATAATAGGGTATCCCAAATAAGGAAAAGTTCAAAGAAAATGCAATAATCCTTCTCTCTCTCTGCACAATTATGTCCTTTAGATGGTACATATAAAATGTCAGGCATTGGATCATCCATGACTACAGTGAAGATGTTAATGTAAGAGGCAAAGGAACTCTCTTAAATATATTTGGGAGCGGGGAGGAGCGCGGAAACAACTACAGGACGCTTAAGACAAATTGGTTAAAAAACCAAGTCAAATTCTTTTTAGTGGTGTCAGTGATAAACATAAATAATTATAATTTATGCAACATCTATTTCAAAAGGAGAACTGAGGTGGTTTATACTGAAGAAACATAACCCCCTCCCCAAAAAAATTAGCTAAAAGGAAGTACAAAATGATTTAAAGTTATAAGGAAAGAGGAAAGTTCTACCAGACATCTTGGATAAGAGTTACAGGCTTAAACATTATTTTACGCTATGAATGCTTTCTGGAAGGCAGGCAAAGGAACAAAATCAAGTGTTCTTATCAGTGTTATTCCCCATAGTAAAATCTATTTCCTATCTTTGAGTCTACAAGAGATTTCTCACATGCATACTTATGTAAGGTCAATAAATTAACAAGGGGGAAAGAAAGTCTACAAATGAAGATATTTTCAAGCAGTCACTTTTAATAGTGAACCTCAAACAGCTAAGAGCCTTTTTTTGCATTAAAGTAAATGAGTGAAAACATTTTTTGATATAAGCAGTTGAAGTATGTTGTACTCCAGTAATCCTACTAGATTTTGGTGCGGAGCTTAGAAAATCTAAAGATTAGATGGTCTATGCACCCCTCAGACACTCTCAAATATCTACTGTCTTAGCCTGAATATTGGAAGGTACAAATGGTTAATTATCTCAAAATTGAGCCATACGTACAAAGCAGGAGTATGCAAATGTTCTCTAGGATTACTGAAGTAATATTAGTAAATTTTATTTAAAACAGATAACCTTCTAATTTGAAAAGCAATAGTCTAACTTGGTTTCTTGCTCCAATAAACAACCATTCTATCAAGAAAGTAAATGTTACTGACTCTGCTAGCTAGAAGTAAAACCTGTCTTAAAGAGAAGATTTCAATCTCGCTGGATGTCCCTAGAGGAAATTCGGTAAAAATCCCAAGGAATTCAGTAATTCTAAGGGACAATTATTTCAGCATTTACAGTTGAGAGAGAAAGAGAAGACTGAAGTAGCACTTACGGAGTACCAACTATATACCAAGCACTGTGTAAGACATTTTATGTATGTTACAACATTATTCTCACAAATTTTGGAATGGTTAATATTAATCCTCTTTTACAAATGATGTACTTATACTGAACTTCAATAAACTTTCCAAGGTCATACAGATACTAAGTGGCTAAAACAGGATACGATTTTACGTCTGACTTTAAAACCAAATTTCCCCCAATGATAATCAACTATCTCAACCATACTTGGCCACTTCAAGTATAAATTAACCTCAGTACAGCTCTATTGAAGATCAAATTCATGTAATTTTGATCAGTGTTCTATTAAGTTAATAAGTTATATACAGATAATTTACAGCATTAGTATTTTTAGTTGAATATTAAAGAATCTGGCAAAAAAATCTGATTTTAGTTTAGTTGATGTTGTACTATTCTTATAGCAATTAGCTAGCTGTCTGTGATAGTTTATACTGATAATAGAAAACAGGAAAAAACTTCCTATTTTTAACTGTAGATTATGTATACACACACACACATATAAAAATTACAAGTGGAATTTGGTAAACATAATTTTGGAATTTATTATGACAATTATACAGCTTAACTCATATTAACTTAAGGCTGATAAGTAAAAAGTTTTACATCATTCTTAACTGATTACTCAGTAAGACGAAACAATTAAAGTGATCTACTAAAATCCACCTGTTCCTCATGGAAACGTTTAAACTGTTATTTGATAAGTAGGCTGGCTAGAGTTTTAAAGAAATAGTAAAAAGAAGCTATCATTTAGGTAAAGAAATATATTACTCATTTTGAAAGATGTGGTAAACCATCAACTTTAAAGAGGTAATTATAAGAGTTTAACGGGGATTGGGATCTACCTCTCAAGGCATAATGTAAACAATTCCAGCTGTCAATTTGAAGATTAAGATGGGAATTTTAAGATTATTTTCTGAAGAAAATGAAAACAGGAATCAGTAGCAGAATAAATGCGTATTACGGACAGCCACAGGTGCTCTTTACATTACACAATGGGAAGATTTCTTTTTTAAATTTAAAAATCCCTAATTCAAACACTAACGAACAGTTAATACCAAAAAGTTTTTACATACCTCCAACAAAAAGATCTATTCCTCCAGCTTCCTTTATTTTCTTTTCAAAAGCATCACATTCTGCTTGTAAATCTGCAGCATTCCCGTCAAGGATATGTGCATTATTAGGATCTATATCAATATGCTTAAAAAAGTTATTCCACATATAAGAATGGTAGCTTTCAGGATGATTTCTTGGCAGTCCTAAAGATGAAGTTAATAAAAATATAAGTATTCCCGAAATAAATCTAAAGTTTTTCTTTTTAAGTCATAAGTGCTATTTAATATATCTAACTTCTCTATACCATATTCAATTTAAAAGCATTTTTATGTGGAATATATGATTATATGCCCAGTATTAATCACCTTAAATGTATGCATTAATTGATAAAACATCTATGGAACACTATTATCTCATTTTATAGGTAAACAATTGAAACACAAGAATCTTTCCCAAAGGTCTCATAGTTCACAAAGGAGTTAGGATTCAAACACAGAAAGTCTAGCTCATGTGCACTTAGTAACTATAGTCTTCTCAAACACAAAATTTTAACCAATGAAATTGACTTACATGTTAAGCTCCAAATAAATTAGTCATTCAAGTGAAATGATATCCATGTTTCTTCTCTATCCATCTTGTATGTGTGCAGATTATGTGGGATCACAACACTTCTTTGGCTATCATTTATGCTACCATTAAATACACATCTCTATATTTAAATTTTAACACAGAGTTTCTATGAATCATAGATTTCAGGTAGGTAAGTTAACAATAAATTATAAAAGCTCCAGGGCTACCAATATAGCTTTTTATTTGAAAAAATACTTAACTAATTACTTTTACATATACATTACTTAGTTTATCCTGACAACACTGGTTTTATCTCCGCCTTAAGAAAAAAAGAGAATGAGAAATGTGAGTAGGCTGGCTTAAAGTTACATCACTGTTGAGTGGCAGAGCCCAGGATGAATGCAGATCTTTTGATTTCTAGTCCTTCATTCCTTCCACTATTCTGTGCTACTATCACAAAAATACAGGTTTTTATATAAACTGACAATCTCAAAGCAGTACATTTTAGAAATATATTCATACATTAATATTATATTCAAAACATAAATTCAAATATACTAGTATTCTAAAACGACATTCACTTTATTCCAAATATAACATATCCAAATAATAGTCAATATATTTAAGTATACCTTACCTACATATTCATCCATATTAAAGGTCTTCACATATTTAAAAGAAAGGTGTCCATTCTTATGATATTCTATTAGTTTTTTATAACATCCTAAAGGTGTACTCCCTAAAAGACATAAAAATTCCATTTTTAACATGACTTAATAATCTATTAAATAAACTTTTTATTAACTTTACCTATGTTTTTCTTAATAATATTCTGTAGTTCTGATTTATTAGGCAATTATTAACTTAAATACATAATCAACTAACAAGTACTTTGAAATTTTGGTAAACTAGAATTTGCTGAATAAAGCTGGAAATCTGTCAATAAAAATTAAAGTTTGGAAAATTATCCTTCAGTTGTTGGGTACTGGGATATACTATTACAAATTCTAAGATTAGAAGCTTCTAGAGTATATACCTGAATTTTTAAAAATCTCCCTTTCTGAAAAAAAATCTTGAGTTCTTGCACAAATGATATATAAATAGGTCAAGTGTTGACCATTTACTGAAATCGAAAGAGAAAACAGAGTTAAATTTAAATATTGCCCCTACTTTCAAAATAGAATCTCAAACTGGCAAACATTGAGTAGGGACTTGAGCCTTACAGCTTTCTAAATGGAACCCCTGTTTCTCATCTTTTGATAACTTCGGCATGCATCAGCTAAAATGTGTAAGGTGAGAAAAAGAAGTTATTTTTGCTTAAGATAGAACTTATAGGAAAGAGATATTTCATCTGAGTTCTTGATTCTATTGTTTTATAAAATTATAGTTTGATATGTGAAAAGATGGTGCTTCATGATATGACAAAATAAAAATAAATATATTTAGGCACTTGAGGATGGCCTTCGTCTTTGTTTTCTAGATTTGTTACTTTTTTTTTTTCATTTTAATTTCAAACTGAAAGGCTAGATTGATTGCATTCTTATAACAAGTTATCTGGCCCTCCCAATCCTAGTTGGAGTACTGATTCCTAGTTAACCCACCACCACAAAACAAAACAGTGCAAAACAAAAGGCTGCACAAAAAATTCCAACCCAAGTATTATACATAAATCTAATAAAACTAAACAGTCTCTAACAAAAATAAATACAAAGGAAATTCAAGAATAGTAAAAAGACTGCCTCTCGTTTGAGATGACAGAATAGACAAGGCTATAAATAAATACCACACAAAGAAAAAAAGATTTTCTAAAAGCTAAGCACATATGTTATTTTAAATTATAATTATTAATTTAAAAATTATGTAGTAAAATTTTACGTTTCTCAACAACTACAGCCCACTAACATGAAACCTGTCTAAAAGATGGATAAATATGCTTTCCCTCTTCCTTTCTGGAAGGATAAATGAATCTCTTCTCTCTTTTAGTGTCAAGAGACAAGTTATAGGATTCTCTCAATTTAAGGATATTACGAATAAAAAGGTGAGCTGTCACAACGGAGGTGACAAAAAAATTCATTTTCTATTTTGTAATCAATGTAGCTAAAAAAAAGACTGAAGAAAAAGAACTGCTTAAAGAAACTTAATTTTAATATTTGCTTTGTAATAGTCATTACTAACACAATTTACTAAGTACCTACTACGATTTATATAAAACAAAGATTAAGGCATTTTCTTTCCTATAAGAACTCACAATATAGGGATAAGCAAGTACAAAATAACCATAACACTGGAAAAACATTATAAATAATCTAAAAGAAGTCTGAGTATTGCAGAACATCAAATAATTGCGAGTTGGAAGAACAATAGAAGAAAATGGCATTTCAATTCAGTCTTGATGAAGACTTTCATTTCATTTCAACAAAGAGGAAACTAACTCAGAACAGAGAAAAGATGGAGCTGGAGGTTCAATGATGACATCTGTCTACCATGTGGCTAGATGCTGTGCTAATGTTTTTATATATTACCTTGCGTAAAGCTCACAACCTTGAGAAACTGGCATTATCTTTCCCATTTTGAAGATAGAATACTGGGTCAAAAAGATTAAGGAATTTGCCAAATGTCATATGGCTGTGAAACCAGGAATTCCAATCTAGATAGGTCTGGTGCCAGAGCTCATATAGATTCCATTAAATAACATGCTAGGAATATGAGTGAAAGCAATGCAAAGCAGCAAGCAAGTTCAAGCCTATTCTTGAACTGCAAGCAGTCAAATCTGCCTAGCCCAGTTCTGTGTAAGGAAATGGTGGGAATAAGTTTTGGGAAGCAGATCAGGCTCACGGCATGCAGGCCTTTAAATGTCACACTCATTAAGGTCACGCAAGTAAATATAAAATTGAACAGATATTGCCCAGAAATTGCGCTTGATAGGGAGATAATTACAATGCAGCCTGGTACTAGCAATTACCGACATGTATGTTCAAGTCTCAAAAGCAGTGGGGGAAGAGGACATAATTAACCTTGTCAATGGTCAATGAAGGAGAGTAATGGAAAATTTCAACAAGGTTTTCCAGATACTCCCTTGGCAGGTATATTACTAGCAGTTATACTACCCAAAATAAAGCAAAAGTTGTAGATCTAAATACACAAAAAGATGTTTAGCACTGCTGACATTTAAGACTAAGTCTTTCTGTCCCCCACTCAAATTACTGTTTTTTTCTGCATCATAATTAACACAATGTCACTAACAGAGGTAGGCTGAGTGTAACGAAGGGTAACAGTATAGAAAGTATACAGAAACCACGTTCAACCCCAAGGGCTCACATATCAGAACTGAGGGTGCTGGGGGTATAGTACTGGTGTGTCCAGTGAAAAAAGTCCCCTTTTACCATTCGCACCAAGATCTACTGTCCTGGACCAAAAGAGAAAAAGCAAAACAAAACAATCAACTTGAAGAGTACCATTCATGGAAATTACTCAAGTGGGAAAAAATTACAATTGTAGTTTTTATGTAATTAGCATGTATGAGGGGAGGAGCTGGAGAACATAGTCTGTTTAAATAAAACACACTTACGGGAACTATAAATTATTATAGACTATTTACAGTATACAAGGGACTTACACATACACTATCTTAGCTGAATCTCAAAACGGCATCTTAAGTTATTATCCTTATCTTTCTTATAGGTAAGGAAACCAAGGCTCAGGGGTATAGAACAAATGCCTTGTAGTCAATAAGGAGCAACTTTAGTTCCAGGTCTAACACTCCTTGTGAAAATCATGGGTCAAATAGAGTGCCATGAGATCAAATGACACCACCTGGTCGTTTTTTAAGAGAATGCTTAATGGAAAACTGAATTCAATAAAATATGTAATTAATGCTTCTCCTTAAACTGTGATGAAGATATATTTTTCACTTGTAATACATCCATAATAGAAAAAACAAATAGTAAAAGACTAATAAACATGACATAATATATAATTTATAACTTCTATATTAATAAGGATTTATAAGGCAGATGAAGTTAAATTAAGAGGCAACAGTACATAACTTAGATACCTCTTAATGATTAATAAGAAAGCCAATCAACTAAAAACTGGTATGAATGGTAAAAGCAATGCTCCCCAAAACAAAGGACTACTAGAAAAATGTACAAAAAATACGAACAACACTTAAGTTACAATATTTCCTATTGCATTTTGGACTGATAGGTGAGATTAAATTTTGGCACAAGAACTAGTAACACATTGCAGATAGCAGATTTTATATATATACATTTTTCTGGCCTTTTATACTATGATGTTCAATTAGTGATATGGCAACAAATGAATGGGGAAAGTATCTTAAGAGAAACCCTTCAATTCCATCAGAATTAAATTTAGATAATATCAGAATATAAAATGGAAAAAGTAGTTAATTACCTGTTGGTAAACCCAGTGTAAAATATCTGTCCTGTCCAGGTTTGAACTGAATGATGCGATTACAGATGTATTTGGCTGCCCATTCACTAGCCAAGTCATAGTCATCAAGAATTACAAGCCTCATTACGGCGACACACAGCTTCCAGAACAATAAGTTCAAACCTGAGAAAAGTCCATTGTAGAACACTTTACATAACAAACAGATAATTTAAATTTAGTAATTTTTTAAAAGATGTAAATAATAGAGCACTGAAACAGAAGAATATACGGATGATTTTAAAAAGTACATTACTGAAGAAGGACATGCACATATACAATCTGAATTTTAAAGATAGTAATAGCTGTTCTCTTTTGAGCAAACACTGAGTTTAAGGCAGTGGGCTAGGTCATTTAAGTATAGTTAGCCTTCTGTGGATTCCATATTCGAGGATTCAACCAACCAAGAACTGAAAATATTCAGGGGAAAAAGATGTTTGTATCTGTATTAAACAGGTACAGACATTTTTTTGTCATTATTCCCTAAACAATACAGTATAACAACTATTTACACAGCATTTACATTGTATTAGGTATTATAAGCAATCTAGAGATAAAGTACATGGGAGTATGTGTGCAGGTGATATGCAAGTACTATGTCATATAATATGAGGGACTTAAGCATCTATGGATTTTGGTATCTGAAGGGGGATCCTAGAATCAATCCCCAACAGATACTAATAGATACCCCCCACAGATACCAGGGACAAGTGCACATATTTTAATCCTTACAATCATCTTGTGAAGTAAATAAAATGCCCAGTTGTAGATGAGGAAATGGACTCACATAATTTGGCTAAGGTCACACAGGTAGTAAGCAACAAGGTCAGAATTCAAATTGTAACAATGGGATCACACTAGACATGTTATTTTTAATAAGAGAATTCAACAGAAGAAAAAGAAAACAAAGTGAACTAAATAAACTGCTGATCTCTGGAAGAGAAATTTCTTGACAAAAAGCAACTTTAGTTCCTCAAAAATTATTACAAAATTAAGAAAAATTATTATACGTATATTAAGAGATCAGAGTCACTTACAAGCTACATAATTCTATTTTACACAATGTAGGTTGACTTATACCATGAAAGATGTGGAAATCAGCATTCTTACAGTAACTCATAGCTTCTGATATCTATAAGACATATTGTTTTCCTTTTTTTAAAAAAATGGTATAAATTTAAGGGGTACAAATGCAATTTTGTTACATGGATATATTATTTAGTGACTAGGTCTGAGGTTTTGGTGTATCTATCACCTGAATAATGTACATTGATCCTAGCAATTTCTCATCATCTACCCACTCCTACTCCCCAACCCTTCTGAGCCTCCAATATCAGTCTACTTTCCATCACCACGTGTATACATTATTTAACTCCCACTTGTAAGTGAGAACATGTGGTATTTTTCTTTCTGTTTTGGAGTTGTTTCACTTAAGATGATGGCCTCCAGTTCTACTCATGTTACCGCAAAGGACATGATTTCATTTTCAATGGCTGAATTTCACAGTGTATACCACATTTTCTTTATCCAATCATTCATTGATGGACACTCAGGTTGATTTCTTATCTTTGCTACTGTTGTTATTGGAAGGAAGGTCATGAGTGTGAGGTGTCCAGTTCCTTGGCATTTTGAACAAAGAACTGCACAAAATAATGAAACACAGGAATGAAGCAGTGAAACCAGGGATACTGAAGCAAGAAAGCACTCCACAGGGTGGGAGTGGGCCCAAGCAAGCGGCTCAAGGATCCGGTTACAAAGTTTTCTGGGTTTTAAGTACTCCTTTTGAGGTCCCTTGTCGGTTACCCCTTATTTGCATGAAGGGTTTGGTCCGTGACTAATTAAAGGCTGAGGTGAATTGGCTCCCTATGCAGATGAAGGGATGGCCCATGCTTAGTCCACGCACAATCCAAGGGACTTTACCCTTCCATCTGAGACGTGGTGGAAGGCAGTCGATTGTAGAGAGAGTAGCCTTTGGTCTTTTGCTACTTGGGCACGGGGAGAGGGGTTTTTTCCTTTTGGTTTAGCTTTAGGAAGTTTGCGTTAATTGGTTAACTGGCTTTAGGTTACCTGCCCCCAGACGCAGGTGTTTTCCCTTTGCTACTTGGGCATGGGGAGATGGGTTTTTTCCTTTTGGTTTAGCCTTAGGAAGTTTGCGTTAATTGGTTAACTGGCTTTAGGGTACCTACCCCCAGACGCAGGTGTTTTCTCTTTTAGGAAGTCAGCACAAATTGGCCTTAGATTTTCTGCCCCTGGACGCAGGTGTTTTCTCTTTTAGGAAGTCAGCACAAATTGGCCTTAGATTTTCTACCCCCAGACCTTGGTGTTTTCCTTTGATTCAGCTTTAGGAAGTCAGCACGAATTGGCCTTAAGTTACCTGCCTCCAGACCATATTCTACTGCCTCACTGTGAATAGTGCTGAGGTAAAAATGAGTGCGGGTATCTTTTTGATATAATGAATTATTTTCCTTTGGGTAGATACCCAGTAGTGAGACTGCCTGATCAAATGGTAGTTCTATTTTTAGTTCTTTGCGAAATCTTCATACTCTTTTCTATAGAAGTTGAAATGTCATTACCACCAATAGTTTATAAACTTCCCCTTATAACATTTACTCAACATTCTATAACAGTTCCCATAATTCTTAGATTTTTAATTCTTAATTTTATATTTAAATGGATCAGTCACCAATACCAAGCTTTTTATAACATGGTTTCAGCATTCCTGAGTTTTGTACCCGCACACTTTACATAGAGTAATAAGTCAAATTTTCTAAATTAATGACATTAAAAGGTCTTATTCAAATAAATGTAAGGAATCTAAATGTCTTTAAGAAGGTAACAGTTTCGAATTCTGACACAACAACAAAAATTTATGGTCACCATGATCTAGAATTCTGGCCCGATAACAATAATTTATTTACAGAAAATAAATTACATAGTAAGTCATAAATTCAGTCCAACAAATGGACTCGGCCTCCACTTAAATATAATCCACAATCTAATGCCAAATACAGTTTTAGAGTTAAACCAAAGAATCAGAAACAATTACTGGCTGTAATTACCATCAAAAGATATATTTATTTCTAACAAGAATATATGGCCAGCTGATTGTTAATAAAACGGAAAAAAAAAATAAAGTAAGGAGGACGAGAAGCATTAGAGCTTTCCAACGTCTTCTGCATCCTGGGCATGTTATTTTTCTCAGCTCAACACACGTTTGAAGACCTATTATATACTAAGCACTATGCTAGGTTCTGTAGACACAAAAATGATTAAGAACTCTATTGTCAAAGGGCTTAGAATCACTTAATTGTCTCTGAGGTGGAAATTATTATTCTCACTTTCAGATACAGAAAACTGCAACTACGAGAAGTTTATTGCTGACGTTAAAAAGTGGCCCGGGGAGCTGGCTTTAAAACTAAGTGTATCTCACTCAAAGAGCCATATATTCTTGTTAGAAATAAATATATCTTTTGATGGTCATTATAGCCAATAATTGTTTCTGATTCTTTGGTTTAAGATGTCTTATCGGTTGAGAATCACTTAGGATGCTAGTTAAAAAAATACAGATTCTCAGGTTCCTCTCCCTAGACACAGTGTTTCAAAAGATCTGAAATGAAGTCCAAGGAATCTCTGCTTTTGCAAATTATCACAGGGGATATTCATAATCAGGTGAAATTTGTTAAGAACACCACACACCTCACTGAAACGAAGTTTAAGCAGGTCTCTCAGACCAACGTACAGGCAACTTTTTGTTTTCTTAAACTCTCTGGAGGGCGCAGAGTCACCTCCAGAAGTCCCAAATGAATCCCTTCACCCAGAAGAAAGAATTTCTTCACCACATTTAAGACTTTAAGATTTGACTTTTCCAGTTTTTGCCAATCCTCAGAGATCCAAACTATTGGCCAAAAATCCTCAGAGATCCAAACTACTGTGGCCTTATGCAATTCTCTGGCATCACGAGAAGACAGCATCAAAAAACAACAGAGCACCACCCTTTCCCTCGTCTTCCTTCAGGTGCTGATTCATTTTGGATGTGCATCGCTAGGAAAAAGGGCTGCTGAACATAAATCGCAAAACTTCAGTGCTGGATGACAACTTCTACACCCGTGAAGTTACACGGCTAGTTAATGGCGGGGCCAGGACCAGAATCTACACTTGCAGAACCTCTGCTCCGAGCTTTTCCCTAGTCAACCTGACCTGACCTGAAACGGTAAGGGTGGCCTGGCCGCGCGTGTGGGACCGACCCGAGGAAGGACGAGAGACAGCAGAGAAGGCTGTGGTTCCTGCCCGGGAGGCGGGGGCTGCAGATCCCCCTCAGCTGCGCGTTTGCCTTGCCCTCACTCTGCAAAGGACAGCGAATGCAAATAAGGATGACTGTTAGGAATTTTTAACGAGTGTAGAGAGAGGTGTCAGGAGGAAGCCGCAAGAGAGGAGAGGACAGGGACGCCTTCTCCCGTAGGCACAAATCCGGAGAGGACAACCAGGTCCGCGAGGGGCAGGTCGGGAGACCCCAGGCGCCCCCAGCCTCGAGGTTCCTGAGACCCCATTCCGCCCCGGCCCGGCGTCCCCGTCTCAGCACAAAGCCCGCACAGAGCGAAGTCGCCGTCGGGTCCCCCAGCCCAAGTCCCCTTCTTGGCGCCCTCCCCCCCGCCCACCCCTCGCTAAACTTACCGGCAGACCCAATGGTTCTTCCGACGCTGGAACAGCGGGAACAAGCAACACCCAATGACCCGCGAGCGACCCCACCCGACCAGTGGAGCGCGAATCCCACGGACCCGGATGCAGATAAAGGCGCAGGAAGGAACCGCGACGCGGCTGGCGGGCGCTGCGCATGCGCGCTGCCTTTAGAACGCCTGAGGTGAGACGGGAGGAGGTTGGTCCGAGTGCTGTGCGGCAGGGCTCTCTTCCTGCTTGAAAGAACGCGGTTTTTGGGGCATCACTTTACCGCTACTTTCCCCTCCACCCCATCTTTCAGAGAGGGATTTGCTGTAGATTCTTTACGCTTGTGAGATTTCGTATGTAGGACGAAAGCCATCCACCCTCCATGGCCTCCAAAAGTGCTGGGATTACAGGTGTGAGCCACCGAACCTGGCCAAAAATCGCTTTTGCAAACTTACTCAAGGCTATAGTACTAACTAACAACCCTGTCTATTATCAGTATATGAGCAAAATCAACGAGAATATAACATCCTACTCTTGAAGGATGCAAGAGGAGTCATTTCATCCAAAGAAGTAGGCTGGATTTACAACCCAGGTGAAGAACTTCATATAACGAGTTTGAGGACATAGCGTTTTACATTTTTTTAACTTGTAGTTTCCACGGAAACAGAACCTTAAGTTGGCTAGGAGTCAAGATTGTATTGTTCCTAACAGAACCCTAAACAGTGTTCTTAATGGAACAGTGTTCCTGATGGAACATGGTGAAGACACAACACACTTTTCTCCTTTTGAATGATCGCTGCTTTCTTTACAATAATTTCCACAGCCCAATTCCTTTCCACTCCTGTATAAACATCTGTGATACCCAGCTCAAAGCTGATTCCAGCTTCCCCTATCCCTTTTTTAGACTCATTCAGCAAAAGCCAGTACCCTATTATAGTCTGTTTTATCTTACTGAGACGCTCCCGATTTCCCATGGTACTGTTTGCCCTTTTGCAAACTTGACTTTGATGAATTTTTTGACACAAGACGCTTATCTGTCAATGCGTTTGCAAATATGCATTCAATAGCTTGGAGAAAATGGCAAATATATTCATGTTGCCAAACAGCAACATAAGCAACAAAATATGTGAGCCCAGGAGTTGGAGACCAGCCTGGGCAACATAGCAAGACCCTGTCTCTACAAAAAGATTGAGGTAAAATGATGAAGTAGTTTGTAGGCTATGCATAGAATGTGGGCTTTGTATTGTGGGCAATAGGGAGTCACTTAAGCTTTATGAATTAAAGATAAGAGACTAGAACATATGTGTTTTAGAAAGAATGCTGTAGAAAGGTGGAGATTGAATTACAGTCTTGAATTACAGATATGTACCACATAAGGAAGTTTAGGTAAAGAATGTACTGGATATTTGGCAATGGTCCCATAAGATTATAACAGAACTGAAAAATTCCTATTACCTAGAGACATTGTAGTAAACGTAAAGTTGTAGAGCAACACCACTCGTGTCTGTGGCTACATGGGTGTAAACCTACTGTGCTTCCAGTCTCATAAAAGTCTAGCACATACAGTTATGTACAGGATATAATACTTGATAACAAATGACTATGTTACTAGCATATGTATTTGCTATATTATACTCTTTATCATTATTTTAGAGTATTCATTCTATTTCTATTTTTATATTTATTTATTTATTTATTTTTTTTTTGAGACAGAGTCTTGTGCTGTCGCCTGGGCGGAGTGCAGTGGCACAATCTCGGCTCACTGCAACCTCCACCTCCTGAGTTCAAGCAATTCTCCTGCCTCAGCCTCCCGAGTAGCTGGCATTACAGGCAGCTGCCACCACTCCTGTCTAATTCTTTTTGTTTTTAGTAGAGACAGAGTTTCACTTGTTAGCCACGCTGGTCTCGAACTCCTGACCTCGTGATCTGCCCGCCTAGGCCTCGCAAAGTGCTGGGATTATAGGCGTGAGCCACCGTGCCCGGCCCTATTTATATTTTTAAAAGTTAACTGTAAAACAGCCTCAGGGAGGTCTTTCAGGAGGTATTCCAGAAGAAGGCATTGTTATTATAGATGACAGCTACATGTGCATTATTGACCCAATGAACTTCCAGTGGGATAAGACGTGACCGTGAAAGACAGGGATATTCATAATCCTGACCTTGTGTAGGCCTAGGCTAATGTGTGTGTTTGTGTCTTCATTTTAACAAAAAAAATTTAAACAGGAAAAAAAATTAAAAATAGATTTTAAAATAAAAAAACTTATAAAATAAGGGTATAAAGAAAGGAAATACTTTTGGACAGCTCTCCAATGTGTGTTTTAACCTTAATGTTATTACTAGAGTCAAAAAGTTTTTTTTTTTTTCTGAGATGGAGTCTCACTCTGTTGTCCAGGCTGGAGTGCAGTGTCGCAATCTTGGCACACTGCAAACTCTACCTCCCAGATTCAAGCAATTCTTCTGCCTCGGCCTCCCGAGTAGCTGAGACTACAGGCGCATGCCACCACACCTGGCTGATTTTTTGTATTTTTAGTAGAGACGGGGTTTCACCCTGTTAGCCAGGATGGTCTCGATCTCCTGACCCCGTGGTCCCCCCTCCTCAGCCTCCCAAAGTGCTGGGATTACAGGTGTGAGCCACCACTCCTGGCCAAAAAGTTTTTTAAAAATTTAAATATAAAGTAAGAAAGCTACAGAAAACTAAGGTAAATTTACTATTGAAGAAAAAACCCATTGTTTTATAAATTTAGTGTAGCCCAACTCTACATTGTTTATAAAATCTACAGTAGTATACAGTAATGTCCTAGGTCTTCACATTCACTCACCACTCATTCACTGACTTACCCAGAGCAACCTCCAGTCCTGCAGCTCCCTTCATGGTAAATGTCCTATACCGGTGTACTGTTAATATTTTTTAATTTTTATACTTTTTTCTTACTATACCTTAGACCATTGTGTTATAATTGCTTACTGTATTCAGTAATATGCTGTACCGGTTTGTAGTCTAGGAGCAATAGGCTATACCATATATGTGTAGTTTGTGTACATATACTAGGTTTGTGTGCATATACTGTATAACATTCACACTATAACGAAATCGCCTGAAGATGCATTTCTCAGAATTTATCCCCATCATTAAGTGATGCATGATTGTATGTTAGGAAGACTCCAACACAGAACGACTCTGAGTGTACCTTGTATTTTTCCTACCCAGCCTTGGTATCAGGCATTTCATTACTAGCTGATAGTTGTTTTATTAATCAACAATGGATGTTGAATTTTGTCACTTTCTATGTATCTATTGAAATGGTTGTATGGTTTTCCATTCTAATATGTTGGTGAATTCAATGTTGAGTACACTTTTATTGCTGGGGAAATTTTGATTTGGTCATTGTTTTTCTTGGTCAGAGTCTTTCTTATACATTTATTGTTGGGTTCAATTTTCTAAAATTTTGTTTAAAAATTTTACACCTATGTGTATGAGGGATATCAGTCCATAGATTTTTTGTTTGTTAGTTTTGTGTGTGTGTGTGAAGTCTTTGTCTAGTTTTAGTATCATAGTAATAACAAACTCATGAATTGAGTGGGAAAATTCCGCTCTTCAATGTTTTGGAATAATTTGTGTTGAATTGTAATAACATAATTTATTCTTTAAATACTTGATAGAATTCACTAGAGAAGCCATATGTACATAGAGTTTTCTTTTTTGAAAAAATTTAACTATAAATCCAATTTCCTGAATAAATACAGGATTATTCAGGTTATCTATTACATAATTTTCATTGAGATGTTATTCACATACTATAAACTCAGGCTTTTAAAGTATACACTTCAGTGACTTTCAGTATATTCACAATGATGTGTAACCATCACCACTATCTAATTCTATTTTTCTATTTCTGTCCCCCACCCCACATCAAAAGAGACCTCATCACCTGTTAGCAGTCACTTCCAATTCTCCCTCCCCTACCTCATGTCCTGGCAATCACTAGTATACTTCCTTTCTCTATGGATTTGCCTATTCTAGATATTTCATATAAATGGAATCAATATGTGGCCTTTTGTGTCTTGTTTCTTTCACTTTGCACTATATTTTCAAGCTCCATCCATGTTGTACTTCATCACATTTTATTACAAAGTAATATTCCATTGTGTTGATATACCACATTTTGTTTATCTACTTGCTAGTTAATAGACATTTGGATTGTTTCCTGCTGCTATGAGCATTTAAACAAAAGTTTTTGTGTGAACATTTATTTTCAATTCTCTTGGATATATACCTGGAAGTGGAATTCCTCGGCCATATGGTAACTACATGATTAACTTTTTGAAGAGCTGCCAAACTGTTTTCACAGCAACTCTACCATTTTATATTCCACCAAAAATGTATGAGGGTTAAAAATTTCTCACACCCTTGCCAACACTTGTTATTTTCTATCTTTTTTATTGTAGTGATTCTAATGGGTATGAAATGATTTGAATATGCGTTTCTCTAAAGACTTATGATGTTGAGCATCTTTTCATATGATAATTGCACTTTTGATATCTTATATGGAGAACTAACTGTCTATGCAAATCATTTCTTGATTTTTAAACTGGGCTATTTGGTTTTTTATTGTTGAATTATAAGAGGTTTTCATATATTCTCAATAGTAGAGCCTTATCAGATATATGATTTAGAAATATTTCCCCATTTTATGATTTATCTTTTCAGTTTCTTGATACTGTCCTTGGAAGGAAAAATATTTTTTAATTTGATGAAGTCCAGTTTATCTACTTTTTCTTCAGATGTCATGATTTTGATGTGCTGGCTAGGTAACTAGAAAAATTTGGGCTTGTATTTTGTGTCTTTTTTCCTTTTATTTTTCCAGTTATTCATTTTTATCATATTTTACAAAAGCACTGGTTTGTGACAAATTGAAAATTTTAAAAAAAATGTATCCTTCACCACAGATAGCTTGATAAGTGCTGTTTTTGAGAACTATACTGTTTACACTGGATAACATTTAGGGTATGTTTGTGGCCCTACACAGTGACCAAAACAGGGTGCTGAGGGAATGGGGGTGGAAGGGATGAGTCAGGGCACAGGTCATGAGCAGCTGCTATGGGAGCTGTTCCCCTAACCAGGGAGGAAAGGGAAGGGGTGACTTCAAATCTTAAAGTTCTCAAGGTCAAGAAGATTCACACCTATGATCTGTTATAAAAGTTTTTTAGTTTTATCTTTTACATTTAAGTCTTTGAGTTAATTTTTGTATATCATATGTGGTAGAGGTCCAACTTCATTCATTTACAGGTAGACATTCAATTGTTAAAACATCATAGATAAAAAAGACTGTTCTTTCTCCCCTTGAATGCTCTTGGCAAACTTACTGAAAATCAGTTGACCACAGAAACATGGGCTCTCAGTTCTATTCCATTGACCTACATGTCTATCTTTATGCCAGTACCACACTATTTTGATTAAGATCAATTTGTAATAAAGCTCGAAATCAGAAAATGTGAGTCCTCCATGTCTTTCTTTTAGGCTGTTTTGGCTATCCTGGATGCCTTGCATTTCCATGTGAATTTCAGGATCAGCTTTACCATTTCTGGAAAAAAAAAAAAGGCCATTGGAATTTTATAGTAATTATGCTGAATATATGGATCAATTGGTGAGTATTACCATCTGAATTATATTAAGTTGATCAGTCCATGAACACAGGATGTCTTTCCACTTATTTAGCTCTTAATTTCTTTCAGCAATGTTTTGCAGTTTTCAGCATAGAAGTCTTCAATCTTTTTGGTTAAATTTATTCCTAAGTATCTTTTTGATGCTATTGTAAAGTGAATTGTTTTCTTAATTTCATATTTGCATTGTTCTTTGCTAATGTACAAGAACACAACAGATTTTGCAAAACCACAATGAGGTACCATCTCATACCAGTCAGAATGGCTATTATTAAAAGTTTAAAAATAACACATGCTGGTAAGGCTATGGAGAAAAGGTAACATTGATGCACTGTTGGTGGGAATTTAAATTACTTCAGCCAGTATGGAAAGCAGTTTGAAGATTTCTCAAAGAACTTAAAACAGATCTACTGTTCAACCCAGCATTCCCATTACTTGCATATATACTGAAAGGAAATTAAATTTTTCTACCAAAAAAGACACATGCACTTGTATTTTCACCACAGCACTATTCACAATGGCAAAGACATGGAATCAACCTAGGTGCTCATCAATGGTGTATGGATAAATAAAATGTGGTACATACACACCATGGAATACTAGGCATCCATAATAAAGAATGAAGTCACATTCTTTGCGGCAACTTGGATGCAGCTGGAGACCATTATCCTAAGCAAATTAATGCAGGAACAGAAAACCAAATACCATATGTTCTCATTTATCAGTGGGAGTTAAACATTTGAGCGCACATGGACAGAAAGATGGGAAAAATAGACACTGGGTTTTATTAGTCAGGAGAGGGAGGGGTGAAAAACTACCTATTGGGTTCTGTGCTTACTGGGTAAAGGGATCACTCATACCCCAAACTTCAGTGTCACTCAATATACCCAAATAACAAACCTGCACATGTACCCCTTAATCTAATAAAAAAGTTGAAATTATTTTAAAAACAGCAAAATACAAACGAAAAGCAAAGCAAAACAAAATGCAAATACTCATATGTCAAAGGTCATGGTACCCAAAACAATCCATAAAGCCAGTACTTCTAGACTTGCAAATAATTGTTTGCTCAATTAAACTGTGTTTAAAAAATTAAAGCCAGGACTGGGTTGATAACAAAACAAACAAAGACAAAAAACAACTGAGTTTTAAATGTCAGTCTTGTATTCTGCAACTTTGCTGAACTAGCTTATTAGCTATAAGAGTTGTGTGTGTGTGTCTGTGTGTATGTAAGGATTTTCTATATGTAAGATTATATATAGTTATAGTTTTACTTCCTTTCCAATTTGAGTGACATTTATTCCTTTTTCATGCTATTTGCTCTGGCTAGAACCTCCACAACAATATTTAATACAAGACATCCTTGTCTTGTTCCTAATTTTGGAGAAGAGCTTTCAGTCTTTCACCATTAAGCATGAGGTTTGTGTGTTTTTCATGAATGCCATTTATCAGATTAAGGGAGTCCCCTTCTATTTTTAGTTTGCTGAGTGCTTTTTTAAATAAAAGTGTATTGGATTCTGTTATTTTTGTGTGTTTGTTGAGATAACTATTAGGTTTTTTGCTTTAGTCTTTTAAATGGTGTTTACGCTGATTTTCCTATATTGAAATAACTTTACATACCTGGGCTAAATCTCATTTGGTAATGTACAATTCTTTTTAGATGTTGCTGGATTTGGTTAGTTAGTGTTTTGTTGAGGATTTTAACATCTATCTTTATAATGCCACTAATCTGTAGTTTTCTTTTCTTTTGATGTCTTTGTCTGGCTTTGGTATCACAGTAATATGGGCCTCATAGAATGAGTTAGAAAGTTTACTCTCCTCTTCTTGTTGAGAAAAACTGGTGTTACTTCCTAGAATTTACCAGTGAAATGGTCTGTTCCAGGGCTTTTTATCTGTTAGATGTTGTTTGATGGCTAATTCAGTCTCTTTACTTACTATTTATCTATTTGGATTTTCTTTCTTGAGTCAGTTTTGGTAGTTTGTGCATTTCTAGAAATTTGTTTCATCCAGATTACCTAGTTTGTTGGCACATAATCATTCAGTGTACTTCTTTCTAAGCCTTTTAGTTTTTGTGAGGTTGGTAGAAATATCCTCTCTTTCATTCTTGATTTTAGTTATTGGAATCATTTTCTTTTTTTTTTTTCCTAAAAGTTCATCAGTTTTGTTGATCTTTTCAAAAAACCAACTTTTGGTTTTGTTGATTCTTCTGCATTATTTTTCTATTTCCTATTTCTTTTATTTCTACTCTCCTCTGTTATTCCCTTCCTTCTGCTTGCTTTGGCTTTAGGTTTCTCTTCTTTTACTAGTTTCCAGAGTTTTTTGTTGCTGTTTGTAGTTATTATTTGTTTGTTTGTTTGTTTAGTGACTTTTCTGTACAAGTCACAAGTAAATTCTTTCATGTGTGTGGCCACTGAAATCTCTGTTCTGTTAGCCTAATGATCAGATAATGATTACGCAGAGATTCCCTTAAATGCCTGAATAATTCCATAGTCCTTGCTGAGTGATTGTGTGTGTGTGTGTGTGTGTGTGTGTGTGTGTGTGCGTGCGTTGGGACACACCTGCAACACAAGCAATTTGCAACTCTGCTTTAGCCTTTACTTCCTCCTTGCACAGAGCCTATAGGTTAGCCATGGGTGAGAGCTTGGGGTCTCTCAGGTCTTTCTTGAGCATGTACGTCAACCTATGCATGTGTTTGACATTCTAGATTCCAAAGAACATGTTGGAATTTTCAAGTCTCCAATGATATCTTATTCCCCAGCTTTTCCATGTTTTTTGGTTGATCTATTGTTTACCCCAAGTATTAACCATCAACTCAGCCAGCAGCAACTAAACAGTTTGCGTGTTAAGAATTTTTGACAAATGCCTCCTTTCTATTGGTAGTGACTTTATCACTAGATGAGTTCTGAGTTGGGCAAAATAAAGACAAGTCTTTCAGTGGATTCTTCCAGAGTTCTTCTGTCTTAAACAAACAGGCTAAGTATGGCTGTTCTTGGGAAATGAGGCTTTGAAAGTGCTGCAGCCTTGTTTCTGCCACTGATCTGAGGAGCGAGGATGTGCCTAGGGTGTGCTAAAACACCACAAAACTCACCGTTCTTACTAATATTTAGCCACTTTCATTGAATAAGTCATCCCCAGGTTTCTGCAAGTGTTTTGTTAATATCTAGAGTTTTGAAACAATTGATTTTGATAGAGTTTGCTAGGTTTTCCTTTGGAAAATTTTCTCTTTAACTTCTTGAAAATATGGAATAGAGTTATGATAAACGTTTTTACGTTCTTATCTACTAATTCTATCATTTGTGTTATTTCTGATTATCTTGAAATTGATCAACTTTTATTCCTCTTATTGTACATACTTTTCTACTTCTTTGCCTGCCTGGTAATTTTCCATTTGATAGTCACATTGTGAATTTTACCTTTTTGAGTGCTGGATATTATTGTTTTCCTAAAAATATCCTTGAGATTTGTTTTGGGACATGGCTAAGTTACTTATAACTGTTAGGAAATAGTTTGGTCCATTTCAGTCTTGTTTTTATGCATCTTTAGGTAGGATTAGAGCAGGGCTTTTTTCTAAGGTCAACTTTCCCTACTGCAGAAGTAAGAACTTTCTTAGTATTCTAACTTTTACTTCATGAATTATGGTGTTTTCTCTTCTAGTTGTGGGAACAGACAATATGTCTTTCCCTACATGTGCCTCAGACACTGTTCTCTAACCTTTCAGGTATCTCTCTCCCTAGGCTCACATAATTTCCTCACATACTTGTGCTGATCAATACTCAGCTGAATGCTCCAGGGGAACACTCTTCCAGAGTTCTCTTTCTGTGCAGAGATCTCCAGAGTTCTCTTTCTGTGCAGCTCTCTCCTCTTGGTTCTTTGCCTCACAAACTTAACCACCTTGGCTTTCCTGGACTCCCAGTTCTGTCCTCTCAGCAGAGAGACAGTGGGTCTCTGTCTGAGTTCCCTCGCCCTATACTACAACATGGAAACTTTCTGTAGACATTAATCTAAGACAATTGTAGGGCTTGTTTTTTTGTTCCTCATCACTTAGGAATCTCTGTCCTTCACTGCCGAATATCCAATGTTTTCAAAGATGTTGTTTCATACATTTTGTGCCATTCCTTAGTTAAGTCAAGAGGGTAAATCACATCCCTATGCATGATCTCAGCTGGATTTAAAGAATGGTTGGCCCTTCAAATACAATTCGATAAAATCTCATTACCCAAATTCTGTCTAATGCTGAAAAATGAGTTGCTGTGGTTGGGGAAAAAGCAATACATTTTCTTCTGCCAGTTGTTACAACTTGTTTGCTCTCCGTAAAGGGTGACTATTAAATTTTCAGAGAGATCTTTATTAAAAATTCATTATCAGCAATTATTTATAACTGTGTTAAGCATAAAACCTGATTGAAAAATACTGTTTTCATGGAATCAAGTTCAAATTTCTCAGGAAATAAAAATAAAAAGATGTTATTTGGAAGTTTCATATAAATTGAAGGTTAATGTCTTTCTTAATAGTTTGTATTTCATTTTTCTTGTCTGAATTATGTAAAAGGAAATTGAAAACATTTGTAAGCCCCTAGATGAGAAGTCAGTCAAAATCTTGGACGATCTTGGTGCTAGAAGTAGAAACTGAAGAAATGTAGATCGGCATGAGTGAGCGTGTGTATATTAGTAAAGGGTACCCAGAAAGTTTGTATGTGCATGTGTTTGTGTATAAATTTTTTTACTGAGATTATGTAATAAAAGCAAAAATAAGGTCAGATTTGATTCAGAAAGAAGATAATTTTATAGAAATAATTACTTGCCATCTTGTGGCATACTGGCTGCAAAAATAACCTTAATTCTCTATCTTCTTATTCTACTTCCTTTCTAATGTGATTGAGCTTTGCTGTCACTTATTGCACATCATGTAGCTATTGCTAACTGATACACATCTGCCGTAATGCATCGGAGAAAGGATGTGGCCTTGTTTTGTTCCCTGCACCCTCAGGAATGATGACAAGGCTCTCAGAGATGTTGGATATATCTTCCAAGATGGGTTTCATGCTCCTGAGTGAAGGTGTTGCCACACATTTTGCCTCACGCAGGAGCAAATGTGTGTTAGATCAGGTTTCTTGGCTCATGAATTGGGCCTCCATTGACAAGGCAAGCAATACAGGGTGTCTAAGGGTTTAATAAGCTTTCATTCATAATTTTAGCCAGATGGTTGAAAATATAATCAGAATAAAAGCCTTCCTACAGGAAAGTGGAATATGCTCACATCAGCCATTTCTTACAGAAAATGTACAGTCTAAGAGGGTGAAAGGGGCATTTAGATTTTTAATGTGATTTGGGTTTTTAGTCAGCCATCTGGTTATAAGGAGAGAGGGGGAAACTGACTTGAAGATATATTTGCATAGCAGGCTAATTATTTTTAATTAGATTTTAGGTTTATTTCAGTCATTTTAGGCTTGATGAAGTTGGGGGAAAGGCTAAAGTCGCCAATTGCAAGACTAACCTTAACCAGATTGTCCCCCTCCACACAAACACTGAAGTAGAATAAAGGCTTATCACAGAAAGAGTAAGAGGACAATTGATTAAATGAGCAAGGTGCAGTGTTCACAAGTAGGAATGAAGGAACAAGCTCCTATTGCAGAGATAAGATGATTTAACTGCTAAGGGTGAAGCAATAGTCTTTGTGTAATCAAAAGCTAGCATGAATGATTATTGATTTAAGTATTTTATTAAAATCTAATTTTACCAAACCTGTCCACCATGGTTTACATCTTATCATATTTGCGTTTATTATAGGAAGGTTCATTCTGAGCAACATAAAACATCATTTATATTCTGCCATTTCAATTTAGTCACTATCCTTTTAAATTAAAACAAGAATTTTTGATTTTGAAAGACAAAAATCCAGACAGTAAAATCTGAAAAATTTATATCAGAACTGAGATGTTCATAAGATTTCTTTAGACAAGAATCATAAAAATGCAGATGGTAAGAATATATAATGAGACTTAGGGAATTTCAATTTTAATAACAGAGTAAAGCACTGTCTCTTGACTGTAATTTAATAAAGGAAGTTTTCCTGGGATCATAAACTGTGAAATTATAGCCTCAGAGGCTTTCCAATGACAACTAACACTAAGATTAATTAAGGGCTTTAGAATTAAATATCACAAGGTATTGTATTGAAGAATATATCGTTGTAAAAAAATAGCTGTAAAACTTAGTCAGTGTATTCTAAAATTTACCAATGAAAGCTAAAGAGAAAAGTTTAGAGGCATAGTGAATAAATAATTTAAGATTATATGCCAAAGAAATTATTGACAATACTTCTCTTTTATTGATAACACTATTTGTACTGTACAGTGAAATGCTTCATATTCATAGAGGTTTTGGAATAGAATTTAAACTTCCAGAGTTATTAAAATGAGTCCTAAATAACTTTCATGAATATGAGGACTTTGTAGGTCTTGTCCTCAGCTATATTCTTGGCAGTAAGCATAAAGCCTGAACATGGTAGGTGCTCGGTATTCAATGTTATTTCTATTTAAAATGAATGTTGCTGCTATGCTACACTTTTACACAAGAGGGCGTGATTGAAACTGATATAAGACAGGCTATGCTGATAGTACTACTGCATTTTCATATAAACTGTGGGTTTTGCTTTTTCTAGTCCATCTTTATGGATAGCAGGTCACTCTGGATGCCCTTCTATAGAATAGCAGCTACAGGCAGCAAAAACTATTTAAAAATCCATTAAACTGAGGTTTTCTACAATATAAAACATAGTGTCCATTTTCATTTGTTAGATTTAACAGATTTACCAGATAACTCAAAAAGAAAACACAAAATAGAGTGATCAAAAATTTTAGGAGATTTTCTTGAATAGCAACTTTTCCATATGAACTGGGGCTCTGTATCAGATTATTACCATGGGAATTGTGCTTGTCTTTGGATAGTATGTCCCTTAAGTTTCATTTTTTTCCAGTTTTGTGAGTAGTGAACAAACTAGTATCAACAAAGTTAACCTTGAAAAAGAAAATGTATTCTTTAGAGAATAAAATGGCAATAAAAGGCAAAAGGTGAAATTGGAGAAGTGGCTGCTAACATTTTATATGTTGGGGAGAAGGTGATAGACTTAATAGATGACTGCGCTGGTTCTACAAAGATCCAAGGCACAGACACTTCCTGACAACTGTACATTACAGTTGCATAGCTATTATAGTTTGCCCTTGCTCCCTTGTCTTCCAGCTCTCTCCTCATGGGCTCACAATGGTCTTATTCAAAAATAAACAGCGTAACAACCCAATACCAACAATAAAAAAATCCTCTACAATTAACTTCCTAGATATTTGTCTTGCTTGGCAACAGTCACCATGACATATTCACTGCTAAAATTGATGGGCACTCTTTATTTTCCTATTTGATCTCTGGGAAGCATTTAGTTCCATTGACCTCTCTTCTATTTAAAAATATTGTTCTCTTCCTGCTTTTCTTCTTACCTTTGTGGACTTTCCTTTTTAATCTCTCAAATGGGCTTTTTTTTCCCCAGATTTCTTCTTTGGTTCTCTTCTCACTTTATACATTATCTCTGAACAAACACTTCCATCCTATGACTTCAGTTATATTGTCTGAAATTTTAAACTCTAGCCTTCCTCTCAAGCTTGAGCTCTAAGTCCCTATTAAACTGAGCTCTAGGCTTTACAGCTGGAAATTCAGATGTGTTCAAAGAGATCTCAGCACTCTTTACCCCATATCCATTCCTATTTCATTGTTTATTTCAGTGAATGGCAATACCATCTGGCCAATGGCCCAAGCCAAGTGTCTTGGCAGTAATTTGGATTTCACTTTCTTTCTCAGCCTCCACATCTAATCAGCGACTCTCGGAGACATTTTTGCCTATCTCTACACCAGCCAGTTTCAACCCTCTCTTCTTATTGCTAGAAACTGCCACCCATTTTAGAGGCTGAAGGACCAGATTTTGCTCTCTCAATTTTCCTTGCATTTAAGGAATGGACATTTTACCTAATCCTTATTAATGGGACATTGAGGAAGATGAGCTTAAAGTCTTACAGGAAAGACCTTTCTCTCTGATTAAGAAACAGAGATGCCTGTGCAGAGGGCTTATCCTTTTACTTCCTGTTATGAACATTGCTGTTTGAAGATATGATGCTCAAGGCTACTGCTTGAAAAAGAGAGAAAAAGAGAGAGAGCTGCATGGAGACGTCAACACAGAGTGCTGACAAGAGTGTAGCAACTGTGTTGTGAAGGTTATTTTATGTATCAACTTGACTAGACTTAAGGATGCCCAGACAGCTGGTAAAATATTATTTCTTTTTTTTTATTATACTTTAAGTTTTAGGATACATGTGCACAATGTGCAGGTTTGTTACATATGTATACATGTGCCATGTTGGTGTGCTGCACCCATTAACTCGTCATTTAACATTAGGTATATCTCCTAATGCTGTCCCTCCCCCGTCCCCCGATGCCACAACAGGCCCCAGTGTGTGATGTTCCCCTTCCTGTGTCCATGTGTTCTCATTGTTCAGTTCCCACCTGTGAGTGAGAACATGCGGTGTTTGGTTTTTTGTCCTTGTGATAGCTTGCTGAGAATGATGGTTTCCAGCTTCATCCATGTCCCTACAAAGGACATGAACTCACCCTTTTTATGGCTGCATAGTATTCTGTGGTGTATATGTGCCACATTTTCTTAATCCAGTCTATCGTTGTTGGACATTTGGTTTGGTTCCAAGTCTTTGCTATTGTGAATAGTGCCACAATAAACATAAATGTGCAAGTGTCTTTATAGCAGTATGATTTATAATCATTTGGGTATATACCCAGTAATGGGATGGCTGTGTCAAATGGTATTTCTAGTTCTAGATCCTTGAGGAATCACCACACTGTCTTCTGCAATGGTTGAACTAGTTTACAGTCCCACCAACAGTGTAAAAGTGTTCCTGTTTCTCCACATCCTCTCCAGCACCTGTTTTCTGACTTTTTAATGATGGCCATTCTAACTGGTGTGAGATGCTATCTCATTGTGGTTTTGATTTGCATTTCTCTGATGGCCAGTGATGATGAGCATTTTTTCATGTGTTTTTTGGCTGCATAAATGTCTTCTTTTGAGAAGCATCTGTTCATATCCTTCACCCACTTTTTGATGAGGTTGTATGTTTTTTCCTGGTAAATTTGTTTAAATTCTTTGTAGATTCTGGATATTAGCCCTTTGTCAGGTGGGTAGATTGTAAATATTTTCTCCCATTCTGTAGGTTGCGTGTTCACTCTGATGGTAGTTTCTTTTGCTGTGCAGAAGCTGTTTAGTTTAATTAGATCCCATTTCTCAATTTTGGCTTTTGTTGCTGTTGCTTTTGGTGTTTTAGACATGAAGTCTTTGCCCATGCCTAGTGTCCATGTATTCTCATTGTTCGGCTCTCACTTATAAGTGAGAACGTGTGGTGTTTGGAGGATAATGGCTTCCAGCTCCATCCATATCCCTGGAAAGGACATGATCTCTTTCTTCTTATGGCTGCATAGTATTCTATGGTGTATATGTACCACATTTTCTTTATCTGGTCTATCATTGATGATCATTTGGGTTAATTCCATGTCTTTGCTATTGTGAATAAGAATAGCAATGAATATATGTGTGCATGTAGCTTTATAATAGAGTGATTTATATTCCTTTGGGTATATACCCAGTAATGTGATTGCTGGGTCAAATGGTATTTCTGGCTTTAGATCCTTGAGGAATCACCATACTATCTTCCACAATGGTTGAACTAATTTACATTCCTGTCAACGGTGTAAAAGCATTCTTATTTCTCCACAGCCTCACTAGCATCTATTGTTTTCTGACTTTTTAATAATTGCCATACTGACTGGCATGAGATTGTATCTCATTGTGGTTTTGATTTGCATTTCTCTGATGATTAGTGATGTTGAGCCTTTTTTCATATGTTTTTTGGCCACATAAATATCTTCTTTTGAGAAGTGTCTGTTCACATCCTTTTCCCAGTTTTTGATGGGGTTGTCTTTTTCTTGTAAATATGTTTAAGTTCCTTGTAAATTCTGGATATTAGACATTTGTCAGGTGGGTAAATTGCAAAAATTTTCTCCCATTCTGTAGGTTGCCTGTTTACTCTGATTACAGTTTCTTTTGCTGTGCAGAAGCTCCTTCGTTTAATTAGACCCCATTTGTCCATTTTGGCTTTTTTTGCAATTGATTTTGCCATTTTTGTCATGAAGTCTTCACCCATGCCTATGTCCTGAATGGTATTGCCTAGGTTTTCTTTTAGGGTTTTTATGGTTTTGGGTTTTACATTTAAGTCTTTAGTCCATCTTGAATTAATATTTGTATAAAGTGTAAGGAAGGGGTCCAGTTTCAGTTTTCTATATACAGCTAGTGGTTTTCCCAGCACGATTTACTGAATAGGAGATCCTTTCTCCATTGCTTGTATTTGTCAGGTTTGTTGAATATCAGATGGTTATAAATATGTGGTCTTATTTCTAAGACCTCTATTCTGTTCCATTGGTCTGGTGTCTGTTTTTGTACCTGTACCATGTTGTTTTGGTTACTGTAGCCTTGTAGTATAGTTCAAAGTCAGCGTGATGCCTCTACTTTTGTTCTTTTTTTGCTTAGGATTGTCTTGGCTGTACGGGCTATTTTTTGTTTCCACATGAATTTTAAAGTAGTTTTTTTTTTTAATTCTGTGAAGAATATCAATGGTAGTTTAATGGGAATAGCATAGAATCTTTAAATTACTTCGTGCAGTATGGCCATTTTCACAATATTGGTTCTTTCTATCAATAAGCATGGAATGTTTTTCCATTTAATTTTGTCCTCTCTGATTTTATTTAGCAATGGTTTGTAGTTCTCCTGAAAGAGGGCTTTCACTTCCCTTGTTAGCTATATTCCTAGGCATTTTATTCTCTTTGTAGCAACAATGACCAATTTTCTAAAAATAGGTTTTTTAGGAGAGATCAACTCATAACATAAACAGCAAGTTTATCTCCTTAAAATTAAAAATAACAACTTAATAAAGTTAGTGTGTACTATTTGATGAGTTAAGAATATATTTTGCTTCTAGATTGGTGTCTGAAATGACATTAATTAAAATAGCTGAATAATCGTGGCTTAAATATTCATTAGGCCTGGTAATAACTCTCTTGGCAATTTTTCTGACCAAGAAATTCATAGAAAATATCACTCACTTATCAAATTATAATGATCATCTTACACATAAATATAGTTTGGGAGTAATGACAGGTGACTGAAATAGGAAAGATATTTAGTAAGGAGGGAGCAGTTTCTGGGCATCTGGGGGATGGTTTAAATAACTTGGGAAGTGTATTAGCTCCCTATTGTTGCTGTGTAAAATTACCACAAACTTAATGGCTTCAAAAAAGACAAATTTATCTAATGGTTCTAGGGGTCAAAATATGAAATGGGTCTTACTGGACTAAAATAAGGGTGTTGACAGGGCTGTGTTCCCTCTTGGAGGCTCCAAGAAAGAATCCATTTTCTTGCCTTTTACAACTCCTGGAAGATTCCTGGATTTCTTGATTCATATTTCTTTTGAAATCTTCGAAGCCAGCGAAACCATTCTCATGATGCCATCTCTCTGGTTCAGACTGTCCTGTTTCTTTCTTCTACATTTAAGAAAACCTTGTGTCCTCGCCAACATGGTGAAACCTCGTCTCTACTAAAAATACAAAAATAATCCGGGCATGGTGGCTCGTGCCTGTAGTCCCAGCTACTCGGGAGGCTGAGGCAGGAGAATTGCCTTAACTCGGGAGGCGGATGTTGCAGTGAGCCAAGATCACACCACTACACTCCAGCCTGCAGCCTGGTGACAGAGCGAGACTTCGTCTCAAAAAAAAGAGAAAAAAAAAAAAAAAGAAAAAAAAAGAAAACTTTGTGGTTACATTTGAACCCACCTGGATAATCCAGGATAATTTCCTTACCATAACTTCAGCTGCTAAGCAACCTTAATTCTGTCTGCAACCTTAACTCTCCCTTGCTGTCTAATGTAACATATTCACAGGTCTGTGGGATTAGGATGTGATCATATGTTGATGGACCTTATTTTGCCCACCAGAGTGGATAAAGCAAAGATGGAGGCTTAAGATGGTGTGAAATATTATAGTTATGATTGAATACTTATGTCAGGAGTGCAAGAGTGAATGCACACTACAATGTAATACTTGCTCATATCTTAGTTCACTACTTATTTTAAGAAGTTCTGATGATTTAGGAAGTTGTGATTTTGCTTCTTTTCATGGCTATTTGATCCCAACTGAACTCATCACTGACAATTACCTTATGTAATAGTGCTTAAAAGTACTTATTTTTCTGCTGGATTGCCACTTTTATTTTTTAGCAAATGATTTGCAATTATCAGTAATATATGCCAACTGACTTAATATGTGATTTCTCATACTTGATATTCCTTTATTGTTCCTTCTGGCAGTAAGAGAACAATTTTATACATCATAACAATTTTAGCTTACATATACTGCTGCCCACCACCATGGGAAAAAGATTATGTCTAGAACAGCAGAGGATGCAAAAATAAGTAAACAGTAGTTTTAAAACTTTTAAACATCTACAGAACTCTTTTTTTTCTAATGACATATTACGTGGAATTCTATAGACCAGTATATGAAGCAGATAACAATGGAACCATTTTGTTGGTGGGGTTGGGGGGCTTCAGATCTCACTTCTTACATCACCCTCCTGGCAACTTCACCCTGCAAGTGGATTCATGTCTCATCAGGAAATATACAAGAATGTAGGGGGGATAAACAAAAATGCAATAGAAGCCAGACTGAGATAAGTGACAAGGATGATTCACAAAGTAGAGTGGATGTTCAAGAAACAGAAATTCTAATAAGCTCCTGGAATTGGTTGGAGTCCTAAGTTGAAAGACAAATACAATTTTTGAAGAGTTGAAATCATGAGGAAGCATCAGGTAGAGAATAAAGAGGTAAGTAAAGGCAAAGAAACAAAGGACAAGCTGTGTTTGTGGGACAGCACACTTGGACTATCGCTTTGGCTGAATGTAAGAGAGGATTGAGAAATATGGGTCAAGAGATAAACTGGGGAAGTCTAGGGAAAGCCTTGAATACCAAGATAGAAAACTAAAGTTTTTACATCATTTCGTCATGGGAAACTTGCACTGAGCATGGGAGTCAATAATTAGAAGCAAGTTAAATTCAAAAAGTCGAACCCCATTCCTAAAACCAGCTGATAGTCTGAAAATATGCTTTGAGCTAAGCAAAGAATACATGTTGACAAATTGTAACTACTTTAACTTCCTTTCTCTTGTACAATGGTGCATCCTGGCTTGTGGCAATGCATACCTTCAGTCGTGTCCCCTTACCTCAAAGATGCCTTCTCTGTTACAAACCCACTCTGCTCTTTTCTGTAGTAGTACATATGGGATTTTCCTATTCCTAGGAGGACCTTGAACTTGATTTAAACATAGCAAAGCACATTAAATATAAAGCCTGTGTATATAGCATCCTTGAAAATTGTTGCATTTTGTGAATTCCCACAAGAAGCTTGATGTGACACATGTGAGATTGGACTTTATATGGCTTCACATGTGAAAGGAAATCATGACTTATTTCTACACATTCTGGCAGTGTTTGCTATGAGAGTTTAGTAGATTCTACTCTTGCCCCCAATGCCATATTTTTTCAATAATAACTGTTTTCTTAAATTGGGTCTTACATTGATTATTCTACCACAGTTCTTACAGTTATTATTGCTGTGCCATTTGTATAGATTTACTTTTTAGAATACTGGAAACATGCATGGAACATTTATTCATTTTCTGGGGGAAAACCAGTATAGGGCCTTACTGGCCCCATCTCTGTAAATGGCACCATCATTTGCCCAGTTTCTTAGGCAAGAAACCAGGGATTCAATATTGATGCTCCCCCCACCATTCTCTTCAGTTAGATTGAAAAATAAGGTGACAATTATCTATTCCTCCCCATCTCCACACCCTTAAGAATATGACTTTGCAGTTCTTTTCATCAACAGGCAGATCTGTGTCCCCTCCCCTTCAATTTGGGTGGGCTTTGTGACATTTTATATATATATATATATATATTAAATATATAAATTTAAAAATATACATTTGTTATTCTAAATATTTACACATGAAATTTACAGGGTTTATTCTAGTATCAGTATAGTAGCTCTATTTGTAAATTTATAATTTCAAGGTTGTCCCAGATATTATCTTTATCCCAACAAATCCCTTTTAAACATAACTTTATTAAGATATAATTCATATACCATAAAAGCTAACCATTTAAGGTATGCAATTAAATGGTTTTTAGTATATTCACAGAGCTGTGCAACCATCATCACAACGATTTTAGAACATTTGTTTTTATCTGCCTCAAAAGAAACCCTTTACTTACTAGTAATCACTCCCAATAGCCCTCCACTCTTTTGACCCTAGGTAACCCCTGAGCTATTTCCTGCCTCTATAGATTTGACTATTATGGACATTTCATATAAATGGAGTCATGTGATATTTGGCCTTTTATGACTGGTGTCTTATCCTTAGCATAATGTTTTATAGGTTCATCCATGTGGTAACATGTATCAGTATTTCGTTATTTTTATTGACAAGTAATATTCCATTGTGTGCATATACCACATTTTACCTTTTCATTTATCAGTCGATGGACATTAGGTTATTTCCATTTTTGGTTATGATGAATGTTTCTATGAACATTCATCTTCAAGCTTTTGTGTAGACATACACATTCAATCCCTTTGGTATGTACCTGGGAATAGAATTTCCGGGTCATATAGTAACTCTATGTCTAGGCTTTTGAAAAACTGCCAAATTGTTTTCCAAGGCAGCCTCACCATTTTCTTTTTCTACCGGCAGAGCGTAAGGGTTCTGATTTCTCCACATCCTCAATGATGTTTGTTATGGTTTACCAACATGTATATTTCATATTTCCATGAAACGATGTCTATTTGTCTTTAATTTCTCAGCAATTCAGTTCATTTCCCACAAAGCTTTCATAGTGATATTTCTAAAACATTTCAGCAGGCAACTCTCTTGGAAATATGTAATTTATTCTTATTTCCTATGGTGTCAAACACAAATTCTAAACTTACATTTCAAAGTCTTCAATAATTTAGCACCATCTTTCCTTTTCTTCCTTCATGTTTGTTCTAGTCAGGCCCAGATTTCCACCTCCTTACTTCTCCTGACCTGGAAATGTCCCACTATTTTTATTAACTTTGTTCATTCCAGTTTCTTCACACTTTTGAAACAGTCTTTGTGCTGCCAATCAAAATTAAAATTGAGATGCTTTTGTTCTGGAAATTTTTCTCTAATTCACTTCAGCATGTATTGAATTATTCTTTCAATGAATGTCTTTCATATTTGTATTTAACATCAAATGTATTAGTTTCCTCTCCCTAACTAGATTGGAAACTTCTGTAAAGTTAGAATTGTGTTTTACACATTTTTGTGACCCACCCTCCCACGCGTGATTCATAGGGTACTTAATGGATATTTTGAAACACTTGTGAATGGAACAAGATGGAGCTGCTACTATTAGCTAATTTGCAACATGTCTGAGACTTGCCCCCATCTTTCCAAAATTGGAATAATTTCCACAGGACTGTTTTTAAAAAAATCAAACATATTTTTTATAATTTAAATTATCCAACATACTATTTACTGCAAACTGCTTTTCTGATGAAGAATGCATTGATTTATTTTCACAGTTTTCACCTCTTTTATATTCATTAAAACTAAAGATGATTGGTATTACGGAAAGAAAATCTCTTTCGGTTTAATCCTGGATTCTGAGCATAAAGTTGTTCAAATGCTGGAAAATTGATCTGGCACAATTTCTTATCTGTAGCAAAATACCATGATCTCTTTATTGTGATTTTTACTTAACATTTTAGTATGGATTAAAGTCTAAGGAAATATGATAGGGGGTGTTGAAGTTATAATAAGTGATGCCATGATATAAAGAAAGGCAAAGGATTAGAATCCAGAGAACTAAACATCAGACATGATACATATTATAAAACATCTTATGGAAAGGAGTCAGTGCTAGGGATTCTAGATTTATCAAATGATTTATTGCTTTATACATTTTAAAATGTATGACCATAACATTACCAACTTTTCATTTATTTAAAACTTCAGCATTTTAGAATTCAAGGCACCTTCAAGTTAGTTAAGGGAAGGCTCAGCTGATATAACAAATAAAACAAGTTTAGTGGCTTAGAGAAAATAAACATTTTTTGCATGTTACAGTCTGAGGTGAGCATCATAGGTTGGCATACAGCTATGCTCCAGCCAATCCTTTAGAGAACTGGCTTATTTCTACTTTGTTTCTGGGCGAAACCCTAAGCCATTGTCCTCAACAGCTTCACTGAAGATGGGTTCAGGTACTTTCTTCCAGCTTGTGAAGTGATCCTGGATATAGGGTCTCCGTGCAAGGTTTTACAGGCTAGGCCAGAAGTAATTATGTGTCACTTCTGCTGACATTTCATTAGTAAGAACTCAATCACTAAGCTGCACCTGTCTACAAGGGGCACTGGGAAATAAAGTCCTCGTTAGGCAGTCATGTCAGAAAAAAAGACAGATTTGGGGCAACTAGTGGTGTCTTCCACAGTTAACCAGACCAAAACTGCAGATTACTGATGAGAAAACTGAGACTAGAAAGACTATTACTTGCCACCTATATAGCCTCAGATATGTAAATCCTACCACATACCCCTTTTGTGGTCTTGAACATATAACTCTGTCACTTTTCACCTGTTCCACAGTAGAGAAAATAACCTCTACCTTTATTTCAACTTGAATAACTAACTTCTTCGCGTCTATGTGACCTTGGGCACAAAACCTCTACCAGTTAATACCTTTGTGACCTTGGACATGTAATTGCTACCACTTGCCATCTGTCTGACCTTGAACACTTAACTTTCACCACTTATTACTTATGTCACCTTGAACCCTACCTGATACCACTTACCACCTATTTTTCTTATCTCTACTTCATAGGGTTGTATTAGTCAACATAATTGACATAAAGACTAGGACAATGATGAACACATCTTTCTCAATAAATGTAAGCTGCTCTTGCTATTACTATTATTACTCCTCATGTTACTGTTACTTTTGCTACCTAGTTAACAGAAAACTACATAAACATTATAATTAATCTTTTATTAATCACATAGAGGAATGTTTTAGGGCCTCTAGATTACTAATATGAATCTTAGTTATTGCTAAGCTTTTAGACATGCTCTTGAATAAAAGGTTGTAATCAATATAATGTCGCCCAAATCAACATTTAATATACACACTTCAATATTATGTAGTAGCTATAGCTTCAGACTAAAAGGAATAGTAACATATTTTTGTATTCTGGTGCTGTTTGTCAGTTATGTAATCCTGTGACTTGTTTATTGAATGTTGCTCCTGTGGGGGAAATTAAAATGTCAAAAGTGGGATAATTTATTGTGAATATATTCTCAGAGTTAAATCAACTGTTAGTGTATTTTATCCACTGTTTTGTTATGTTAACATCCCAGAGAACCTAAGTGATCTTAATGATTATTTACTCAATAAATAGACTATTTAGTTAGAAACAGAAGTCTAGAAACTAAAAACTCCAAGTAGTAGATTTCCACAGTTTTCTAAAATGAAATTACATCAATTTGTAAATAGGTCTTTACATGCAAATTTCCTGTCCCTTTCTTCATGCAGCAAAATAACTTGGACAGATGGAGTTCTTATGAACTAAACAGAGTAAACAGATTACTGTCAAAGTCAGAATTAGTTTTTCTATATCTTACAGACATCACACAAAAATTTTTAAACAGCTTCCATTTATGCTCTAGCTTGCTTTCTGTTTTCTCTAAATCAGTCACAAGTTCACATTTATGTTATTAATATTTTCCTTTAGAAGCGTGTTGATACTCGTTACCTTAAATGAGAGCTCATCTTATTGGCCTCATATACAGTATGATTTTCAAATAGAGCATCTAGCTGTAAACGTCCATGTTTTGATGTATATTTTAAACCCTAGCAATAATTCAAAGTAATTTCCACCGAATACAGAAGATGATTGATATTTGTAAATTACGCACTTACATGCACGCATGCACACACACATGCACAAGGATTTAGTGCTTTTGATTCATCACATATGTGATAAATAACTGTATTTATTCTGTTGAAAATGGACCTGAAAAGAAAATGAACTGGAAATAGAAAGTAAAGAAGTCTCACAAAATGACTGCTTATGAAATAGAAGCGTGGGCTACGTTAAAACCAAGCAGTTAAATTCACCTATGGCATGACTATGTCATATGCAAGATCACTATGTATTTTACCTAAAAATGTGAAAATATAGGTCATGAAATTATTTCAGTGAGTACTCTAGGGAGAATTAATTTTATAGCTCTATAAGTGCAAAAATTTAGAGCTGTTTTATGAAATTGATAAGGGTGTGAAGAACTTTCTTTTTCCATTTAGTTAATGGAAATTTTATGAAGGAAATTATATGCTATAATAATGTTTAAGAATTTGGAGAATCTTCACAGCTTCAGCATATGCCTCCTGGAATGGCAATATTTATTTAGCAAAGAGATAATCATTGCCTACTGGTCTCTCACTCACTTAATACATATGAGTCAATCTGCAAGCCTGGATATACGGATTGTGTTCTGGATTTTACCGGAGTAGCACCAACATAAAAATGTAGCTTAAGGTCAGTTATTTCTGAATATGTTAGTTTATATTCATGGTTATAGCTTTTTAAATCAATTTCCAAATTAATTTTTGAATATAGTAAAAGAAAAAATGGCACTACAATTAAAAGTAAACAATAGTATTCAATTACACAATAAGAAATAACTTTCCATGTCTCTTTTAGAGATATTCCATAGGAATACATGAGAGTCATTTTCTTTTTTTTAATGTTAGTTAGGGTATGTTTACTGGACACTAATATCCTACAATCAGTCAAAACTGTCCTGACCAGCATCTCATTTTATTTCAATTCTTTACAGTGTGCGGATACTAACAAGTTTTGCCACTGGGGGTCAGTATTTACCTATATTTTGAAAAAAAAATCAAAAGCGAAGTGATGTAACTGGATAATTTGTGGTGCGTGGTGTACAGTTTAAAGAAATATTGCTGCAGGAAAAGTCTAAATTTAGATAGACGTTCCTAAAGACTAAAATACCATCCTTGGTAAATTAAGTGATTCCGTAGAGCTACTGATTTTTCTCGAGATTTTATTCAGAGATAACTAAATCGTGATTATGTCCAAAATAACCATGTATGTATTTTAGGATGCTTTGCCAATTTGAGGAAGTTTATAGGCTGGATGCTTTCCAGGGCCCCAGGGAATAATGGAGGAGACAGGATGCAGTGGAATAGATGGAACAGGGTCGATGACTCAGGAAGGAGAGCTAGGTTCCGATCTGGCTCTATCATTCACTGTCTGGGGACATGATCTAGTCCCTTACTCTCCAGTTTTCCCCTTTGTAAAATGAAGGTGGCAGGTTTCATGATTTCAGTAGTCCCTTGTCATCCTATCTTTCTAAGAGTACCTTTCATTAACTGTTAGATTGTAAAGTTTTTGGATGAAAGGGAATGAAAATGTTTTTACTCTTTTGTCGCCATAATAGACAAATATTAAGACAGCAACAACAAAAGTATTTTTTTTTTGGTTGCATAAAATATTTTATGACAACATAATCAAATGACTATTACTGCAAGGTATTCTTTTGTAGTGAATGATGTAAGACACAAGGGGGAATCAGTACCCTGGAAAGTTCTTACAACATTTTAGAACAAGTTAATGTGTTTTTGATCACTTCTGCTTAATAAGTTATTATTGGACTGGTGCTTTTCCCTGACTTATCTGGTTCTGATTGATCCGTAGGAATAATGATTCCCGGACTAGGAGCTGCTGGATTCTCTTCCTTTAACTTTTGGCCAAGAAAGATTCACTCCCAGATGAATGCTTACCCTTCATTTTCTAGCCTGGGGCTATTTCATTCTCTAGCACTAGTTCTAAGCCAGGTGTCCCTGATCTTGTGCCTCAGATCTGCCAGTGATAAACAATATTTGTCTGTGGTGCCAGGGAGTAAAACTCAAGCAGAAAGCCACAGTTTTCATAGCTTAAATGGTTTGAGTTAGAGTTCAGGACTGCCAGCCAGCTGGAAATTGAATAGGAAAATACTTGAAAAAGAGGAACGACCCAAAATCTGCGTATAAACTTCTCTCACATCGTTGGATAAACCAGAACTGTGCATGCACAGTGGAGATTCCAAGGAATATAGAAAGAAAACCTGCTTGTAGGCTGAAAGTGCTAACCAAAGATTTGAATTTCTGCCCAGCACAAGGATCGTGGGAATTGACACTTAAATATTTCCAAATGAGATTTGCTTTTAATTGAAACCCCAGAAGGGCTATGACTTAGGAATAATGATTATTTCCTCAGGACTAGGCATTCTTCCTAAGACTAAGGCTAAACTGAAACAAATCCTCCCCAAGAAATTATAAACTCAAGCCCACACAAGTTGAAGATACATAGTAATTTAGTTATTTACTAACCACAAATCAGCACTCTTTAGAGGAAGATTCCAGAATCCAGAGTCTAGTTTTTACAATCCATAATGCATAGCATAAAACCAAAAGTTACTACACATGGGAAAAAAAAAAAACAGGAAAATGTGGCTGATTTTTAAAAGTAAAAGTACACAATTGAAACATTCTTGGAGATGATAGAATTAGAAGACAAAGATTTAAAATTCAGCTATTATAGGCATGTTCAAGGATGTAAAGGAAATGATGCTGAAGAGATGAAGAATCTGAGCAGAGAAATGGATGTTATAAGAAAGAAAAAAAATAAGAATTCTACTTAAAAATATGTTACTTGAAATGTAATATTACTTGAAAATTTAATGGTGAGATTTAATAGCAGATAGAAGATGGCAGAAGAAAATGTTGGTCAGTGAATTTGAAGACAAATTAATAGAAATCATATAATCTGAAGAATAGAGAGAAAAATAATTTAAAAAATGAATAGAACCTCAGTGCATTGTAGGACTATATCATACTAATATGTGTAACTGGAATATACAAAGAAAAAGCACAAGATATGAATAAGAGCATTATTCAAAGAAATGATAGCTAGACTGGGCATGGTGGCTCCATGCCTGTAATCCCAAAGCTTTGGGAGGCCAAGGTGGTAGGACTGCTTGAGACCAGGAGTTCTAGACTGGCCCAGGCAATATAATGATACCTAATCTCTTAAAGAAAAAAAAAAGAAAGAAAGAAAATTAGCCAGATGTTGTGGCATGAACCTGTAGTTCTAGCTACCCAGGAGTCTGAGGTGGGAGAATACCTTGTGCCTGGCAAGAAGTTTGAGGCTGCAATGATCACACCATTGCTCTCCAGCCTGGGCAACAGAGTGAGACCCTATCTTGAAAAAAGGTTAAAAGAAATTTTTTAAAAACAGAAATGATGGCTAAATTTCTCAAGATTTGGTGAATAAACTCCAACCTAGAGAAACATGTACCTTAAGCATCATAAAGATATTATATACACATAACACTAGGAACATCACAGTCAAATGACTGAAACCCAAAAGTAAAGAAAGAAACCTTGGGAGCAGTCTGGAGTAGGGGTTAGATAAAGTTCGTAAGTGTGAAAAATAATACAAAATGCACCATCTTCTCATGAGAAGCACTTAGAAAAGCATATAACAATTTTTGTCAATTTATTCTTCATAATTAGGCCATCTGCACTGATGACAGAGCTTGAATGCTGTGGAAGTCTTAAGATTTGGAACATGATGATTTCTGTTTTGTAGCTTTTCTAACATTGCCTCCCTTCCATGTATTTGTTGAGAGCAATTTTACTTCCTAAACTCCACTTCATACTTCTCCTTGGATATGAAATCATTCCCCTTCTCAAAAGTTAAACTAAAATGAACCTTGCGTACACTGGTATTCCTAAAAAGTCAAAACCAGAACGTAAACATTGTTTCTTTAAGATATATGCCTCAATTATTTGTCCTCATCTTTTAAATTTTATTTTATCTTAATGTACCTTTGCAGTTTTTCTTTTGACAGATAATGGAAAATGAGAGAGAGGGAGGAGGGAAGGAGAAAGGAGCACAAGCCTGCATTTACTGAGCAGAGAAGCAGCACCAAAATAACTTCCACTATTGTATTCTTTTCCACCTCCAGCAAAGGTGGTATAGTTTCAGACTGGGAACAATTTGTCTCCTTCTGCTTCAAATGACTCTCTTGCTTTAACTAACATTGTGGGTAGGGGGAGTGGACACGATCTGTTCCAAATGTTCTTGGGCAGAATAACAGAGTTTAGGTTAAATGAACCTAAGAATGCACACAGCATCATTCTGCATTTCGCATATTAAACAACAACCAAAACAAAAAAGCAGATTATTTTTTATAGCTTCACATGCCTCTCCTCTTTGCCAGTGGTTTTCCCAGTAGCTCTCAAGCTATTTTTAAACACTAAAAAAAATAACAAAGCACTGACACCTTTTCTGAGGACAGATGAGCCTTTAATCTTTCATAACACACCAGTGAATTTAGTTGGGACATAGCTTTTGGTATAAGTTGTGTGTGATTTGTGTTGCTAGGTTATAAAAATGTCTATGGCCCAGTCAATTTTTCCATTTTTTTGGAGAATGGAACCCTGCAGTAGTTGGGGTAGTTATTCTACAGCCATGCTCCTTTTGTAGACATTTTGTGGCCCTTAATATATTGTCTTAGATTTAGGCAACAACCCATCTATGGAAAAATCTCCATAGCAAGAGGCACCAAATTACAATGATAGGCTAAAACAACCCCAGAGAGTGTGGAAACACCAACACCCTGCCCCCCATCCCCAAACTATGTGGCTGATATACAATCCTCTGGGAAATGAGCTGAGAAAACCACCATAACATGTAATAAATTCTCAGTGAATGAATGGATAACCCAATATGTAACACTACAGAAGTAGTTATATCTGAGAAATATTTAATAAATTTACTTGTGGAGACACCTTACCTTTTTAAAATTCCGAACAGACATTTTTATGGAGGTAAAATACACATAACATAAAACTTAATATTTCCCCCAATTTTAAGTGTACAATCCAGTGGTATTAATTACATTCACAATGATGTGTAACCGTCACCACTATCCACTTCCAGAGCTTTGTATTCTGTACCTATTAAACAATGACTCTCCATTCACCCCTCTCCCCACCCCTGGTAACTTCTGTTTCTAGTCTATGGATTTGCCTATTCCAGGTACCTCATGTAGGTGAATAATATAATATTTGTCATTTTGAGGCTGGTTTTTTGAAACTGCATATGCTTTCCAGGTTTGCCCTTATTAGGGCATTATCAGAATTTCATTTCCTTTTAAGCCTGAATAATATTCCATTGAATGTTATTGTATATTAATATATACACCACAATTTGTTTGTCTTGTTGTCTGCTGATGTATATTTGGGTTGTTCCACCTTTTAGCTATCGTAAATAATGTTGCTGTGTATACTGGCATACAAGTATCTGTCTGGGTCTGTTCTGCCAGTTGTTTTGTGTAAATCTTAGAAGTGTAATTGCATGATCATGTGGTAATTTTAGGTTTAACTTTTTGAGGAATCTCCATATTGTCTTCCATAGTGGCTGTACTATTTACATTCCCACCAGCAGTGCAGAGGGATCCCAGATTCAGGAAGATATTTTACTTTTTAAATCCCACCTCTCCCTCTGTGTGTATCAAGCATTTACTGAACATGTATAATCAACAAGATGTCAGAGTGAGTCAAGGACAAATGAGGCATTGTTAAACTTGTGTTCTTTGAATTGAAAAAAAAGGTCCTGATAAGAGTTTGGTAGTTCAAAATTAAAATCTGATGTTCATTGATTTATATAAAAGTATGTATTGCTTATCAGTTTAAGTTATTTACATTAATAGGGTATTTGCTTTGCTTTATTCCTGTGCATATTATTTTTAGATCCTGGCAATATCAAAAAATGAGTACATTAATAAATATTCATGTTGGCTACAGTCAACTGAATGCAAATATTGTAACTTATTTTAGTCTGCCCAATATTTAATAATACTAGAACAGGCAAAAACAAGATAGTTATTATAACCACAATTATTTTTAAATGCTTACTAGGTGGTAAAAACTGGGTTAAGTGATTTACATACATTATCCATGAATTAGGAACTATTATATTCATGCTAGGAATAAAGAAACTGAGACTTGAAGACACTGGGGAAATTTGTCCAAGGTCACATCGTTAATATATGCTAGAGTTTACTCATACCAACTCATCCTAGTCAGATGAGTTTTCTAGGGATGCTATAATAAAGTACCACAAAATAGGTGGCTGAGAACAGAAATTTATTTTTTCACATTTTCAGAGGTCAGAAGTCCAAAGTCAATTGTTGGCAGTGTTGGCTCTTTTTGGAGACCCATTCCAAGCATCTCTCCTCGTTTCTGGTGTCTGCCAGCAAGCCTTGGATTGCAGATGTGTCACTCTAATCTCTGCCTCCATCTTCATATCACCTTCTTCTGTGTCTCTGAGTCTCCCCATCTCCTTCTCTATTCTCTTATAAGAATATCAGTCATACGGTAGAGAGCCCACCCTAATCCAGGATAATCTCATCTTGAGAATTTTAACTAAATTATGTCTACAAAGACCTTATTTCTAAATAAAGTCATATTCATAGGTAGCAGGGTAGGACTTGGACATAACTTTTTTTTGGAGGGGGGGCACTGTCAACCCACTATACCTCTCCTCCTCACTCTTATCATATCTTCATTTAAATGCCATTACAAAAAGAGCTTCCCTGACCACGCTATAAAAAGTAAACTCTCATGCCCTACTTAGTAACAAACCTCCTCACTCTGTGTCTACTTATAGCTTGCTATGGCCTAACACAACTGCATGTTACAATTCAATTATAGCTCCACTGCTAACCAACATAATCTTTCAGTATCCCCTCTTCAATTTGTTGAGGGAGAAAAAAATCTAATTTATACATGTATCAGTTTTTTTCCTGGCCATGACTCATGTACAAACAGGTAGATTGGCTACCCTGATATCAGGTACTCACTCTTGATCCAATTCCAGTGACTGGAAGTATGGATTTGTATGAGGAAACCAGGGTCATGTAGGTTTATAACAGAGAAATTCTCTTAGCAGAAGAACTAGGCATGTATACTATTATAGTTATTTAACTTTTTTTTTCCTTGAGATAGGGTCTTGCTCTGTCACCCAGGCTGGAGTGCATTGGCATGAACACCGCCCACTGCAGCCTTAACCTCCTGGGCTTAAGTGATCCTCCCACCTCAGTGCCCCCACCCCCACCCCCCTGCTAGTAGCTGGGACTACGGGCACATGCCACCACACCTGACTAAGTTTCTAATTTTTGGAGAGGGGTCTTGCCATGTTGCTCAGGCTGGTCTTGGACTCCTGGGCTCAAGCAACCATCCCGCCTTGGCCTCCCAAAATGTTGGGGTTACAGGTGTGAGCCACCGTACTCAGCCTTGTTTTGACTTCTTTAGTGAAGTCTAGTTTAAATTAACTACAAAATGAGATGAAAAGATTTATCATTTTTCTTATTTAACAGGTTACAATAAATTCCTTCCTCTCTCTGTTCCCCCATCCCTCCTTTCCTTCCTTCCTGCCTTTATAGATATGTACACACACACCCACACACACACACACACACACACGCACACCCACCCACACACATACATACAGTCTGTAAAGTTGCAGTTAGTGAATTTTAGTTTTTCAGAGTTAACCATGCAACAAACCAATGTTGTGGTCTCTAGTGTTTACTCGGCTGTTTGGAGGCTGGTTTCATCTTATTTATTTTTTTTGTATTTGTGTTATCTTTCTTCATCAGAAAATATTTGGGGATAGCACAACAGAAAGAATGTTTGGAGACCAGAAACTTAGATTTTCTGACTACCACCAATTAGCTGTGTCTGAGTTATATTTATATCTGATAAATATTTACATTTAATATCAAGAGGAGGGAAATTTGATGAGTCTAATATGCAAAATGTATGTTTATAAAATTGGTCAATTGCTCCAATGTGAGCCACTGTGGGTCCAAACTTTTGAGTAGCAATCCAAAAGTGAATTAATTTTTAGTCACATAATTTATAACTTCTAGAAAATTAAGGAGAAATTTTGGCTTCAAAGAAGAATAACATTTTTTTGTCTTTCGACTGATATGAAGAAACTATTCTTTCCATGAGTCCTCATGGAGAGGGCACTATATAAATGCAATAAAACGCTCCTTAGTTACATCCTGAAATTAACTACTGTAGTGGTATCTGTAATGATTAAGGGAATGGCATCTTAAATTGGGTTCAAATTTTCCTACCACCATTTACAAGATGAATGGGCTTGAGAAAATTAATCTTTGTTGGTTTAGTTTCCTCATTGTTAAAATATTGAAAACAGTAGGGTATAACTTAACTTTTTTTTCTTGTGAAGAGTAAATGAAATCTTATGCACATGATTCTTTTTTTGTTTTTGTTGTTGTTATTGTTGTTGTTTTTGAGATGGAGTCTTGCTCTGTTGCTAGGCTGGAGTGGTACAGTGGGTGCGATGTTGGCTCACTGCAGCCTCTGCCTCCCGGGTTCAAGTGATTCTCCTGCCTCAGCCTCCTGAGTAGCTGAGACTCTAGGCATCTGCCACTATGCCAAGCTAATTTTTGTATTTTTAGTAGAGATGGGGTTTCACCCATGTTGGCCAGGATGGTCTTGATCTGCTGACCTCGTGATCCACCTGCCTTGGCCTCTCAAAGTGCTGGAATTACGGGCGTGAGCCATCGCTCCTGGCCTGTAATATGATTCCTAGAATGGTGCTGGGCACATAGTCAACACAAAATATTAAGCTATCACTGTTACTGAAATACAATTTATTATTTTTAAAAATTGTAAAAAAAATAATGATGGCCTAATGTCCAGTTGAATTTCTCTCACAGTAAGTTTTTGGGCAAGCCAAAAGTTTCAGAGTTCTTTGACGATCATACTTAACCCAATGAGATATTTCATAGTAGATGATTGAGTTTATCTGTTCTTCAGATAAGAATTTACCTATTCAGATAATCATCTATAAATAGTTTCATTCAACATAGTTTGTGAGAAGTATTGATCAATATTGATTTTGTGGTTATACTCTGACGAGTACTTGGAGTACAGCCATTCTGAGTTGTTGATTAAGTGTAAAACTCATGTTTGATATTTGAAAGGAATAAAAAAAGATTTTAAAGCGAGAAATTTGATAAAGACACATCTTAATAGAAACCCTCTTTTTCTGCATGGAGACGGGCTGAGGCTACCTGTGGGAAATATTAATGTTATTGTTAAAATGTAATCTGAGGCTTGACCCAGTATCTAAATGAATGTGCAATTGAAACTCACAAATTTTAAATCAGAGAGCAGAGGTGCAGTAATTTTACCTTGGAAAGTTTTGAAAGCAGGTGTAAACAAATGCTCACCTCAGCCATAAATAAAAGCTCAGTGAAATATTTATGAATGTTTAACCTTGAGCAATATTAGTTTCTTGTAGGTGCTCCAAATGTATGCCAAAGTAACTGAATGCATTTAATGTATTGTGCAGATTTATTGATTAAGGGCCATTTAAGAGTTAGAGAATATATATCGAAAACAATCATTTTAGTTACAGAATATTTTATGGTACAATTTATGTTTGAAATTACTTTGGTGTCTATCTGTAGAAGATTGTTGGAAGGCAATAGTGAAATCAAGATGTGGCGGTTGATTTTATATGTTAAGTTAACAGGGCTAAGGAATGCCCAGACAGCTGGTAAAACATTATTTCTTGGTGTTAATATGAAGGAATTTTTGGAAGATACTAGCATTTGATTAAGTAGACTAAGAAAGTGGCCCACACCAATGTGGATGGGCATAATCCAATCCATTGAAAGTCCAAACAAAATTAAAAAATAGAGAAAGGACAAATTTACTCTACTTGAACAGGGTCATCCATCTTCTCCTGTCTACAAGCATTGGCTCTCCTCATTCTTGGGCCTTAGATTCGAACCATAACTTACACCATCAGATCCCTGGTTCTCAGGTCTTCAGGCTTGGTCTGAAACTATACCACTGGCTTTCATGGCCTACCAGCTTGCAGATGGCAGATAGTGGGACATCTTAGCCTCCATAATTGTGCAACCCAATTCCTAATAAATTAATATATTCCTCTATATCTATAGGTATCCTATATGGTCTGTTTCTCTGGAGAACCCTAATATACAGAGATAAATTAGGCTGCTATAGCAGGAGTATAGGTGAGATGCTTATGGCTGAAGGTGAATCCGTTCAAGGATTTGTGAAAGCTCCTAATAGGAGACCCACATGATTCATACCCAATCTTAATATTCATATCTGCAGGTTTAGCTAATTCTGCCAAGGCATATGGGGAATAAAAGTTAAATACAGTTAAAAAGATATTTTATATTTTAGCAGTGGATATATGCCTTGACAGAAGAAATGTACATTTTAAAACAAACCATACATACCTTTCCAGGGAACTGAACAGGAATCAGAAAGAAAAATTTTCAGTGATATGAGCTAGGTGACAGTTCCTCTGTAGTTGACACAGATAAGAATGGCTAAACTAGCCCTCTTTTTTGCTAATTCTATCTCTGAATGCTGAAGATATAAAAGTCCACAAGACCCTGAAAGTGAATAGATGATTCCTCTGAAGTCCAAGTCTCTTTCTGGAAAATAATGTAAGTTAAAAAAAAAACAAAACATGTTCTTTGAAGGTCACATTTTAGGGAATCTATTATACTAAAATTAGGAAACTTCTGAATCCATATATTTATAGTGACAACCTGGCAATATTAAGAGGTATTGCGAATACAGATCACTCTCTCAAAGCAGATGAGGTCAGGTGTGCAAAAATATTAATTTTAAATTTAGAAGTTTATCAAGAACTATGAAGGATCTGAGATTTTTATTCTACCTGTAAAGTAACAAGTTAGCTTGCCACTGTTTCACGGATGTCACCAGCAGACATGGGATTTTATTGTTGTTCAAAGACAAAGGATTGTGTTACCCTTGGCACAGCAGGTAGCATGAATTTCAAGTTTCATTTGATCCCCTTGCTCTTACCCACACTAAGCCCCACAGGAGCAATGTATAGATGGGTCAAGGTGGATGCTGTGCCCACTGTGTTAGTATCAAAGCTGAGAAACCTCATGCTTAGGAAACCCCAATGTATTATAAGATGGCTGAAAGCAAACTTGACCAGTCTTTGTTCTGAAAGGAGACATTATTTTTATTATATTGCACAGAAAACAGACCTGCCCTCTGCCTCAGAGGTAGATAATATCTCCATCTTCCATGGGTCCTTGCTATCCAAACATCCTTCAAAAGATAGTCCAGAAACATATCTGCTAGTAACACTGCTTACAAGACATAGGGAAATATGAGAAACTCATGGAGAATTTTATTCCAACAGTGTTCAGAAAGAAAGCCACACAAAGAGTATTCAAACATAATTTTAAGTATGGTAAACTTGTCTGCATTGCAAAAAATTTATCATTGTAAAAAAATGTATAGTCACCAATAGCTTGCAGCACACGTATATCCTATTTAAGTACCTAAGTGGAAAAACTATTTTATATATGATGTAGCGAGTCTAAATTGGGCTCTCCCAAATTGCTCAACCAAAAACAGACAAAGTGTTCTTATTTGCACCCTCAGCAAGGGAACAAGCTCTCTTCATCCATTGGGGTTGTAATAGTAAAATACCTGAGACTAGGTAATCTATATAAAATATAATTTTATGCTGGAGTTCTGGAGGTTTGGAAGTCTACAATCAAGACACCAGCAAGGCTGGTGTCTGGTAAGGACCTGGTCTCTGCTTCCAAGATGGCGTACTGTTGTTGCTGTATCTTCTGGAGGGAAGGAATGGCGCATCATCACGTAAGAAACAGTGGAAGAGCAGGAGAGGCTAACTCTCCCTGAAGCCTGTTTTAGGAAGCCATTAATCAATTTATGAGGTCTCTGCCCTTTTGACTTAATTACTACTCAAAAGGCCCCTCCTCTTAAAACTGCTGCATTGGGAATTACATTTTGACATGAATTTGGAGGGGACACCATCATTCAAACCATAATGCAATCCCAGCCAACCTTCTTGTGAGAATTCCATTCTGTCCCTTCTAACCATGTCCATCTCTTCTACTTGGAGTTTTACTATATATAGCTAGATTAAAGGTCCTGTTACCTGTGGGGAATAGTGAGGAGGCTACAAATGGAGACAACACGTGTTTTAAAATTCCTACCATATATCATATTGAGACAATTTACAAGGTTATTGGAAATGATATACAGGAAACCAAAACAGTAGAAATTTTCCAGAATTATAACTCGAAGTCTTTTCATTGAGCTCAGAAAAGACACTTCAGCTGTTTGTAACATATGGTAAATACTGTTAAGAATAGAATAAGTAGCTATAGATTTCTTACTGTGAATCTCTGTATTGTAGCTAATAGCAGATTTTTCAGAATTAATCATGCATTAAAATTAAGTTCCATGATGACTCTTGGTGTTTACTCAGCTATTTGGAGTGATGTTTAGTCTTGCTATTCTTTTTCTCCACTTTTTAGCACTGCATTACATAAATTATAATTATTGCTTCCTCATTTCATCTTCCTGTCTATGTGACTTGACCACTGAGCTAATGTCACACAGTTTGGACTTTTTGGTATAAAGTAACTCAAATTAAAATTTAAATTTTTGGACAGGCGCTGTGGGTAATGCCTGTAATTCCAGGATTTGGGGAGGCAAAGGCAGGAGAATCGTTTGAGGCCAGGAGTTCAAGACATGCTTGGGCAATATAGCAAGACCTTGTCTCAAGTAAAAATACCAAAAATTACCCAGACTACAGGCATGTGCCTGTAGTCCCAGCTACTATGGAGGCTGAGGAGGGAGAGTTACTTGAGCCCAGGAGTTCAAGCTTGCGGTGAGTTATGATTGTGCCATGGCACTCCAGCCTGGGCAACAGAGTGAGACCTTATCTCAAAAAAAAAAAAAACATTAAATTTCTGTAAATTAATGAAATATGATTGGATAAAGAAATGGAATTACTATATTTTTGAAGGCTAACATGAAAGCTGTGGAAAGACACAATAATGGAAGTCACTAAAAAGAAATTTCTCTCAAATTAGGATTAGGTGAGCCAGATGTATATAATTATAAATAAAATAATGGAAAACATTTAAAAAAGAGTTCACACATATTACTTACAACTAACTTTAAGTTGTGTTCTATGTTTAAAGGAGTATATACAGAAAACTACAGATTTTTAAAAGTTTGTATATGTTTATCAAAATAAGGCACTAAACTATAGTCAGCAGATCTATACATGGGATCTAAGCCTTAGTCAGATATCACAAGTTTGGCAAAAGAATAACTCTATGTATTGATTCATCAATCTGTTGCCTATCATCTGTTTTTATGTCATAATATTTCTATCTGTGTTTTTTAATTGCCCATTTTAGCCAACATTTTCAAGTAAGTGACAAATCTCAGTGACATAATGTATGGGGGCTTCCTCTCCAGAGGTGGTAGCTGCTTGCATGGATGCTCTCCTGCTCCTTCAGAGGTTTTTGCATATGCCTATTCTAAGTCAGTCTGTGCTGATTATAAAACTTAATCCATTAAAGATAATTTAATTTCCCCTGAATTTTTCAGGAGAGAGAGAGCCCCTTCACATACAGGTGGTCAAACTGGGTAGGTGTATAGTTGTTTGTTTTTATTAGTTTGCTTTTGTTTTTTTCACTTATGATTGAGTTATGAGCATTTACTCCTAGCATTAAGTCTTAGAAAAATGTGATTTTGATGGGCATTGTATGGCATTTCATCAAATATAGGCTGTTTTAAATTTACTTTAGTGCCCATATTTGTACATTTAGTTTACTGATATGGTTTCATTCTGTGTCCCCACCCAAATCTCATCATGTAGCTCCCATAATTCCCACGTGTTGTGGAAGGGACCCAGTGGGAGATGATTGAATCATGAGGGTGAGTCTTTCCTGTATTGTTCTCGTGACAGTGAAGGGGTCTCATGAGATCATAGTCTTAAAAATGAGAGTTTCCCTGCACAAGCTCTCTCTTTGCCTGCTGCCATCCATATAAGATGTGACTTGGTGCTCCTTGCCTTCCACCATGATTATGAGGCCTACCCAGCCATATGGAACTGTAAGTACAATAAACCTCTTTCTTTTGTAAATTGCCGAGTCCAGAAAGAAAGTCCAGTCTTTATCAGCAGTGTGAAAATGGACTAATACAGTTATCAAACATTTTTAATTCTAATAATTTAAACTTGGCAGAGATCTGCTATGATAATACTTTGTGCTTATTGTGCAATTTATCCTTTGGATAAATTACTAGAAGTGGAACTTCTATATAAAAAAGTATGAACAATTCCAAGGCTTTGCTATCTGTAGCTAAAGTACTTTACAGAACTTATTCCAATTTACATTCCCTTCAGCTAACTTACTGCATCCTATTTAACAGCACACCAGCATGGCACATGGATACATATGTAACAAACCTGCACATTGTGCACATGTACCCTAAAACTTAAAGTAGAATAAAAAAACAACAAATATTGACATTTTAAGTTTTATCAAATCGCTAGGAAAAAATAGTATTGTGCTACTTTAATGCATATTTGGTTCCAAGGGGGACATATCCCCATATGTTTATTGATCAGTTTTTGTTTCTTTTTTGTGAGTTGACTGAACTCAGCACATCCTTCCAAGAGATATTAATTGTGGTTGATCTTATTTGCTACAAATACTTTACCCACCTTGTTTACTTTTTAATTTTGTCTGTGGTGTCTTCAGGTGCACAATACACCAACAAAACTAGAATTATAAAAATTTTATTGCTACCATTAAGTATCTTTATTTATTTATTTTTATTTTTTATTATTGTGCTTTAAGTTTTAGGGTACATGTGCACAATGTGCAGGTTTGTTACATATGTATCCATGTGCCATGTTGGTGCACTGAGAAAACATTTAAATGATTAAAGGGCATCCTTGTAACTAAGAGTAAATACATCAAAAAATTACTTGATTAGAGTTTATGAGTTTTAAATCCTCTCATTAAAAAGTTGAAAAAAAGAATGACATTATGGCTTTGCTATAATAAGATGTTGCTTTTATAATGTATAATATGGTGACTCGCTTGAAAAATAAACTCAAGAGAATAAATTTATTTATTTATTTTGTCATTTACTCATCCAGGCAAATCCCAAATGGTGAAGTTGCAATAATATTATTGGTATGGGGTTGGAATACATCTTTTAGCTGTCTGTGTGATTTTCTGAAAGGTAATGTTTCTTTAGAGAAGGACATATTAAAAACATTTTTCCAAAGAAGAAAAAAAAAGAAAAAATATTGTAGCATTTCATATACAGCTAAATGAAGTGTGATATATATTTTCCAATTATCTAAAAGTAAATCTCAGCAAAAATGCAATCTTTCATTACAAGAACAAAATGTGAAATATAATTTGTGTATGTGTGTGTGAGCGTGTGTAGTGTTATACAGAGCAAAGTATATATATTTTAATATGCTTTAAAGGCTGAAGACATTTTTAAAGCATCAACCATAGAAATGAAATTAATTGAAAAAAAGAGATAGACTGAAACTAGAAGAGGAATTAAAATAATCACTGAAAGCTACTAAAATTTTAATACAGCAGGTTTTTTTAAAAAAAAATTGTTAATTTTTGTGTGTACATAGTAGGTGTATATATTTGTGGGGTATGTAAGATATTTTAATAAAGGCATGCAATGTGAAATAATCACATCATGGAGAATGGGGTATTCATCCCCTCAATTCTGTGTGTTACAAGCAATCCTACTACACTCTTTCAGTTGTTTTTAAATGTACAAGTAAGTTATTATTGACTGTAGTCACCATCTTGTGCAATCAAACAGTATGCCTTGTTCATTCTTTCTATTTTTTTTTTTTTTTTTTTTTTTGAGACGGAGTCTCGCTCTGTCGCCTGGGCTGGGGTGCAGTGGCGCAATCTCGGCTCACTGCAAGCTCCGCCTCCCGGGTTCACGCCTTTCTATTTTTTTGTACCCATTCACTACACCCACTTCCTCCCCCTCCCCCCACTACTCTTCCCAGCCTCTGGTAATCATCCTTCTACTTTCTATGTCCATGAGTTCAATTGTTTTGATTTTTAGATCCTACCAATAAGTGAGAACATGTGACATTTGTCTTTCTGTGGTTGCCTGATTTCACTTAACGTAATGATCTCCAGTTCCATCCATGTTGTTGAAAATGACTGGATGTCATTCTTTTTTATGGCTGACTAGTACTCAGTTGTGTGTAAGTACCGCATTTTCAACATCCATTCATCTGTTGACGGACATTTAGGTTGCTTCTAAATCTTAGCTATTGTGAACAGTGCTACAACAAACAAGGGAGTGCAGATATCTCTTCAATATACTGATTTCCTTTCTTTTGGGTATGTATCCAGCAGTGGGATTGCTGGATCATATGGTATCTATTTTTACTTTTTTGTGAGAAAGCTTCAAGCTGTTCTCCACAGTGGTTGTACTAATTTATATTTCCACCAACAGTGTATAAGGGTTCCCTTTTCTTCACATCCTCACCAGCATTTGTTATTGCCTGTAGTTTGGATATAAGCCATTTTAACCTGGAGTGAGATGATATCTCATTGCAGTTTTGATTTGCATTTCTCTGATGATCAATGATATTGAGCACCTTTTCATATATTTGTTTGTCATTTGTAAGTCTTCTTTTGAGAAATGTCTGTTCAAATCTTTTGCCTATGTTCTGATGAGATTACAAGATTTTTTCTCCTGTAAAGTTGTTCGAGCTCCTTATATATTCTGGTTATTAATCTCTTGTCCAGATGGGTAGTTTGCAAATACTCTCTCCCATTCTGTAGGTTGTCTCTTCACTGTCATGATTGTTTTCTTTGCTGTGCAGAAGCTTTTTAACTTGATGTGAGCCCATTTGTCCATGTTTACTTTGGTTGCCTTTGTTTGTGGGGTATTATTCAAGAACTTTTTGCCCAAACAAATGTCCTGGAGCTTTTCCCCAATTTTTTCCTGTAGTGGTTTCATAGTTTTATGTCTTAGATTTAAGTCTTTAATCCATTTTGATTTGGTTTTTTTTTTTTTTTTTTTTTTTTTTTTTTGAGACGGAGTCTCGCTCTGTCACCCAGGCTGGAGTGCAGTGGCGCAATCTCGGCTCACTGCAAGCTCCGCCTCCCAGGTTCACGCCATTCTCCTGCCTCAGCCTCTCCGAGTAGCTGGGACTACAGGCGCCCGCCACCACACCCGGCTAATTTTTTGTATTTTTAGTAGAGACGGGGTTTCACCGTGGTCTCGATCTCCTGACCTCATGATCCGCCCGCCTCGGCCTCCCAAAGTGCTGGGATTACAAGCGTGAGCCACCGCGCCCGGCCTGATTTGGTTTTTATGCACTGTGAGAGAGAGGGGTCTAGTTTCTTTCTTCTGCATATGGACATCCAGTTTTCCCAGAACCATTTACTGAAGAGACTGTCTTTTCCGCAGAGTATGTTCTTGACACCTTTGTTGAAAATGAATTCATTGTGTGTGGATTTGTTTCTGGGTTCTCTATTCTGTTCCATTAGTCCATGTGTTTGTTTTTAATGCCATAGCAGAAGATTTTAAAAAGCATATTTTAAAACATTTGTTTTTAAATTTTGTGGATACATAGTTGTGCATGTTTATAGGATACATGTGATGTTTTGAAACAAATATGCAATGTTTAATTACTGAGTCTGGGTAATTGGAATATCCATAATCTCAAAAATTTATCATTTATTTTGTGTTGGGAATATTCTAAATCTTCTTGTCTAGCTGTTTTGGAATATACAATAAATGATTGTTAACAATAGTTACTGTATTGTACTACCAAACACTAGAACTTATTTTTACTATTTAGCTCTATTTTTGTACCCATGAAAACCAACCCCTCTTCATCTCCCCTGCCCACTACTCCTCCCAGCCTCTGGTAACCACGGTGCTGTTCACTATTACCATGAGATCAATTTTTAAAAGACGATTTTTAAAAATAAGATATTTTTCCTATATTCAAATGGAAGCTGATAAAAAGTTACTGTGAGCCATATTTTTATTTCAAATGAGGAAGTATTTTAAAAATTCTTTTCTAACAACTTTTTGAATGTTTAGTTTCTTCTTAAGTGGCCGGACCCTATTCTTTGCTTTTGCACTGTTCTTGCATTTTCTTTCCCTAACAAGATGTTTTACATGCAAATGCATTATATTTTACTTAAAACTGAAGTCTGCCATCATCTCTTATCTTGTGGCATCATATCTTGCTCTGCCTTAGTCCTGTTTCAATACTTTGGCATGAAACAACTGCTACAAACTGAAAATTGATTTGTTTTGAGAGCTTCTGGGGCAGGTGCAGAAAGACGTAAGTTTGAAAATATAAAAAAGAGATGCCTGTTGGAAGTTCGTTCACTTGCAAATGAAACAGAAAAATTGGATTCCGGGAAAAGGCAGAGAAAAAGGTCAACCTAAAAATAAATAATTGGCTTTCAGAAAATTGATAATTGGGTGAATTTGACATGTACTTCTTAAAAAAGTGAGGTATAATTTACAGAAGGAGAAATGCACTGATCTTATATATACAGATTGATAAATGTTCACAGACAGGTATCCTACACCCTAGTTGAAATATAAAATATTGTAATAAGCCTAGAAGGTTACTCACATCCACTTCTCCTCTGTCTCCACCTTTCCAGTAATTTCTATTCTTATTTTTATAGCCCTAGATTAGTTTTCTCTGTTCTTGAGTTTTACATAAATAAATTATCCAGTATAACTTATTTTGCATCAATTTCTTTTCTATAACAACATTTTACCATTTATTAATGTTATTGTATGTAGGGGTTCAGTCAGGATGGTGGGAGAAATTGTAAAATACATACAAACTTTCTTGGAAGGCCTGAGGTTTTTGCAAATGCCTTAAGATAAAATTATGGCTGAAAGCAGCCTAATCCTCTTTGAGCTATAGCAAGGATAATTAACACAGGAATGTAGAGGAGTCTATCTAAATAGCTTGTTTAATTATGTGGTCCTAAGACTAACCTTTGACCATCCACGGATGCATGATTGCTCTCTACTCTGGGGGGATTGGCAATGGTAATTACCTTCTAGTGGTGTCTACTTGAGAGCTTTTGTCATTTAATGTGTACTGAAAAAATGCCAGGAGGGCCAGCGAGTTGAGGCCCCAGCTGCTACTCTTTACAGCACTCTCCTTGGAGTCTGTAAGTGGCCTGGATGCTCAGCTGGACTGACAAGCATAATATCTGTGTCAGTGTACGTTATTCATCTGTCATTGGGTCAGGGTCTGCAGGACGGACCCTACCACCCAGTTGGTGTCCTGTGTGAGGAACACTGTGAAGGGAGCATGATGGACCCCCCCAAAAACAAAGGTGAAAAGGACTGTGCGGGTCAGTGAGTCAGTAAGTCATTGGTGCTCAGTTGGGATTTCCAAGTTTGGCGGGGGATTGTTCAGGCTGAGGTTTCATCATAGGTCAGCAGTCATCAGCTCAACAAAAACAGCATATAAAAATATTGAAACAGCTGCTTAAGGCTAGTGGAGCCTCAGTTTCGCAGGCTTAATTAAGGACCTAATGCAAACTGTTGTGAACCATAGTCCATATGTAGAGCTCTGAGAACAAGTTAGGGAGAAATCTTTTTTTTTGAGATGGAGTCTTGCTCTGTGCCCAGTGGCACAATCTCAGCTCATTGCAAGCTCCGCCTCTTGGGTTCATGCCATTCTCCTGCCTCAGCCTACCGAGTAGCTGGGACTACATGTGCCCGCCACCATGCCCGGCTAATTTTTTTATTTTTAGTAGAGATGGGGTTTCACCGTGTTAGCCAGGATAATCTTGATCTCCTGACATCGTGATCCACCCACCCTGGCCTCCAACACAGGCGTGAGCCACTGTATGCAGCTGGGAGAAATCTTAAAACAACATTATGCACAAGGGCAATGGGTCCCAGTAACAGCCCTAACTCTATGGGCTTTAGTTAGAGCTGCTCTGGTTCCATTACACACAGAAGAGCCTAAAAAGTGGAAGGAGGAGGAACTGTCACCTGCCTTACCACCTCCTCTTCCCTCAGGCCCAATATCACGGGCAAAAATAACAAAGAGGAAATGGAGATTTTACCTGAGCCCCCTCCTCCAATAAATAGGAAAAAGGACAAGAGACATGTTCCAGCTGTGGGATCTTGTCTTAAGCATGCAGCATTAAAAGGGGAGCTCTTGGCTTACCCAGTAATGCAAGATTGGCAAAGCAATCAGGCATGCTATCTATGTCAGTGTGCGTCTTTGGTTCAGGGTCTGAAGGACGGACCTATGCAATTGTGTGTGTGTATATATGTATATTTTATAACTGAGTAGTACTCCATTGTATGGATACCACCAAATTGTTTAGCTGTTGGTTTGGTTGCCACCAAATGAATTTGATGATCAACTTTTCCTTTTCTGACCCCCAAAAAAGTCATTGGAGTTTTGATAAAGATGGTATTGAATCTGTAAATTAATTTGGGGAGTATTGCCAGCTTAACAATATTGACCCATGATCATGGAATGTTTATTTATTTGGCTATTCTTTTATTTCTTTCAATAATATTTCATACTTGTTAATGTACAAATCTTGCCCTACTTTTATTAAATACACACTTATTTTATTGTTTTTGATGCTATTGTAAATAGTATTACTTTATTAATTTTGTCTTTTTTTCTAGTATATAGAAATACAATTGATTTTACTATATTGAACTTGTATCTTGCAATGTGCTGAACTCATTTATTAGTTCTAATAGTTTTTTGGTTGAGTTGTTAAGATTTTTTGTGTACCAGAATGTGTCATCTATGAAACAAGATAGTTTTACTACTTTCTTTCAAATCTAGTTAACTTTTATTTCTTTTTATTGTTTAATTTACCCGGGAAGATCCTTAGGCACGATGTTTAATAAAATTGTTGAGAGTTGACATGCTTGTTCCCGATTTTATGAAGAAATATTTCAGGCTTTCAACATTAAATATGATACTAGCTGAGCATGTTTAATAGCCACTCTTTATCAAATTTAGGAAGTTTGTTTCTCTTCTTTGGTTGAGATTTTTTATTATAAAGAGTTGTTGAATTTGTCTAATTTTCTATTGAAATGGTCATGTGCTTTTTTCTTTCTTTTATTAATATGGCATATGACATGGATTTATTTTCTCATGTATCTTAGTCCATTTTGTGCTGATAAACCACAACTGGGTAATTTACAAAACCCAGAAATTTATATTTTCACAATTCAGGAGTTTGGGAAGTCCAAAATCCAAGAGCTGACATTTGGTAAAGGCCTTTTTGCTGGGTCCTCTGGAAGAAAGGAATACTGGGTCCCCACATGACAGAAAGTGGGAGGTAAGGAGACAATAAGGGGCCAAACTTGCCCTTTTATAATGGTATTAATCCCACTTAAGAGAAGAAAGAGCTCATGGCACTATTACCTCCCAAAGGTACCATGTTTCAACATTGCCACAAGGCAAACAACTTTCAACATGAGTTTTGGAGGGGACAAACATTCAAACCATAGCAACATGTTTTACATTAACATTGCATTCCTGGGATACATCCTAATTGTTCATGGTGCATGATGCTTTCTAGGTTGCTGAATTGTTGCTACTATTTTGTTGAGAATTTTTGTGTACATATTCCTCAAAAAATACTGGTTTGTAGTTTCCTTTTTGTAGTATCTTCATCTGGTTTGAACACTGCCTCCTTAAAATGACTTGAGAAGTGTTCATTCATCTTCTGCTCTTTGAAAGAGTTTAATATTGGTGTTAATTTAAAAATATTTGGTAGGATATACCAGTGAAGTTATGTGTTCCTGTGCTTTTCTTTTTGAGATATTTAAAAATTAGTAATTCAACCTATTTGGTCATTATAGGTTTATTTGGATTTTTTATACCTTTTGGGGTTAGTTTTTATGGTTTGTGAATTTACAGAAATCTGTTCATTTCATCTGGGTATCTAATTTGTTCATATACATTTATTTAATAATCAATTTTAATATTTTTTATTTTCATAAGCTTGGTAGAAATTGTTCCTCTTTAAATACTGATTTTAATAATATGACTCTTTTTCTTGTTCAGTCTGGTTACATGTTTGTCTTTTTTGTTGTTTTTCTTTTAACATAACGCATTATTGGTTTTGTCTATTTTCTGTATTGTTTTTATATTCTATATTCCATTAATTTCCACTATAATTCATACTATTTTCTCCCATTGTATTGCATTGATTTAGTTTGCTCTTGTTTCTAGTTTCTTAAAGTGGAACATTAGGTTGTTTATTTGAAATTTTTCTTCTTTTATTACATAAGTGTTTACAGCTATAACTGATCAACTGAGCATTGCTTTAGCTGCATTCCATAAATTTTACTATGTTGTTTTGTTTTCATTTATCTCAAAATATTTTCAATTTTCCTTGTGATTTTTTGGCCCATTGGCTAGGAAGGTGTTGTTTGTTACATATTTGTGAATCTTCCAAATGGCCTTCTATAATTGATTTTTAATTTCATTTCATTAAGATAGGAGAAACCACTTTCTCCATTTACAATAATTTTAAATTTCTTGAGTCTTGTTTCATAGCTAGCATATAGTTTATCCTGAGGAATATTTCAAATGCACATAAGAAGTATGAGTATTCTGCAGTTGTCAGGTGGAGTGCTTTATAGATGTCCGTTAGGTCTTACTAGCTTATGATAATTTTCAAATCTTATCTTTGTTATTTGGATAGTTGTTCTATCCTATATTGAAAATGGGGTATTGAATGCTCCAACTACCATTGTTGAACTGACTATTTCTCCCTTCAATTCTGTCAGTTTTTGTTTCATGTATTTTGGGACTCTGTTATATATATATATTATATATATAGTTATAATTGTTTGCTGATGTGTTGGCCATTTTATAATTGTAAAATGTCCTCTTCTTTTCAACATTTTTTGTCTTGAAGTCTGTGTTGTCTGATATTATTATAACCACATTAACTCTCTTTTGGTCACTGTTTGCGTAGTGTACCTTTTCCTGTCATTTATCTTTCAGTCTATTTTTGTCTTCAACTGAAGTGTATCTCCCATAGAAAGTATACTGTTGACTGTTTTTTTTTCCCTATTCATTCTGCCAGTCTCTGCCTTTTGATTGGAATGTTTACCATTTACATTTAACATGATTACTAATTATATGTTTTGTTTTTTCTTTGTTGTTTCTCTATTCCTCCATTATTGCTCCCTTTTGTGTTAAGTAGATACTTTTAATAATACTACTTTCATTCTTGTATTGTCTCTTTTATTATATTTTAGGAAATATTGTTTATACATTGCCTTGGAATTTGTAGTTGACTTGACTTGAAACAATATTTTTCAGATTAATACCAACTTAATTTCAATAATATATAAAACCACATATATGTATGTATGCCTGTATGCATATATTTCTATTTCTTTCTCCTCTTTTGTGCTATTATTTCTGCAAATTATATTCTTATACATTATAAGCCAATGCCAATTAGCATCATTTTACAATTATTGCTTGTTGAAGTTGTATTTTAAGTCATATAGCAGAGAAAAAGAGTTTCAAACAGAAATACATTTGTACCGTCTTTTATATTTACCGATGTAGTTACCTTTACTGGTGCTATTTATTTATTTGTGAGGATTCAATTTATGGCCTAGTGTCCTTTTCCATTATCTCCTATTTTATTTTTCTGGAATACTTCAATTTATTTTTAAAGGATAAGTTTGCTGAATGTAGAATTTTCAGTTAACACTCATTTTCTTTCGGTACTTTGAATAAGTCATCTCACTACTTTCTGGCCTTTACAGTTTTTAATAAATCTATTGTTAACTGATTGAGGATTTCTTCCACATGATAATTCACTCCTTTTGACATTTTGATTATGATGTGTCAATATGTGAGTCTCTGGGTTTATTCTACTTGTAGTTTATTAAATTAAACTTCTAGAATGTGTAGGTTACACTTTTTCATGAAATTTGGGATGCTTTTAGACACTGTTTCTTCAAATATTCTTTGTCTTTTTCTTTCTCCCTCTTCTCCTTCTGATACTTCCGTAATACATTTGTTGATGGCCTTGTTCATGTCTCACATGTCTCTGTAACTATGCTTACTTTTCCATATTCATTTTATTTCTGTTTCATATGGTTTGGATCTGTGTCGCCACCCAAATCACATATTCAATTGTAATCCCCAGTGTTGGAGGTGGTGTCTGGTTGGAGGTGATTGGATCATGGGGGGTGGTTTCTCATGGTTTAACACCATCCCCCCTTGGTGCTGTCATCACTATAATGAGTTATTGTGAGATCTGATTGTTTAGAAGTGTGTAGCACTGGCCAGTCATGGTGGTTTATGCCTGTATTCCCAGCACTTTGGAAGGCCAAGGCTGGTGAATCACAATGTCAAGAGACCAAGACCATCCTGGTCAACATGCTGAAACCCCCTCTCTACTAAAAAAAAAATACAAAAATTAGCTGGGTGTGGTAGTGTGTGCCTGTAATCGCAGCTACTTGGGTAGCTGAGGCAGGAGAATGGCATGAACATGGGAGGTGGAGATTGCAGTGAGCCAAGATTGCACCACTGTACTCCAGCCTGGTGGCAGAGTGATACTCTGTCTCAAAACAAAACAAAACAAAACAAAAACAAAACAAAAAAGTGGCACCTCCTACCTCTCTCTCTTGGTCCTACTCCTGCCATGTAAAACATCTGCTCCCACTTTGCCTTCCACCATGAGTAAAAGCACTTTGAGAACTCCTCAGAAGCAGATGCTGCCATGGTTCCTATACAGCCTGTAGAACTTTGAGCCAACTAAACCTCTTTTCTTTATAAATTACCCAATCTCAGGCATTTCTTTATAGTTGCATGAGAACAGACTAATACAGAAAATTGGTACTGAAGAGTAGGGCATTGCTATAAAGATATATGAAAATGTAGAAGTGACTTTGGAACTGGGTCACAGGCAGAAATTGGAAAAGTGTAGAGGGCCCAGAAGACAAGAAGATGAGGGAAAATTTAGAACTTCTTAGAGACTTGTTAAATTGCTGTGATCAAAATGCTGGTATTGATATGGACAATGAAGTTCAGGGTGAGGAGATTTCAGATGGAGATGAGATACTTACTGGGAAGTGGAGCAAACATCACTTTTGTTATGCTATAGCAAAGAACTTGGAGGAATTGTGCTCCTGCTCTAGGGATATGTGGAAATTTGACCATGACAGCGATGAGTTAGGGTATCTGGCAGAAGAAATTTATAAGCAGAAAAGTGTTCCAGATGTTGCCTGACTGCTTCTAACAGTCTATTCCCATATGTGTGAGCAAATCAATGATGTAAAACTGCAAGTTATATTTAAAGGGGGAGTAGAGCATAAAAGTTGGAAAAATTTTCTGTCTGGCCATGCAGTATAGAAGGAAAACCCATTTTCTGGGGAAGAAATCAAGCAGGCTGCAGAAATTTGCATAAGTTAAGAGGAGCCAAATGTTAATAGCCAAGGGGATGAGGGAAAGGCCTCAAAGGCATTTCAGAGACCTTTGCAGCAGCCCCTCTCATCACAGGCCTGGAGGCCTAGGAGTACTGAATGGTTTTCTGGGTCAGGCCCGGAGCCCTACTTTCCAGTGCAGCCTCAGGACACTGATCCCTGCATTCCAGCCACTCCAGTTCTAGTCATGGCTATAAGGGATCCTGTTACAGCTTGGACTGCTGCTTCAGAGCGTGCAAGCCATAAGCCTTGGCAGCTTTCATGTGTTGTTAAGCCTGTGGGTGCACAGCATGGAAGAGTTGAGGCTTGGGAGTCTCAACCTACATTTCAGAGGATGTATGAAAAAGCCTGGATGTCTAGTCAGCAGTCTGCTGCAGGGGCAGAGCCCTTATGGAAAACCTCTACTAGGGCAGTGCAGAGGGTAAATGTGGGATTGAAGCCCCCACACTGAGTCCCCACTGGGGCACTGCCTCATGGAGCTGTGAGATGTAGAGTACTATCCTCCAGTCCCTGGAATGGTAGAGCCACCAACAGCTTGCATTGCATGACTGGAAAAGCTGCAGGCTCTCAATGACAGCCCGTGAGAGCAACTATGGGGGCTGAACCCTGGAAAGCCACAGGGCTAATACTGGTTAAGACCTTGGAAGCCCACCCTTTGCATCAGCATGGCCGGGATGTGAGAAATGAAGTCAAGTGACATTATTTTGGATATTTAGGATTTAATGACTGCCCTGCTGGGTTTCAGACTTGCATGGGGCCTGTAGCCCCTTGCTTTGGGCACATTTCTCCCTTTTGCAAAGGGAATATTTGTCTGATGCCTGTACCCCAATCATATCTTGAGGTGACTAATCTGTTTTTTATTTTACAGGCTCATAGCTAAGAAGGGACTTGCCTTGTTTCAGATGAGACTTTGGACTTTTGAGTTAAGAATTTAAGGGACTATTCAGAAGGCATGACTGTGTTTTGCAATTTGAGAAGGACATGATATTTGGGAGGGGCTGTGGTGGAATGATATGGTTTGGATCTGTGTCCCCATCCAAATTTCATGTTCAGTTATAATCTCCAGTGTTGGAGGTGGGGCCTGGTGGGAGGTAATTGGATTATGGGGGCAGTTTCTTATGGTTTAACACCATTCCCCCTTGGTGATGTCATTGTGACATTGAGTTCTCATAAGATCTGGTTGTTTAAAAGTGTGTGGCGCTCTCCCCTCTCTCTCAATCCTGCTCCTGCCATGTAAGACGCCTGCTTTCACTTTGCCTTCCACCATGAGTAAAAGCTCCCCGAGGCCTCCCCAGAAGCAGATGCCACCATGTTTCCTGTACAGCCTGTGGAGCCATGAGCCCATTAAACTTCTTTTTATATAAATTACCCAGTCTGAGGTGTTTCTTTATAGCAGTGTGAGGACGGACTAATACAACTAGATAATCTCAACTAACCTTTCTATTTTTAGTAAAATAGATACTAGTTTGCTATTTCTTTCTTCCACCAGCTCAACTCTTCTGTTGAGCCCCACTAGTAAATTTTCATTTCAAAATAAAATTTCAAAATTTCATTTTGCTTTTCAACTCCAGAATTTTTGTTTGTTTTTAAAAATAATTTCTATTTTTTATTGATTTTCTTTATTATGACATTGTTCTCATACATATCTTTAATTCTTTATACATGGTTTTTATTAGTACTTGAAAAATATGTATATGTGTGTGTACACCACACAGATGTATATCTAACTCCTTAAAAGTCTCTGTCTAGTAAACCAACATCTGAGCTTCTTCAGGCATAGCTGCTAGTGAATGTATTTTTGCTTATATATAGGCCATGCTTTTCTCTTTCTTTGTATGCCCCAATATTTTTGTGGAAAACTAGATATTTTAAATTGCATAATATGAAAAATGTTGATATCAGAATTCCCCACTTTCATATTTGTTGTTGTTGCTGTGTTGTAACACAGTGTGTGTCAGTGTATGCCTTCAAGATTTCATTGATTAACAACTCTACCTTAGTCTTCACATCCTGCTTTGTAGAGTCTCATCATCAGCCAGAGGTGAGAGATTATGGCCTTTCATACTGTTCCTGGGCAAGCGCATTGCCCTGCATATGTGCATAGCCTTCTAGATCTCTAGATATATGTCTTCCTAAGAACATTTTATTCTCCATATTCCTTAAAGATTTAGAACTTTAAGACCTAAAGTTTTTGGTTAGTTTCTGTTTGTTTGTTCCAACTGGTATTGCTGCCCTAATTGGCTGTGATAAACAGTTACCACTGATTGTTTCTGACAAATGTCTTGGGTATAGAGCTTATACCACTCAGTGAATGCTGAATTACATAAAACAAAGACAAGCTCTGTGAATGAGAATTCTCTAGGGAGCTGCCAAACATGCCAAACAGTAACAATGTTTGTATGTGAGTCTTAGGGGGATGATCTAGTGCCCTCTCCAGTAGCTGCTAGATTGTTGAATTTTACAGCTACTGTTGTTGCAAGACTGATTATTTTCAAGGATATTGTGGAGCTGTGGCAAGGGGGATGGAAATAGAGAAAATTAACATGCCACAAAACTGGCTGTCGTTATGAAGACTCAGCTATTTTTCTTCAAACAAAATGCTCCTTGTAATGTTGCAAGCCTTTGGTAATTTCTAGAATTTAAAAAAAGTTGATTTTGACCATTTTTTGGGCAAGTGTTTTTTGTGCTTATGGTGGAGTTGACTTATTTTGTTATTCCAGAACTCTTGTGTGATGGTCTTTTAACTGGAATTCCTACTTATTACTCTTTTCCCCTCACAATACAGTCTTGATAGAGCAGCGTAAGAGAACTAGGAAAAGTGTAAATCAGATCATATCACTACTCTGACAAAAAACTTTTGAATTGGTATTTCTTAATGTTTCAAATTAAATTTAAGCTTCTGATTATGGCCTACAAACCATTTTGGCTTAAGAGACTTTATAAGTGAGGTTCAAAAGCAGCAAAAAGGTAGCGAAAAGAGCATGGGGAATTACTTTGAAGCTGATATCTATACAAAGCACATTTCATTTTAGGGGGAGGTGGAGTGTTGCTTTTGTTTGCTACTGACACTTGTAGTGATACAACTCTCTTATCTGTTGGATTATCTTGGCTCCTAACTGGACTTTTATTGCATCATCTCTTTCCCCTTAGAAGCTACAACTTTCTGATTTCTGAAAGCCTATTCTTCCCTATTACATTATTCTCCTCTCATTAGTTGTCTGTTTACTTTTACATCTGAATTTTAATCTAGTGTTGTAGACAAGGAGCTGTGCAACTCCATTCCCTCTTCAAGGAAGGAATTATTGCCCAACCCTGAAGATGGTAGCCAACCAAGAATTTCCTACATTCAATTCCTTTTGGCCAGGCTCAGTTGCAGGGAGGAAACGTCATTGAGGTTGTGCATTCACAACCCATGGTAATCATTTACCCTGAATTATATATTAATTTATCCTGACTATATAATTGGGATTTAGATGCTTGTAAGATGGCACTATTGTGTTTTTGGTCCTTGGTGTGCAGGGCAATGGCCTAATGAAAGCTTCTGAATATGCCCTCTCTGCCTTCAGCCAAGATAATAAATTTAAAAGAAAGTGCACAATGAAAAACTGGGCATAGATGGAGAGTATAGAGTTACTATTAAGAATCTAAAAAATGAAGGGATGGTGATATTTATCACGTATAATATGAACTTACTAGTTTGGCCACTGCAGAAACTAGATGTATCCTGTAGAATGACTGTGCATTACAGCAAGCTCAAGTAAATAGTAGCTCTAATTACAACTACCATGCCAAAGATAGTATCTTTGCTATAATAATTAATATGGCCTCAGGTATATAGTTATTCTCCAGGACTATGTTAATTCTCTTTTCACAATGTAGTCTAAAGAGATATGGACCATTTTTTATATCTTGAAGAATATTACATTGATTCATTGCATCAGTAATATGTAGATCTGGCTGGATGAGCAAGAGATGGCTAGTCAGCCTGCAGGCTCAGTAAGACAAATTTGCTCCAAAGAGTAGGAAATAAACCCTAAAAGATTTGGGGGCTGACCACTTGAAAATTTTAGAGGTTCAGTGGCCAGAGCCTGCCAGTACATCCTTGTTCCAAACCAAAGTTAAATTATTACATATTGCTTCTTCTTCTGCCATGACTAAGAAAGCACAGTGCTTTGAGGGCTACTTTGTGCTCTGGTGACAGCATATTTAACACCTAGGGATACTGCTTTGCTTGGATGCTGAGTGACAAAACAAATTTTAAAAGTTGCTATCTTTGAGTATGGATGGAGCAGGAAAGAGCTCTGAGCAGACTGAGGCTGTGATATAAGCAGTATTTCTTTTTGAACTATGTAATCTGTTGGAACCTACATGTTAGAAGTATCAGTGATAGGAAATGGGACCATGTTGATTTTGTGTGAAGCACAAGAGAGGTTCCTGGGATAATGGAGAAATGCCATAAAACCAGGGAATATTATGTCTTTCGAGAAATAACTCTTGACAAGCTACCAGGCCTGACCATGGGACTGCAAGTGACCTTGTGGGCAGAACTATCATGAGTTAGGTCCTGTAAGTGTTACTAAGCCATAGTCAGATAATACCAACAGTAACCCCATTATAAGATGAAAGTTTGATATCCAGGATTGAGCACAAACAGGTTCAGAGGACACAAGAAATTTGCATAAACAGGTAGTTGAGGTCCCTATGCTCCCACCAGTAATAGTACAAGCATTTTTTTGTCAGCTCATTTCTATGGATGTATGACATACTGTAGGACTAAAATAAAAAAATGAAAAATTTCTGAGTTTGGCTTCCAGATGGGTCAGCTTGGTATGTAAGTGTAGGCCAAATATGGATACCAGCTACACTATAACCTTACTCAAGGATGCCTTGAAAAACTGTGGTACAGAAACAATCTTTCCAATGGGGAGAGTGATTGTGATGCATCCAGGCATTGACTTAATATGAAAAGAGAAGTGACCCAAGGTTAGAATGCACACACACATTCATGGAAAAAGATTGGAAGATCTTGGACAAGAAGATGTGGGATAAATGTATGTGGTCGAACATATGGGAGTGAATGAAGTTTGAGGATCTTTGTATTTCACATAATAACCACCAGCGAATATCAACCATTGAGGAGGCACTAAACAACCAAGTACACAAAATGGCCTAGCCAGTTGTCATTAGCCAGACTCTTTCAACAACTACTCCAGTGTTGGCAAAATAGGCTCACGGATGAAGTGGCCACAGTGTCCATTTCATAGTGATATAGGAACTGTACCTAGGCCCAAAATTGTGAACTCCCACTTATGACACCTGATCAAGCTTAGCCTATGAATTTCCTACCTACTAGCAACAGACTAATTCTGAAACCCCAATAAGAACCATTTCTTTAGGAGACCAACCTGCCACTTGATAGAAAGTTGATTGTATCAGGACCCTCTGTTCCAGAATAGCCAGTGTGTTTTTATACAGACGTGTATTGTGATTATTGGTTTTCTTTTTTTGTCAATAGAATTTTGATCAGCACATTTTCCAGAGACTTAGAGAGTATTTAATTCATTGGCTTGTGGTCCCACATAAAATTGTGTCAGACCTGATAAACTATTTTACAGCAAAGGGGGTGTGGAAATGGGCCCATTACTGTGAGAGCTATTGCTAATATTACATGCCATGTCACTGCAAGTTGCTGGCCTGAGAGAGCATTGAAACAGCCTGTTGAAGGTGTAGCTGGTGTGCTAACTTGGCAGCAATATTCTGCAAGAAAAGACACTATAGTCTAGTTTGCATTGTACACATTTACATAAAGACCTGTATATAGTGCATGCCTTCTATGGAAGGAATGTGTGAGTTCAGAAACCAAGGTACAGAAAGAGGAATGGTACCTCATACCATTAATTTCAGGGACTGATGAAGAATTTGCATATCTTCTCCTTACAACTCTGAGTTCTGCATAGATACAAGTCCTGATTACCAAAGGGGGAACATTTTCACCAGTGGTACAAAAATAGTACCATTGAATCATAAGCTATCACTGCTGCCTGGGCAGTTTGAGCTCTGTTTCTCTGGGAACCAGCAGGAAAAAAATAAGGTTATCATCTGTTCAGATTGCTGTTTCACAATACAGAGAGGAACATAAATAAAAACAAGTAATCTACTTGAGTTCCTCCTATGATCTACTTGTGTCAACCCAAAATTGATATATTGAAACCCTAATACTCAATGTGAGGGCATTTGAACATGGGGCCTTTGGGAGGTAATTAGGTCATCAGGAAAGAACCCTTATTCTGGGATAAGTACTCTTATAAGAACAGGCAGAAGAGAGCTTACATCCTTTCTCTCTGCTCTCAGCCATGTGAGAATATAATAAGAAGATGGCTGTCTGTGAACCAATAATTGGGCCCTCACCAGACACAAGGTTTTCTGGCACTTTTATCTTGGACTTCCCAGCCACCAGAACTGTGAGAAATGAGTATGTTGATTATGCTACACAATCTATGCTATTTTTGTTATAGTAGACTGGACTAAGACAATGTCTCTTGGTTCTTTCTTGCTTTATTGTGACTATAAATGGACAGCGATAGCATTCTCAGCTGGAGAAGAGCATAATGATCATGGTTCAGGGATTTCAGAGATGAGTGTTTGCTTCATACCATCAGGTAAGCTTCCAAGGTCAACAGAGTTGGTAGCTGATGGTGAGGGAATTCTAGAATGGATAGCGGAGAAGAGAGATGATGAGAATCAATTGCCTTCCTAAAGTTAACTTTCACTCCCTCCCTCTTCCATTTTCCTTCAGAAAAAGAGGCCTGCAGCAATCCTGGAGAGGCTGTCACTCTAATGTTTATGGAAAAGTCAGTAGAAGAGACATCATGGTGAACTATGGTAGACATAGAAATACATCATGCAGATGCTACCTCAGAGATCTTGATGCCCAGCTGTGGTCATTGCAGTCAGCAGGCAGCCTCCAGACCTCAGCTTCTTCAGAATTTGCCTTAGATGCCCAAAGCTGTTTCACTTCAAGTCACAATATTCCTTTGAAAGCCCACAACTGATGACTGAAGGTTAGATATATAAGGCCTGGCATCACATACCCTGACAGGTAGTATTCCCTTTAGAGGTGTTCACCAGGTTGGCCAAGACTTTGTTAGGTCTGCATTGCAGTTAAACTTCTTCCCCTGTTTACTTCTACTTGCTATATCTTTCACAAACTCATGGATTTTTGTAATGTATTTTTAATCAAATTATTTTTATAGAAAGGGACTCTGAAAAAAAATAAAAACTTTTGTTTGTGGCCCTGAGTACGTACCCTAGAGGCAGCCACTAGTGGGCATAACCTGTGCAGTCCATTTCTTGGATAGTCATCTTACTCTATACTCAATTCTGCTGGAGAACACTGGCCTCTGACTCCTTCTCTCATACCAATGACCCCTCATTGCTCACTTAGTGTGCCAGTAATATTCACTATTAATTTCTAGAAATGAGATGCTTTATATAACAAAATATAACAAGCTGATCTTGACTGTAACTAGTTTTGACAATTGATATATTTCTTTTGTGTACTCAGAGAGATGCTGTTCACCTCTTTTTTGTTCCTGAGACAACTTACATTACTTTCTTGGCAAGCATTTAGAACACCTGCACATAAACCACAGGTAAAGTACAGAATAGAGCCCTCTGTATTAATTTTCTTGGTAGCAATTAGTTGTACTTGTGTTTGTTCTCAGAAAGCTTCTGAACTACTGCTCAAAGCCAGCTCAATTTTGATGAAGGAGACTGATTTCTTAGCAATATTTTCAATCTTTGTACCCCATGCTGATAGCAGCTGGATCAGAAATACACTCAGCATTGCTTTCATGCTTGACAGTTATAGTTGTGACCATGTTAATTACCATCCTGTCTAACAGCACAATGGGGACACTGTATAGCTCTGAGAGTGATTATAGTCTTGCCTTCTGCAGAAAGACTTTCTTGGAAATCATGAATAATTTGTAATTAAAGAAGACGTTCCAATCATCCTTGGTAAATATATCTTTTTTCTAGAATAAAATTGTTTCACTTTCATTTTGGTTAGGTATTTTGCAAGTTAGGTATATCTGGGAATGGGATCCCAAGGGTCTCTTGTTCTGTAGTCTGTGACAGTTAAGCATGAGAAAATGCCTTATTATAAAATGTGCCTTGTTTTATAATAAAAATGTAAAATTAATTTGTTTTACATTTAAATAAATATTATTTTATATATGTAAAAGTTGTATAATAAGGCACAATATGCATAATTATATAACATATAGTGTAATTATTTATACTAAGATTTATATGCATTAAACATAAAATAATATATATTTAAATGTAAAATAATTTATATTTTCATTTTTAAAATATATTCTGTTTAGGAGTGTACAAAAAATTATAACCCAATGAATTATAAAGTGCAAAATGAACAACCATAAAATCACCATGTAGGTCAAGAAATAAAACATGCCACCACCACAAAATTCCCCCTCATGTCCAGTACTGATCATGTCCAAACACTGATTCACCACCTCAGCCTCCAAAGTAAACATCCTTCTGACTTTTATAATATATGCTTTTTTTCTTTGCAGTTTTTTCACTGAAGCACAAATCTCTAATCGTTACACTATAGTTTCATCTGTTGTCAAACTTCATATAAATCAAATCATACAGTAAATGATTCATTTTATCTGCTGCTTTTGCTCAATGTTTATGTTTAGTGAGACTCATCCATGTTATTGCTTGTAGCAGTTAGTTCACCTTCATTGATTCATAGTATTCTATTGTTTTATTATTCCACAAATTGTTATACATTTTGTTTTATTTTTTAATTGATGCATAATAGATGTACATAATTTTGGGATATATGTGATAATTTAATACATTCATATAATTGGTAAAGATCAAATCTGTGTACTTGGGATATCCATTACCTTAAATGTTTGACTTTTCTTTATACCAGAACCATTCGAATTCTATTTCGAAATTGAATTCAAAATGAAAAAGCTACTTTGAAATATATGATAGATGACTGCAAATTATATTAACTCTACTGATCTATCTAACACTAGTTCTTATTTCTTCAATTGGATGGCTCGTTTGTACCCATTTAGCAACTTCTCTTCATCTTCCTCTTTTTTAATGTTGGTAGACATTTGGGCTTTCTCCAGTTTGAAATGTTTGTAAATAATATGCAGTTTTGTGTATATCTTTTGCTGCACGTGTCCACATCTTTCTTGGTTATGTAGATGGGAGTGGAATTTCTATTATAGTATGTGCGTTTTTTCAATATTAGTAGTTTACTCCAAACTCTTCTCAAAATGGTTGTCCCAGTTTATAATTGCACCAGCATTGTGTGATAGTTTCTCTTAATCTATATTCCTGTTAAAATGTTTCAGTCTCAATTTTAGTCATTAATGGGTTTCTAGTGGTATTTCTTTGGGATTTTCATTTGTAGTTCTCTGATTACTTCAAGATTAAAATATTTTCATGTATTTATTTGCCATTAGGCCTGTCCTTTTTATGAAGTAACTGTTTAACTGTCTTGCTTATTTTGGCTAGCTTTTTGTTTTTGATTTGTAGTTCTTTATATATTCATATATGTGTGTGATATTTTCTTCTGTACATTGGCTTGCCTTTATCTCCTTTGATTATATCTTTTGAAGGATATAAGTTTTTAATTTTTATGTAGTCCAACTAAAAAATTTTTCTTGTTTAGTGTTTTTGTGTTTTGTTTAAAAAGCTTTATCCTACCCCAAGGTCATAAAGATGTTCTCTTATAATACATTCTGAAAATTTCTAGTTTTGTCTTTTACATTTACTGCTATATTATACTTAGTTTTGATATTTATTTATGATGTGACACAAGAGTACATTAATTTTTTCCAATATTTTATCCAGTTGTTTTAGTGATAATTATTTTGTCTTTGTCTGTCTGAATAGTATTTTGACTATTCTGAGTCTGTTGCATTCAATTGAAATTTTAAGATAATTTGTAAAGATAGACACACACTACCACACTCCACACCCATACATCCTGTTGTAATTTTAATGACCTTTTTAGAAGTTTTAGAAGAATCGAAGGATTTATTTCTTCATAATATCACATCTTTCCGAAATAAACATGTTATACCCCTACATTTATATAAGTATTTATTAATTTCTTTCAATAATGTTTTATTGTTTTCTATGTAGAAACCTTACACATCTGGTCTAGATTTACTATATTTCATAATTTTGATGCCACAGTAAATAGTATGTCCTTTAACATTTTTATTTTCTAGTCAATTGTTATGGGAACTTTCAGAAATATAATCGATTATTTTTTGTTCATCTGTATTTTATTTTATTTGTTTAATTTCCAACTTTTAAGTTCACGGGTACATGTGCAGGATGTGCAGGTTTGATACACAGGTAAATGTGTGCCGTGGTGGTTTGCTGCACAGATCATCCCATCAGCTAGATATTAGGCCCAGCATCCATTAGCTATTCTTATGACCCCGTCCCTCCTCCCACCTACCACCCTCTGACAGGCCTCAGTGTGTGTTGTTCCCCTACATGTGTCCATGTGTTTTCATCATTTAGATCCCACTTATATGTGAAAACATGCAGTATTTGGTTTTCTGTTCCTGTGTTAGTTTGCTAAGGATAATGGTCTCCACCTCTATCCATATCCCTGCAAACAGCATGATCTAGTTTCTTTTTATTCCTGCATAGTATTCCATGGTGTTTATGTACCACATTTTATCCAGTCTCTCATTGATGGGCATTAGGTTTATTCCATGTTCTTAATATTGTGAATAGTGCTGTAATGAACATACATGTACATGTGTCTTTATAATTTGGGTATAAAATAAAAATTTTATGGGTACATAAAATGATTTATATTCCTTTGGGTATATACCCAGTAATGACATTGCTGTGCCAAATAATATTTCTGTCTCTAGGTCTTTGAAGAATTGCCACACTGTCTTGCACAATGATTGAACTAATTTACCCTCCCACTAACATTGTAAAAGCATTCCCTTTTCTCTACAACCTCACTAGCATCTGTTGTTTTTTGACTTGTTAATAATAGTCATTCTGACTTATGTGAGGTATCTCATTGTGGTTTTGGTTTTCATTTCTCTAATGATCGGTTATATTGAGATTTTTTTCATGTTTCTTGGTTGTGTATATATATATTTGAGAAGCGTCTGTTCTTGTCCTTTGCCCACTTTTTGATGTTTTTTTTTTCTTGTAAACTTGCTAAGTTCCTTATAGATGCTGGATATTAACTTTTGTCAGATGCATAGTTCGAGAATTTTTTCTTCAACTCTATAAGTTCTCTGTTTACTCTGTTGATAGTTTCTTTTGCTGTGCAGAAGCTCTTTAGTTTAATCAATTTTTTTCAATTTTTGCTTTTGTTGCAATTGCTTTTGGTATCTTTGTCATGAAATCTTTGCCTGTGACTATGTCCTGAATGATATTATCTAGGTTTTCTTTTAGGGTTTTTACAGCTTTGGGTTTTCCCTTTAAGCCTTTAATCCATCTTGACCTGATTTTTGTATATGGTATAAGGAAGAGGTCCAGTTTCAATTTTCCACATATTGCTAGAAAGTTGTACCAGCATTATTTATTAAATAGAGAAACCTTTTTCCAGTGCTTGTTTTTGTCAGTTTTTTTGAAGATCAGATAGTTGTAGGTGTGCACTATTATTTCTGGGTTCTGTATCCTGTTCCATTGGTCTATGTGTCTGTTCCTATACCAGTACCATGCTGTTTTGCTTACTGTAGCCTTATAGTATAGATTTAAGTCAGGTAGCATGATGCCTCCAGCTTTGTTCTTTTTGTACAGGATTATTCTTTTTGTGCCAATTGTGAATGGGATTGTATTCCTGATTTGGCTCTTGGCTTGACTGTTGTTGGTATATTAGAATGTTAGTGATTTTTGCACATTGATGTTGTATGCTGAAAGTTTTTTGAAGCTGCTTGTCAGCTGAAGAAGCTTTTGGGCTGAAACACAATGATGGAGTTTTCTAGATATAGGAATGCGCCAACTGATTTGACTTCCTCTCTTTCTGTTTGAATACCCTTTATTTCTTTCTCTTGCCTGATTGCCCTGGCAGGAACTTCCAATACTCTATTGAATAGGATTGGTGAAAGAAGGCAACCTTGTCTTGTGCTGGATTTCAATGGGAATGCTTCCAGCTTTTGCCTCTACAGTATGATATTGGCTTTAGGTTTGTCATATATATCTCTCATTATTTTGAGGTATGTTCCTTCAATACTTAGTTTATTGAAAGTTTTTAACATGAAGGGATGTTGAATTTTATTAAAGGCCTTTCTGCATTTATTGAGATAATCATGTGGTTTTTATCTTTATTTCTGTTTATGTGATGAATCACATTTATTGATTTGAGTATGTTGAACCAGCCTTGCATCCTGGGAATGAAGCCTATTTAATTGTGGTAGATAAGCTTTTTGATGTGCTGCTGGATTCAGTTTGCCAGTATATTGTTGAGGATTTTTTTATTTTATTTTTTTTGAGACGGAGTCTCGCTCTGTCGCCCAGGCTGGAGTGCAGTGGCGCAATCTCGGCTCACTGCAAGCTCCGCCTCCCGGGTTCACGCCATTCTCCTGCCTCAGCCTCTCCGAGTAGCTGGGACTACAGGCGCCCGCCACCACGCCCGGCTAATTTTTTATATTTTTAGTAGAGACGGGGTTTCACCGTGGTCTCGATCTCCTGACCTCGTGATCCGCCGGCCTCGGCCTCCCAAAGTGCTGGGATTACAAGCGTGAGCCACCACGCCCGGCCTGTTGAGGATTTTTGCATCAATGTTCCTCAAGGCTATTGGCCTGAAGTTTTCTTTCTTTGTTGTATCTCTGCCAGCTTTTGGTATCAGGATGATGCTGGCCTCATAGAATGAATTAGGGAGGAATTCCTCCTATTCAATTGTTTGGAATAGTTTCAGTAGGAATGCTACCAGCTCTTCTTTGTACCTCTGGTGGAATAGAGCTGTGAATCTATCTGCTCCTGGGTTTTTTTTTTTTTTTTTGATTGATTGATAGGCTATTTATTACTGCCTCAATTTTCAGAACTTGTTATTGGTCTATTTAGGGATTCAATTTCTTCCTGGTTCAGTCTTGGGAGGGTATATGTGTCTAGGAATTTATCCATTTTTTTAGATTTTCTAGTTTATGTGTAGAGATAATATTCTATGATGGTTGTTTGCATTTCTGTGGGGTCAGTGGTAATATCCACCTTATCATTTCTGATTGTATTTATTTGAATTTTATCTCTTTTCTTTTTATTATTCTAGCTAATGGTCTATTTTATTAATTTTTTCAAAAAACCAGCCTTGGATTCATTAATTTTTTGGAGGGTTTTTCATGTCTCTATGTCCTTCAGTTTAGCTCTGATCTTGGTTATTTCTTGTCTTCTGCAAGCATTGGGGAGTGTTTGCTCTTGGTTGTCTAGTTTTTTTGTTATGATGTTATGTTGTTAACTTGAGATCTTTCTAGCTTTTTGATGTGGCATTTAGTGCTATAAATTTCCCTCTTTTTTTTTTGAGACAGAGTCTCACTCTGTTGCCCAGGCTGGAGTGCAGTGGCATGATCTCAGCTCACCACAAGCTCTGCCTCCTGGATTCACACTATTCTCCTGACTCAGCCTCCCGAGTAGCTGGGACTACAGGTGCCCACCACCACGCCTGGCTAATTTTTTTGTATTTTTAGTAGAGACGGTGTTTCACCATGTTAGCCAGGATGGTCTTGATCGCCTGACGTCATGATCCGTCTGCCTTGGCCTCCCAAAGTGCTGGGATTACAGGCGTGAGCCACCACGCCGGGCCATAAATTTCTCTCTTAATACACTGCTTTAGCTGCATCCCAGAGATTCCAGTATGTTGTCTCTTTGTTCTCATCAGTTTCAAAGTATTTCTTGATTTCTGCCTTAATTTTATTGTTTACCCAAAAGTAATTCAGAAGTACATTGTTCAATTTCCATGTAATCGTATGCTTTTGAGTGAATTTCCTAATCTTGAGTTCTAATTTGATTGCATTGTAGTCTGAGAGACTGTATGATTTAAGTTCTTTTGCATTTGTTGAGGAGTGTTTTCCTTCCAATTATGTGATTAATTTTGGAGTAAGTGCTGTGTGGCAATGAGAAAAAATGTATATTTTATTGTTTTTTAGTGGAGAGTTGTGTAGATATCTATCAGGTACACTTAATCCAGATCTGAGTTCAAGTCCTGAATATTTTTGTTAATTTTCTGTTTTTAAGATCTGTCTAATATTGTCAGTGAGGTGTTAAATTCTCCCACTATTATAGTGTGGGAGTCTAAGTCTCCTTGAAGGTCTCTAAGAACTTGCTCTACAAAACTGGGTGCTCCTACATTGGGTTCATATATATTTAGGATAATTAGCTCTTCCTGTTGAATTGAACCCTTTACCATTATGTAATGCCCTCATTTGTCCTTTTTCATCTTTGTTGGTTTAAAGTGTGTTTTGCTAGAAACTAAGATTGCAACCCCTGCTTTTTTATGTATTCTATTTGGTTGGTAATTTTTCCTCCATCACTTTATTTTGAGCCTATGTGTGTCTTTGAATGTGAGATGGGTCTCTTGAAGACAGCATACTGTGAGTCTTGGTTCTTTATCCAGCTTGCCATTCTGGATCTTTTAATTGGGGCATTTAGCATATTTACATTTAGGATTAGTATTGTTATGTGTGGGTTTTATCCTGTCATCATGATGCTTGCTGGTTATTTTGCAGACTTGTTTATATGGTTGCTTCATAGTGTCATTAGTCTGTGTACTTCAGTGTGTTTTTGTAGTGGCTGGTAATGATTTTTCTTTTCCATATTCAGTGCTTCCTTCAGGAGCTCTTGAAAGGCAGGTCTGGTGATAACAGATACCCTCAGCATTTGCTTGTCTGAAAAGGATCTTATTTCTCCTTTACTTATGATCTTAGTTTGGTCAGATATGAAATTCTGGGTTGGAAATTCTTTTTTTTTTTTTTTTTTTTTTTGAGAAGGTTGAATATTAGCCCCCAATCTCTTCTGGCTTTTAGAATTTCCACCGAGAGGTCCACTGTTAGTCTGATGGGCTTCCCTTTGTAAGTGACCTGGTCTTTCTCTCTGGTTGCCCTTAACATTTTTTCTTTCATTTTGACCTTGGAGAATCTGATGATTATTTGTCTTGGGGATGGTCTTTTCATGGAATATCTTACTGGGGTTCTCTGGATTTCCCAAATTTGATTGTTGGTCTACCTAGCTAGGTTGGGGAAGCTCTCCTGGATGATATCCTGAAGTATGTTTTCCAACTTGGTTCCATTCTCTCCATCTCTTTCAGGTTGGTACCCCAATCAGTCATAGATTCAGTGTCTTTACAGAATCCCATATTTCTCTTTCATTCTTTTTTCCCTATTCTTCTCTGCCTGTCTTATTTCAGAAAGACAATCTTCCAGCTCTAAGATTCTTTCCTCTGCTTAGTCTATTCTACTATTAATATTTGTGATTTCATTATGAAGTTCTTGTAGTGTGTTTTTCAGCTCTGTCAGGTTGGTTATATCCCTCTCTATAGTGGCTATTTTGTATGTAAGTTCCTGCATTTTTTTTATCATGATTTTTAACTTCTTTGCATTGGGTTACAACATGCTCCTTTAGCTCTGCAAAGTTCATTTTTTTCCCACATTCTGAAGCCTACTTCTGTCTTTTCAGCCATATCAGCCTTAGCCCAGTTCAGTACTTTTGCTGGAGAGGTGTTGAGGTCATTTGAAGGAAAGGGGGCGCTGTGGCTTTTTGAGTTTTCAGCATTTTTGCACTGCTTTTTTCTTATATTTGTGGGCTTATCTACCTTTTGTCTTTAAGGTTGCCAGCCTTTGGTTGGAGATTTTGCTTTTTTTATTGTTTTTTGTTTGTTTGTTTTTCTTTTAACCCTCTGGTCACTCATCCATAGGGCTGCTGCAGTTTACTGGGGGTCCACTCCAGACCCTACTTGCTTTGACTTTTCCAGTACCTGGATATATCCCCAGTGAAGGCTGTGAAACAGCAAGGATGGCAGCCTGCTGCTTTCTCTGGAAGCCCTGTCCCAGGTGGGTATTGACCTGCTGCCAGCCCGAATGCTCCTATAAATGGTGACAGAGAGCCCAGTTGGGAGGTCTTACTCAGTCAGGAGGAACAGGATCATGGACCTGCTTAAAGAAGCAATCTGGCTGAGTTTTGGTAGAGAAGCTGTGCTGTTCTGGGGATCCCTTCAGTGCCCTATTGGTTTGGGCTCTCCAAGACCTGTATGCTGGATTGGCTGAGATGCCCAAACAGCAAAGGTGGCGGCCTGCCCCGCCCCTCCACATGTTGTATCACAGGGATGAATTAGAGCTCTGTTGGCTGTAAAACACAGGTGGAGGTGGCCAGAGGCTGCAGCTGGGAGGACCCTCCAAGTGAGGAGGAATGGATCCAGGTCCTGTTTAAAGAAGCCATCTGTCCATGCTTGGACAAAACAGCCATGCTGTGCTGGGGAACCAGCTCTGCTCTGGTTGGCTTGGACTCTCCAAAGCTGGCAGGCTGGACCACTGAGTCACCCAAACAGCAAAGATGATGGTCTGCCTCTCCTGCCAGGCACTCTGTCCCAGGGAGAAATTAGAATTCTGTCCATAGAATATGGGTGGGCAGGGGTTGCTAGAGGCCTCAGCTGGGGGGTCCCACTCAGTGAGGAGGAATGGATAGGGGTCCCACTTAAAAAAGCTGTCTGGCCACATTCTGGCAAAGCAGCTGTGTTGCACTAGGGAAACTCTTTCTTGACTGGACTGTTTGGACTCTGCAAAGCCTGTAGGCTGGAACAGCTGAGTTGACCAAACAGTAAGGATGGCAGCCTGTCCCTCCCCACTGGGGAATCTGTCTTATCTCAGGTAGGCTCCACCCTGATGCCAGTGGCTGGCTGGAATTCCAAGCCAGTGGGTCTTATCTTGTGAGGTGCTGTGGAAGTAGGGCCCCCAGACTGATGTTGCTTGGCCCTTGGATTCTGTCCCCTTCCTAGCGGTATGTATGGATCTCCTGCCTTTCCTGTGTTGCAGTCACCTTTGCTGGGAATCCTGGGGCTGAAGTATGTAAAGCTCTTGGATCTTTGTACATGTCTGAGCAGCTGATCTGCTGAGACTCCACACAGCTCTGTGTGTCTGACCCAAGGCCTGGTGGCATGGGCTAACAAGGGGATCTCCTGATCTGAAGATCTATTACAAAGATCTATGGGAGAAGTGTGGTATCCTGGGATTGCACATTCACTCACCACTTCCCTTGGCTGGGAATGGAGGTTGCCTTGGCTCTGTGTCACTCCCAGGTGGGCCATCTCCCTGCCCTGCTTTTCTTTATTCTCCATGGGTGGAATTGTTTCCCTGATCAATCCCAATATGAGTACCTGGATATTTCACGTGAAGGTGCTGTATTTGCTTTCCCCTTTCGTTTCTGTCTGTGAGTGTCACATACTGCAGCTGCTTCTAATTGGACATCTTCTATAACGGATTTTTCTATCTTGACCTTGTAAGCAATAACTTTCCTGAAATAATTTATTAATTTAAAAAATAGATGTGTAGATTGTTTTGTATTTTCTATGTATATTGTCACATTATGAGATAGTACAACATAGTGATTAAGAGTATAGATTCCAGAACATGGCTCTCTGTATTTCAATTCCAGCTCTGCCACTTTTGGGTAGGTCTTTGGTAAAGCTGTTTAAACTCTTTCAGTCTGTTATCTTATCTGTAAAAATGCCATAATTATAGTACCTACCTCATAAGGATTTTTTTGAGGTTTAATTCAGTGCTTAGTTGGGTGAGCTCCCTGAAAAGCTAGCTAGCTAACTATATTTAGAAAACCAAGAGTACATCTGTGTATATATTTTTTAAAATAAAATTTTTATTTTAGAATAGTTTTAGATTTACAAAAAAATTGCAAATATAGTACAGAGTTCCCATTACCCTCTATGCAGCTTCCTCTATTATTAGTATCTAACATGAATACAGTACATTTGTAAAAATTAGTGAGAATTACACATTATTATTAAGTGAAGTCCATATTCAGATTTTCTTGGTTTTCAACTAATATCCCTTTTTTTTCTTTTCTGGGACTGCATCCAAGATAACACATTACATTTAGTCGTGATGTCTCTTTAGGCTACTCTAGGCCATTGACAGTTCTTCAGACTTTCCTTGCTTTTGATGATCTTGTTGGTTTTGAGAAGTGCTAGGCAGGTGTGTTGTAGGATATGCTTCAGCAGGCATGCAACTAATCTTTTTCACATGCTTTAACTGGGATTATGTGTATTTGAGAGAAAATAAAGTGCCATTCTTATCACATATCAAGGGTACATACTATCAACATGCCTTGTCATTGTTGATACTAACCTTGATCATCTGGCTAGATAGCATTTCTCAGGCTTCTCCACTGTAAAGTTACTATCCCCCCCAACCCTTTCTGTAATGTATTCTTTGCAAGGATGCCACTATGTGCAGTCTACATCTCAGGAATGAGGAGCTATGCTCCACCTCCTTGTGTGCACAGATTCTCAACACATTATTTGAAGTACTTCTACAGGGAAGATTTGTCTCCTTATTTATTGATTGATTTATTTACCAATTGTTTATTTATGTTAGCATAAACTCATGAATATTTATTTTATGGGGCTGTAATACAATACTAGTTTATTAATTTCGTTGTTCAAATTGTTCCAGTTCTGGTCACTGGGAGCTCCTTTAGTTAGTTCCTATATCCCTTTGACATGGACATATTCCATAATGTAGGTTTTTTTTTTTTCTTTTTGAGCCCTCATATAACATAGAAAAAAATTTAAAAGCCTCTAATAGAAATGTCTTAGTCCATTCAGGCTGCTATAACAAAGTACCACAGACTGGGTGGCTTATAAATAACAGAAATGTATTTATCATAGTTTTGGAGGCTGGGAAATCCAAGATAAAAGTGCCAGCAGATATGGTGTCTGGTAAGAGCCTGTTTTTTGGTTCATAGCTGGTGACTTCTTGCTGTGTCCTCCCATGGTGGAAGGGGCAAGGTAGCTTTCTGGGGTCTCTTTTCTAGGGCACTAATCTCATTAATTGGAACTGGGCCCTCATGACTTCATCACCTTCCAAAAGGACCCACTTGCTAATACCATTAACTTGAAGATTAGGATTTCACCATATAAAATTTTGGAAAACAGCAACATTCAGACCTTACCAGGTAAAGAAGAAAAACCATAAAACAATAAGCTCATGAATACATTCTAAAGAACTGAATTTTTAATGTTCTGTACAAAAAAAGTGAGAAAACATTCAATTGCCTTAAAGTATATGATGTGATGTATCCAGTGGTTAGAATTAGTACTACTAAGCACAGGACAATGGGAAATGGAGAAGAATTTAGAAATTTATTTTTGAGTATGTGGCTTGTGGACACTCTGGAATTGCTAAGGCAGTCTATCTCTGATTGTTACACTACAGAAGGAGGAGGTGGATGCAAAGGAGTTGGAGGAAGAGGAGAAAGAGGAAGGCTTTGGGTAACTGTGATGGGAGCTAATTTTTAGTGAGTACTTACGCTATATTCCTGGCACTTTGCGTATGTTATATCATTTGAAAAATAGCCACCTTCGTCAGTTTTTTTTTTTTTTTTTTTTTCTGCTCAAAGTCTGGGAAATACATTTAACAGACTTGTTCTCATGCTGCACTGTAGTTCTGTGAATCATCAAAAGCCAACTGAAGAATTTCAGAAGCATTAGTTATTTTTATAGAAATGAATCAAACTATATCTGAATTTGATAGGAATGACCTTTTTTTTTGCTACTCTGATACTCCCCTTTGTAAATTTCTAATAATAAGCAGTGAGGTACAAAGAACAGAATGTAGAGCACAGCTTGTTCCAAATACATCAATTTTGAAGTGACCTTTACTTTGCAGTTACTAAAAGCACACCACTAACTTTTATAATCTAGTCTGCTGTTGCTGATAAACACAATTCAAGAGAGTGAGACCATGAACCTTTGACTCATGTGTGATGCATGCTGCTTGGAGACTCCGACTGAGACCAATCTACTTTCCCTGTTGTGGCACTGACCTTGGATTATCACCTGTATTTGGTTCAAGTAATGAGATTCGCAGGTGGAATAACACATTTATTTTCCCCTAGAATTTAAAAGATCTCCGGGGCAAGTTATGTTATTACCAGGCAAGACAGGGATCCTTGATTTCCAGGTCTCCCTTGTTCTCTTGACAACTTAACCATTCCAGACTTTTTGCTTTTGACTTGTAGCCCAGAATAAACACCTAGAGGTTTTTGGGCTCTTGAAATATCTTCAAAACCACCTAGAGAGGATATTTTCCTCTTTCCTAGCTTTTTTTTTTTTTTCCATTTTCTCCTAGCCAAGATTCTTTAACCTATATTTAAATTTAGGTAGATTTAACCTACATTTAGAGAAAGAAGAACCCACCTGCATTTTAATGAACTGTTTAAATACAATTTTTTTTTTTTTTTTTGAGGTGGTGTTTCACTCTTGTTGCCCAGGCTGGTGTGCAATGGTGCAATCTCGGCTCACTGCAACCTCCACTTCCTGGGTTCAAGTGATTCTTCTGCCTCAGCCTCCCAGGTAGCTAGCATTACAGGTGCCCACCACCATGCCCAGCTATTTTGTTTGTATTTTTAGTAGAGACGGGGTTTCACCATGTTGGCCAGGCTGGTCTCCAACTCCTGACCTCAGGTGATCTGCCCACCTCAGCCTCCCAAAGTGCTGGGATTATAGGTGTGAGCCACCGTGCTGGGCGGTTTTTTGTTTTGTTTTGTTTTTTGTTTTTTTCCAGACAGGATCTTACTCTGGTTGCCCAGGCGGGAGTGCAGTGGTGCAATCCTGGCTCACTGCAGCCTCAATTTCCCAAGCTCAGGTAATCCTCACACCTCAGCCTCCCAAGTAGCTGGGACTACATGCCTGTGTCACGACACCCAGCTATTTTATTTTTTGTATTTTAAGTAGAGATAGGGTTTTGCCATGTAGCCCTGGCTGTTTTCAAACTCCTGGGCTCAAGCAATCTGCCCACCTTAGCCTCTCAAAGTGCTAGGATTACAGGCATGAGCCACCACACCCTGCCTTAAATACAATTTCTATAAAGTTGGTGAATTAGTATTCTAGGGTTGTTGTAGCAAATTACTATTTAATTTGGTGACTTTAAACAACAGAAATTTATTCTATTATTTCTAGAGGCAAGAAATCTGATATCACTGTGTTGGCAGTGCCATGCTCCCTCTGAAGGCTCTGAGGAAAAATCCTTCCTTGTTTCTTTCTAGCATCTGATGGCTGCCCACAATTCTTGGTGCTCCTTGGCTTGTAACTGCATCACTCTAATCTCTGCCTCCATCTTCAGATGGCTTTCTCCTCTGTGTGTCTGTGTGTGCCTCTCCTCCTCTTAGATGGTCAAAAGTCATTGGATTTAGACTCCACTCTTATTTATTTTTTGTTTGCTTTTGAAAAATTTTTTGTGGGTACATAGTAGGTATATATATTTATGGCGCACATGAGATGTTTTGATACAGGCATCTACGCTCATTTAGTATGACCTCATCTTACCCTGACTCATTACATTTGTAAAGATGCTATTTCCAAATAAGTTCACATCTTGAAGCTCCAAGGTGACCTGAATTTTTGAGGACACTATTCAACCCACTATTACTATTAGAAGCAAAGTAGAAGTAGAATCAGCGGAAGGTTAAAGAGTCTTCTGAGATTGCATGTGGGAAACACTGATAAATGTTGGCTGACAAATGGAGAGTGAGAGAAAGGCTAAAAAATCTAAAACACACTTACGTGTTGTGTGCATTACATCACAGCTCCCAAAATGTGTATACTTAAGTATTATATCAGGAATGTGTTTCTGTGTGGGTTTGCCCCATTACTAGTTCACAGAGAACATTGTATAAACATTAACTTGGCTATGTATTTATATATGCAATGTATAAGAAAATTAAGACACACTATTTTGTAAGTAAATGCAAACATTTAGCTGTGAATTTGTCAGCAAATATATATGTTTATGTGCAAATGTTAAGAGGAACATGTAAGTCATCTTTTTATTTTTTTATATATAACTGTTGACAGTATCATTCGTTTAAAGTAAGACACGTGTACTATTGTAGCAGGATGAGCCACAGACAAGAACCCCTCAGACACTGAGTTGTTGAAGGAAAGGGCTTTATTCAGCTGGGAACATTGGTGGGCTCACATCTACAAAAGCCAAGCTCCCTGAGTGAGCAATTACTGTCCTTTTTAAGGGCTTACAGCTCTAAGGGGGTCCACGTGACAGGGTCATGATTGATTGAGCAAGCAGTGGGCATGTGACTGTGGGCTGCATGCACTGGTAACCAGAACGGAACAGAACAGGACAGGGATTTTCACAGTGCTCTTCCATACAATGTCTGGAATCTATAGATAACATAACTGGTTATGTCAGGTGTGGATCTTTAACTACCAGGCCCAGAGCGTGGCACCGGGCTGTCTGCCTGTGGATTTCATTTCTGCCTTTTAGTTTTTACTTTTTTTTTCTTTGGAGGCAGAAATTGGGCATAAGACAATATGAGGGGTGGTCTCCTTCCTTATTCCCCACCTTTGAGAACCTCATTCATTAGTGGGAGTTCTCACTTTCATCCTCACTTCCCATGTCTTCTTGCAAGTCAGATCGATAGTGATTCATATAGTACACATGTGCTGAAGCATTTTGATGGACTAAGGTAGTAATACAACTTTCCATTACTTGAAAGAGCAAAGGCAGCACACAGGGAAGCAACAAGCAGGTTTCTATTACTATTATAATTCCTATTATAGGAGTTTTAAATTCTCCTAGTGCTGGAAATCATTTTCCAAACATGGTCGTAGGATTAAGCCCTTGCCACACCTGCACAGGCACATGTGCCAGCTTTGTTATTTTTATGTCTTCAACTACTTGCCCTTGGTCATCTGTGTGCAGACAGCAATTGGTTAGGTTAAACTTTCCACAGACCCCTCCTTCAGCTGCTAGCAAGTAGTCTAGGGTTAGTCTATTTTTATAGATAGCATTTTTCATCTGAGTTTCTTGCCAGGCCAGAATAGTCAAGGCTCTGCCAGTTTTATTAGTGATTGTTTCTAAGACAGCTTATAACCATATTGATTCGGTTGAGCATGTAAATGGGGGTCCAGTATCCCCCACGAGCTGTCTTGTGCCCAAGTAGCAGGCCCATAATATTGTATGATTCTCTCAGGGGGCTATTCATCATCTTTCCAATTTTCTATAGCTATGCTTCTCTTTTCGTGGGAAGCATAAACAGGGAAGCCCAGGAGTTTACCTGTTTTTATGGGCAGTAGGAAGAAAGATGGTTTAATAGTGCCAATAACACAACTATCTGCCCACTGGTCGGGTAATTTGGCATAAGCTCTATGCCCACATATCCAGTATAATCCAGTGGGGGCTGTCCAGTCCCAGTGGGACTCTGGATGGGTCCACACAGTTTGCAACTTTGGGAATTTGCTAAATGGATTCCTTTCTATGTGATTTGAACTCCATCAAGTGACTGTTTTTGTGGTACCATTATACAGTTTCTGTCCTAAACAACTAAGTCATCCTATGGGGTGAGGAATTCTTTTTCTTCTCTAGCTATGCAATATTGTCCAATAATTGAGGCTTTTAGGACCCAGAAATTATTAGGGTGATTCTTTTCAGCCAGAAATTCATTAGGAACTGAGTCTGTAGGTACTAATTCTCGGGCTTCCCATGGCCATTGATCTCCCATTACAGTTCCTCCACATACATAACATGAAGTGACATTGAGAGACTGGGCTACATGCTTAGCTAATTGCAAAAACAAATTTCTTGTTTTTCCTGGAATTTCTGGTACTGGCACATTTAGTTCATCATAGAAAGTTTGAAGCACTGCCTCAGGAGAGTGTTTGTAAGCTTCTCCTCGAACTAAGACATTTACTTGAGGATCCAGTCTGGCCCCATCAATTCCTAGGGTCACACGCTCCCCTTTTTTTCCAGCGAGGATCAAGGGGATTGGTTATTACTAGCTCTAAGGGGTTACATTGTCCCTTAGTACAGGAAGGGCCACTTTTTTTCTTTCTAAAGGTGGACTGGATCCTTTTCATTCTTTATCCAAGTGGCCCAAATGACACAAGACCAGTATCCACATTTATTTCCACACAGTCCTAATTTATGACAAATGTACTTATTTTTGGTCATATAGCCTTTTTCCCAATTAAAAGAGCCACATCCCCTTCCTAACTTATTGCCATTAATGACAGCACAGGCATCAAATTTTAAGATTATGTGTTTGGGCACCCCTTTTTTTTTCTGTTTTGGCTAATACTTTACTTGTATCATTTACAAGTCCCCAGCAGTCTTCAGTCCTTAATCTCGTTTCAAAAACTGTGGACATGGGAGGCTCAGAGGGGTTAAAACACACATCAGGCTGGTCACTTCCTGGGCTACATACATTGTACTGGGTGGCGTTATACAAACAAGTCCTTTTGAGAGTTCCACACATTTATAATAACTATAGAACAAAAAGATAGTTTTAACTTTTTGCCCTACCTTAGTGACCTGATGTATACACTGGGAACAGTCCTTAGTTTGAGGAAGGTCAGTTGAAATCCCTACTGTACAAGTCCAAAATTTAAGGAAAATAAGTCTCACGGTGAGTTTCCTCATACTTCTGTCATGTGTGCACCAGTCAGCTTTCAGGTGTGACTGGAGCACGACTTGTCATCTTGTTCAGAGTCACTTTGCAGAGATTGTTTGGGCTTGGTCTCGCCCCCCAGGTCTCAGGTGCTGGGGGTTTCATGCAGCTGTGGTGGATCCAGGCTGGGATTCCTTTTACTTTTACAGCTGTGGGAGTGGTCAAGACAACGGTTTGGGGTCCTTTTCACCATGGCCGCAAAGGGCCTACGTTCTAATCCTTGATCTCCACCTGATCACCTTTGCTGTCTTCTGTACCAAGTCTGCCACAAATGCCGGCTCGTTGTCTGAGCCAATTTATAAGGGTGGTCCAAACCTAGGGATGAGAATCTCCATATTTGGGCATCTCGGTGAAGTCTACTTGGAGATCTTCAAAGGGGGCTGCCCTTTAAGCCTGTATGCCAGGCGGGACAGTTGGACCTTGCCTAGCATTGTGCTGCTGGGAGGTGACACACTGCTGTGCCACTGTTTTGGCAAGGGCTAACAGATGCAAGATGTAGAAGTACCAGCTTAACAACTTTTTGGGTGACTCTTGGCCTAGCTGGGTGGTCTCATGCACAGCCAGTATAACTGTGGCTCCTAGCAGTTGTGGCATGGCTGTTCTTCCATCCGATAACCAGATCCATCCTTCTTCTGTTACCTGCCCTCCCTCTGGTTGATGAAATGCCAGGGTGAAAGGGATAGCCAATTGGACTAAAGCACAAGTGCCACTCCGGTTATTTGGCAGACTGTTCAGTAAAGGTCCACCACAATACCACCAAACATCCACTTGGGGATGAACAAGGGCTGACTTACTGGTAAGCTCTTGAAAGTTTTTAAGCTCACTGCATCCCTTCAGATCTCCAAGGAACGCTAAGTTTCCTCCCTGTCATGAGAGACATGAAGTGAACTTAGTGTTGGGAGACGGAAGCTGGATGGCCCTTGGGGGCTGACCTGCAGGGTGTTGAACTTCAGGATATAGCAGAGAGAGCTTGGCATGACTTATTACTGCAGGCTGTAGAATCCTGGAAAAGAGCTACCATGCAGCCCATGGCTGGTTGACTGGAGGACCACCTAATGAAAAGGGGACAGTCTGGGCCTCTGGCCTACCATGTGCACAAGCATAACAATTGCTTTTGTTTAATGTGCAGACAGAATATTTGATCCATTCCAACCAGGCATTTGCATCTTGGTATCCTGTCTTAATTGCCAAAGTTTGTTTTAAGTCTTTACCTTCTATGATCCTCTAGTAAAATGAATGTATGATTTTAGGAAATTACAAAAAACGGTTGGGGCAGTCCATCCTTGCTCTTTAGTGGTCCACAGAACGTTGGACCAACTATGGCATAAAAGCTCTACATCGGGGGGCAAGACTCCTGGTTGACACTGGGGTCTTTATTGAAATCTCCTTGGAGTAAATGGTCCTAATTTACTAATGCCTAGTTTGAGGAGAGTCAGGGGGAAAGAGGTACTTTTCTGAAGTAGAGAGCTGTCTTTGACTTGGCAAGTCCCCACAGGGTATAACAAGGAAAGCATTAAATGCAACAGTTTGAGGCAAAATTGACTTGGTCATGTTAATAACTAGATGGTTAGCAATAGAGCGAGGAAAGAAGAAAGAGTTATAGAATAGATGAAAGAGTTTAATTTTTCTTAGCTTTAATTTGGTAGAGTTTTCCCCTGGGATTGTGGCCTACAACTCTGGAGGGGGTGGCACTTTGACTTGGCTGTGATGAGTCCATTCCTGTTTCACTGTATGGACAGCAGTCTTGGTGGTTAGCAGTACAAGATAGGGTCTGTCCTAGGCTTGCTTGAGTTTTTCTTTTTTCCACTCTTTGATAAGAAGATGTTCTTCAGGCTGGTGCTGGTTTACTGGAAATTCTAGGGGTGGTATATGGGCTAAACCAAGTATATAACCATCATTCTCAGCAAACTATCACAAGGACAAAAAAACCAAACACCACATGTTCTCACTCGTAGGTGGGAATTGAACAATGAGAACACTTGGACACAGGAAGGAGAACATCACACACCAGGGCCCATTGTGGGGTGGGGGGAGGGCGGAGGGATAGCATTAGGAGATATACCTAATATAAATGATGAGTTAATGGGTGCAGCACACCAACATGGCACATGGATACATATGTAACAAACCTGCACATTGTGCACATGTACCCTAGAACTTTATAATAAAAAAAAAATCATGGAAGTAACAACAACAACAAAAAAAAAGAAACTGACCTTTTGCTTTGGGAGGCTGAGGTGAGTGGATTACAAAGTCAGGAGATCAAGACCATCCTGGCTAACATGGTGAAACCCCCTCTCTACTAAAAATACAAAAAAATTGCCAGATATGGTGGTGGGCACCTGTAGTCCCAGCCACTTGGGAGGCTGAGGCAGGAGAATGACATGAACCTGGGAGGCGGAGCTTGCAGTGAGCCGAGATTGCACCACCGCACTCCAGCCTGGGCAACACAGCAAGACTCCGTCTCAAAAAAAAAAAAGAAATTGACCTTTTGTTTTAAATGTGGGGACATCAGCAGTGGACTTTATAGTCCTTGGTGCCTTTTAACTGAGAAATTTCCTTTAGCACCTATTTTTATTAGCTTTGAGACCAAACAAGCCAAACACCATTTTATATTTGATAATGCTTCCTGTATGATTTTTATACCAGAGAAGCTAAATTTAACCTTTATATTAGTGTGTTATTAATGCTAAACTCAGTTTTAATTAAAACTTTTTAGACATATTTATTCAAATTTTAATGTCAGACCATAAGGTAAGATTTTTATAGACTCTTTTTAACCTTTTATAATCTTTGTTAAAGAGCAGGTTAGTGCTTTAAGAAAAACCCATTTTGTTTTTATTTTAATGTTCAGTTCACAGAAAAACTGGATGATACCCCTTTAACTTTAGCCAATATGTTTACACACAGAATTTCCTTTACAATTAACATTTTAAAACTTGCTTAAACCTTCAAAACAACATTTTTTAACCTTTTAATGTATGTAAAAATCCACTTTTTTATGCCTTCTTATAATTCTTTTACCAGAGGTATATTTTACTTTCCTTATACACCTTTCACATAAACTGTTTCTTCAATAGTTTTACATTCAAGAGGGCTAATTACTTTTAAATTATACACAGTTCTTGCATAAATTCTTTTTTTAAAACTTTCTTTTTCTTTCATGACTTTCACACACAATTCTTCGACATGCCTCAACTTTCTGACTTATTGCAAACATTTCTTTCTTTAAACAACCAGTTAATTGATTTCAGGACAAGAATTTACCATATAACATTCTTTTGACATAAATTCTGCCCCCCCCCCTTTTTTTCCTTTTTTTTCAAAGATGATAACCATTCTTTTCCAAAGCAAACTTCCTTTATGTCTGTGGACTAGACTGTCTAAGGCCACAAGATTAGAAGTTACTATAATACATGTTACACTGTTAACTTTTAGCAAACTTTACTTTTGTTGCTATTAATAAGACCTTGTTTAGTCCAAATTAACTTAGAATTGGTATAGATGGCTTTTTTTTTTCCTTCAATTAAGTGGGAGGAATCATCTATTATCCTGTCCTGAAGGGAATTCCTTCTAGGTCTACTTGGACCTTTGTATGGTAGTTAAGATTTAGATCTCCTGTTAGGAAACCTGCTGCATTAAGGGAATTTTCAGTGGTTAATGTTAAATCATCTTTTTCTTTTCTTTTTTTTTTAAAGAAGGATACTTCTGAACTGGTGAGGTGTGCTCACAATGAGGTTTCCTCTAAAAGTTATTTTTCTACTTCTGTTAGCAAAGCAGTTGCCGCTGCAGATTAAATGCATTTGGGCCATCCACGGGTCGCTGGGTTAAGGAGTTTTGATAGGAAGGCTATGGGCTATCAGTGGCCTTAGTGCTTTTGGGATACGCCCTTGTTTACACTGACAACAAAGTGTTATTGGAGTGTTATAGGGTTATGAGAATTACCTTTAATTATCAACTGTAGGTTTTAAATTTACCTTAGCTTTTAAAGGAATAGGGTACACTGTTTTTTCTTAACTACCTTTATATCTCTCTCTTTCTCTTTTTGACTTTCTGTCTCTCTCTTTGACTTTCCTTTTGCCTCTGTCTCTTCCTCTCTCTCTGCCTCTTTTCCTCTCTCTTTCCTCTCTCTCTCTGCTGGTCTTTCCTTGCCTCTGCCAGCTGCTTATCCTGTTATTCTCTCAACTGCTGTGGGGGCGGGTGGGTCTAAAACCAGCTGTAACCAAGTGTCTATGTACAGGAACTGGTCTGGGGGACATGGCTTACAGGTTACCTTGTGCCATACCTTTGAAACAAGGGACCTGCCCAGGCTTCCTTCTGATGGCCAACCCACCTCTAATGCTCGCCAGTCTATTTCACACAAAGTTCTAAGTTTTCCTGGTGTCATAGTAACACCGTAATCTCCCTTAAATCCTTCCTTGAAATTTTTCAACATAGTTCCTAATGGGGTGGGCTTACTTTGTGCCTGACCCATGCTTCCTCGAGACAAAACACCACGCTCACATCACACGCACTCCACAAAACAAAGAATGGGTAAAAAGGACACACACACACTTTTACAGTTTACTCCAAACCAAAATCAAAACCAGAATCAGAGTATCAAGAAATCCAAGCCAGGTCAAAACCAAAACCAAAGTATCAAGCAATCCAAGTCAAGTCAAAAACAAAAACTAAAGTGCCGGTACAGGCATGCCACGGCCACTCTTCCACTCAAATTGAGTGGGCAAGTTCCAAAGACCAGTCTTACTAAGTTTCAGATGTCCAGACTCCAAGTGCCAGTTCCTTCCCAGTGTTCAGCCACTGCATTGACCCTCCATGGGGGCCTGCCACATGCTGCTCTGGCAAGGCATTCCACTGGGGCACTTGTCTACCCAGGAGCACTCTCAGGATCTGCGTCGCTCAAGTTAGCTGGAGTGCCCTGCAGGGATGCTCCACAGGGCAGGCCTAAGCCGCCTAATGGGCTGCCTCAGCCATCTGTTAATCACCTCACTTCCCGGTCAGGGAACCAAGAAATGTAGCAGGATGAGCTGCAGACAAGAACCCCTCAGATATGAAGTTGTGGAAGGAAAGGGCTTTATTCAGCTGGGAGCATTGGTGGGCTCACATCTACAAAAACTGAGCTCCCCGAGTGAGCAATTCCTGTCCCTTTTAAGGGCTCACAACTCTAAGGGGGGTCTGCGTGAGTGGGTCGTGATTGATTTACCAAGCAGTGGGTACATGACTGGGGGCTGCATGCACTGGTAATCAGAACGGAACAGAACAGGACAGGGATTTTCACAATGCTCTTCCATACAATAGCTGGAATCTATAGATAACATAACTGGTTAGGTCAGCGGTAGATGTTTAACCAGGTCCAGGGCATGGCACCGGGCTGTCTGCCTGTGGATTTCATTTCTGCCTTTTAGTTTTTACTTCTTTTTTCTTTGGAGGCAGAAATTGGGTATAAGACAGTATGAGGGGTTGTCTCCTCTCTTACTATTTTATAAATATATCCAACCAAAATGATCAGATTGAACAAAGTTCTGACATTGAACATATAAAGAAGTGAGTGTCAATAATACTGTGTCCATAAACAAATATTGTAATTTTTTATTATTATTATTTATTTTTCTTATTGTAGTTATGTGCTTATTGTGAGGGATTTAATCTTTTTTAATGTCCCAATAGAGTTAATTAACTTCAAACTTTATAGAGACTAACTATATAGACTTTCTCTTGAACAGATCAACAACAGATTAACTTCTATGTCCATTTTGGAAATTTTCTGCAAGGGAACAAAGAATTTGGTTGAAAATCATCATCCTCATCATCATTGTGGTAGTAGTTAAAATTTATTGTGTACTTTCTGTGTTCTAAGTACTTTTATGCATATCAATTAATTGAATCCTAATAACAACTGTGTAAGATAGGGGCTATAATCAACCCTACTTTTAAAATGAGGAAATTAAATCAGAGAAAGATTAACTTGCCTAATACTGCATAGCTATGATATGGTGGATAGTCTGGGTTAACTGAAAATCAGATCAATATTGATTTTGATGAGTTAACTCTAATAAGCCACTATATTTGCTTCCCAACTCTAGATACAGAGAATCTATTACAGATGAAAGCTGTCAGGACTGTAGGGTAAACACACCTGATAGCAGTAACTTCCACATACCCTTAGAATGAACATGTACGGTGGATGCAGCTGAACTGTGTTCTGAGCTGGGAAATCCAGGAGTGACCTCGAGATTCATTCCTTGTCCATGAGGAACATCTGAGTCCCCATCCTGTGGAACAAGGGCCATACAGGGGATTGAGGCCCAGAATTTTGACCTCAGTGAAGGCTGCCAGGTAGAGGTTATTAGGGGAGGGTGTTAAGTGAAAATGCTGTGTAAACTGCATGTTGTTTGCAAGCAGTTGTGATTTTCTTGCTCAGCTGGCTGCCACTGGACTCTCTCCCCTGTATGTAAAACCCATGTCTTGTTTACTGGCTCTGGGTCTCTTCTTTGGCTTCATGAACCTGGTGCCATCCCTACTGAAGTCAGTAGGGCCTCAGCATGACAAGGACTGACTGGAAGCATGGGAAGTAAAACAGCCAGTTCTCACTGTCATCACCCTGCAAATTCTACATGCCTGTATTTACTCTACCTTCTCTTTTGCCTCTTCTACCTTTTTCTTAAATTCCCTTTTCATAATTTGTATTTGGCTCCCCAAAACATGGCAAAAAAAATAGAAAAGAAATTTTAAAAGGAAATAATTATTTCAAGGTAAATGACATGAAAATCAGAGTCAGAATGTGCATCTGCTGGTCCTACTCCATTTCATATCCTTGGTAGATCATTGACAAACCTCAGCCCAGATGAGAATAGACTTCTCTCCACAGCATTGCAGGAAGCCACTACTAATTACTTGGAGTTGGCTAAAAAGAGGAAGCTATTTTTTGGCAGTAGCATCTGAATTGTCAGCAGGTGCATTCTACTTCATTTGACTAATTTATAGATGGAAATGATGGTAACATTGTTTAAGAAAAGATTGGATAAAGCTAGACAGGAATATATTAAATAGTTCTATCATGTAGATAATTTCTGCTCAAAGTTCCAGAAACTTTCTCTGTTCAGGGTTTGAAAACAATTAGGCAATAAAATATAACAAAGAGTGAGCATGGCATTGAACAGAGAATACAAATTTATTTATGTAAAATAAAAATAATTTTATGATACTGAAGGCTTTCTTTACACATGTGTAAGGTACATGGATGTTCTTTGGTCAAGGAATAGGTCAAAGTGGATATCTAGTCCTGCAGGACTCAGCAAGTTTGGCAAGCAAGTGCATACCTCCACTTGTTGTATAACCTATTTGTGTAAGTTCATACTTGGCTCTAAGCCACTATTGTCTGTAAAAGGTATAACTGTCCTGCTGACACTGCACAGGGGCTCTTGACTTGGCTCAGCTCAGCTCAACATGGCTTGACACAGCGGGCACGCTGGTGCCCAGAGAAAGAGAAAGAGTTAGAGCTGTCCATCTTTGCAGATGGACAGGAGGGAGCCATGACACAACTCGGCTGGCTCATGCCCAGAGAGAGAAAGAGTTATGCTGCTGACCCTGAAGGCAAGTGAGAGCTGGCAGCTCAGCTTGTGTGGGGGCCACCAGACTAATCAGCCGAGACAGGGCAGACAGTGTGAGAAAGCTGTGGATGAGGGCTGCTGCTGAATAAAATCATTCACCCCCTTGTGGCCCCTGAGTCTTCCTTCTGCTCATCCACTCACTCCCTTTAGACCTCAGCATGGACTGGAACCTGACCCCAAGCATGACAACTGGTGTAGTCATGAAGGTGACAACAATAGTTTAACTGGGAAATTAAATTTAGATGGTAACTTCATCAACATAGAAGTAAAGAGAAAGGAATTTTGAGACTATTAATAGAATTTAAACTACAATAGTTTGAGGTAACTTGCTCTTTTAACATAGAGCTTTCTAGTTGGTCAGCTTTGAATGACTTACAAATATTCTCAGTAAATTGATTCCTTATCCTAAGGGCAGCTGGGCTATGTGGGCTATTCACCAACCTTGGCTCCTGGATCCTAAGAGAATGTTTTTTTATTTACTCTATTTGGTGTACATGAAAATGTTTGAGAAGAGCTTGAACTTACTGAGATACTTGAAATTTGATGATGAAGAAGGAGGTCTTCTTGTCTGGCAGTGTTAAGTGGCAATGCCCTTAGTCCCTTAAGTGCACTATAAACTAAGAGAACCACTAAGTAATGTTTTCCCATTATAACCTCATCAAGGCCTTAAGTCATTACAAAAACATTTTGTACAACACTAAGAAATTAACTTTTATGAAATCCTAGTTTCACCATATTCCCTCCTACTCAAATACATGTAATCTCTCACCATTACATCCAGCATATAGACTATATTCTTTCCTCTGGTACATCCATGTGATTGTACATGCCAATTTACCTAACTGGAATCCTATAAACTCTGCCTATTTAACTCTTACCCTCTCCTCAAGGCTTTATTCAAGTTTTATCACTTCTGTGAAGGCTTCCCCATAGACTTTCCTATGGCTCATAATGATACCTCACTTTTATGCCATTTATGTTAGGCTTATTGTTTAAGCCAAGAGAGTTTTGAAAAGATATTAAAACTTAAGGTTATAATACTGAAAAATACAGGTAGAATCATGGAAGAATAGTAAGAGAAGTCTAGAGTCAACTCCAATGATAAGTAACATATATAATAAAATCAACTTTCCAAATTAGTTGAGGTAGTTAGGTTCACTGTAGCTTTGTATATAAAAGCTGATACCGTTGGTGGGAGTGTAAATTAGTTCAACCATTGTGGAAGACAGTGTGGTGATTCCTCAAAGATCTAGAACCAGAAATACCATTTGACCCAGCAATCCCATTACTGGGTATATACCTCAAAGATTATAAATCATTCTATTATAAAGACACATACACTCACATGTTCATTGCAGCACTATTTACAATAGCAAAGACGTGGAACCAACTCAGATGCCCATAAATGATAGACTGGATAAAGAAAATGTGGCAGACATACACTGTGGAATACTATGCAGCCATAGAAAGAATGAATTCATGTCCTTTGCAGGGACATGGATGAAGCTGGAAACTATCATTCTCAGCAAACTAACATAGGAAAAGAAAATCAAACACTGCATGTTCTCACTCATAAGTGAGAGTTGAACAATGAGAACACATGAACACAGGGAGCAGAATATCACACTCTGGGGCCTGTTGGTGGATGGGGGACAAGGGGTGGGAGAGCATTAGGACAAATACCTAATGCATGTGAGGCTTAAAACCTAGATGATGGATTGTTAGGTGCAGCAAACCACCATGGCACAAGTATACCTATGTAACAAACCTGCACGTGTATCCCAGAACTTAAAGTAAAATTAAAAAAAAAAAATCCGAAAAGTCAGGACTATTTAAATGCCCAATAGTTTGAGAATGTTTTGAATAAATTATAGTATATCTAAAATGGGGCAATATATTACATAGAAAGGTGGTCATGATAGAATTAAGTAACAAAAGTAGGTTACAATAAGGACAGGAAGTCCTCACTTAACATCCTCAATGGGAGCTCAGAAACTGTCGCTTTAAGGGAAACAACACATAACAAAACCAGTATTATCTTACACTAATTGACATAAACAAGAGTTAAGTTCTTGTGGCAAACCTTCTAAATAAAGAGCAAAGTATTTCTAGTATTAAACATTGAAATAAATGTGCACTATAAACACATTTAATATCTTCATTTTTAAAGTGCTCTATATAGAAAAAAATAGTTGTATCCTTCCTTCCTTCCATTTTTCTCTCTCTTATTCTCTTTCTCTTATTCGTGCTCTCTCTCTCTCTCTCTGTCTCTCTCTCTCTCTGTTTTACAGTGTCTCACTCCATCACCCAGGCTGGAGTGAAGTGGTGTGATTATCGCTCACTGTGCTATTCATTATTCATTTTCTAAAAAGCAAACTCTCCCTTACAAACCTTTGGTTTTCCTAGTATCAATCTCATCTTCTTATCTAAAATGTAACCTCCTCAAGAAAAAAAAAAAAAGATGGTGAATATATTGTTTCCAACATCAACTAGCATCACTTCTCAATAATAGCAGGCATTTATGAAGCATGTCCTAGTTAATTAAATCATGCTATACCATAATGATTAAAAGTGCAAGCTCCTGAGACAAACCATCTCGATTTGAAATGTGGATCTACACCTTATTAGCTGTTCCTTAGTTTCCTCATCTGTAAAATTGGAAGTACAGTTAAATGTTTCATAAAATTGTTATAAGAATTACATGAGTATGTGCATGTATGTCAGTGCCTGAGTATATCTATGTATACTATATAGAACAAATATTATATGCTTGACACTCAAAATTCTGTGTTTTACTGGATCACACCATAATCTTTATAATTAATCTTTACATATCATTTTTATTATCCTCTATTTATACATGAGAAAATGGTATTATCCTCCAAAAAGATAAGAGGTAAGTAATTTACTGAAGTGCATGCAATAAAGTAGCTAGGATACTAATGCAGGCAGTCTAGTTCCAAAATCCATGCTCCTAATGACCATATGATACTGACTCACTATGTCATATGTACTTAGTACACACTTATTTAGGGACTATACCTAATTAATAAACATTAATTCCTGCTGATCTGACTTACAAATCTCTCAAATTTATATTCCCCTTTAGTGGCTAAAGGTCACTGTATTAGTTATCCATTGTTATATAACTAATTACTCAAATCCTAGTGACTTAAAACAATTATAATCATTTATTATCTCTCACTATTTCTGTGGGTTGGGAATCTGGAATAGTCTGGTTGTGCAGCTCCTGGTTCAGGTCTCATATGAGATTGTAGTCAGGTGCTGGCTGGGATGGCTGTCATCTGAAGCCTTGACTGGGCCTGAATGATCTGTTTCCAAGGTGGTTCATTTCCATGGCTGGCAATTTGGTGCTATTAAAGAGAGTTGGGGGTGTTTCAGTTCCTCTTCACATGCGGCTGTCTGTGGGACTACTTGAGTGGCCTCACAGCGTGGAAGCTGGCTTTCTCTAGAGTAACAATTCAAGAGACTCATATGGAAGCTCCAATGAACTTATGTTCTTGGCTTGGAAGATACAAATCTTCACTTCTACTATATTCTCCTCGTCAGCAAAACCAGCCCTCATCAACATTCAGAAGACTATGTCGTAGTCCATTTGGGCTGCTATAACAAAATACTGTATAGACTGGGTGGCTTATAAAGAAGAAAAATTTGTTTCTCACAGTTCTAGAGACTGGGAAGATGAAGATCACGGTACTGGCAGATTCCGTGTCTGGGGAAGGCCTATTTCTTGATTCATAGATGGAATCTTCTTGCTGTGTCTTCACATAGAAAAAGGGGCATGACAGTTTTCTGTGGTCTCTTTTATAAGGGCAGTAATTCCATTCCTAAGTGCTCTGCTTCCATGACCTAATCACCTTCCAAAGGTGCCATCTCCAAGTAGCATCACACTGGGGATTAGGTTTCAAGATATGAATTTGGACCTATGAAATAACCATTCAAACTATAGCACTATACAAAGACATGCAGCTTATTGGGGGCCATTTGGGAGGCTGGCTCGCACAATCATATACACACATCATGTTTCTGTCTCTGGCCCATCTGCTCTGGTAGTATCCTTCCTTCTTTAGGGAGATGACTTTTATGCATTTCACCATAACCGACCCCCAAACTAAGCTCCCCTTAGGTTCACAAAAATATGAAGGTGACCAACCCAAGGACAATTAGGTGTCAACCCCAGGAATTTTTATTCCCATGTGGAAATATACAAATACAAAATATCAGTTTAAATCATCAAATGAGTTCCACAGGATGATCATCTGCAAATTTCAGTTGCTTCCCTGCTTTTTTTCACAGCTCGGGTGATCAGTTCTTTCTGAACTTTTTGCTTCTTAGATAAGTTAGAGTTGGTTGATTTTCTTCACCATCGGAAAGTCCTCATTGATAGATTCACTTTCAATATGCCCCCAGCCAAGAACAAAATACACTATGTGTGTTATGTTGATTAAAAAAATCCGGAAACCTTTTAAAAAATTTCTCAGGCAACTGAATCATTGAGCTCAGGGAGACAAGAGGCCCTCAGATGGCCTTTGGAGACTCTCCTGAGACCTGTACTACAGACAGTTTCTGTCTCTTCTTTTGTCAGGTTCTGCCATCACAGAGGCAATATCAAAAGATGACCTTCCTTACAAATCTGGGCCTATTATTAATAGGCCTATTCATAGAGGATTTGTTAATTTAGTTAACATTATAAACTCATAATTTAATTCTGTTTATGTGAAAGCCAAAATATGTCTCAGAATCTTAAAGACAATTGCATACTATTAATATTCCATTAAGTGTCCTGAAAAAAATCAAATATTTGATAAATTTTCAACTGTCTTATATGCCAAAAGATTTCTACATATTAATGTGTGCAAGATTTTCTTTTAATAATTCTTTAATGCAAATCCATTTCAAATGATTCCTTTTTATTTCATTATTATAAACCATGACCACAAACTTTTAAAATATACTTTCTCAGCTAGAAGTATATCTTATTAGCTTTTTCTTCAAAGCTAATAGAAATAGACATTGTGTTCCAATCTTTTTACAACCTGAAAAACAAGCTTAGTGGAAGGAGGGATACAATTATGCGTGGGAAGGTAAAAGCAAGGACAATTGTTTCTGGCACATTGTTAACTAAATCATGGGTGTGGGTGTTCCAGACACCATCACCTGAGAGGCAAATATAAGAATATTATTGTAAGGTGTTTCCAACATTTTTCCACCAAATGAATGTGTTGAAGTCTTTTGCCAAAATCACTAGTTTTTGACTATGTCTGATATTTCAGGTAAATATATTAAACATCACATGATAAATCAGGGGCTAACAAGACAAAAGTCACTGGGCCATATTTCATTTGAAGGTGGGATTTCAGCATCTCTAAGCAGACAATCACAGCTGCCTCCTGTCATTCCCTTGCATTCTGAGTTTTGCTATAGGTATTGATAGTCACCTGAAACATCTTAGCATACATAGGTACACATATAAATTTTAGGTAGAGAATACCAGCTTTCTTTGGCACTCAGTTGCATGCTTGGCCTTTTCTTTTGAGACAAAGTCTCACTCTGTCACCCAGGCTGGAGTGCAGTGGCACAATCTTGGCTCACTGTAACTTCTGCCTCCCAGGTTCAATCGATTTTCCTGCTTCAGCTTCCCAAGTAGCTGGAACTACATGCGTGTGCCACCATGCCTGGCTAATTTTTTTATTTTTAGTAGAGACAGGGTTTCACCATAGTCACCAGGCTAGTCTTGAACTCCTAACCTCAGGTGATCCACTCGCCTTGGCCTCCCAAAGCTCTGGGATTACAGGCGTGAGCCACCATGCCTAGCCATGCTTGGCCATTTTTTGTGTGTAATTGCTGTTTTCTGACTGCTGATAGAGTTTGTATTTGTTGAGGTTTGTGTGAATACATGTAGCCATGCATACATGTATATATTTGTTTGCATGATTGATCATAAGTGGGCCTTTCTGTGTGTCTGTCTTTGTGTGTCTTATATATAGTCCTTGTTAATGTAATTATCCATTTCATTCCATGCTCGCTAATTACTACTTCCTCAGAACTCCAGTTTTTTGTTCGTTTGTTTCTCTTCCTATCACCTTATTTCCCCAGTACAGGGTTCATATAACCCTTTTCAATGATGTAAGCCCTTCTTAGGTTAAATTGCTATTTGAGAATTTAGTCTTTTTCTTCTCGTTCCCTTCCTCCTAGTTTGTTCCTCTGTACTTTATAAAAATGTCACTACTATTGTGAGTTGAAAATATCCAAGACAATTTTCCTTATTTGTGGGAGGAGAAGAGCAAAGAGAAATAATTGGTATTCCATGAGAAGGAAGTACAGGTCAAAGAGATATATGAATGTTATCTTTGGTGTAGTGATTTAAAAGGTTATGTAGAATAAATATATCCATTTGCTCACCCAGAATTAATTGATTTTTCATCTCTACGTAAGGTACAGGTCTAGGCAATATTTAAAATGGTAATAATGTTCATTTCTTCACATTTTGCTGGAAGTTGTGCTAATAGAAGAAAATATGAATATAAGTTATTTAGTCATCCAATAAATAGGTGTATCTCAAAAGGCAATTACTGTGGAAAGAATACCAGACTTGGAGACCAGGTATCTGCATTGAAACCCCAGGCCTTCACATACGGCTTCTCCACACAGAATCTTTATTTCAGAATGTAAATCGGATTGTATTATGTTTCTTTGTCTTTTAAAGGCTTCTGATTGTCCTTATGATAAAGATAACAGTTTATAACATTGCATACAGTTCCTGCGTGGTCCAGCTCCATCTTTCAGTGCTGACCCACATGTGCTGTGAGTACTGAAACACACGTACATGCATTATGGCTATGATCATGCTTCCAGCCACCACAGCCATGGTTCATTGAGTAGACAATGCTCCATCTCTCAGGACCATCGGTCATTCTATTTTTCTCTCTAAAGCACTCCTTTCCTTGCCTTTAAAACTTCCACTACTCCCACTTAGAACAGATTAGTTTTTACAGGTTTTCATGAAACATGTTGCTTTCCTTTGGATCACTTATTTCCATTTTTAGTTGAATATTAATTTGTGTCCTCAACGTTGACACCTCAACTGAACTGTTAACTCCCCGAGAGCGGGAACTACATCTGTGTCCCTGATCACTGGCTCCCCTGTGCCTATCTCAGTTTCTGACACACACAGCTTTTTGAAAAACTTAATAACTTAAGAAAATTATTGAACTTCTCAGAAACAAAATTTCACCAGTTATAAAATGGGGATAATAAATTACTTACTAGATTAACTGAGAGAATGTGCATAAAAACTTTGCCTAATGCTCTAAAATATAGGGTAGGGTAATGATTATAACAATAACCAAGATGAATTCCTGTTCTAATTGATTTGGTCAACAGAGAAAAACTAGTCAGTGATATGGGTGTGCATATAACTTTAAAATAAATCATTGTCTTATTGCATAAAAAAAGAGCAAAATAAGTTTAGATATATATATATATGTATATATATCTTCAGATAGTGTAAAAGAATATAAAATCAAACAAAATGAAAGTTCCTTTCTCTGTTACTACTTCCAGCTGTAATCTACAATTGTAACCACTTAAAATTGCTTTTTGTTTTCAGCTCTTATGTGGTTATTATTGGATCTCTAAGTTTTATGTTTTTATTTCTATTTCTTGTTTTATCAACTTTAGACAGTATCTACTAACTTGCTGCTATGAAAGGTGAGTTTAGATCATCACACTAACTTCTACCTTCCCGATTTCTATATGTAATTTTTGTTATTTATATTATTATGATTCTTCTAGTATTACATTTTTGACTTTAAATAATATTTTTAACAAATGTTTCTTGCTTCATGTAATTTAAGGTAGCTATTTATTTCACATTGTATAAGAAGAGGAAAGTAGTGTACACCCATTTTTCTTTCATTATTCTTGCCCTTTACATTTCCTAAGTTCTACCCACCATGCCACTGTTTGAGTTTGTCAACTTATGTTGTTTTGTTCTCTCAAGTCTTATGTTATCTTGTGTGTTTTCTCACCAAAGGTTGATTTTAAAAATTATAAACGAAGCAACCTCATAAACATGAACACTATGTAAGTGTGATAAATATTATGCATAAACAATGTCAAAAACAAATAAATATTGCAATCAAAGCACTGTAAAGGGACTCATTGAAAAGAGTTGTACTCCTAATTGAAACTGTGTCGAAGAAAAAAGAGAACATTCCAAGTCTTAATGCTCAAAATTATATTTTAATGTGCTCAATATGTGGTCTATGGTTTTTTATACAGCTTTTTGTTCTCAAAAGAGTTTCTAATTCTTTCTTTGTTATTACTGGCAGCAAAATAATCATAAGTTTTTATATTAGTCGTATAGATTGCAGAATAGAACTGATTTTCTCCTTAAGGATTTTTTTTTATAGCAGCCACTGATTTCCTGCTTTTATTTGTATCGATGGCACAGAGATTTTATTGCATAAAGCCAATGAATTCAAGTGTGCTTCTCTTTCTTGACTTCCTTTTTGACCTTTCAGGAATATAAAGTCAAGTAATTTTATTTATTGAAGGATGTTTACAAGGAGGTATTTTTTTAATCTCTGAGATCTGAAAATGCTTCTAATTTCTCTTTAAATTTGATTGGTATTTTGACTGGGTATAAAATTCCAGGCTTTAACTAATTTTTCCTCAGAAATATCAAAGGCATTGGTCCATTGTCTCCTAGCTTTCATTTCAACTAATGAGAAACTTGATGCCAGATTCTTTTTCCTTGGTAGATTAATCTAGATTTATTTTCTAAAGATTTTGAACATACACTTTTTATTTTGGTGTTGAGATTTTACTAGGATATGTATCTGTGTGGATTAACTTTTCATTCATATTTTTGGCATAAAATAAAATCTTTCATTCTAGAGATCATAATTTTGTTCATCTCAGGAAATATATATTTAAAATTTTTCCTATTCTCCGTCCAGCTTTGTTCCATTGCTGGTGAGGAGCTGCGTTCCTTTGGAGGAGGAGAGGCACTCGGATTTTTAGAGTTTACAGTTTTTCTGCTCTGTTTTTTCTCCATCTTTGTGGTTTTATCTACCTTTGGTCTTTGATGATGGTGACCTACAGATGGGTTTTTGGTGTGGATGTCCTTTCTGTTTGTTAGTTTTCCTTCTAACCGTCAGGACCCTCAGCTGCAGGTCTGTTGGAGTTTACTGGAGGTCCACTCCAGATCCTGTTTGCCTGGGTATTAGCAGCGGTGGCTGCAGAATAGTGGATATTGGTGAACTGCAAATGCTGCTGCCTGATCATTCCACTGGAAATTTTGTCTCAGAGGAGTACCCGGCTGTATGAGGTGTCAGTCCGCCCCTACTGGGGTTTGCCTGTCAGTTAGGCTACTTGGGGGTCAGGGACCCACTTGAGGAGGCAGTCTGCCTGTTCTCAGATCTCAAGCTGCTTGCTGGGAGAACCACTACTCTCTTCAAAGCTGTCAGACACGGACATTTAATTCTGCAGAGGTTATTGCTGTCTTTTGTTTGTCTTTGCCTTGCCCCCAGAGGTGGAGCCTACAGAGGCAGGCAGGCCTCCTTGAGCTGTGGTGGGCTCCACCCAGTTCGAGTTTCCTAGCCGCTTTGTTCACCTACTCAAGCCTGAGCAATGGCGGGCGCCCCTCCCCCAGCCTCACTGTCATCTTGCAGTTTGATCTCAGACTGCTGTGCTAGCAATGAGCAAGGCTCCCTGGGCATAGGACTCTCCAAGCCAGGTGCGGAATATAATCTCCTGGTTTGCCATTTGTTAAGCACGTTGGAAGAGTGCAGTATTAGGGTGGGAGTGACCCGATTTTCCAGGTGCCATCTGTCACCCCTTTCTTTGAATAGGAAAGGGAATTCCCTGACCCCTTTCGCTTCCCAGGTGAGGCGATGCCTTGCCCTGCTTCAGCTCATGGATGGTGCACTGCACCCACTGTCCTGTACCCACTGTCTGGCACTCCCTAGTGAGATGAACCCAGTACCTCAGTTAGAAATGCAGAAATCACCAGTCATCTGCATCGCTCACACTGGGAGCTGTAGACTGGAGCTCTTCCTATTTGGCCATCTTGGTTCCACCCCCGCTGAGAGATTTCTTAAGCTCTGTCTGAAAGAACAAAAATTTTGTCGTCTTCTTTGTTTATCTTGTTTTTTCCTTCTACTAAATTTTAAATTTCAGTTAGTATATTTTTAATGTGATGTCAAAAAGCTTTTGACTTTTCTTACTTTTTTTTATTATGGCCTCTACTAGAATTTTGCTTTTAATGTCTACTTGCATTGGCTGAGATTGCTAATTATATCCTTTTGTTACAAAATCTTTAATTTCAGAGATATAATGTCAAAGTTTTACAGGTACACATGAAAAAAAAATAAAACACAATCATAGATGAAAGTTAAGAGAACCTAATCATAGCTATTGCTATGCTGACTATTCATTAGTGTGGAGACGGAGGTTCTCTGGGTGAGACATGCTGTAGGACAGACAGGAGGGGTAACTAGTGCTTCTCCCCTTCCTGTCTCCATCAACAGACCCTACACACACCAAAGAAATTCCTCAATATCTTTTCTGGGATAGCAATGTTCTTAAATGCCCAGCATACTCTCCCTCGTCCAACCCATTATGCACATTCCTAGGCATGATTGAAATAGGTTAGGGCAAGCCTATGATCAAGTGAGTCTAATCTTCAGCAAGGGCTGTAGCTTGGCCAAGTCTCCACCAGCAATCACAGTAGGAGTCTGGTTATTAATACTGACCTGGAATCCAGTAGGGTACCAATATGCAAACTGAATGCTACACTATTCTTGATGATGGGAAGGCAGAATAAACACTTTTGGGAATCACAACACCACTACATATAACACGGCAAAAGTCACAGTCCATCTCCTAGTCCATGTATGTTTTATCATGAGGGCCACCTTTTACCTTGTGGTTGGCTGGAGCTACAGTCTCTGCTATGGAAAGCTGTTTATCATGAGCTGTCTAGGCAGAGATGACTATAGTTTATGTGGCTACAGGGAACTTTAATACAAAAGGATGGCATTTAAGATTGGTCTGGAATTCTGGCAGAGCCACATTAAAGGCATTTTCCAACCAAAGGGAGATAGTTATGGAGTACTATCTATCTAATAAAGATGTTAAGTTTAGTGTAGTTTGGGCACTCAATGCTGAAAAATATATATCTTAATTTATACTAGAAACACAGTGGCAGTCTCAGGACAGTTGTGGGAGGTGATGATGGAGTTATAAGGGCATGTAGTTCAGTTACAGCTGTGAGGTCTAGGTAAATAGAGAATGTAAGCTTGGACATGTTACCTTATTCAACAGCAACTTTCCATGAGCAGGAAATAAATCCAGAATATATTCCCCCTCCAAAGTTATGGAAAAACCAAGAATTTTTAAAGGTCTCTTCACTCATCGGCCATTTGTAAATTCTGTCCAAGACTAAATTAATGATTTCCTTGACAGTGACAGAGTGCCCTTGGGCATAGTTATTAGTCTTCCTTGCCAGTGATGTGCTGATTAGAGTGGAAGAACCAGTGGTTAAGTCTCAGTGCAAGCTTAGTACGTGTGAGTTTCAGGACTTCAAATGCTGTTTTGGAGACATGTTCTCATCACTCATCCCACTGAAGGTGGTAAAGGAGTCACCTCTCTACATGGCAACAGTTTTGTTACTTGACTAGATGACATGTTTCAGGAAGTAGAATTCTCAGCAGTCAATTGCCTGTCTGGGCACCAGCCTATGTGCGGTGATGAATGTAAGCATGGGTTTGGAAATGAAACTACCTGGAGCAGACACAGAGTCCTATTACCATGAAAAAGGCTAAGGTTTGAGGTAAGTAATTCACTCAATTTTTTTTGAAAGTTTTATTTTAACCTCCAAATTATTTCTTATGATTTACATCATGTTACTGTAGTTGCTCATCTTGGTATTTCTTTTTCAGCATAAGGAGGTCCCCAAATCTCTAGTGCTATTTAGTTGTTTGATCATGTTTATGAGTTGTGGTTAGATTGGTTAATATAGGTACCTGATGTACAGATTTTTTAAAATTAAATGTAAATAGTTTCAGAAATAAAAAGAGGGAGAGAAACCATATCAGTCGGCACAGCATCTCTGAAATATAATAGCCATGTTTAGAAAATAGCTAATATAAAGATGCTGTATATGTTTGAATAATGACACTATTGCCACCATCATTATGATTGCCCAAAATTTCCTTCTGTTAGGATTTATCAATATACAATGAATGCAAAGGATTATGTTTAGATTAGATAGAGTCCCTGCCATAGGAAGATTTACAGCCTAGAGGATCTAATAATCTTTCAGTAACTTTGGAAACTGTATTAACATGTCAAGCCTGGCATCGATTTAGCACCAAGAGCAAATATTAAATAATGAAGGTGGTTTATTACAAAAATCCCATGAGTAACCATTTTAACTTCTTTTACAAAGATTTTCAGACATACTTAGGATAGAAAAGTAACAAAGTAAATGTGAATAGCTTTATGGCAGTTCTTTCCTCTTTGCCACAAGAGATGTGTTCCATTTATAGTGTTTTAAGTGCTGGCTTTGAAATACTGTATTGCCATATTTTATTTGTTCCTTCATATACTAAGGGATGAAATAACAATATGAAATCAGTAAATACTGCAACAGAAGATATTGATGGAAAAATAGTATAACAAAAATGTAGCTTGCTTTTTCTATTTATATGGCAATATTGAAAAACAAACAGAAGTGGGGTTCTGTAAGATGTGATAAATTTTTTAAAATGTGCCAATTACATTTTTTTCTTTTACTTCCTCTTTTTAAAGACCACATTTTCTTTGGGTTGCTTGCATACATTCCATGGCATGACACTTCCAGAAGTTAGTACTAAAACATAAATCACAATGACAATTTTAGACACTGGAACCAGTCCTGTAGAGGTCACAAAAGGTGATTCTCCAAGGTCATTTTTTTCTCACTTCATTTAATATGCAGAGAGCTTCCAAGATGATGCCCTCTCATAGCTTTTCTTCAGTGCTTTCCAGAATGATTCTGAGGCACACATCATTATCAAAAGAAAAAAGATTTCAATTGTTTCTGACATAGGATTTAGCTACCTATGTATCTTATATTGTAACTTCTTCCATTTTCTCAATTTTTATGTTGATCTTATTAGCTTTTGCATTTCTAATCTCACTTAAACTGAAAGTTTAAGTGCAATTTACCCTAATTATTTCCTTTTCATTAGATAATGATAGGTAAATATAACTGATTGTGATACATAAGCTATTTTGTTATTGCAAAATTCTGCACTTTCCTTAAATTGTTGTAAGATAAAATCATCTTTGCCTAGATGCCATTGCTTAGCTGGCCCACAATAACTAGAGGCAGAGATGATTCTGTGACCCTCAAGGTGTATATGGCAACAATATTTATTTTTCTTTACCTTTGTTCATGGTGCTAAACTATAGGCTGACTCAATAATAAGCCATAAATACTGGAATGTCTTCTCGCATGTATACTTCAAGAAAATGACTGTCAGGATTACTATCACAAGGACTCATGACACTGTCTGATAATGAAGAGACAGTCTCATTCTAGGAGGACGGAACTATTCCTTTTCCAGAGTCCAGTCCAATTAAGTCTCTGAGACACCTTGATTTTTTCTCACTATGTTGCCCAGGCTGGCTTCAAACTCCTTCCACCTCAGCCTCCCAAATATGTGGGACTACAGAAGTGTGGGTCCACTTCTAGGGACATTGTGACTTTTGTAGAGAACTCCCAAATAGACAACGGAGATTTCTCTCTAGACATATACACCTGTAAGTGGAAGAAGATGAGACATTTATATTTCCTAGGTGGCTAGTCATTTACTGAAAGTATTACAGTCCATTTAAGACAACATTTTTTTCCATCAATTATGCATTAAATACCCAGCAAGAAGATCCATTTCCTCTCTTTTTCCAGTGCTCTCTCTTCCTCTCTCTCTCTCTCTCTGTTTTTGAGAAGCTGAGTTGAACTTTTTATAAAAGCGATAACTTCTTTGGGGCTCTCCTTAGTACTAAAAATGAGTACTCCTTTATCATAACCTTTGAATGCTCAAATGTTCAGCCCCCTATTTTGCCTAGCTGTACTTTATCATTGTCACCAGAATATAGTGTCTCCACATTTGATCCCAATTTATGCTTAGAGTTGCTCTATAATGTTAATTTAAATAACAATGTTCTAATAGGCAGTGTTACTCTAGGTCAGCTGACTGAATTCCATTAAAATATTTATTGCTCTCATGACTGACAATGACATGTCTGCTTATACATGTGTCATTGCAGGTACATTCTTAGTGTGCTCTACCCTTGTCAGAGCTTACTATTTGAGCAATAAATCAAAGATTACACATAGAGTAATCCTTATAAGAATTTTCATTAATTAAAACCTACTAATGGAAAAATGATGCTCAGGGACAATAAGTGTATCATATTACTACATTGCATTAGTTGTTCATATATTAACATCTCTGAAATTAATTTTCATGTTACAATCAATGGCATCTTAGATTTGACAATAATGGTATCATCTACTAGCCCTCTTAATGTCCTCAAGCATTCTACACCTAACATGCAAAGATTGAATTGTGCCAGATATTTTAAAAATCTACTTTCATCCATTTGCAAGAAGAATGAATTATATAGAGCCTTCTTTTCTGAAATGAAGTGTTCCATCTTTTTGGTAATACTATAGATATTAGGTAAATTCTGAGAATTCTAACTGATAGGATAAACATTAGAGCTTGGCTTATGAAAATGTCTATTTTTGGCCAAGCTCGATGGCTCATGCCTGTAATCCCAGCACTTTGGGAGGCCAAGGCGGGCGGATCACGAAGTCAGGAGATCCAGATCATCCCGGCTAACACGGTGAAACCCCGTCTCTACTAAGAATACAAAAAATTAGCTGGGCATGGTCGTGGGTGCCTGTAGTCCCAGCTGAGGGAGGCTGGGGCAGGAGAATGGAGTGAACCTGGGAGGCGGAGCTTGCAGTGAGTCGAGATCGTGCCACTGCACTCCAGCCTGGGTGACAGAGTGAGACTCCGTCTCAAAAAAAAAAAAAAAAAGAAAAAGAAAATGTCTATTTTCATATATGTATTTTGTCTTTCAAGACCCAACCAGGTAGGAGTAATTAGAATAGAATTGCCCTGAACCCCCACAAAATAACAACTAGTAGAGCATTGCTGTGCACTGACAGATGTTTGGGAAAAGTGAAAACAACTCCTATTCAAATGGAAAAGTTTTGAAGTAGAGTGATCTGAATAATGAAAGAGGAGACAGTGACCAAAAATGTCTAATTCTTTTTACCAGTATAAAAATTTAATAAGGGAGATTTAGCATTTTGTTAAGCTTACACACAAACCCATTTTATATTGAAAACCACTTGAACAATATCAATTCTAATAAAAAGGCCATTAAAAGGATGCTATTCAAGCCTTCTGGCTCTTTTTAGTGGGCCACCTTACAGTCCACTGCTGGTTGCATGATTACTGAGAGCCAAGTGAGCACAGGCTTTTTGTGTTCTGCCAGTATTTTGAAGTGGATAAGCTAAATCTGCCTCTCAGCACACAGTATTCTGCAGAGTTAGCATCAACAATGGCTGTGGCTGATGACATTACCCAGTAAATCATGCTCCGCGCATCATTCAAGACAGAACTATCTTTAAAAAGAGAGATGTATCTTGGCCTTGACAGGCTTGACAAATCGAATCTAGGTTTCAAAGCCAAGAGTAGATTTAATGAAACCATACTAAGCCAAGAATTGATTGATAGAAATTATACGGTAGAATTAAACTTGTTTTAAAATGTCATAGGTATGTTTAAAAGCCCCACTTGTTTGGACTTTACAAATATTTTAATTAATTTATGTATCCAAATTAGAAGGAGACTAACACTAAAAATTTAAACAGCCCACATCCAACAGACTCAGAGATTAGATGTCCTTATTTATCATTTAAGACCTAACCAGATAAATGATTCTGGACTTCAGAGTAAAAAGTAACAAGACGCCTCTCCCACTGAAATCTAATTCCTACTAAAAACAACTGTAATCAATACATGGAAGGGACTGTGGTGAACACGGAAATGCTCTCCCATATCTCCCTTCAAGGTAATACGTGTTCCAGCTGTCAGCAGATAGCCTCAAATTGTTAGCTTCTGCAGTGTTCGCCTAAGCCTAGGAGGACTACCTCACTGTAGCGATGGCCTTCCCAGTACAGTCTACCTCAAATGACTAAGCATGGTGGTGGATAAAGGCCCAGCCAGTTTGTTCCACTGAGGAATGGGCCATATGCACCAGAGCTCTGCATGGGGTTAAGTGGTGCTGTGCTAGGACTGCATCACTAGTCAACTCCTCACTCTGCCCAATCCTGATTCCTTCCCTTGTCACATTCTCTAATGGTTAGCCTGCATGCCAAGTACTTTCTCATTGTTTGCTTCTGGAAAACCAACCCAAACAGGGAGCATACGAAATCATCTCTGCTAGGAAAATGTCAAGACACAACTCCTCTCTAAATATATTACAACAAACAGTCAGCCTAAAGAAGCCTTTGATGGGGCCAAAAAAGAACCTTCCATGATATCTACTGCTTGACCCATAACCAAATTTCTCACTACCTTGCCAGAAAGAGTTGTAGGTTATTTCCTTCTTTTCCAGACGCTTACTTATAAAATGAGAATTGTTGAGAAATTTTCTGGATTTGAAAAATCTGGTTAAAAAATGATTTAGCTCTAGGACAGAGAGCTCCAAATGAGGGAAAGGTACATGTAAGCTGTTGCAGAATGACCCCTGAGCTGGCTTATTTCAACAGCTTACTTTGATACTCTCTAATCTACCTAGTTATTGCCACTGAACTAAGCAATCTTAAAATCACACATCAGAAAGGTACAGCGGGTTATTTGTTTTTTTAAAAGTGGAAAAATAAGAGTACTATTAATCCATCCCTTCCTCTTCCACTCTTGGCTTAAAGGAAGGTAACTCTTCCTATAGGAATGTATTAGCCCATTTTTGTGCTGCTATAAAATAATTTATAATGAACAGAAATTTATTGGCTCACAGTTCTGGAGGCTGAGAAGTCCAGTATCAATGTGTTGACCTCTGGTGGGGGTCTCGTTGTTGTTTTATCATATGGCAGAAAGTGAGAGGAAAAGAGATAACAAGACAGGGGCAAATTCACTCTTTTATAATGGCACCAATTCTCCCTATGAGAGTCAAGCCCTCATGGCCTAATTGCCTCTGAAATATTCTACCTTTTAATACTATTACAATGGCAATTAAATTTCAACATAGTTTTGGAAGGGACAAACATTCAAATCATAGAAGGAAGTCTTCTTTTTCAGGATGCATGTGTCTGGCAATGAATGTGATGTGACTTGGTTGCATAGAATCCCTGTGTGCTGTTCTTTGTTCTCATTCTTATGGGGAAAATCAGGAGGACTAAAGGTGGGTGTCAAGACATTATCCAAATGTACCTCATAACAATCTATTCTCTGATGGGGGTTCTTTCAGCTAATATAGCATTTCCCGATTCCTTTACCATTCTCAGTCTCCAGCACCTGTTAGATACAAAAGTTCTTGTAAATAGCTCTTTTCCTCCAAGGCTTATTATCAGAAACGGAAATGGAGACTTATAGCTTCAATTACTTTTAAGCCTGATTAGAGGAGTGAAGACCTAATTTATTCAATGCCTTCAATTTTCTTAGTTGTACGAAATAACAAATATTAGGAATACAACACATTCATCATGCCAGATGCATTTTAAAGGAAAAATGTAATTATCACTGAACTCAGATTATGTCAATATAATTTCTCTATTGTCATTGAAGTAAAAAAAATGAAAAAACACAAGGCAATTACCATATGTGCTTTCCCATTTTCTCCTAAACCTGAAGATTAACTATATAATCACAAAAGAGAATTTCACTAAATAGCCAGTGAAGTAGCTTTTCCCACCACCTAACATATTCAGCCTCGCATCTAACCACCTATCCTTTCTAAAGAGCAGGGAATAGACCAGTGAGGTGAACAACCATGAAATTCTTTTTTTTTTTTTCTGTTCATTGCATTTATTCTTTTTTTTCATTATACTTTAAGTTTTAGGGTACATGTGCAAACAATCATGAAATTCTATGGAGAAAAGTGATTTCAATTTTGATGGGATCAAATGACCTATACTTGAACTTCAGAGCAAGACTCTCAGAGAACAAAATCCTTTTGGTCAGTTATTGTTTTCCTTAGTCTTTTTGCTATAACTCTTCGTTTTACAATGTTGCCTGAGAATCAACTGATTTTTATCATTGCTTTGCTCATTGTTAGTCTTTGCTCATCCATCTATTTATAGGGAGAGGGTGACAGTTAACTGCCCTGCCTCCTTTTGTCTCACTTTTTTACTTAGTCACTTTGTACTCCTGCCATAATATGAGACAGAGTATATTATTGTAGCATTTTGCCTGATGATTAAAAATCTATTATATAGAATAAGAAAGTTTGGTTAGATCTCTGATCATGGAAAAGAAACCTAATCTCTCTCAGGGTTTGGTCAGAAAATAGAATACTCTAGGTATTTTGAGAAGACAGGGTCTTAATACACAGAAGAAGTTTTGAAGAAATTGGAAAACCTAGAGGTGAAGATCAGGGAAAGCAGGGGAAGGCCACCACTAATTCTCAATTTCTCTGTTAGTTTTCTGTGAATCAGGAAGTTATTCCGCTTATCTGGCTCAGAAAATTTAGAAAGCAATTTACAATAGGCACATCTGTGTTCAATGCCTAGCAGATGATTCATGGGAGAACACCTGAAGGCTTTAGCAAAACTGTCCATCTGCTAAAGCCCTCAAGTCTGAACAAATAGAAAGATAATGACCTCTGGCTTTCCAACAAGTGCCTCTTATTGGTGGGATCTAAATAGTCATCACACTAAAAAGGTTTCTAGGAAATGTAGCTCCCAGGATTCTTAGTTCCCAAAGCCATTGTTTTCCTCTTCAGAAATGAAATGACTCAATTGTATTTCTTCCCTGTGTTACCTAAGAAAAACAAAACAATTTTACCTCATGTTACTCACATGATGGCCAAATCTACCTTCATTTTAAACAAAAATGCAGTGACCACTAATGAAATTTCTCTAAAAACTATGAATATAGGGAATATCTTTGTTCAAAGATATACTGGGGATCAACAGTTGGGATGAGAAGGAATAGTTCTCTTTAGTTTCTCAAAGAAGTTCCTTAAAGATCTATTCTAGTTCCTTGAAGATATAGCTTTTATCAAGTTTTCATGCCTTTTTTGGAATAAGTTCAATTTGATGTCACTCAGTACTCCTTAACTCTCTTTTTTCTTCAATCTTTTCTGATTTATCTGTTATTTTAGAATATGAATATGAGCTGGGGTTAGAAATGATGTCACATTCTGACTAATTCATCTAGGCTCCATCTGCCTCTTCTTCCTCACTCTTTTTACCACTTTTTTATTTTTCACTACCAATTCTCACATAAATGATCAGCTATGCCTCATGCTCTAGGATATTCTAAACCACAAGTAGGTGATATTTAAGCATTCAAAGCTCAGTCTATAGTGGCTTAATATTTGGTTGTCTTCTCTGTTAGGCCATCTATAATATTGCTCACATTTTTAGTAAATTAGCTTCAGGATGGTTTTCTGTGCATGATGTTGTTTGGGTTTTATTCTGGGTGTGTGGGGAGGCAGGGGGAAGGCTATCCTGACCATTCTTCTGATCTCTTCTGGCCTCCAGGCCAATGACTTTGGCCATACTCACATCTTAATTTGAAAAGTCACCAATCTGCTTGAGTGTGTGATTTTTACCAGCTGTGTTCAACCACTGGGGTAACAAAAAAGAGCAAGCATATGATTAGTTTGATACATGTTTAGAGGGATTGCTGAATGGCCTTAACCAGAACGGCAAACAGGTGAGATGATTAAGGATGTTGGTGACATAGAGATTAAAATAATGAATTATTAAATGAAATTGGATTTGGAAAAAAAATACAGTTAATAAGATTTATAGACTTGGAAAAAATGGATGTACCAGTCAGTTTCCAGTAGAAAATAGATAGTATCCTTAAAAGAGGTAAAGGTTAAGAGTTTATATACGAATATTTGGGCAATCAGGAAAGCATTATTGAGAATTCACAAAGCATGGTAAAGCTTCCCAGGATTATCAACAGTGGGAGGCTGTTACCTCACGTAAACCTAAAAATTAAGGGAAGGGAAGGAAGTTGGGGTTGGGGGCAGAAGAGAGCAAATGAGAGAGAAAAAGAGAGGAGAGAGAGAAAGAGAGAGAGAGAGAGAGGAATTAACAAGAGCATTTTGCACTTTAAGAGAAGCCTACTGACAAGAAAATAAATTTCTTAAACTCACTCTCTCTTACCTTCTGATATCATGTCCATGACTCATTGGCTGAACTCACCCAAACACCAAACATCAGAGTTGCAAGGGGGCAGAGAATAAGTGGCAGAGGAGCAGAGTGTGGATTTCTGTACAGTACAGAAAATATCTGGTACAAAGTAGAAATCCATTGTTATCATTTTTTTCTTTTTCTTTTTTTACTCTAAAGAAGTATGAAAGTTATGGTATATTTTTTAAAAAATGAAGACATAAACTATTTTAAGCATTTAGTAGGTAAGCAGTTTTTAAGAATGAAAAGGTTCTAGTATTCAATCAAGTGAGTTGGTTGATAAAGTGGAGGAGTGAAGGTCATTGGGCTTGGTCCTGCAGGTAGAATGGACTGTTATAGTTTGCTTGGGACTGAGGGTTTTCTAGGGATGCAGGACTTCCTGTGTGAAAATCAGGAGAGTCTTGGGCAAACTATGACAGTAGGTCAACTTTCTTGAAGGATAAGTGGATATTTATAGGAATTCCATGCAGGAGAAAAGCATTACCGAAGATATAGCCAGAGATATAGATAATGCAGGTTTGTGTTTTCAGAAGCACAATTTTAATTTATATGAATAAGATAAACTGAATAGATCATTAAGAAACATCTAGAGTTTTAAAATACTAAAAAGTTTAATTGGGATTTTGAGAAACAGGATGCTAAAGTGCTGTTTTCATGTATTTCATGTTATTAATCCCTTTTCAGTTGAATCATTTGCAAATATTTTCTCCCATTCTATAGGTTGTCTCTTCACTTCACTGATTGTTTCCTTTGCTGTGCAGAGCTATTTAGCTTGATGTGATTCTAATATGGTTTGGCTGTGTACCCACCCAAATCTCATCTTGAATTGTAACTCCCGCAATTCCCATGTGTCATGGGAAAAACCTAGTGGGAGGTGATTGAATTATGGGGGAGGGTCTTTCCTGTGCTCCTGTTGTGATAGTGAATCAGTCTCATGAGATCTGATAGTTTTAAAAACGGGAGTTCCCTACACAAGCTGTCTCTTTGATGCTGCCATCCATGTAAGACCTGACTTGCTCCTCCTTGCCTTTCACCTTCCACCATGATTGTGAGGCCTCTCCAGCCATGTGCAACTGTAATTCCAATGAGTCTCTTTCTTTAGTAAATTGCCCAGTCTCAGGTATGTCTTTATCAGCAGTGTGAATATGGACTAATACAGTAAATTGGTAACAGTAGAGTGGGAGGTTGCTGAAAAGATACCCGAAAATGTGGAAGTTTCTTTGAAACTGGGTAACAGGCAGAGATTGGAAGAGTTTGGAGGGCTCTGAGGAAGACAGGAAAATGTGGGAAAGTGTGTAACTTCCTAGAGACTTGTTGAATGGCTTTGACGAAAATGCTGATAGTGATATCAACAATAAGGTTGAGGCTCAGGTGGCCTCAGATGGAGAGGAGGAACTTGTTGGGAACTGGAGCAAAGCTGACTCTTGTTATGATTTAGCAAAGAGACTGGTGGCATTTTGCCCCTGCCTTAGAGATCTGTGGAACTTTGAACTTGAGGGAGATGATTTAGAGTATCTGGCAGAAGAAATTTCTATGCAGCAAAGCATTCAAGAGGTGACCTGGGTACTATTAAAGGCATTGAGATTTATAAGGGAACAGAGCATAAAAGTTCAGAAACTTTGCAGCCTGACAATGTGACAGAAAATAAAACCCCATTTTCTGAGGAGAAATTCAAGCTGGCTGCAGAAATTTGCATAAGTAACAAAGAGATGAATGTTAATTCCCAAGACAATGGGGAAAATGTCTCCAGGGCATCTCAGAGGTCTTCACAGCAGCCCCTCCCATCACAGGCCCAGAGGCACAGGAGGAAATCATGGTTTCATGGGTCTGGCCCAGGGTCCCTGGGCTGTGTGCAGCCTAGGGACTTGGTGCCCTGTATCTCAGACACTCCAGCTGGGGCTGAAAGGGGCCAATGTAGAGGTTGGGCTGTGGCTTCAGAGAGTGCAAGCCCCAAGCCTTGGCAGCTTCCATGTTGTGTTGTGCCTGCAAGTGCACAGAAGTCAAGAATTGGGATTTGTTAACCTTCACCTAGACTTCAGAAGATGTATGGAAATGCCTGGATGCCCAGGCTGAAGTTTGCTGCAGGGGTGGAGTGCTCATGGAGAACCTCTGCTAGGGCAGTGCAGAACGGAAATGTGGAGTCAGAGCCTCCACAGAGTCCCTACTGGGGCACTGCCTAGTGGAGCTGTGAGAAGGTCACCATCTTCCAGACCCCAGAATGGTAGATCCACTGACAGATTGCACTGTGCACCTGGAATAGGTGCAAACACTCAATGCCAGTCCATTAAATCAGCTAGGAGGGAGGCTTTACCCTATAAATCCACAGGGGCAAAGCTGCCCAAGACCATGGGAACCCACTTCTTGCATCAGTTTGACCTGGATGTGAGACATGGAGTCAAAGGAGGTCATTTGGGAGCTTTAAGATTTGACTGCCCTGCTGGATTTCAGACTTGCATGGGCACTGTAACACGTCTGTTTTGGCCTATTTCTCTCATTTGGAATGGTTCTATTTACCCAATGCCTGTACCCCCCATTGTATCTAGGAAGTAACTAACTTGCTTTTGATTTTAAGGGCTCATAGGTGGAAGGGACTCACCTTGTCTCAGATGAGACTTTGGACTGTGCACTTTTGAGTTAATGCTTAAATGAGTTAATACTCTGGGGGACTGTTGGGAAGGGATGATTGGTTTTGCAATGTAAGAACATGAGATTTGGGAGGGTCCAGGGGCAGAATGATATGGTTTGGCTGTGTCCCCGCCCTAACCTTATCTTGAACTGTAACTCCTACAATTCCCACGTGTTATGGGAGGAACCCGGTGGGGGTGGGAGGTAATTGAATCATGGGGATGGGTCTTTCCCGTGATGTTCTCGTGATAGTGAATAAGTCTTACAAGATGTTACGGTTTTAAAAATGGGAGTTCCCTGCACAAGCTCTCTATTTGCCTGCTGCCATCCATGAAAGATGTGACTTGCTCCTCCTTGCCTTTCACCTTCTGCCATGATTGTGAGGCCTCCCCAGCCACGTGGAGCTGTAAGTCTAATAAACCTCTTCGTTTTGTAAATTTCCCAGTCTCAGGTATGTCTTTATCAGCAGCATGAAAACGGACCAATACACATATCATTTGTTCATTTTTGCTTTAGTTGCCTGTGGTTTTGACATCTTACTCAATAAATCTTTGCCCAGACCAGTGTCTTGAAGCATTTCTGCAATGTTTTCATTTAGTCATTTTATAGTTTCAGGTCTTATATTTAGTTCTTATTTCATTTTAATTTTATTTTGGAATATGGCAAAAGATGAGGGTCCAGTTTCGTTCTTCTGCATATGAATATCCAGTTTTCCTAGCACCATTTATTGAAGAGTCTTTCCTTTCCCCAATGTATGCTCTTGGTGCCTTTGTTGAAAATGAGCTGCTGTAAATGCACGAATTTATTTTTGTGTTCTCTATCCTGTTTAATAGGTCTATGTTTCTCTTTTTATGCCAGAACCATGCTGTTTTGTTTATTATAGCTTTGTAGTATAATTTGAAGTCTGGTAATATGATGCTTCCAGTTTTGCGTTTTACTCTGAATGGCTTTGGGTATTCTGGGTCTTTTGTTCTTCCACATAAATTTTAGGATGTTTTTTTCTGTTTCTGTGAAGAATGTCACTGGTATTTTGAAAAAATTGCATTAAATCTGTAGATTGCATTAGGTAGTATGGACATTTTAACAATATTGATTCTTCCAATTCATGAACATGAATTATCTTTACATTTCCTCTGTCCTTTTTAATTTATTGTGTCAATGTTTTATAGTTTTCATTGTGGAGATCTTTCACTTCTTTGGTTAAGTTCATTTTTAAGTATTTTACATTTTTTTGTGGCTATTGTAAATGAGATTTCTTTCTTGGTTACTTTTTCAGAAAAAAGTTGCTGTTGTAATATAAAAATGGTACTGATTTTTGTCAGTTGATTTTGTATCCTGCAACATTACTGAAATCATTTATCAGTTGTATCGGTTTTTGTGGTGGAGTCTTTGATTTTCCCAAATATAAGATCATATTGGCTGCAAACAAGGATAATTTGACTTCTTCCTTTCTAATTTGGATGCTCTTTATTTTTTATTCTTGTCTAATTGCTGTGGGTAGAACTTCCAGTATTATGTTAAATAAAATGGTGAAAGTGGGCATTCTTGTCTTGTTCCAGATCTTAGAGGAAAGGCTTTCATTATTTTTCCTGTTAAGTATCCTATTAGTTGTGAGTTTCTTATAAATGGCCTTTATCATATATGGAAGCTAAAAATTGGTATCATGGAGTTGAAGAGAGTAGAATGATAATTAGCAGAGGCTCACCAGAATAGTGAAGAGGGGAGGGTAAAGAGGGGTTGGTTAATGGCTACAAAAATACAGTTAGATAGCAGAAATAAGATCTAATATTTGGTAGCACAATAGGATGACTATAGTTAGCAATAATTTATTACATATTTCAAAATAACTAGAGGAGTATATTTGAAATGTTTCTGACACAAAGCTATAATAAATATTCGAAGTGATGGATGTCCCAATTATCCTGATTTGATCATTATACACTATATCCTTGTAGCAAGATTTCACATGTACCCCATAAATATGTACAACTATTATGTACCCATAACTTAAAAATAATAAAAAAGGTAAATCTAAGACAATAATGTGGAATTTCCCCAATTTATTGTTTATTTTCTTATGCTATCATTTTCTTAATTTGTAAATAGACACATTAACCTTTAAAGAACAGAACAACTACCAAATGTTTCTACATAATATTTTACTGTTGTAAGTATTTACTTAGTGACTATAAAGAACTCTTCCATAAAGAACTCTAGAGCACTAAATAAGAACCAATGAGTAGTAGTTTTTAGCAAGTCTCATTATCTTGTGGAATAATAGTAGAACCATTGTGCTGTGTAGATTCATGTTGAAGTGTTTAAACCCCCTTTGTGCATTTTTAAATTGTCAGGAATGTGTTGACAAAAGCATTGGCAGGCCAGTTTGAACTGAAAGAGACTGAGGCTGAGATTATAGCCTGCAGAAAGCAGATGGTGAGGTTGTCCAGCAAGCAAGGAGGGCATGTTCCCCAATATCCTCCTCAAAAGTAGTCAAGATGATTAGTAAAAAGAAGATATCTAGGACCTTTTGGAAAATTGATTTTGTCACCCTATTCAACCCCATCTTTGGACACTAAGAGATTTTCCAAGATGGACATTTGTTAAAGCATAGGAGAAAAATGTTCTGCTATGTACTGTACTTTCCTCAGGGCATTGGCTGTCTACTTTGACTATATTTGCATTTTTGCAACTAAGAGAGACCCTAAAATATTTACTTCTATAATAATAAAAATCTGCCCAGAAAAGACTTGCCTATTTACCTATTGCCATAGAAATTCTTTGAGTTTGCAATTCTCATGTAGTTGTAAAGTTTCCTGTGGTGATGTCAAGTTAGAAATCAACTTGCTTCATTTTCAGCATTGCAAAGTAAAAGTTTCCCCCTCCCCCTTTTTTTTGAGTTATCATTTCTTCAATGCCAGTATTGAAGACTAGTTTCCCATTGCACCTAATATTACACCAGGCATTTCTGTATTAAAATGTGTGAACCAATGTTTACTTAGAATTTTCCCTCTCTTTCTTTTTATCTTTTAATGCTACAGAGTATAGTAAATTGTAAAGTTGTAGCACTGAATAGATTTGGTTGTTGAATCTCAATCCATAAAATCAAGTATTTCTATATTGTTTTAAACATTAAACTACAGTTTAAAAATTACTCTTTGTAGATTTCTTTAAAATTTAAAGGATTTAATATGAGATCCTTTCAGAGAAAGATTTTTTTTTAATATTCCAAAGCTCATGTATCCAAATGTACAGTGGGAGGTAACCCCAATAAATGTAATGGTGGAGTGAAAATAGCTCTCTTGCTTGGTAAGAGAAAAATAATAACTGAAATCACTTGATATGGTAATATGTGGATGAGGGGTAAGATTTATTCTTTTAGCTTCAAATGCGGAATGAAGAAAAATGGGCAGGTATCTTAGGAAGGCAAATTCAGTGGAATGAACCATGGTTTTAAGCAGACCCTGAATGATCGTACGTGGCAGATATTGCAGACTCTTATACAGAATGCGAGTTGAACAGTTTGTATGCTAAGGCATTCTCCAAATTAAAAACTAAGATTTCACAAATTTCAAAATTTGAGAAAGGTGTAAACTTAATCCAGATATCTCTCAGATCCTTTTTTTTGAGACAGAGTCTCGCTTTGTCACCCAGGCTGGAATGCAGTGGTGCGATCTCGGCTCACTGCAAACTCTGCCTCCTGGGTTCAGGCCATTCTCCTGCCTCAGCCTCCGGAGTAGCTGGGACTACAGGCACCCACCACCACGCCCGGCTAATTTTTTGTATTCTTAGTAGAGACGGGATTTCACCGTGTTAGCCAGCCAGATCCTTTTTAAAACTACCTTTTTACTTAGAATAATCTTTAGAGCCATTTTTTTCTTCCATGAGAAAATTGTTATTTATAGTAAAAAATTCTTTCTTGATTTTCAGTCTTTCTTCCTGTACGCATACCTTTCAATTTCTTTTAAACTTATGTCTTCTTCTTTTACCTTGTGATACACATTAATTTATAGTACTTAGCAGATCTCTGAGAAAACAATCTGGATTATCAGACAGTTTCTGTCCTGGTGCTGGCTGTAGTGAGAATCTTTGGGGGAAAATGACTGTGATGTAGATAAAGATTCAAATAGAAGCTTATAAGAAGTACATTAGAATAAATATGGCTCATGTTATGTAAGAACAGACTGAGCATTATAAAAACTAATTATGGAAGATTTACACTCTTTAAATCTTAGGATTACTATGACCTATTTTCATTGCTAAAAAAATAGAAAAAAACCCAGAATTCCTAATAATTTGAAAGTACAGCTATGAGTAGAAGGCAATATTATAACCAAAAAGTTTACCTTAATTTATAAAGTCTCTAACATTAAATTAATTTGTCTTTTATTTCACAGAAAATTCTTTAAATACTAATGTGAACTCTAGAATGGATAATAAAGCCACATCCCCTTAAAACCCATGAATATTTTCTTATATCGACCTTCTTTTATATAGTGGAGAGCAGTGACCTCATGAATTAGGGCACAAGACAACCATACTATATGCAGCAAGAGTAGAGGAGAGAGATTCCAGAGGGCAGAACCCCATGGGTTGCAAACATATGGGCCAAAAAAATCCTTGGTAGCTGAGGAAGAGCATAAAGACATTGAATTGCTGGTAGGAAGAGAGGAACCCAATGGAAATAGATGTGAGAGAGGACTCTGACAGAAGACAACCTAAATTGGTAGAAGAGCTTAAAATTTATGCTAGAAAACTTTGGAAATTTTAGATCTGGTATTATCTCTGGCAAATTTTTAGGCTATATATGCACCCTTCTCTTTACTCATATACCAGAAAAAACTCTACTTCACAATGTTTAGTATTTAGATAGAATGGTATACATGAAAGCATACTATATACTTCTAAGGGTTATGCATGCATTATCAAATCATGTTGATGATGATTGTCTTAAGATTTTATCTGAGATCTGAATCATATACAAAACAATTAACTGAGAATTAAAGCCAATTACACTACCGAATATTTGAGGACAACATCAGTTTCTCCTAAGAAAAACCTCTGGATTGTTTTAACAACTAATTCTGGCAATCTTAGTGCTACATGAGCAATCTGATTCTACTGTAACCCGGAATTTGAGCAGAAGTTCTGGCTAGAGGATTAAGATAGGGAAAGCAAAGAGTAAGCAATTTGTTGATGATAGCACAACTGAATATCAGACTGTTTCGACATCCCAATGTTTTCCTGATTCTTCAGGCTCACCATCCCACTCCCTATTTGCTTGGTGTTTTTACAGTTGTCTGATCAGAGGATAAATAAATGTTAGCTGACAATGGAGATCTGGTGACCTCAAGGACTGTATGGTAGGTAGCAATTACCACACAATCTAGGGACTTGTGAATTGCTCTCCACATAATCATCATGCTTTTTGTTCTTAATTTTACTTTCTAACCTTCTCACCCAGTCTTGAAAGTTTAAGAAAATATATCCTTATTTTAAGTTATGTGTTATTTCTATTTAACATTGGTTACTCTTTACTGTATATGCAACTAATGCCTGTGTGTGTGCATGTACATTAGATATCCTGTTTTAAATGCCTTAATTTCTAAAAAAAAAACCCTAGCATATGCCCAAAATAATAAAAATGTCATAACTTCTAAATATGTTTGACCCTTTCATAACTTCTAAATAGTTTCTTTCTATGAGTGTCACTAAATTACAGACATTTGTACAAATTGTGGCAATGAAGCAAAGAAGTATCCTTTTAATCATACCTGTAATCTGGGTATATCAATTTCTACTATTTGAAGAGAGTATAAAAACAAAAAATCAGAAATTTTATGTTCCAGAAAGCTATCTTCTAGTCAGCCTATGTTGTCTCATGTGTTGATGTTAATAATATTAAATTACAAGGTGCATTTTTCATCTTCAACTAGAGACTTTTCCTACTGAATTTCTGTAAAAATTATTTAAAAACCTCTTAAACCAGATTTATGTGTGGGTTGAAAATTGTATAGGTGTTTAGAAGAGCTGCTGTTTTTGGTGATTGCATAGAACAGTTTTCTACAAAAATGATTGAGAATTAATTTACTATCCTGTGTCCTCACAATGTGATGATTCAAAATATCTACTTGATTAGAGAGATTTTATCCCCAAGAAACAAACTAACCTGTCCTGTTAGCTATGGGATGATATTCTATCCCTGATCTTATTTCTAGTAGAATGGTTAAGAGCAAGGGCTCTGGACCCAGAGTGCATAGGTTTGAATCCAACTCTGCCGTTTTTTCGCACTGAGCTGGGAGTTGGCTGATATACACCAGGATGGTTCTCTCTCCGTTCTGATTGTTTGTGCCTCTGCTGTTATTCCATAGTTTGAATGTCATCTCTGTACCACTGTATAATACCACTGTATAACCTTGGTTAAGTAACTTCTTGCACTTATGCCTTCATTTGCTTAACTGAAGGAGAAAATTGGTACATATCTCATTGCACTATTGTGAGGATAAAATTTGTAAATACCTGTAGAGGATTTTAAAAGCTCCAGTCACAGAGTGAGTGCTTAATAATGCCATCATTATTTTTTCTCTCCTGCTGGCTCCTTCTCTATCTCTGTTTCTGCCTCTCACTTTCTCTTTGTTCTTTCTGAAATTATGCTCTCATAGAATGTAAATGTAAGGAAAAAAGGTGAGACAGGAGAAAAAAAAGAAAGTCGGGATACTAGCTAAGAGGTTATTTCAACTGCCTGTTCATGAGGTAAAAAGGAAGGGCTTTATCTAACATAGCTGAGAGTGGAAAGCAAGATTAATTGTAACAGCTGACATTTTTTGAGCATTTACGATGTGCTGGGCACTGTTTTAAGTGGTATCCCAAATTCATTCTGCCACAGATATTTTCTGTAGGTACATTTATCAAGAAGTCAAGGACTCTAGAATTTAGTGAAATTAAATAACTTGACATCTAATCAGGGACAGACTTGGAATTTTAATCTGGGTCTTTGAAAGTACAAAACCTATGCCCTTAACTACTATTTATTGCTTCTCTGCAGGGAATATATATATCCAGGCATTGCATCTGAATGAATCAAAGGAACCCAGTCAATATGGCTTGACTTGCTCAAAAAAGCTGTTAGAAGATTGTATTTTAATTTTTTGGCTCATTGTTTAGATAGGAAGAAGGCTTTCATCAGAAGTTGCTTTCCTTTTGATCTGTAAACACAAGAGGTTTCTGATGGACAACAGAACAGCTGTGAAAAAGAAGGACTCGTTAGCCTTATCTCTGTAAATGGGTTCAACCACTAGCTATCTGGAGCTGCCCCATACTATTTTATTTGGGCACAAGATGGTAAATAGCAAAACTGCCCTTTAAAAATAAGTCCTTTCCCATAACTCTTTTTCATCCTTGCTGTGTCCTGGTCACCAGTATCTGAGGAAATTAAATAAAGTTTGCTTTCTTTTGCTCTGAAGGAGAAGCAATGACAAATTCTTTTTATAAATGATCCCCTTCTTTGCACAAATGAAATATCACTCCTTAACATAATTTGCAGCAACTCTTACTATTTATTCCCCTGAATTCACACATTAGTTAAATCAGTCATGGAATGCACACATGAGAAGCTGATGATAAACTAGAATTTTGGTTGATCCAATTTTTCTTGCTTAAAAATATTAGAATGAGAATGAGCTTAGGAGACAAATGTCTCTAAATAGGATTTCTATTTATATGTACCATATACCATACCATACTCAAGGGTTTAAGAGGAAAACTCAAAATATAGTTACACTGTCAAGCATAGACGTTACATATATATATATATACACACACACACATATTTTTATATATACAGTTCTGTCCATGTAAATTAAGGACACTTACTCCACTTCACTGTGCACTTGCCAAAATTGCCTATTGTAGTTCTCTGAGATCCTCTTGTCTCTCTAAACTATAGCGCATTGGCAGGAAGAATTATGTAGCTAGTCCTGTATTTTAATCAAATAACAACTTGTATTTGAATGCTTCCTAAGAAAGTTTTGCAGTGATAGGGGTTCATCTTATTTTGTTACAGTATTTTACATACCACATTTCTACCTCATATTTCTATATTTTTCTCTTAAACTGTAGCAAGTCCATTTATGGGTGATTGTCACACAAAATGGACAAAATACACTGTCTCCCTAATGTAGAACTGAAACAGATATATTGCTCTTGGGAGTACCCTGGAATCACATTCTCTATATAAGTGGCTAGATAGGCAACTACCTATATATTCTGTATTTTATATCTCATAGTGTAGTATTAGGTTATTATTAGGCTTACTTAACCTTCTTTGTGTTTCCGTTCAACTGATAGGCATGGGCCAAGTCTACAGATGACATATGGTTTAGAATCAGAGAAACAGATGCAGGGTTGGTAATACATGTGACTCTCTTGGGTGACATGGTTATGCTCTAGAAGAAAGACCTGGTTTCCCTGAAGCTTTTCATATTGGAGGAGGTTTGGAGTAATGAAATCATCCTAACTGGAACACTCTGAGCTTAAGAATATGGACTTCATTCTTGCTGGGCAACCCCTGATGTCTCTTTCCATGTCAGCTTTGGTTTTAACCGGAGGGCTTGTCACTCACAACCTCCCAGCTCAGAGAGCTGGTTTTAAGGCTGCTTGAGAAGGAGCTGCTGTGGTCTTCCAGAGAACCAACTATTCTTTTTTGCTTTGCTATCTCCTATAAAATGTTGAAAGTTAAAAAAAAATCTCCTCCAAAAATTTGGCAGAGTTTTGTATAAACTTAGTCTCTAAATTAACTTTCTTAAAAGCTTTATACCAAAGTGAAGTTATTAATGAGTATTGGGAAACAAGAGCTATAATTCAACTTGAGTCAAACAATCACTATCAGATTCATTTCCTTTCTAGTGAGAGGAGGAAGTGAGACAAGATGATCTCTCATCCCTAACAAATTTGTGATTCTGCAACAACTTGCAGCATTAGATGAATTTACTAAAGAAAGTGACTCAATTTCTATGCATCTGCAAAGCATGTCTTTACAACTTTTTCACTAAAAGTATCCCTCCATATTCCATATTTTTATTTACTTTATTATTCCAGTCTCTTATAAACTGTAAGGTAACAAAACAAGAGACTGCTATATGTTGCTTCAGAAGATAGTGACTTAAATTTATCTTACTATACTTTAAATTCACTAAACTCAGATGCCTTCATTATAATTGTGTCTCAAAAGCTTACAACACTTGCATCTTTTCTCTTAATATATGTCAAAGTGGCTGCCAGAAAGAACTTTATAATACTTTATATAAACAAAGGCCAAATCAAATGCGTTTTGCGTAGCGATCACGAATAAAATGATTATGTAGTATAAATAGCAGTGTTTCATATTAACTCTACCTCCTCTTAGGAAACAAACTTTTTAATATCTCTAACAAATGATTAAAAATAAACTAATTTTAGATGACAGCAGTAAAGTGACCATGTTTTCTTTCTTCGGCATCTGTCTATTGAGTAGTAAAATAATGTTATTATTCATCGATAAACATATAAGATAAACTGGGCAATATGAGTGTCTTTTAAGTGCAAATTAGCTTATACCACAGAAATAATTTTTTTCAGAATGAATATGAAGCGCTATATTTCAGTAAAAATTTTTCAAGATTTTTTTTTCAATCGTAATGTACTTAAGTCCCCAGAATGAATCAAAGGCTTTTATTATTTCAAAGGATTTGTCACTATTTTAGCTTAGGGAAAATGGAAATCAATGGAAAATAGAGTTTCGAATCTGAGTTAAGTGTGTATGTAAAATTTATTTAAAAACCAGTGGTACTTGGAAACCCCTTTAGAAGCCTTAGAGTGGAGATTTTAGTACTGCAGTCGTTCTTCTTCTGAGCAAATGAGAGTAAAAATATCCCTATTAGGTCCCTGCCAGCAAATATCTGTAATATGTTTCAAAAGTACTGCGTAAAAAGACTAATGAGTAAACTGCAATTCTAAATAAATAAATGTATTTTATTTAGGTCAGGATTTCTCAACCTTGGGGCACTATTGACATTTTAGGTCAGATAGTTCCTTGTTGTGGTGTGCTGTTTTTCACATTGTAGAATGTTCAGCAGTTATCTCTGCCCTCTACCCACTAAATGCCAGTGATTTCCAGTTGTGAAAACCAGAAATGTCTCCAGGCATGACAAATGTCTCCTAAGGGGCAAAATTGCCCCCTGCTACATTGAAAACAAGTGTTTTAGGCAAAACAATGTTTTCTCAGATTGGATGCTGCTGCCAGGTTCTGACAGGGGATCCATTGTAGTAGGGAATTCCTGGGATGACCAGCAGTCTACTGTGCATAGAAGAGTAATGTTCATTGCTATTTCTGTTCAAATGCAGAGGTGCTGAGGGTGATCCTTGATGGTGGATAGCATTCTGCAGGCTCTTCATCCAGGTTTTCCTAAGTGTGTAGCATTGTTTATAGAAAGTGGGATTGTAGTCTCTCTGTTGGCAGCCTCTGCAAAGGGCATTACATTTCTACTGTCTATCTCGTTAAAGTTCCACAGGTCCTCACTAATACTGTCTTCAAAATCCTTTCAGCTTCTGCCCACTTCCTGAGCACTCTCCCATTTCCAAAGTTACTCTCCTATTTTTTAGTTTTGTCATGGCAGCGCTCCATTTCAAGGTACCAATACCTCTTTTGGTTACTTATTGTTACATAATTAATTACTCCCAAACTTCATGTTTTAAAATAATAATCATCTTAATATTTCACACAGTAGTGGTGTTCAGAAATTCAGGAGCTGCTTCACTGAGTGGTTCTAGCTTGGTGTATGTTGTGAGATTACGGTCAAGATATCAACCAGTACTGCATTGATCCAAAGCTTTGATTAGAACTGCAGGATTCATTTACATGATGAGCAGCTGTTAGTAGGAATCTTTAGTCCCTTGCTGGCTGTTGGCAGGAGGCCTGCTTGGGAATGCTTGGAAATCTTCATGACGTGGCAGGGGGCTTCCTCCTGAGCAAATGATCTGAAAGGAAGTATGGCAGAAATGTAAAGTATTTCATGACTTAACTTTGAAAATCACAGGCTATCATTTTGTCTGTATTCTACTGTTTACAAAGTCAGGCATAGTCAGTGTGGGAAGGGACTACATAAGAGTAAATTACCACCAGGTGCAGTGGCTCACGCCTGTAATCCCAGCACTTTCAGAGGCAGAGGCGGGCAGATCACCTGAGGTTAGGAGTTCAAGACCATCCTGGCCAACATGATGAAACCCTGTCTCTATTAAAAAATACAAAAATTAGCTGGGTGTGGTGACGGGCACCTGTAATCCCAGCTACTCAGGAGGCTGAGGTAGGGAGAATTGCTTGAACCCAGGAGGTGGAGGTTGCGGTGAGCGGAGATCATGCCACCGCACTCCAGCCTGGGCAACAGAGTGAGACTCTGTCTCAAGGAAAAAAAAAAAAGAAAAAAAAAAAAGAGTAAACTACCAGGAGGCATGCACCACTGGGGACCATCTTGGTAGCTGGCTATGCCAATCTCTGAGTTTGTACCCATTGTTCTCTTGGTTATCAGTCACTATTTCTGTCATTGTGTGGGTCTGGTAGTATGATTGTATGTTGGGTTTTGGGTTTTTTTTTTCAACTTTTGTTTCAGCTTCAGGGGGTACATACACCGGTTTTTTACAAAGGTGTATTGTGTGATGCTAAGGTTTGGAGTATAATTGAACTGGTCTCCTAGGTAGTGAGTATAGTACCCAACAGGTAGTTTTTCACCCTTGTCCCCTTCCCTCTCCCCTCCCTCTTGTAGCACCATTGTCCTTTGTGTCCATCTTTATGTCCATGTGTACCCAATGTTTAGCTCTCACTTATAAGTGAGAACATGTGGTATATGTTCTGTTTCTGTATGAGTTCACTTAGGATAGTGGCTCCAGTTGCATCCATGTTGCTGCAAAGGACATGATTTTATTCTTTTTTGTGGTTGCATAGTATTTCATGGTGTATATATACAACATTGTCTTTATCCAGTCCACTGTTAATGGGCACCAGGGTTAATTCCATGTCCTCACTATTGTAAATAGTGTTGCAATGAACACACAGGTCTTTTTCATAGAATTCTTTTTCATAGAATTATTCTCCTTTGAGTAGATACTCAGTAATGGGATTACTGGGTTGAATGGTAGTTCTATTTTAAGATCTTTGAGAAATCTCCAAACTGCTTTCGATAGGGACTGAATTAATGTAAATTCTCACCAACAGTGTTTAAGCATTCCATTTTCTCTGCAGCTGCACCAACATCTGTTATTTTTTGACTTTTTAATAATAGTCATTCTGACTAGTGTGAGATGATATCTAATTGTGGTTTTGATGTACCTATTGTAGTTTTGATGTACCTATTGTGGTTTTGATGTACATTTATCTAATAATTAGTGGTGATGAACGTTTTAAAATACATTTGTTGGATAGTTGTCGTATTTCAAAAAGTGTCTACTCATGTCTTTGCTAACTTTTTAAAGAGATAATTTGTTTTTTCTTATCAATTTGTTTGAGTTCTTATAAAGTCTGAATATTAGAACTTTGTGGACTGCATAATTTGTGAACATTTTTTCCCATTCTGTAGGCTGTTTATTCTGTTGATAGTTTCTTTTGCTGTGCAGAAGCTGTGGAGAGCATCCCTAATGCCAATTTTTGTTTTTGTTGCAATTGCTTTTGAGGACTTACAGCTATGTCCTCAAGAGCAATTAGCCATATGTCCTCAAAAACCAATGTTGAGGCTGATGTTGAGAAGGGTGTTTTCTGGGTTTTCTTCTAGGGTTTTATAGTTTGAGGTCTCATATTTTTAAATCCAACTTGAGTTAATTTTTGTATATGTGAAAGGTAGGGGTCCGGTTTCATCCTTTGTATATGGATAGCCAGTTATCCGAGTATGATATATTGCATAGGGAGTCTTTTCTCTATTGCTTATTTTTGTCACCTTTGTTGAAGATCAGATAATTATAGGTGTGTAGCTTAATTTCTGGGTTAGTTCTTCTGCTCCATTGATCTGCATGTCTATTTCTGTACAGTGCCATGTCATTTTGGTTACTGTAGCCTTACAGTATAGTCTGAAGTTAGGTAATTTTATGCTAGCTTAGTTTGTTTTACTTAGGATTGTTAAGACTATTTGGGCTTGTTTTGGGTTCATTTGAATCTTAGAATATGTTTTTCTAATTCTGTGAAAAATGACATTGTTATCTTGATAGGAATAGCATAGAATCTGTAGATTGCTTTGGGCAGTATAGCCATTTTAACAATATTAATGCTTCCAGTCCATGAGCATAGAATGTTTTTCCATTTGTTTGTGTCATCTATGATTGTTTTCAGCAGTTTTGTATTCTCCTTGTAGGGATCTTTCACCTCCTTGGTTAGATGATGATCCCCAATTGATCCCTTTATCATGATGTAGTGTCCTTCTTTGTATTTTTTGTTTTTTTTTTTTACTGTTGTTGGTTCCTAGGTACTTTATTTTGTTTGTGCCTCTTGTAAATGTGATTAGGCTCCTGATTTGGCTCTCAGCTAGAATGTTATTTGTATATAAGAATGCTCCTGATTTTTGGATATTAATTTTGTATCCTGAAACATTACTGAAGTTGTTTATCTTTCCAAGAGGCTTTTGGCAGAGTCTTCAGGTTTTTCTAGGTATAGAATCATCTCATCAGTGAAGAGAGATAGTTTGACTTCTTATTGTTTTATTTGGATGCCTTTTATTTCAGGTTTTTCTAGACGTAGAATAATTTCATCAGTAAAGAGAGATATTTTGACTTCTTATTTTGCTTTCTGGATGCCTTTTATTTCTTTCTCTTGCCTGCTTGTTCTAGCTAAGACTCCCAATAATATGTTAAATAGGAATGGAGAGAGTGGGCATCTTTGTCTTGTTCCAGTTCTCAAACAGAATGCTTCCAGCGTTTGCCCTTTCAGTATGAAGTTGACTGTGAGTTCGTCATAGATAGCTCTTATGATTTTGTTTCTTTGATGCCTACTTTACTTAAGTTTTTATCATGAAGGGTCATTGGATTTTATCAAAAGCTTTTTCTGTATTTATTGAGATGATCATATGGTTTTTGTTTTTAATTCTGTTTATGTAGTAAGTCACATTTATTGATTTGTGTACATTGAACCAACTTTATATCTCAGCCTACGTGATCACAGTGAATTACATTTTGATGTGCTGCTGGATTTAGTTTGCTAGTATTTTGTTGGGGGTTTTTGTATCTATATTCATCAGGGACATTGGCCTCTAGTTGTTGTTTTTTTCACTGTGTCTTTGACAGATTTTGGTATCAGGATAATGCTGGCTTCACGGAATGAGTTAGGGAGGAGTCCCTCCTCCCTGAGTTTTTGGAATAGTTTCAGTAGGATTGGTATCAGTTCTTCTATATGTGTCTAGTAGAATTTGGCTGTGCATCTACCTGCCCCAGGGCTTTTTCTTGGTTGGTAGGTTTTTAATTACTGATTCAGTTTTGGGATTCTTTATTGATCCATGCAGTGTTTTAATTTCTTCCTGGTTTAATCTTTGGTTGCATGTGCCCAGGAATTTATCCATTTCATCTAGATTTTCTAGATTGTGTGCATAGAGGCATTCATCATAGTCTCTGAGGATCTTTTTTATTTATATGGGGCTGGTTATAATGTAACCTTTGTCATTTCTGATTGCATTTATTTGAATCTTTTATTTGCTAATGTAGCTAGGGGTCTATAAATCTGTTTATATTTTCAAAAAGCTAATTTTTGGTTTCATGGTCCTTTATATGGATTTTTGGGTCTAATTTCATTCAGTTCTGCTCGATTTTAGTTATTTATTTTCTTCTGCTAGCTTTAGGTTTAGTTTGTTCTTGTTTTTCTAGTTCCTTCAGGTGAAATGTTAGATTGTTAATTTGAGATCTAACTTCTTGATGTAGGTGTTTAATGCTATAAACTTTCTTCTTAACATTGCTTTTGCTGAATTCCAGATATTTTTGTATGTTGTGTCTCATTAATTTCAAATGATTTTTTAATTTCTGGCTTAATTTCATTGTTTACCCCAAAATAATTTAGGAAAGCCTTGTTTAATTTCTATGTTATTTTGGGATTTTGAGAGATCTTCTTGGTATTGATTTCTATTTTTATTCCACTGTAATATGAGAGTATACTTGGTATGATTTAGATTTTTTGAATATATTCAGACTTGCTTTATGATTGAGCATGTGATCCATCTTATAGTATGTTCTATGTGCAGATGAGAAGAATGTATATTCTGTGGTTGTTGAATGAAGATCTGTACATGTCTATTAGGTCCAATTGGTCAATTGTTGAATTTAAGTCAATAATTTCTTTGTTATTTTTCTGTCTTACTGATTTGTCTAACATTGTCAGTGAAGTGTTGATATCCTCCACTATTATTCTGTAGCCAACGCTTTTTTTTTTTTTTTTGCAGCACTGGCGGTGGGGGCTCGCTCTGTTGCCCAGGCTGGAGTGCAGTGGCGCGATCTCTGCTCACTGCAAGCTCCGCCTCCCGGGTTCACGCCATTCTCCTGCCTCAGCCTCTCCGAGTAGCTGGGACTACAGGCGCCCGCCACCACGCCCAGCTAATTTTTTGTATTTTTAGTAGAGACGGGGTTTCACCGTGGTCTCGATCTCCTGACCTCGTGATCCGCCCGCCTCGGCCTCCCAAAGTGCTGGGATTACAAGCGTGAGCCACCACGCCCAGCACCAACGCTTTTTGTAGGTGTAGAAGTAGTTGTTTTATGAATCTAGGTTCTTCAGTGCTGGGTGTGCATATATTTATGATAGTTAACACTTACTGTTCAATTGATCCCTTTATCATGATGTATTGTCCTTCTTTGTATTTTTATTTTTTTACTGTTGTTGGTTTAAAGTCTGTTTTATCTAATATAAGAATAATGACCTCTGCTGCTTCTTGGTTTTTGTTTGCATGATAGAGTTTTCTTTATTCTTTCACCTTTGGTTCAGTTTGGTTCTTTCAAGTCTGGATCATCGTACTGGATTCCTTGGATTGTTTTTCAGCTTTCTCTTGAATCGTGTTGAACTTCCTTGCTATCCAGATTCTGAATTTTACGGCTGTTATTTCAGACATTTCAATCTGGTTGGGATCCATGGCTGGGGAGCTAGTGCAATCCTTTGGAGGTAAGAAAAACACTCTGATTTTTTGAATTGCTAGAGTTCTTGTGCTGATTCTTTCTATTCTGAGAGGGCTAGAGTTTATCTTTTTGAAGTTGTTGTCATTTGAATGGGTCTTTTTGTTTTTATATTCTTTTTTCCCCGAGGATTTGCCTATGATGTATGTTGTACATAGTTGATTGGCTTCATTTCTGGGTGCTTTCAGAGGGCTAAAGCTCTGCATGGGTTCTTTAGTTGTTGCCAGATTCATGCATTGGGTTTTGTAGGCAATGTGTTGAAGGAATTTATTTTTGTTTGGTGGTGTCATTTGGGCTGTGATCCAGTAGATGGTTAAGAGTAAAGGTAGGCTGATAGGCTCTTATTCACTCATGCACCTCTTTTGTATTTTGGTGCATTTATAGCAGTGCTCTGGAGAGGGGGCAGGCCAAGGGGGTTGGGAGATGACCCCTTCACCAAATCCATTCATGGGCTTTGGCAGAGCCCCCTCCAATTACTGGCACCACACCCACATTTCCTTAGCCTCAAGGTGGGCATTGGAGGGCTACACTCCCCCTTCCCACAGGGTGGCCCAGGTTGAAGCTTAGGTCACCATGAAACCCCACAGCTCCTTGGGGACCCCCTGGTCCTCTGAGCCTAACAGACTCAGAGTAGATTGTGGGGTATGTCTGGGGGTGGTCTATTGATGCAGTGGTTCAAAGATACAAGATCCACAGGCAGGGTGGTAGTGCCATAGATTTGCAGCCGTGGGCCAGAGTTTTTTTTGCCCAGCAGACAGCTCCTTGGGGACTGTCCAGCTCATGCTTCCCCAACCAGGTCTCCCTCTGGTGTCTGTCCTAGGAGCAGGCCCAACTTGCTAGTTTTGTCCCAAGCTAGTTTTGTTCAGATCGCTGGACTATTAGGTGTTCAGGGCCATGGGGCATTCTTGGGTAAAGGCTGCAGCTGGCCACTAGGCTACACCCTTCCTGGACCAGTCTTGTGGAGGGAGAAACACTCAGCTCTCATGCCAGCACTTGACCTTGCACCTCACTCTTCTCGGTGTTCTGAGATTGGAGACTTCTCCCACACCCAGGTTGGATACCCCTGAGTGCAGTGTGCTTAAACCCTAGAAGGTTGGGACCAGGCTGTGGCAGCTTTGTCCTCTGGTCCCTTGAGGTTAAGCTCTGTACTTTGTACTTTGGGTGGGGTGGGGGCTGTAAACTACTCCCAGGCTGCTGGCAAAACACTTAGGCAGGGAAGTGGAGGCTGTGCTCCGTGCATACTCTTGCAGGAGCAGTCAGGCAGGAGCCTTGGAAGGGACCAGGGGACAAGGGGCTACACAGATCAGATGCTCACCTCTCCCATGGGAAAGGTAGCCCTACTCTCTCCCAGCCCAGCTTTCAGCAGGGGATAGAGTCACTGAGAGCAATACAGAGAGCCTTGGGGGATGGGCACCATGATTGCTTTTTACCACACCTGCCACACAGAAAGCCTCCTGGACACTGCACAGGTTTGAGCCTCTGCCTTTGCCTACTCTCCAGGCAGCTCCTCTGCCAATTCAAATATCTCTGGGGGTTGTGGGATCTCTTGTAGCTAGGATCCCAGAGGTCTGTGGCAGGAGTGTGGTACCCCACAGTTTTTTCACTCACCCTTTACTTAGGTCCTGTTCAGGTCCTGTAACTGGTTCTGGTCCTTGGCAATTCCATGCAAGCTTCCCAGCTTCCTGCCTCTTCAACCTTGGTATCTGAGTCATCTTTCTGTTGGCTTTCAGTGTTTTTCTCAAGAGATCTGTTCAAAGTGTGATGATCTACTCAACAGTTTGTTTTCGCTCAGTAGGAGAGGCATTTCCTGGCTGTGTCTAGACAGCCATCTTATCCCCCCTCTGGGCTTTTTGTTTAAGGAGACTTTGTGTTGAAGCTCCAAATGATATTATCTTCTACCAGAAAGGCTTGGCCTTCTTATATTAGAGAGACAGGGCAAGAGCTGATCACCTCAATCTAGGTAGTGACTGGGTTGAGTCAGGGTTGAATTGCAGGTTTGTTGAGACTCTATATATCTTTGACTTTTCTTTCTTCTGATATGCCCCATCTAAGCTTTTTACTGAAAGCCTGGTGAATCACTATCTCTGCATCACTGAAAAATAGTAAGTGCACTATCGGGAAATCCTAATTACATGTTTAGAGCTCCTGACATTTCCAAATTATTACAATAGCCCTGCATGACTGTCAAAATCTTTTCAAGTTTCTCTCTCTTCCAGCAGAGTACCTCTGTGCGAGCCAAGCCATTCTCAGCTTTCACGTAAAATTGACAAATGTCCCCACAGAATAGGGTTGCTTGTAATGTATCTAGCAACACTATCACAGAAGAAAATGTCCAGTAACAGATTGCTCTCTCAGAGAGGCTCTTCCCTTTATGACCTGACATTTAATCCATTGTTCATCTTTTCTTCCATAACTCTGTAATGATTTAGCATATATGTATATATGTGTGTGTATATGTATGTATATATAGATAGATAGATAGATCATATACATATGATATGGTTTGGCCCTGTGTCCCCACCCAAGTCTCACGTTGAATTGTAATCCCTAGTGTTGGGGGAAGGGCATGGTGGGAGGTGATTGAATCATGAGGGTGGTTTGTAATGGTTTAGCACCATCCCCCTAGTCCTGCCTCATGATAGAGTTATGAGATCTGATTGTTTGAAACTGTGTAGCACTTCCTCCTTCACTGTCTCTCGTCTGCTAGCCATGTGAAGATTTTCCTGCTTCCCCATTGCCTTCTGCCATGATTGTAAGTTCCCTGAGGCCTCCTCAGCCATGCTTCCCACACAGCCTGTGGAACAGTGAGTCAGTTAAACCTTTTTTCTTCATCAATTACCCAGTCTCAGGTAGTTCCTTACAGCAATGTGAGAACAGGCTAATACTATGTATATATAATATATTTAGTAGTTGCAGTGAGAGCATTGTCTGGCATGAAACCTACTGTTAATATTATGTTACTACTATATTATTTCACAGTTGGAACTAGAAGTCTCTACAGTACATCATTTGAGAAAAGAAAGGGGCTATGCTTCTTATAATTCTATAAAAGGTTTTCTTGGTTTTCCCATATGTATAGTGTAATGGGTAGGGTTACTGTGCATGTGTGCTTATGCTAGTATTGTACATGTATGTGCAGTTTTTTCCCCACTCTTTGTTACTTTGGAGAACAAAATCTTAAATTTCTTTGCTGATTTTTTTTTAGTTCTTATCAATAATTACAAAGCCTGGCACTCTGTAAAGCTCTTCTTTAGCCCTTTGTAAGTCTTGTACATCATAAGCAGCATATGGCTGGCTGTGTCACATGAGATTGATGTGCTCTGCTCCTGATTACAGTACAAATGACAGCAAGTGTAAAATTATGATGCTTGGTTTTAATGAGAACAACCTGCCTGGATATGTGGCAAATACTGAACAGCTTTTCCAGTGTGAGGATCCTGTAAACTATGCAGCATCAATATCACAAAACACATACTTTATTACTATTATCCCTGCGTATGCTTTTAGGACACACTTTAAGTATTCAGTGGTCTTCTTACTAGATATATTCTTGGAAACTAAATTTGCTTGCTAAAGGTCAATTAATGAACCAGGTCTTAGAAATCAGTGGCATAACTTTCAACAATTTCCAGCAGTTATGCTAATTGAAATCTCTGGAGGCTTTTGGTTTGACAATTGAGGTTAAGCAGCTGTGTTTAATTACAGAAGCCAGAAACACATAAATCCAAATGAGCCACTAAGGCCACACCTTAAGAACAGAGTATTGCTCACTAATTACACACAATGAAACACATGTTGTTTCAATTTTTAAGATGTTCAATTGCATTTCTTCTTTTGAGAGAATCACAGAATCACAGAACAGAAACAAATATCAGGGATTCTGCAAGTAGAATTCTGTTTACTGGCAGCAACCTACTTGTTCTGCCACTGCAAGCCCAGTGAGATCCTTACTGGTTGTGTCCCCTTTTTTCATTCCTTCCTTCACACCTTCCTCTACCAACATTTATCACCTTCTACTGTACCCCATATCAATAAATCCTGGCCTCTCCCCTTTTGTTTCCTTCCACCATGTTCTGTGAGAACTCATATTTAACATTAGCACACTTCTCCTTTTTCCTGGGATACTTCCTCTACCTCTTGATGTTCACCGAACCCCAGGACCCCATTTCTCTTGCTATGCTTTAGAATGCTTTACAACTTAGTCTTTTCTTTTTATTTACATTAATACTAGACTTTTCAAGGCCTTGACATTTGGTATTCCCTCTACTGAGGACTCTTTTCTACATGCTAAGATCCAGGAAGACAGGGCTCATCTACCTTTGAGGCGTGGACACCTCAGATAGATATTTGACACAGTGCTGAGGATGTTGTGCAGAGTAGGCTCACTTATTTGTTGAATTAACTAGTGAGTGAGTGAGTGGGTGAATGAATACATTAATTTAAAGTGTATTCTATATTTACTGTTCATATTTTCTCACCTTCTTTCAATATGCAAACATTACATAGTTTGCCTGTCTTTTCCATAGGAATGGATTTTTCAAAAATTTGAAAATGACTTTGAGACCATCAAATTTCTAAATCCAGGAGTCACTTTTTGTAACTCATCTTGATAATTTTTTGGCCTTTTTCATCACCTCCTTCTTTTCTAATCATTATATTCTTCAAAGGAAAAAAAAAAAAAAAAAACGCTTCCATTAATTCCTGTCTTTTATTTTGTTGGAATAAAGTGATTCCTAAAATTCTTCTGACCACATTTTATGCTTTGCTTTGGTGACTTAGCATTATGTTAGCTTGTGTTAATTATAGTTATATATATATATCCTTATTTCCCATGTTATGTTATAGATTCCATGTGGTTAAAAACTTTTAGTATTTATAGAACAGTAACAGGCATTATTCTGAGTACTATATACATAATAACATAGTCCTTGTACCTCTATAAATTAGGTATATTATCATCATTGTGTCCATTTTACAAAGGAGGAAACTGAGACCAAGAAAAATAAGTGCCTAAGGTCATTCAGTTAGTAAATGGCAGAGCCAGGAGTCCAGCACAAAGTTTGAATTAAAGCTTTATGTGCTATCCTCTACCAGATGTTAGCCTTTCACAGACTGACCAGCATTTTATGTCTCTTTGTATCCTCAGTATCTAGCTTGGTGTGTGAGATATAGTGTGTACTTAATAAAATTTTGGAGGGGAATTGAACCGTATTATTTATATAGATCCCTTATTTTACCTCTTTGGAAACTGAGGATCACTTAGGCATACTCAGGCAGAATCAGGACTAAAACCGAATCGCTATACTTCTTCGAAGTTCTTTTCACTGCCTTTAGAGCATTGTAGAAACACAGGATATTAATTTTATAATCAATAACCTTCACTTGATGTGAGCCTACTAACAAATCCTTACTATGTTATAATTCAACAAGGATTTTTTTACAATTTTAATTCTGTTTACATGTGTCTCTGGTTAAATCAGGAGTTGAGGTTTGATTTCTGGTGGAAGTGCCTGGTTACAAATTAGCTGAATGACCTTGAACAAGTCTCCTTACCTTTCTGAGTCTAATGTGTGTGAATTGGCTTAAAATCTCGAAATTTCTTCCAACTGAAACGCTTGTGTTTATTTTCAATTTTGTATTGTTAGTAAGCTAATATGGATTTCTTAATTGAATTATTCATTTAACAAACATTTATTGAATGCCTACTATGTGCAGGAGATTTTAGACCACTTCCAAAGTTAGGAAGACAGAGGGGAAAATGAACATCTTTATTTTATTAGTAGGCTGCGTGCATTTCTCAGAATATCTCCTGATATTCATTTGAAGAAAATAGAGCCCAATTTGTTGCACCCCTCTGAGATATCTGTGATTCCAGATTCTCCCTGGACTTTAGATATTTACTATATCTAATATATCCCTGGACTTTAATTATTTTTCCAAATAGATTCATCCCTTTGTATAATGCACCTCATTTTCTATGATAAGATGAACTCAAACCAATTTACAAGAAAAAATCAAACAACCCCATCAAAAAGTGGGCAAAGGACATGAATAGACAATTCTCAAAAGAAGACATTTATGCAGCCAAAAAACACATGAAAAAATGCTCATCATCACTGGCCATCAGAGAAATGCAAATCAAAACCACAATGAGATACCATCTCACACCAGTTAGAATGGTCATCATTAAAAAGTCAGGAAACAACAGGTGCTGGAGAGGATGTGGAGAAATAGGAACACTTTTACACTATTGGTGGGACTGTAAACTAGTTCAACCATTGTGGAAGTCAGTGTGGTGATTCCTCAGGGATCTAGAACTAGAAATACCATTGACCCAGCCATCCCATTACTGGGTATATACCCAAAGGACTATAAATCATGCTGCTATAAAGACACATGCACACGTATGTTTATGGTGGCACTATTCACAATAGCAAAGACTTGGAACCAACCCAAATGTCCAACAACGATAGACTGGATTAAGAAAATGTGGCATATATACACCATGGAATACTATGCAGCCATAAAAAATGATGAGTTCATGTCCTTTGTAGGGACGTGGATGAAACTGGAAAACATCATTCTCATTAAACTATCGCAAGGACAAAAAACCAAACACCGCATGTTCTCACTCATAGGTGGGAATTGAACAATGAGAACTCATGGACACAGGAAGGGGAACATCACACTCTGGGGACTGTTGTGGGGTGGGGGGAAGGGGAAGGGACAGCATTAGGAGATACCTAATGCTAAATGACGAGTTAATGGGTGCAGCAAACCAACATGGCACATGTATACATATATAACAAACCTGCACATTGTGCACATGTACCCTAAAACCTAAAGTATAATAATAATAATAATAAAGAATTATTTTATTAAATGTTATGCATACAATTGTCTTAATAGTTTATTTATCCCATGGTGTCATGTAGCTGTGTACTTAAAAATAAGCTGTAGGTGTTGCAGGAAGAAGCCCAGTTGTCAGGAATGGGTTTGAAGTGTGTTTCTGCAGAGTTCCAGGTTCCAGACTGCATCTGCAATGTAAGGCTTCTTTAGTAATTTCCATTGGAGAGATGGCTCTTTTATCTGCCCAGTTTTTGTAGATATGGGTAATACTAGTTGACTCGTGTCATGTTTCAGAGCAACAACTTTGCCTGCTCTTTAAATTCTGTAACCTCAGTTACATGTGTGCCATTCTTAATTTAGGCATTAATACTGTTCTAAGAAATAGAGCAGAAATTTATATCCCAGCCTGACCAACTTCAATCCATTAGCCTTTATTCTGAATGTCCATATTCCATTTTAACCCTTAATTCTTTCAATATAAATCTTGTTTTCAATCATTAGCTAAAGTCTCTATTGAAGTCAGGTTTATGAACCTACACTCCACTTATTAAGATATAATTTTATATATGAAATATAAACTTTTAAAAAATATTAAAGTATATATAATAAAATCAATGTTATCTTATTCCAAGTTTTAGCTTGGATGTTTAAGTACTTGTATATAGAAAATGGTTCAGTTTCTCAAAATGGTTTTGGAAGTAATTTTCCCATGGGCACACTTTTTTTGGTATTCATTTTCCGTTTAGGCATAGAAAGATAAAATGTTCTCATTTATGCACAGATAATTACAATATTCATATAGCCTTTTAGAAGTCTTTATTATTATTTTCTTTTAATTTAAAGTTTCTGTATTTACTGAATTTTATATCAGCCTAAGCATAGGGAATTCTTCCAGCTTGCACTTAAACTAATTTTTGAAAGAAAGCCGCATAATTTATACCTTATATTGCGTAGTATTTATAAAACTACATTTATTAAAGCTTTGCAGAAAAATGTGTTTAGTGCTTGTTGGCATTTTTTTCGTGGTTTGGATTAATTATTCAGCTCTGATTTATGGTAGCTTTTCCTCTTCACATCTGTGGTTGCTTCTCTACCAGTAACAAGGAAAATTGTGTAACTACAATATTTACTGTGAAAATATAACTTCTCAGCCTTTCTTTTATATAACAAATTTAAGGGTCTCTTATTTTCTTTCAAATATTATCTATTATAATAATTTGTAGCTTCTTATGTATGTACTGTCTGTGTTCTATCAATAAATATGTAAATAGAACATTTTTTTCTCATTACCTAATTCAGGATGTTCAAAGGAAAACAGTACAGGACAGCGCTTGGATTTGGGCTATGGAGACAAAATACCTGGGTTCAAATCCTGCTTCTACGATTTCCAAACTCTGGTCTTGGGACGTGTTAATTAACATCTCTAAGCCTCAATTTTATCATTTGTAAAATGGTATTAATACATCTAAGAGTTAACGTCGATTGATCACTTAGCATATGTGCAGAGTTGTTTTAAAAGCTTTTAATTAATTAACACATTGACTCCTCACAACAACCTTATGCGGATGTTCAATTATTACATCAATTTTACAGAAGCCGATTAAAGCACAGAGAGGTTAAATAGCTTGCTCAAGTTCTCATAAGGCTGTTGAGAGGATTAAAACCTTATAGAGTAACTCACAGTGATCAACAAACAGAAAACACTGAAGAAAAGCATTTTCTCAAAAAGTCAAGAAGATCCCTTGACCACATTTTCTTGTATTTTCAGTAATAGATGAAAGGAGTACAGGTTGTTCTCTGCTCTCAAGATAATTACTTCATTGTTTGGGTTAAAAGTTCTGGAAATTTGACAGGGACTAGTCGGGCTCATTTCAAGAGATCTTGCCAGGTTAAATGACTTTGCAAAGGCTTCAGAGAAAAAGAGTGTCAGTTCAAAGACTTACATCCACATTTTCTATCTTAACTATGGGCCTATTTTCTGTATTGCTCCTCACATGGCTATCAGCTTGTTGTTGGCAATTTACTTTTTAGTTGGAAAGCTCAAAGGTCAAGGAGGTGTGGCTTGTTTTGTCTATTTCCCACGAAATAGTGAAGACAAACTTCCCTCATGCCAAAGTTACAACTTTTGGCAAGACAAAAAAAAGTGATTTATATTTTTATATTATCCCCCGTAACCACATTTTATATTTGGTTAAAATAATGCAAAATAGTTTCTTTAGTTGCCTTTCTCTATTAGGAGGTATGAAAGGTCTATTTTATTAATTTTTCAAATTGTCTAATCAAATTATAAAAATTAACCATTGTATTGTATAACTGCTGCAGGAAATTTAACTACTAGATAATAATTCTCAAACAAAGTGTTAGACAAATTAGCTAACAATGATCACATCCAGGATAGGCAAATTTTTCCAAGGGTAAGAAAAAATTCAAGGATCCATTTTTTTATTTGTTGTCATTTGCTTTATGGGTTGAAGACAACAGTTGTACTTTAAAACTCAAAACAAAACATAACCCAGAAATTTAGATGTCCTAGGAGTATTCCTATTTACCCAAGTCCAAAGTTGTTACTCAAACTTTAAATATTACAAAGTATCCCCAGAATGTTGAATGTCATGATTAACAGGACAACTGGTAATTATGTGTGGCATGTACACCCAAGAGTTACCTGAATCTCCAAACAAGCCACACCTTTACCCATTGAGTTGGTGAATTTATTTTAACCTTTCACATAAACCCACATTTACATTGAGTTGGAACTTTTTCTTTTGTGTTCATTTCTATTTTCTGCTTGAGAGTAATCTTCCCCCTTTCTGTTACTTTCTCAGTGTGCCGAGATGTAGATACTTGTAGTCTCAATGAGATTGTCATGGATACTATAAGGGATGGAGATACTAGGTGAGATTAAAGTAATTCAACCAAAATGCATCCTTTTCTATTCTACGACAAAATATCAAACTAAATTGCTTGGACTTTGAGGATTTTTATGTTTTTCTTTAACTCTTTTGCTTGACATTTAGCATTTTTATCCAATATGAAAATATTCATTTATATTTTTCTGAATATTATAGTTGAACATATATTTATCAAACATGTGGGCAAAATGACATACTCTTAGGTGAACTATTTGGGCTCTGAAGCCAAAGTATCTGTGTTTGCATGTCAGCTTTGTGACTTATTGTTACCAGCGCAAGAGATCAGAGTTCCCCTCAGTTACTGGCAGCATATCTATGCTGGTCTGCAGCAACTTCAGCCCTTGCCTCCTCAGAAGAAAGAATTCTACTGAGGAGCACAAAGCAGAAAAAGAGACCAAGGTAAGTTTCAGAGCAAGAGTGGAAGTTTATTTAATAAGACTTTAGAACAAGAAAGAAAGGAAAGTTTACTTGGAAGAGATCCAAGAGGGCGGCTGAAGGTCAAAGAGAGCATTTAACCTTGATCCTAAGGCTTTACAGGCTCACCGCTTTTCCATGGTTCTTCATTTAGGGTGGGCTTCCCACATGTGCAGTGCCCTCCTTATCCTTGGGAACTGAGCATGTGCAGTGTGTTTAGGAAGTTGTATGCATGCCCATCTGAAGCTTTCTCCTTCTTTCAGTGGAGTACACCCAGAAGGTCATACTTCGCCATTTAGTCTCTTAGTGCACACGCCCAGGAAGTTTTTTTCTCCCTGGCATCTGCATTCAATTAACATTTTAATGTTAATAGCTGTGAATTATCAGGAAATGGCCTCTTCTGGTGCCCAGGGTGGGTTGCCAAATATCATTTTAGAGAGGCAGTGTGATAATTGTCAAAGCATCGCCTGATATTCCTAGTGGGTGAGGGGAGAGCCCTCTCCTGCCCCACTCATGCTGGCCTAACTACTGTAACATTACCACATTGCACTGGAAAAATTACTTGCCTTTTCTGTGCCACAGTTCCTTCCTCTGCAAAAGAGCTTGAGAGGATGGATACCCCATTTTCCATGATGTAATTATTATGCATTGCATGCCTATATCAAAACATCTCATGTATTCCATAAATATATACACCTAATATGTACCCACAAAAATTAAAAAATAAAAAAATTTAAAAAAACAAAAAAGGAGAGTGGATTATATCATATGCTGCAAAAAGTCATGAAGATTAGATGAGTCAATATGTGTAAAGTGCTTAGTATAGTACCCGGCATAAAACAAGGGAAGGTTTTTTTTTTTTATTAGTATTGCTTTCATTGGCATAAATGACCACTGAGGTTGAAATATTTTTTCCTAACCATTTCTATTTCTTCTAGGAATTTTGCTCATATACCATTTTTATTGGCGTGTTTATCTTTTTCTCATTGATTCTTCAAAGCTATGTATATATGTGTGTGATTTATTGATTGCCATAAATGTGACAAGTGTTGAAAAGAACTACAGTCAAGAAGTATTGACCAAGCATGCGTAATGTCTGAGACACCATGCAAGGTGCTGTGTAGAATAGAAAAATGAGTGAATGAATGGATGGAATGCTCCCTTTCCTTTGTGATTTTTAACATAGTAGAAGAAAAAGGAAATATCCAAAATAATTACTCTGTGCAACATGCCATAATAGAGTTATTTATATTTATGCTTTTGGTATATTGATAAGGGAGAGACTGATTCAGACTGGAATCATCCCAGAGGCTTTTTTGGAAGAGTGTCACTTAAGATTGGATTGAATAATGGGCACAGTTTTGAGAGCAGAGATGGAGTAGACCCAGGCATTCTAGTGGAATAGAATAACAGGAGGAAACACAGAGAGGAAATAGAATATTCATTTAAAGATTTTTTTTAATATTTTATCTGTTTGTGGCACTGCTTTTCTACAAGGCAAAGTAAAAACATCATAATCACTGCCCTTTTAGAGCTTTGAATTATGAGAAAAAACATGAATTGTATGTGACATAAGACTGATTTAGGAATTTAAGCTAGTGGTGTAAAGGGTCCATTGAATGCTGTAATTTATATACAAAGGCTAAACTAAATATACAGGATTGTCAAAAAAATACAGTAATGACAACTTCTTTTTGTCAGTATTGAATGGAAAAGGGTAGATTGTGGCAATTCCAAGGCATTAAAATTCTTGAGGTGTCACAAATGAGATTGTGCTGCAAATTAACAAGGGCAGATTTGGAAGAAACCAATCTGTGATCCTCGATACGTTTGAATGAACAGAGTTTTTCAGCCTGTGCACTACTGACATTTTGGATCAGATAAATCTTTGTGGTGAGGCCTGCCTTGTACATTCCAGGCAGTTTTGCAGTATCCCTAACCTCCACATTCATTAGTTGCTAGTAGCACCCCTATCCCCTAGGGATGAATACAAATGTCTTTAGACATTGTGAAATGTCCCTTGGGGGACAAAATTGCCCCAGGTTGAGAACCACTGGAACAAACTATATAATTATTTCTTTACTTTATATATGTTTTTACTGTTTAATCATATTTTGAGGAAATGTTATGTTTTTTTAAAAATTATAACATCAATGCCTAACATTTATTGAACATTAACATTTTTATGTTAAATAAAATATAAAATAAAAATAAAAAATTAAATAAAATTAAAATTAAAAATAAAAGTTTTTTATAAAAAAATTTTGTGTGTGAAAAAAATATGCACGTTTCATATGAAGTATGTTCCAAATGGGAAAACTCACCAAGCAGAGCTCATGGCTAGCAAATCCCTTGTTTATCTGTAGCAACTTAATACTTCTGCTATGAAATCATCGAGTAGGTTACTTTAACTTGAGACACAGAATTATCTTAATACAGACCTTATATTTTGAAATAATTATACATTTTATAAAAGTTGTGAAAATTGTATAAAGCATTTTGTATGCATTCACCCAAACTTTCCAAATGCTAACATTTTACTGTTTTTTTCTAAACATTTAAAAATTTATTTTTAATTTTTGTGGGTTCATTGTATGTATATATATTTATGGGATACATGAGATATTTTGATACAGGCATGCAATGTGTAATAAAAACATCAGGGTAAATGAGGTATCCATCCCCTCAAGTGTCTATCCTTTGTGTTGCAAACAATCCAATTGTAATCTTTTAGTTATTTAAAAATGTACCATTGAATTATTATTGACTATAGTCACTCCTCTGTGCTGTCAAGTACTAGTTCTTACTCATTCTTTCTATTTTTTGTACCTATTAACTATCTCCACTTTCTCCTACTACCCCACAACTCTTCCCAGCCTCTGGTAACCATCCTTCTACTCTCTATGTCCATGAGTTCAAATGTTTTAAGTTTTAGTTCCCACAAATAAGTGCGAACATGCAAAGTTTATCTTTCTGTGCCTGGCTTATTTCACTTAACATAATGATCTCCAGTTTCATCTATGTTGTTGCAAATGACTTGCTGTCATTCTTTTTTATGGCTGAGTAATACTCCATTGTGTCTAAATACCACATTTTCTCTGCCCATTCATCTGTTGTTGAGCTCTTAGGTTGCTTACAAATCTTAGCTATTGTGAATAGTGCTGCAGTAAGCACAAGAGTGCAGATATCTCTTTGATACACAGATTTTCTTTATTTTGAGTATATACCTAGCAGCAAGATTGCTGGATCATATGGAAGCTCTATTTTTTGTTTTTTTTTGAGGAGCCTCTAAACTGTTTTCCACAATGGTTGGTACTAATTTATGTTCCCACCAACAGTGTATGAGGGTTTCCTTTTCTCCATATCCTTGCCAGCATTAGTTATCTGCCTGTCTTTTGAATAAAAGCCATTTTAACTGGAATGAGATACATCTCATTGTAGTTTGGGTTTACATTTCTCTGATGACCAATAATGTTGAGCATCTTTTCATAAATTTGTTTACCATTTGTATTCGTCTTTTGAGAAAGGTCTATTCAAATATTTTACCCATTTTATAATGGAATTATTAGCTTTTTTCCTACAGAGTTGTTTGAGCTCCTTATATATTATGGTTTTAATCTTTTGTCAGATGGATAGTTTGCAAATATTTTCTCCCATAAATTGCTTCACTTTGTTGATTGTTTCCTTTGATGTTCAGAATCTATTTGGCTTGATATGACTTTATTTGCCTATTTTTTGCTTTAATTGCCTGTGCTTGTAGGGTATTAGTCAAGAAATCTTTGCCCAGCCCAATAACCTGTAGAGTTTCCCCAGTGTTTTCTTTTATTAGTTTCATAGTTTGTTGTCTTAGGTTTAAGTCTTTAATTCATTATATTTTTGTATATGGCAAGGGATAGGGTCTAGTTTCATTCTTCTGAATATGGATATCCAATTTTCCCAGCACCATTTATTGAAGAGACTGTCTTTTCTCTTGTATCTTCTTGGCACCTTTGTGGAAAATGAGTTCACTGTGCCTGTATGGGTTTGTTTTTGGGATCTCTATTTGGTTTCATTGATCTATGTTTCTGTTTTTAATGCCAGAACCATGCTGTTTTGGTTACTATAGCTTTGTAGTATAATTTGAATTTCTCCAGTTTTGTTCTTTTTGCTCAGGATAGCTTTGGCTATTCTGGGTTTTTTTGTGGTTCTGTATGAATTTTAAAATTATTTTTTATTTCTGTCAAGAATATCATTGGTATTTTGACAGGGATTGCACTAAATCTGCAGATTGCTTTGAGTAGCATGGACATTTTAATAGTATTTATTTTTCCATTCCAATCCATGAACATGAAATGTCTTTTCATTTTTTGTGTCATCTTAATTTCTTTCATCAGTGTTTTATAGTTTTCATTGTAGAGATGTTTCATTTCTTTGGTTGATTCCAAGGTATTTACTTTATTTGTAGCTATCATAAATGGAATTACTTTCTTGATTTCTTTTTTTTTTTCAGGTTTTTTGCTGTTGGAATTGAGAAATATTACTGAGTTTTAAATGTTGAGTTAGTATCCTGCAACTTTACTGAATTTGTTTATCAGTTCTAAGAGTTTTTCTGTGGAGTCTCTAGTTTTTCCAAATATAAGATTCTGTTATCTGAAAACACAGATAATTTGACTTCTTCCTTTCCAATCTGGATGCCTTTTATTTCTTTCTATTGACTGATTGCTCTAGCTAGGACTTCTAGTACCATGTTGAATAACAATGGTGAAAATGAGCATCTTTGTCTTGTTCCAGATCTTAGAAGAAAGACTTTCAGTATTTCCCCATTTATGAAACCAGCTGTGAGTTTCTTGTATATGGCTTTTATTATGTTGAGATACATTCCTTCTATATCCAGTTTTTTGAGGGTGATTGTCATGAGGAATGTTGAATTTTAAAGGCTTTTCAGCATCAGTTGAAATGATCATATGGTTTTTGTCCTTCATTCTGTAGATATGATGTTTCACATTCATTTCTTTGTGTAGGTTGAACTATCATTGCATCCCTGAAATAAATCCCACTTGGTTGTGATGAATAATCTTTTCAACATGTTGTCAAATTTGGCTTGCTAGTGTTTTGTTGAAGATTTTTTTATCAATGTTCATCAGGGATATTTGTCTGTAGCTTTCTTTTCTCTTCTGTGTGTTTTTGTCTGGTTTTGCTATAAGGGTAATACTGGCCTTGTAGAAGGAGTTTGGAAGCCATCACTTCTCTATTTTTTGGAATAATTTGAGTAGGATTGGTATTAGTTCTTCTATAAATGCTTGGTAAAATTTAACAGTGAAGCCAGCATGTCCCAGGATTTTCATTGCTGGGAGACTGTTTATTACAGCTTTAATCTTTGCTACTTGTTACTGGTCTTTTCAGTTTTGAATTTCTTTGTATTTCAATATGTATAGGTTGTATGTGTCTAGGAATTTATCAATTTCTTTTATATTTTCCACTTTAAGGCAAATAGTTGCTCAGAGTAGCCACTAATGATCCTTTGAATTACTACTGTGTTTTTATTATTTTGGTCTCTGATTTTATTTGCATCTTTTTTTTTTCTTAGTCTGACTAACAGTTTGTTGATTTTATCTTTTCAAAAAATTGACTTTTTCATTCCACTGATTTTTTTTACTTCAATTTTATTTATTTCTGTTCTGATTTTTATTACTTCTTCCTATTTTGAGTTTGATTGGCTCTTTTGTTTCTGGTTCTTTAGGATGTATCAGTAGGTCAATTATTTGAAGTTTTTCTTCTTTTTTGATGTAGACATTTATACCTATAAAATTCCCTCTTAATATTGCTTTCACAATATCCCATAGGTTTTGGTATGTTGTCTTTCCATTATCATTTGTTTCAAGAAATTTTTCTTAAATTGAAATTTAAGAAAATTGACTCACTGGTCATTAAGGAGCATATTGTTTAATTTCCAAGTGTTTATATAGTTTCCAAAATTCCTCTTGTTATTGATTTCTTGTTTTATTTCACTGTGGTCACAGAAGGTGCTTGATATTCTTTCTTCTTCTTCTTTTTTTTTTTTTTTTTAATTTCTAAGACTTGTTTTGTGCCCTAACATATGGTCTATCCTTGAGAATGATCCATGTGTTGGGAAGAATGTGTATCCTGCAGCCATTGGGTGAAATATTCTTTACATATCTATCAGGATCATTTTGTCTACAGTGCAGATTAAGTCCAATTTTTTTGTTGTTGTTGTTGTTAATTTTCTGTCTGGAAGTTCTGTCCAATGCTGAAAGGAGGCACTAAGGTTTCCAGCTATTATTATTGTATTGTCTATCTCTCTTTTTAGCTCTAATATATAATGATTAACACCCAGTAACTGCTTCATAAACACCTGTTTGCAAAATAAAACGACTCTGAGGTTTAATAATCTCTCATATAATTTATTATTATTTATTTATTTTTTTTATTTTTATTTTTTTTATTATACTTTAGGTTTTAGGGTACATGTGCACAATGTGCAGGTTTGTTACATATGTATCCATGTGCCATGTTGATTTCCTGCACCCATTAGCTCGTCATTTAGCATTAGGTATATCTCCTAATGCTGTCCCCGCCCCCCCCACCCCCCACCCCACAACAGTACCCCGAATGTGATGTTCCCCTTCCTGTGTCCATGAGTTCTCATTGTTCAATTCCCACCTATGAGTGAGAACATGCGGTGTTTGGTTTTTTGTCCTTGCGATAGTTTACTGAGAATGATGTTTTCCACTTTCATCCATGTCCCTACAAAGGACACGAACTCATCATTTTTTATGGCTGCATAGTATTCCATGGTGTATATGTGCCACATTTTCTTAATCCAGTCTATTGTTGTTGGACATTTGGGTTGGTTCCAAGTCTTTGCTATTGTGAATAGTGCCGCAATAAACATACGTGTGCATGTGTCTTTATAGCAGCATGATTTATACTCCTTTGGGTATATACCCAGTAATGGGATGGCTGGGTCAAATGGTATTTCTAGTTCTAGATCCCTGAGGAGTCGCCACACTGACTTCCACAATGGTTGAACCAGTTTACAGTCCCACCAACAGTGTAAAAGTGTTCCTATTTCTCCACATCCTCTCCAGCACCTGTTGTTTCCTGATTTTTTAATGATGGCCATTCTAACTGGTGTGAGATGGTATCTCACTGTGGTTTTGATTTGCATTTCTCTGATGGCCAGTGATGATGAGCATGAAGAAAGCTGTAATAATTTTTGCTTTTTATATCTGGGTGCTCCAGTACTGTGCATATATATATATATATATGTATATATATATATGTGTATATATATATATTTGATTATTGTATTATCTTGCTGACTTAATCCCTTTATGATTATAAAATGAACTTCTTTGTGTCTCCTTATAGTTTTTGTCTTAAAATCTACTTTGTCTGATACAAGTATGACTATTCTTGCTCTTTTTTGGTTTCCATTGGCATGGAATATATTTTTTCTCATCTCTTTGTTTTGGTTTATGTGAAGTGTTTTGTAGGCAATGGGTATTTTTTTTTTTTTACCCATTCAGCCACTCTATTTCTTTTGATCAGACAGTTTAGTCCATTTACATTTAATGTTATTATTGATGAGTAACAACTTACTTCTGCTATTTTGCTATTTTTTTTTTGTAGTTTTCTCTTCCTTCTTTCCTTCCTTCCTGTCTTCCTTTAGTGAAGGTGATTTTCTCTTGTGGCGTATTTTAATTTCTTTCTTTAATTTTTTTGGTAGCTGTTGTGTGCTTTTTATTTGAGGTTACCATGAGGCTTACAAATACCATCTTATAACTCATTATTTTAAACTGATGATAACTTAGCACTGATTGCATAAACAAAGAAAAAGAATAAAGGAAAACTAGTAAAAATTATACACGTTAACTTTGTCCACTCCACACACATTTTAACTTTTTGTTATTTCTATTAACATCTTATTGTAATATGTCTTGAAAAGTTGTTGCAGTTATTATTATTATTATTTTAAATTTTATTAATGATGAGTTATTATTTTTGATTGGTGCATCTTTTATTCTTTTTATTTAAGATAAGAGTAGTTTATATACTACAATTACAGTGTTATAATATTCTTTGTTTTTCGGTGTGCTTACTATTACCAGTGAGTTTCGTACTGTCAGATGATTTCTTCTCACTCATTGACCTCTTTTCTTCCATATTGAAGAACTCCCATTAGCATTTCTTGTAGGACAGGTCTGATGTTGATGAAATCTCTCAGCTTTTGTTTGTCTGGGAAAGTCTTTATTTATCCTTCATGTTTGATGGCTATTTTTGCTGAATATACTATGCTAGGCCAAAGGGTTGTTTTTTGTTTCCTTCAAAACTTTTTAAATATATTATGCCACTCTCTGCCAGCCTATAAAGTTGCCACTGAAAAGTCTACTGCCTGACATATTGGAGCACCATTGTATGTTATTTGTTTCTTTTCCTGCTCTTAGGATTCTTTCTTTATCCTTGACCTTTGGGAGTTTGATTATTAAATGCCTTGAGGTAGTCTTCTTTGGGTTAAATTTGCTTGGTGTTGTAAGCAATTCAACACCAAACCAAGGTACAACTAAATTTGTACAACTAAATTAGTTACAACGGTTACAACTAAGTTCTTCAGTGTTTATTTCCTAAAATATAGGACATTCTCTTTCATAACTACAGTGCACTTATCAAAACCAGAAAATTAACATTGATTCAGTACTAATATTTAATTTTTTGCCAGTTATGACAATAATATCCCATATATTATCATATGTTGAATTTCTTTATTATGTTTCTTTAGTATCTTTTAATATGAAACAGTTCTTCACTTTTTTTTGTCTTTCATAACTGCTATTACATGAATGTGTCTCCCCAAATTCCCCTAACTCCTAGGGTGGCTATATTTGGAGATGGAGCCCCTATGGAAGTGACTAAGTTTAAATGGGGTCATAAGAGCAGTGTCTTGGTCTAATAGGATTAAATCCTTATAAAAAGAGACACCAGAATGCCTGCACACTCACTCTCTCTTGTTTTCACTGTCACTCTGAGTGCACACAGAGAAAAGGCCATGTGATAACCTGGTGAGAAGGTGGCAATCTGTAAGCCAAGAAGAGGGCTTTCACTGGAAACAAACTCTTCCATATCTTAATTGTGGATTTCTAGCCTCCAGAATGGTGGGAAAATAGATTTCCATTGTTTAAGTCACCCAGTCTATGATATTTTGTTATGGCTGCTCAACCAAGCTGACTAATATAATTACCTTGGCATTTTGGAAGAATACAGACCAGTTACAGTGCTTACCCCTCATATTTAACACCCATCAAATCTATGTTCAGCCAAGAGGCTACTGCAATTGTACAGGCAATTTGTTCTGGTGAATTGGTCTAAGGATTCTGACAATGGCATGGTGAGATGGTTTGTATTCAGGATGTATTTGATATCAAAGCCAATAGTTTTCCTAGTTCATCGGGTATGAGTCTTGAGGGAAAGAGAGGAAACCCAGTTTCAGCAAATATAACAGAGATGATACCTCCAAATGTGTGAAAAATCTATGATAGTTTATATACTTTACCACCAAGAAATTTCTATTTAGAAATAATTTTTAGTCCTTGGGGTATAATATTCATATTTTTTCAGAGATTTTTCTATACAAGTTTATTGAATAAAAATGGTTGCTTGAGCAAATAGTTTCTTTCATAGCAAATCTTCATTTTAGGATAAATGTCAGAAATAATAAAAAAAACATAGTGTAAATAAGTTAGATGGCCACTTTAAGCAATAACATTTGCAGCCAAAATGTCTGGTTTCTTTGCATTGTTATTAACTTGATTCTGGAAGCAATTCCAAAGGAGAATTTTCAAAAAAGCTTTTTAGCATCATTGGCAAAAATGCGTATATACAAAATATTATTTTTCTTTGAAGGAAACAAGAAAATAATATCTATATTTGTAGATATAAACATCTATATCATATGAATATCTAAGTTATGTTATTTTTCACTATGTTATTTTTATGTATTCTCTCTCCCTTCTTTAGCAGAGAAGATAAAACTCTATTCCTTCAGTTTTTCCACTTTCTGGCTTTGACTATCTATAGGGTACTATGGCATGGTAATCAGATAAATATCAATGCCTATATTTATATTTATATTTATCTATTACCTCACTATATATTTATATTTATCTATATTATCTGTATCTACATGCATGTACCTAGATAAATAGGACTATTATGGGGGAACCTTCCTTTTTCATCTAATAATTGCTCTTGTGTTTTCAAATAGTTTCTTTTAGATTCGCTAATGTGTGAAAAACTTAGACGTAATCTGCTCAAACACTCTAATCTTATACCTGAGAAAAGTGTATGTGATTTTTTTCCTCCCCAAATAGACCTTAAGTCAGCACTACATTTAGAATAAGAACTCAGATTTCCTGTCTCTTAGCAAAGCGCTCTTTCTAATCTATTGAAATAAAGGTTAGAACACTATTCAGAGGGAACAAGTTGTATTTAATTTGGGAGTTTAAGGCACATTAATAATAATAGGCCAGTGTCATAGCTAGCATGAAATAATAGGCTGGCATCATAGCTTCATAGATCAACATAACAGTCAAAGTTATAAGCCAGTCAATTCCTCTAAACCCAGCAAACTCAGAATCAACAAGTAGCAATAGATAGGGTGAAGACAGTTATGTGAATTACAATAAATTATGAGCTAACAACAGGGCATTTATCACCCAAAATAATTACCATTGTATTTAGGGGATATTAGGGCTCTGAAAAAGACCCATGGAGGCCGGGCGCGGTGGCTCACGCTTGTAATCCCAGCACTTTGGGAGGCCGAGGCGGGCGGATCACGAGGTCAGGAGATCGAGACCACGGTGAAACCCCGTCTCTACCGAAAATACAAAAAATTAGCCGGGCGTGGTGGCGGGCGCCTGTAGTCCCAGCTACTCGGAGAGGCTGAGGCAGGAGAATGGCGTGAACCTGGGAGGCGGAGGTTGCAGTGAGCTGAGATCGCGCCACTGCACTCCAGCCTGGGCAACAGAGCAAGACTCCGTCTCAAAAAAAAAAGACCCATGGAAATTCCCAATCTGCAGATAGGCAGAGAGAATATGGAAGAAAAATCATTGCTTAGTCACCCATTTTTGGTAGTCAGTTTTCATATATTATTATTACTGAACACTCACAATTTTAACTTTGTTGACATTCTGATGCCAAAAGAATCTTTCAATTAAAGTTTTGATTAAGTATTCATTTTTTAAAACCACTAATTCATACTTTCACATCCAGTACTGAAGTGTGTTAAATGATTGATAAGTTACTAGAAATATATGCTAAGCGTTATTGCAATGAAATCTCCCTATTAGAAATAAATTGTGGGAAGTGGAAAGTATTTTCTTGTATTAAATGAAAACATTAACCAACACAGTTAGTCAACAGATATTTATTTAGTGTTTAATCTGGACCCATCACTGAACTGATTATTCAAAACAAAACCAAATCAATATGTTTTCTGCCTTGGTGGATCTTATAGACTAGTTGAAAAAATATAAATACAAATGTTTGTAACCAGTGTTATAAAGTGGAAGAATAAGAACCATAAGAAGGAAAAACAGGGAGCATCAACATTAGGTATAATATTCAGAAAGTCCATATTAAGAGAATATTGTTCTAGATCTGAAGGTACTAGAGAGTCAGTCTTGCAGAGGCAGTGGGCAGAGGAACTTCATATGCAATGGCCCTGAGGAGGGAGAGAGCATGCTGTGTTTGGGGAGTGGGAAAAAAAAAGTGTTTGTCTGACTGCAGCCTGAACCCAGATTTTATATACCCTCTTGGCTCATGCCAAATGGGAACAGATAAGATCAATTTTGAATTTTCAAATTTCACTCTGCTTGCTTTGATAGCCACTACAAAACTTAAACAAAACAAATTTAAAAGTGATTAAAATGTTGGCCAAAGAAAGAAATATTGTTTGCTGATTTACCTCTTGTGTTATTTAAAAATAGGCGGGTCCATATTTTATTTTATGGACATAGAAAAATTTTGATGATAGCCAAATTCACCTGGAACGAATGTTTGGCAAGAAGCCACCCAAAAGATCACATGACTAATTAATGGTGGACCCTCCATAGAGCTGAAACCAACTTCTAATCAGCTCTCCATCTTCCTATGGTTTTATCTTCAGAGTCAAGAGGAATCAAATAAATAACAACAACAAACCTCATGAACATGGGGCCCCTAAAAACAAGGACTCTCTGGGCTATCATAACAGTTCCCCATTCTGTGTTATAGGCACAGATGGTTTTGTTTTCTGAGCCCTAGCATGCTACTCTAGACCAGCGGGGAAAGGCAGGTTAAACCCTTGTTTTCTCACACAAAGCTCTCTCAGCACTGGTTCAAATCTCAGGCAAATGGCAGGTGGGGACTCCACTCTGAGGTACTATTATTCTGATTTTGGAAATGATTTAAGGGATTTGAAATACTCCATTTCATCATGTGTAAAAAGCCAAGTTGACAGGTTTTTGTTTTGTTTTCTTTTGTTTTATTCATGACCAATGTGTTTCTGGAAGACATACAGTTTCATTTTAAAGTCAGGACAGGGAAACAGCTCAATAAGGTTAATTCTGGCAGGAAAGCAAATCTTACTTTGTAAGGAAGGTATACTTGCAAAAATGTTAAATATTTTTCTACCTCCTCCATCAATTATATTTGTCTAATTTAAAAAGGGATCTTTTTTCCCTGAAAGTTTAAATACTCATCATATTTTAAGAGAAGATAGGACTGCTTCAAATGCAGTATTCCGTTTGTACACAAAACATTTCTTCTGAAAGGTTAATAAAGGCATGTTTTAAATTCATAAGCATGATGGATGTATATGCTTTCTACAGTGAAATGCTATATAACAAATTATATCTTCAATCAGCTCTACCAGATCCTCTGTAAATTGTAGTATGGGAGTTTGCAGTGAATTTGCAAAATGCAAGCCTAACCATTTTATTTTGTCTCTTCCCAAACTTATCTGGCAAATTAAGACAATATACAAGAAATATACTTTAAAATAACTGCATCTCAATCGAATTGGCATAACTTGAGATTTAATCAGTGAATTTGGACAGGCCAGATGTTTACATTAGGAAGAGTTCAAGTATTGCTTAAAGGCTTGTTATTTTCCTTGAGTCTCTTGCCTGTAGTTACTTTATTTGGAGGGAAAGAAAGGTTTCACATTTTAATTTCCTCCATAGGGGGAAAAAGAGAATTAAAGAATGTATGTGATTTGACTTAAAATGTATAAGGGACTTGACATTAGTAAGTGAATTCTTATTAATTTTTAATATTTTTAATGCAAAGTGAGAAACAATTTGCATTTTTAATGCATATCATATTTCATAAACATAAAGTTCTTTAAACCAATAATGCACAGAGGGACATATATTGTTTATTTCTTCTAAAGACCCAGAAATAAAACAGCTGGAAGATGGTGTTTAAACAATCATCAGCTAAGAAGTTTCAAATATGCTTTCTTCCACAGTGTCCTTTCTGCTGTAAATGAAATGATAAACATGTTCAGTTTACCAATGTTTATTAAGCAATTACTCTGTGCCAGGCATGGTACTACCTATAAAAGATGATTGTGGGCTGGGTGCGGTGGCTCACGCCTGTAATCCCAGCACTTTGGGAGGCCGAGGCGGGCAGATCACGAGGTCAGGAGTTCCAGACCACGGCGAAACCCCGTCTCTACTAAAAATACAAAAAAAATTAGCCAGGCGTGGTGGCGGGCACCTGTAGTCCCAGCTACTCGGGAGACTGAGGCAGGAGAATGGCGTGAACCCAGGAGGAGGAGCTTGCAGTGAGACGAGATCACGCCGCTGCACTCCAGCCTGGGTGATAGAGTGAGACTCCGCCTCAAAAAAAAAAAAAAAAAGATGATTGTGACATAGCACTTGTTTCATGGGCTTTTAGTCTTATTTGGGGTAAAATATTTAACATTTCAAGTAACTCCCTAATTTAAAAATATATCAGTTTTCTTATCATTGTGAATTATACTGTTACATGCTATATTTATGAGCAGCATTTCTTTCTTCCTTTTTAACAACTTTCTTGAGGTATAATAGAAAGACAATGAACTGTATATAAAGTATACAAATTGGATAAGTTTTGATATATGCATACACTCATGAAACCATTGACAGAATCAAGATAATGAATATATTCACCACCCCAGAAGTTTCCTCCTGTCCCTTAATGATCTCTCCCTTCTGCTAATTCTGCCCACCACTTACCTTCAGGAAACTACTGATGTTTCTGTCACTGTACTCTAGTTTGTACTAAGAACTTTATACAATTTTAGTATGCATTTTTTTGTGTGATTTTTTAATTCAGCACTATTGAGACATCCATTTTGTTGCATGTATCAAAAGTTAATTTATTATTATTGCAAGGTAGTATTCCAGCATACAGATAAAGTGTAATTTGTTTATTCATCTATTGATAGACATTTGTGTTGTCAGTGATGAGGATCATGTACATCTGTGAATAATGTTTATGTGCATAAGTCTTTGTATGAATGTATAATCTCATTTTCTTGGGAAAATATCTAGACATGGAATGTCTGGTTGTTAAGGCAGATATAAGTGTGAGACATATATATATATATTTGTGTATTTTATATATGTTTAAGATATTTTCTGTTGTTTAAGAAACCAACTTTCTTTGTTTCTTTCTCTCTCTTTCTCTCTCTTTCCTTTCTTTTCTTTCTTTTTCTTTCTTTCCTTTCTCTTTCTTTCTTTCTTTTCTTTCTCTCTTTCTTCCTTTCTTTTCTCTTTCCTTCCTTTCTTTCTTTCTGTCTGTCTGTCTGTCTCTCTCTCTCTCTGTCTCTTTCTTTCTTTCCTTTTTTTTTTGGGATGGAGTTTCGCTCTTGTTGCCCAGGCTAGGGTGCAATAGCATTACTTGGCCTCACTGCAACGTCCACTTCCCGGGTTCAAGGGATTCTTCTGCCTCAGACTCCCGAGTAGCTGGGATTACAGACGCCTGCCACCACACCCAGCTAGTTTTTTGTAATTTTAGTAGAAACGGAGTTTCACCATTTTGTCAGGTCCGGTGATTCACCCGCCTCAGCCTCCCAAAGTGGTGAGATTACTGGTATGGGCCACTGCGCCCAGTCAAAACTATTTTTCAATATTGTTGCCCATTCCCTGTTTCTACTAGAAGTATATGAGTCTTCTAGTTGCTTCACATTCTCACCAACATTTGGTATAGCCAACCTTTTTAATATTAAACACCTGCAGGGTTTGAGTGGCATCTCAGTGGATTTTAATTTGCATTTCCTTAATGACTAATGATGCTGAGCATTTTCCATGTGCTTATCTGCCATCTGCATGTCTTTTATAGTTGAGTCTAATTCAAATATTTTGCCCAATCTAAAAAAGCATGTTGTTTGTTTTCTTATTATTGAAGATAATTTTCTTATTATTTGAGGATCCTTTACATATTCTGAATACAAATTCTTTGTCAGATATATAACCTGCAAATAATTTCTCCTAATGTTTGGCTTTTCTATTTACTCTCTTAACAGTGTCATTCAAAGACCAGGAGTTATTAATCCTGATTATGACCAATTTATCAATATTGTTTTATTTGGAATTTTTCACTTCATCCAATATCAAAAAGATTTTCATTTGTGGTTTCTTATGGAAGCTTTATAGTTTTAGTTGTTTGCTGTTAGGTCTATGACCTATCTGAGTTAATTTTTATAGATTCTATAAACTATGGATTGAAATTTTTCTGTTTTTAATTTTTTCCTTAAAATGGATATATGTCATTTGTTGAAAAAAAACCGTCTATGTATAGAATTACCTTTGTGTCTTTTACAAAATTCAATGTATTTCTCAATTCTATAGTCTTTTCTATTGAACTATTTGTTTATATTTACACTAATATTACACTGAGTAGATTACTGTAATTTTGTGATAATACTTGAATATTATTGATGTCAGACAGTGAAGTCCTTTACATTTATTCTTTTACAAGTTTGTTTTGGCTACGCCAAGTTTTTTGAATTTTTATATGAATTTTAGAATTTGCTTATCAATTTCTAGAAAAGTTTCTATTGGTATTTGATACAGATTTTATTGAATCTGTAGATAAATTTGGGGACAATTGACATCTTAACCAAATTGAGTGTTCTGATACATGAAAATCTCTCTCCATTTATTTAGATTCTCTTTTGTTTTTCTAAGTAATGTTTTGTAGTATTTAGTGTACAGGCCTTGAGTGTGTTTTTGTCACATTTACCACTAAGTATTTTATAGTTTTTGATATTATAAACAGTATTGATTTCTTAGTGTCAAAATGTTCATAGCTAGTTATAGAAATAAAGTTGATTATTAGATACTTATTTTTGAATCATGCATTTTGGCTAAACTCCCTTATTATTTCTAATAGCTCTTGTGTACATGTCGTTAGGGTTGTTTTCATGAACACTGTCTAGAACCTTCAGTACAACGTTAAATCATTATAATGAGAATGGACATCCTAGTTATGTGATCCCTAGGAAAAGATATTCATTCAATCATTTAACATTAAGTATGATAGCTATAGATTTTTAAATAGATGCCCTTTATCAGATGAGTATTTCCCTTTTTATTCATAGTTTACTAAGACCTTTTGTTTGTTTGTATTTTAGAAGGAATATATATTGCATATTGCATTTTATCACATGCTTTCTTGTATCTATTGAAATATGTTTTTCATTGTATTCTGTTAATATGGTGAATCACATTGATTGATTTTCAAATATTAAGCCGGATTTTCATTTCTAGAATAAACCCTCCTTGGTCATGGTATACCTTTTATACTTTTCAGAGTTTGATAAAATTTGTTAAGAATTTTTACATCAAATTTTTATAAGAGCTATTTATTGGGCTATAGTTTTCTTTTCCTGCAATGTTTTCTTATAGTTTTAGCATTAGGGTGATGCTGGCTTCAGAGAATTAGTTACATAGTCTTCTCCTTTCTTCTATTTTCTGTAAGAGATTGTGTAAAATTGATATTACTTCTTTCTTAAATGTTTGGTAAAATGGTGAAGTCATGTGGACCTGAAATTCTTTTTGTAGGAAGGTTTACTTACAATTGCAAATTTAATTTTTTTAAAAATATATAGGACTATTAGTCTTATATTTACCCACACAGTTTCAACTCCCAGTGTTTTTCATTCCGCTGTGTTGATGCAGATTTCATTTGGTATCATTTTCCTTCAGAATCCCTTTAATTTCCTGTAATGCAGGATGCTGGTGAAGAACTCCTTCAGCTTTCATGTATCTGGAAAAGCATTTAATACACCTTTGTTTTTAAAAGTTTTTTTTTTTTTTTTGCTGGTTATAGAATTCTAAATTGGCAGGCTTTTCTTTCATTACTTTAAAAATATTTATGTCCTTTTCTCTGGCTGACTTGGACTCCAACAAGAAATCTATTGTCAGTCTAATTTTATTCCTCTGTTTTTTTTTCTGTCTTCTTTTAAAATGTTTTTATTATTGAATTAAAATAATTTCATTATGATGTGCCTTGGTGAAGTTTTATCACATTTCTTGTACTTGGGATTTGTGAAGCCTTCTTCAAAATGTGGGTTTATAGTTTTCTTCAAACTTCTTGGCAATAATTTCTTCAAATAATATTATTGTCATCCCCCTTCTCTGTCATTTTCTTCAGAGGCTTCAAATATATATGTACTTGAAATGTGTACTTGAATACATGGGCCACTTGAAATTTTTTCACAACTCTTTTAATTTTTCAGTGTGTTTTAATTTAATTTTTGTGTGATTTATATTGCTATGCCTCCAAGTTCCCAAATTGTTTATTCTGCAATGTATATTTTGCCATTAATCACTACCAGGGTATTTTTAAATTTCAGCCATTTTAGCGTTAATCTCTGGACATTTGTTTTGATTTTTTTATATCTTCCATCTACCTATTGAACATGTTCAATCTTTTCTCTAGTTTCTTGAACATAAGCACTACAGTTTAAATGACTGTTGTAATGCTTTCATCTACTAATAATAATTCGATCATCTACATATATGATTTCACTTTTGATTGATTATATTCCCTCTTCTTCATTGGTCTTATTTTCCTATTTCTTTGCATTCCTGGTAATTTTTGACTGATGTACAAAATTGTTAATGTTTAAAAATGATTGAGTGCTTGATATTTTTGAATTCTATAAATATTTTTGAGCTTTGTTTTTGAGATGCAGTTAATTTACTTGTAGATAATTTGATTCTTGTTGAGTCTTGTTTTAAAACTTAGGTGTGATCAGTGTAGCAGTACTTAAGGGGGAATTTTGTCATATTATTAAGACAATATTTTTCTGAGTAGTCTACTTGATATTGCTTAAATTCTGAAATTTTCTTCTCTTGGTGGGAATAGGAACTATTACCAGCCTTGCTTGAGCTCTGATTATTCCCTCTAATTCCTTAGGATGGTTCTTTCCCTGACCTCAGGTAATTGCTTCACATGCATGAGGTGACGCTTACTTGGTGATGATTACTTGGCTGAAGTTCTCCAGGGGAAATCTTTATGCTTCTCTAGAGCTGTATTTCTATGCAGCTCTCCAGCTGTCTTGGCCTTCCTAGTCTTCCAGCTTTATCTTAACTCAGGGAGGCTGCCATGCTCTGTCTGGTTTCTCTGTTCTTTGCCATACCATAAAAACCTTCTCATGGATTACTGTCCTTAGTCATCTGATGTATAGTGTTATAAAAATTGTGGTTTCATACATTCCCTGTCCCATCCTTGTTTTCTAGTAGTTTCAGATGAGAGGCAAAATCTGATCTTTGTTACTCAGTGTCGGCTCCAAAAAAAAAAAAATCCTCTCATTTTTAACTTTAGTTTTGAGAGTTATCGTGGATGGGTGTTTATGATTTATGTGCATGAAGATTTGTATAAATCAGTTGCATTAACAATATAAATAATGCACATTTAAGATAGAATAAATTAAAATTGTTAGTTAACTATCTCATGTTTAAATTTATATAGTGCTAACAGCCCAAAATTTTAAAAAAACAACAACAAATTTTGGAAATTAAATAATGTCATAACTGGACAGGTCAAATGGATTGTAAGCTATGTTCATTTGATAGACACATTTTGGCATCATCTTTTGTTAGATGTGATTGAAGTATGTTTTGTTTGAACTACATTAAGTGAATCATTTTTACACTATAGATCTTATAAAAATATAAGAATTAATCTCAAAGACAGAAAAATAATGCTATTTACTAAAACAGGTCTCATTTGATAAAATATTTGAAGCACCTTGCAGAAAATGCATATAATAGAGGGATAAAATAAAATTTAAATTTGAATAGCAACATAGTAGGAAGAGATTCAAAATAGATTTATACTCCTCTTGGACTATGCTGTTGCTTAAAGTGGGCAATAAATTAAGTTCTGTGACTCCCAGGAGCCAAAGTTAAAGACAAAAACAGAAGAAATAAGAAAAAGGGTTAGTATATAATTTTATATTTCTGAATAAAGGATGACTTTTTCAGTTTAAAATCAGTAGATAAAGTCATGATAGAAAAATGGTAATTTAACTACATATAATTTCAAATTTTGTTATATAAAAGATTTAAAAAGTACAATCTGTCTTTAAAGGAAAATAACAGGCTCAGATAACTATTTCTAGAAAAAAACGACAATCTGTGTGAGTGTTTTGGATTTGCAAAAGCTGCTTAAGAAATTAGAAGGATTTTCCTTAGTATGTTTCTTAGTCTGTTCTGTCAGACATTTGAAATATTTAAAAGATAAGATATATTAATTACGTAAATAGAGTTTAAAATGTTTAAGAAAACATAATTGCCTACCTTTATGCACAAATTATTTAGGGATGTTTAGTATATTAAATATGTGAGTTAATGAAATATTTGTCAGATACATGCACTTGTTTATGCATAAAAATTTCAGCTCAATGTAAAGGTTTAAAAAACTGCTCTTTTTTGTTGTTGTTGTTTTGTTTTGTTTTTGAGACGGAGTCTTGCTCTGTCTCCCAGGCTGGAGTGCATTGGCTCCATCTCGGCTCACTGCAAGCTCCGCCTCCTGGGTTCACACCATTCTCCTGCCTCAGCCTCCCGAGTAGCTGAGACTGCAGGCGCCCACCACCACACCCAGATAATTTTTCTGTATTTTTAGTAGAGACAGGGTTTCACCGTGTTAGCCAGGATGGTCTCGATCTCCTGACCTCATGATCTGCCCACCTCGGCCTCCCAAAGTGCTGGGATTACAGGCATGAGCCACCACACCTGGCCTGCTCTTTTGAAACTTAAGACTTTGTAAAAAATAATAGATGTTGGCAAGACTGCAGAGAAAAGGAAATGCTTGTACACTGTTGGTGGGAATGTAAATTAGTTCAAGTCCTGTGAAAAACACTATGGAAATTCCCCAAAAAACTAAAAATAGAATTACCATTCGACTGAGCAGTCCCACTACTGGGTGTAGACCTAAAGGACAAGAAATCGTTTTATCAAAAAGACATTTGCACTTGTATGTTCATCACAGCACTTCACAATAGCAGAGGCATAGAGTCATTCTGTGTCCATCAACAGTGGATTAGATAAATAATGTGTGACACATACACACCATAGAATACTGCACAGGCATAAAAAAGAATGAAATTATGTCCTCTGCAGCAACACAGTTGCAGCTGGAGGCCATTATCCTAAGTGAATTAACACAGAATCAGAAAATCAAATACTGGATGTTATCATTTATATGAGGAATCTAAACAATGGGTACACATGAACATAAAGATGAAAACAATGGACATGGGGGACTACAAAAAGGGATCGAGAGAGAGGAAGGCATGCATTGAAAAAAACTACCTATTGGGTACTATGTTCATTATTTGGGTGAAGGGTTCACTAGAAGCCTAAAGTCCAGCATTATGGGATAAACTCATGTAACAAACCTGCCAATGTACACCCTATATCTATTTTTAAATCTTAAATTAGTTATAATGATTCTTCCATTCTAGGTACAAAAGCTGTTCTCAGACTTAATTAAGAGCTTGTGTGATGGTTAGATTGCAACCTTGTACACATATAGAAACAAAACAAAAGGGAATCAAAATGACTACATACATTTAATGAATTTGTTGTGTCAAGAATGCTATAAACATTCTTAGTTTTGTCGCCTTTTTCTATGGTTTTCTGTTCTCTATTTCTACTCTGATTCTTATTATTTCCTTGCTTCCAATAGCTTTGAGATTAGTGTGTTCTTTTTCTAGTTCCTTAATCTATGCCGGTAGGTTGTTTATTTGAGATCTTTCTTCCTTTTTTAATGCAGGTGTTTATTGCTATAAACTGATACGGTGTGGCTCTGTGCCCCACTCAAATCTCACCTTGAATTGTAATAATCCCCATGTGTCAAAGGCAGGACCAGGTGGAGATAATTGAATCATGGGATTGGCTTCCTCTGTGCTGTTCTGATAGTGAGTGAGTTCTCACGAGATCTGATGGTATTATAAGGGGCTTTCCCCTCTTCTCTGGCACTTACTCTCTCTCCTGCGACCCTGCGAGAAAATGCGTTCCACCATGATTTTAAGTTTCCTGAGGCCTTCCCAGCAGAACTTCCCATGCAGAGCTGTGAGTCAATTAAACTTCTTTTCTATATAAATTATGCAGTCTCGGGTATTTCTTTATAGGAGCGTTAGAATGGACTAATATGTAATCCTTCCTGTTATTACCAGGTGTGTAGCATCTAATAAGTTTTGGTATGAGGTGTTTTTGCTAATTATTTTTAAAATTTCCTTTTGATTTCCTCTTTGACCCACCAGTTGTTCAAGAGTGTGTTATTTAGATTCCACATATTAGTAAGTTTTCCCATTTTCTTGCTGTTATTAATTTCTAGTTTCATTCCATCGTGGTCATAGGAAATACTCGGTATGATTTTGGTCTTCTTACATTTATTAAGATATTCATGACCTAACATGTGATCAATACTAAAGAACGTTCCATGTGTGCTGCTTGAGAAAAATATGTATTCTTCAGCTGTTGAGTGACGTACATGTCTTGAAAGATGTTTATAACTTATGGCAGTCATGCTTTGATATTCTTATACCAAAATACATAAAATGTCTCTTGTAAGTTCGTTATGAAATGAAAATCATTCCAACAGAGAAAACAGGAAATTAAATTCTAAAAAAGAATGACAGACAAACATGCAAAACATTATGAATCATGTCTAGAAGTTTCATAAATAAAGATTAAAACAAAATATTTTCCCTCTATATTATATGAGGTTGGCAAGGATTTGTGGAATTTTTTTTTTCATTCATGACTTAGGGGGTGTATGAGTTGGTTTGAGTATTTATGATTTTTTTTTAAATGTAATAAATCAACCTCAAGTGATTTATTCTCAACACACACACATACACATAGATGCACCAACATTTGAGCAAAAAAAAAAAAAAAAAAAAAAAAAAAAAAAAAAACAGAAAATGACTTAAAGTTTCTACAACTGGGGATTGGTTAAATAAATTCTGGTCCAACCATCTGATGTGACACTATAACATTAAAATAGTGTTTATAATATTTAATATAATGGAAAAACCCCAAGAGATATTGAATTGCTATATGTAAGAAGGAGTAATTTTACAGGATAGTATAACTTTTACTTTTGTTAATGTGCACTTACATCACACACACACACAATTTTTGGATAAAGAGCAGAAAGATATACTCTAGAATGTTAAGGAAAATTTGGTAGGTGATGGTGATTTTTATTTTCTTGTGAAGATATTATACTGTATGTGTTTTCTATTATGAATATATGTTGCTTTCACAATCAGAAAAAGTAACTTAAATTATGGTATACATCTATCTAATTCTAAGCTTTTTCAATATTGACACTTGTAATTTTACCTCATTTTATCTACTGCTGCTCCTTTTAAGGAATTGAGAGTGTCTTCATTTAAAAACATTTTTTAAAGTATTCCATAAACATGTAGGGTTAATATAATTCAAAACCTAAATGAAGCCCCACACTTACCTTTTATTTGCCTTAGAATAGATATTTTTCAGGTCTCTACTCTGGAAATGTTAGTCTCTGGAATTGCAGACCACATGGCGTAATTATTTCCTATATTTGTTTCCACTCACCTCAACACTCCTATTTCTTTTCTAATTCATGTGGAATAATGATTAACACCCAGTAACTGCTTCATAAACACCTGTTTGCAAAAT
>NW_026652292.1:46044940-46324415 GCF_009828535.3 Hylobates moloch | reverse complement strand
AATGTTTGGTGCTCTGCTGATTTGTATTCAAAAATAAATCCCAGTGCCCTGAAATCGTTGGGGCTTACCAATTCCAGCAGTCAAAGGTGTCAGATTTAGGCATTCCTATAACCTTGGTAAAAACTGAAATATGGGCTCTGAAAGACAGCACATACATAATGAAAAATACCTACCCCATTTTATCCTTAAATATGTTTAGCTCTAGTTAACTCAAGTGATGTGCCCAAAATCAAACTAATGGAAGCTGAAAAATAGTTGTGAATAGTGAAAAATAAACTATTTCTCAATTCTTTCACTCCTTCTGATTTTGTATTGAGTTGTGTTTATTATAATGAGCTCTGGAGCAAGACTGCCTGGTTTCATTTTCAGCTTGACCATTTACAAATTATGTGACCTCGAGCAAGTTACTTAACCATTCTTTGACTCACTTTTCTAACGCACTAAATGGGGTTATAACAGTACTTCCTTCATATGATTTTTATGAAAATTAAATGATTTAAAATCATTTAAATAGTGCCTAGTATGAAAATAGCACATTAAGCTGGATAAGCCCAGTAGATATGAATAATGGTCTTCTACCTTTCGTATGATGACAAAACTCCATTAAAGATTTTATTTGTACTTCTGTTATTTTTGGCAGAACTATTCAAAGTGGCTTTGTTTTTAATAGCCAGAATCTGGAATCAAACCAGATATTCTTTAATGGATGAGTGGCCAAACAATCCATGTCATGTACATACCGTGGAATACTATTCAATAACAAAAAGGACCAAAGTATTGACAGGCATGGCATCTTGGATGACTCTCCAGGATGTATTCTGCTTTTAAAAAGCCAATCCCAAAGGGTGAATATTGTATTATCCCATTTATATAAGATTTTTTAGATGAAAAAATTGCCTGGATTAGGAACAGAGACTGAGCAGGGAAAGGTGGAGTGGCTGTGGCTATAAAGAGGCAACCCAAGGAATCCTTGCCGTGATGGAACTGGTTAGAATGTTGACTGTGGTAGTGGATACATGAACCTACACATATGATAACATTGTATGGAACTAAACACACATGCATACACACATATAAATACAAGTAAAATTGAGGGACTCACAATAAGATATGTGGATTGTATTCATTTAATATCCTGGTTGTATTTTGCAAAATGTTGTCATTATGCTATATTGGGTAAAGTGAGCATGGGCTTTCTTACAATTGCATGTGAACTTCATTATGATTGCACATGAATCTACAACTATCTCTATAAGAATTTCAATTTTAAAAAGTAGCACAGGAAGAGGGAGGCTGCTTGGGATTTGAAAATTTATATAATAATCCATGTTTAGGAAATAAATAATTAAAAGTAAAGTAGATTACTGCATAAAATAAAAAATGTAGAAAGAATAGAATAGAATAAAATAAAACATTATTAAAATTATAAAATCATAGACTCTAAAAGCATGAGAGATCATCTCATCTGTTGACCAGTCCAAGGTAAAGGTTTTGTTATTCTGTAGCAAAATGTGAAATATTAAGACAAAGTCACTCCTGTGTTGTGTGTGTTTGTGTGTGTGTGTGTCTGTGTGTCTGTGTGTAGGGGGTGGGATGTTGACATAAGTCTGCTAACTGTCCTATTTTGGGAAGCAACTGTCCTTTATTCTTTGATTATTCCTTGCCTCCATCTTGAAGTTAGTTTTCTTTCTTTTACAAAATAATAGTTATAGTACTTTTTGTAATGTCCTTCCTTAATATTACACAAAATAAAATGTTGATAAACTTTAAAAAAAGCCTGAGTGGATATGAAGACACTCCTTCACCAAAAAACAAAACACCAGAAAAAAAAATGTGGGTCCTAAGTGGAAAATAAAAGTGATGTTGAATATATAAACATATGAAGCCAATACACAAAGGCTAGAGAGAGGCAGGAGTGGTCAGGGGAAGGTGGAGAGGCAAAGGAGAAAAAGCATGAACTGGCAGAACCCACAAAAATGCGGTGAGAATAAAATAGCAAGAGATGGAAAGTGCAACAGAAGATTGATCCCATCCACAGAATTTCTCATGAAGAGGAAGTTCTTGTGTTTTCAGGAGAATGTGTGCTCTGGGAGATTGCACTATCTGTCTATTGAGTGTTCAACAGGAAATTTCTGATATTCAATAAGACATATTCTATGGTTTAAAAGCTATCAAATGTTTTCTTTCCTTACAAATTTCCACAGTAAATTTAGGATTTTACCCTTGCGGTTAAAGATTAAACCATGTTCATCACTTACAGGATTTATCTTCTGACTGAGTCCTTCTAAGTTGAATAAAAAGAACATTTTGGGAAATTCTCTATATTCATGATTTTTAAGTGGCTTCTCCTGGTTCATGCCCCTCAGATGATTGTTTAAAACTAAATTGTTGTGGAAACTTTTAATATGTGAGGCATGTTTAAGAAATCATTTGGAGCGAACACTGACTGAAAGTCTGTGTTTTCTACAAGCTCAGCCTTTGCCCAGACTGTCTCATGACTGAGAACTTTTCTTTGGGTGGATGCCATTCCCTCTGTCTTTCTTGGTTTCCTGGTACTTCTCCATCTGGTCCTGTGAACCCCAAACCAGTCCACAGTAACATGGTCACACCCCTTCCTTTGTCATCTTTATATTTTCAAACCACATGATGGATCATCATCAAAAATGCCCTGTTTTGAGGTTGATTATTTTATTACAAGTTCATTTGCAAAATCTGCACACTGCTCATCAGGCTAAAGCTCCTCATCCAGTGCCGCTACAGCTTCCCTGAGTGGGGCCTGCAGGCTATGGCAGCTAGGTAAACTCAAACAAGAAAATGCTGCAGAGAAAGCAGGGTCTTTCTTGCCTGAGTTTCTAGCCTGCCAGTCTCCCCTAAAAGTGTCAGATTTGCTGATTTCCCACAATCATGTAAGCCAGTTCTTTGAAATACAATATCCATATACATATACCTTATTGATTCTGTCTCTCTGGAGAAACTTGACTGATAAAACTGATATCAGCATTTTATAATTGTGATTTTTATATCTTTAACTACATGATGGGGATGTTGGGTGTAGTGAATCTTATATTCCCCAGAACTATGCCCTATGAATACCTAATGAATCAATGAATATTTGGTAATGCTTCCCCCATAACTTATATTATTCTTTATTTCACTAATCTTCACTGATAGTTAAAAGACCTGAGGGTCAGCTTAGATTTTCTAAATCAACATAAAGTAATTTATATGTTAATTTAAAATTCAGACTTCCTCTGTATTTTGAGTGAGTAAAAGACTAGATATATAAGCTAGGCTAAAAATGAGCCTGAAAACTGAAATTGAAATATTTGAAAACGCAAGTGGTCTTCTCATTTTATATCCTAATCTACTCTGTTTATTAACATGCATGCTAATGGAAAGTAGGCTGCTCATAATTCACATGTATGATGAGGGCCAGAAAGTGTGAGTATCCAGTCACTGCATAGTAGACATTTTGAACTGGCCACCACATTCAAGTAGGATTTGGTTTTTACTATACTTATTAATTTGTATGTATCTTCCCAACTATATACTTTGACTATTTCATAATCCAATTTTAATATGTATTTTAAAAGTGATAGTTGTTTGAAGCCCAAGAATCAAATATTTTAAGCAGCTCAGGTTATGAGATAGCAGAAATTTAATTCTATGTTTAATTGTTATTAGCATCTGCTAGGAGACAGTATGAATCATGACACACACATCTACTCTACATCTTTCTTTCACTCATACTCACAACATCTGTAGTAGTGTTCCCTATACTTTTTACTGATATAACTTGATGTCTCAATAGAAGTCCTTTAGGCAAGAAACATGACTATTGTATTCAGAATTTCAAACAAAATGAAAAATAATTATCGAAACCTGAGTTCCTAGAATCTTGGCCATTGAGAATATATGGGATTCTTATGGCTTCTACTACAGTGACTTCTGGATTTTCCAGATTCTCTGATTTCTGAATCACCATACATGTTTATCTCATCTGCTTCAGCATTTGCACAGTAAGTGGAAGGGTTGCACCTTGTGTGGACAGATGAGTTACCTTCCCAGGACCAACTAGTATTTTGCCTAAACTATGCTCTCTGCCAAGGTCACTTGCCTTCTCATCATTTTTCCTCCCCTAATTACTTATCCTTCAGGAGAAGACATTGCTTTTGCATAGACACATACACTTGGGCACAAAAACTTCTAAGCCGGAGGTCAGGCTCCTTGCTCAGGTTTTATGGCACTTTGTACTTCCATTATCGTAGCTCTTAGCACACTGTACAATTACTGTGCAAAATCTCCTCACTGTTCTTCAAGCTCCATGTCCTCTGTTTATTAAGTCTGCAATGCCCAGCAAAGAGCCTTATACTTTGTAAACACTAACTAATAATGGACCAGTAAATTAACAGTCTGAGATTTTACAAGCCCTTTTCATTCAAGGTGGAAGAAAGCTTCTTTGAAAGCCAAAGAATTTAGTGGTTAAAAGCAAGTGAAGAAACATTTGTAGTTTTTTAAAAGCTTATTGGAATGTTTACCAATTGCTAATTCCAAATATAATTTTCAAGCATCACTCCTAGTAATAACTGAATGTAATATATTATTTATATCATTTTTAATAGAAAAGGTAGGGTAACAACTAATTTTTACAACAAATATTATTAAGAAAAAATTTAAAATGAACAACGTCATCTTGTATACTATGAATTGTGGCATTGTATTTTGTTATGTGTTTTATGTATGTTTTCATTTGTACGAAAAATCTGCTCTAGTATTTAGTTGATGAATAGAAAATATTTTTAAGCTACAAAACAAATATACAATTATATATGTGTCAATAGTACATGTATATTTTACAGTCATATATGTGTGTATATATATGTGTATATATATAAAATAGTACATATTTCATAGCATTATGAAGATTAAGTATAAATTGCTTTGAGAAGTTCCTGGAATGTAAAACACCCCATATAAATTTTGTTAATATTTGGATGATCAGTGATTTATAATTATTTTTCGGTTGAGGCGAATGTTCTCTTTTCACTTCTACATAAAATAAGAGATAAGACATTATTTTCTAGTCATCAAAGCTAATAGATTATAGTGACAATTTGTGCTTTGGGAATCAATAGACTGAAAGTGGCATCCATGGCAGGTCAAAGAATCAATAGACTGAAAGTGGCATCCATGGCAGGTCAAACTAAAAAGACTGTGCATCAGTGCTTGCAGTCAAAAAGCCATCACCCTTCTGTTGTTTCTTTGTGTAGACAGGACGGTTTACTTTTTGGAGTCACACTCATAAAGGGGCTTTATTCTTAGTAGCAAACTCATGTCAGTTTTTAAAAGTTTCAGAATTGCAGATGTGCATCATCTGGAACTAAAAAGCTGTTTGAAATTTTTATCTGAAATTTTCTAAAAAAATTAACCAGTGTCATTTTTCTTGATTTATTTCTTTGCTTTTCCTCTGAAGCAACGGAAAATAAACTTCAGGAACTCTAGGTATATTTTTACTTCAACAGGTGTCTCTACACATACTTCACACCTCCATTTCTACATACTCATTAACATGCTTTTCTTACTATATTTTACTACATTCATTATACTGTACTTACTACATTTATTTACAAAGTAAATGATCATTACATTAAAAATTGTTTAAGCAGAATAAATGTGTTCAAATGCTGTGCATTTTTGTTTTATAAACTTAAAATGCATTTTACAAACATTGACCATCTTCCTTCCTACTTTCTGCTCCTTGAGAAAGAAAGATATTGAGAATATTTCCTTTCTATTACCCCATCTTTTCCTGATTTGGATATTTCTGAAACATTGCTGGATTCGATTGACCATTAATAATAAGTCGTAGAGTGATTTACAGTTTTTAAAGCTCTTCTGTGCTTTGATCCTTACAAAGGCTCTGTGAGCTCATCATGTCAGGGAATAATGCTCCCCTTCCACCCCTTTTTCTAAAACAAAGTGAAACTAGTTTTGTAACTGGACAGTGTTAAGCTTCTTAGTAAATGTTATGCAGTAATTCAATCTTGAATTGTTGGCCTCCCAAATAGATCCATTGCAGAAAAGGGTTTAATATAGATGTGATTTTGATATAAAAGTGTGCACAAAAGATTTTGAAAATCTAAATTTTAATGATTACTCTTGTCATAGAATACTTCTCTGTGTTAACAAGAGAAGTCAGGATAAGACCCAGCTCTCCTGACTTGCCCTCATGAGCTCTTTAAATTCATCATCATTAGCAATATTTCAAAACAAGAAAAGAGGTCCATTGTTTTTTCTCATGTAGGGAGGGATTAAGGAAAAGAAAGATAAAGGAAATTTGAAGTTGCCTATTTACCTGAGATTTTTATTCTGGCATCTTGACGGAAAACGGTTTTGCAGATATTTTCCTTCAGGGTATATATAGTTAGAAGTGACTGTGGCCCCTTTAGCCCACGGATTTGTTTCTGTTTGCCCCTTCCTTCCCCCCATCCCCACTCTCCCCCTGCCCAGAAGAACCAGTTGATCCTGACTGGTCCAATTCCCCAGGATTAGCACTCTAGAAAATAATGACTTCTCTTATTTTCTTCCAGGATCTACTCAGGGAAGCAGAATTCCTATGATGCTTAGATAAACTGCTTTATATTGCTTCTGGAAACTAATTTTAGAAAAAGTACAAGCCAGGTTAGTTTTGTATCAGTTATTGATGACAAGCTCAAAAGTTTCTCTGAGGCATTTATTCAAAGTGATACATTCAAAACCAAATTATATTGAGAATAATAATAATAATAATTATTATTATTATTATACTTTAAGTTTTAGGGTACATGTGCACAATGTGCAGGTTTGTTACATATGTATCCATGTGCCATGTTGTTGTGCTGCACCCATTAACTCGTCATTTAGCATTAGGTATATCTCCTAATGCTATCCCTCCCCCCTCCCCCCACCCCACAACATGTATTAAATAAGTAACACATTAATTGCATTGCCCTTGTTAAAATTAAAACATGATAGCTAAATCTAAGTTCCCTTTATCATGAGTGCAATCTTGGTCCCCTTCATTCTCCTCCAGAAGTAACTACAGAAATAACTCCTCATGTGTACTCTCCTAGTGTCTTTTTCTTATATTTGAATTCTGTAAATATATATAACTATAGAAAAAAACAAAGTATTGTTTTGTTGTTGAAGTTAAAACATACATGTTCTACAGTTTGCTTCCTCCATTTCAACAATATGTCTTAAAGATATGTTTATGCTAGAACATAAAGATCTACCTCATTCTTTTTAACTGCTATACTGTAGTCCATAATATGCTGGCCATTCCTTCATCAACAGTCTTCAGATTATTTCCATTTCTTTGCTATTACAAATAAAGTCTGAACAAGTATCCTTGACATGGCTCCTTAGATTCAAGAGCCAGTGTTTCTCAAGAATGTGTATAGAGATGTGAAAATGGAAGGTTATAGGGCATACATAGTCTCAATTATAATGGATGTTTCTTAATATCTTCACAAAGGGATCATCTTAAATAACAATCCCACGTGTAGTGCCCCTTTCCCATAATGTCAATAACACTTGGTATGGAACTCCAAATTTTTGCCAATTTGATGGTGAAAAATAGTTTCAGGTTAACTCCTACTTTTTTCACCCCAGGGTGAATGAAATACTCTGTAATAAAAATATCTAAAAATGATGCCATGTGATAAATTAAGCAAAAAAATCAATATATTAAAATTTTTGCTTTATTATTTTCTTATATCACACAGTCAGATATCCTGTTCAGGGACTCTTTAAGCCTCTCGCTCTGTAGAGCAGATTCCCTTTTCACATCCCAGTAGGACTGTTAATTGGTTTTTGAATCTGATTACTGAGACAAATTGGATCAATGGTAAAAGTACTAAGCAATTTATTCCATGTTCACAGTCCATTGCCAAAGAAAACAGCTCATAAGTTCTCATGAAAACTAGAGATTGTCCATTCTTCTACAAAATAAAATCCTAAGCAGACATAACTGACAACTTGTTAAGCCTGTCCTATAGTTAGTTCTTCAGATTTAGGATTATGGGGAGGAGTCAGAGTGTATTCAGGCTCTCACTGCACATCGTATGGTACATAAGCTATCAGTTTTTACTTAGGATTAAAACTGTCATTGAGCTGTAGGGCCTGCCATTCTAACCAACTTCTGTGTTGGATTGAAGAATCTGATCAAGCTATTTTTAGCACTTGGGATACATCCTTATCTTTAGTGGCTGTGCTGTAATAGGGAGAAATAGGCCCAGTGGCCCACAGATTCAGGCTTTTCAGCAGGAATTAAAGGGGAATCTCCTTTCTAAGTAAAGGTATCAGGAAAAATATGTTGAACTCTTCATTATCCACAGCAGTGGCAATGCAGAGAAGTGGACTCTAAATTGTATTCAGTGCCCGAAAATTCTTGTATGTTGCAGTGTTTATCATAGGTAAAAGGAAAATACATTTTATAAAGGCAAGTACTTTTCATTGAATGAATGGATGAGTGTGGCAGCATGGTTGAATTATTAAACCACACTGAATGCCAAATTATAGGTAAGCATTTTTGTCATGGTGCTTACCTGATATGGTTTGGCTATGTCCCCATCCAAGTCTCATCTTGGATTGTAGTACCCATAATCCCTACATATCATGGGAAGGACCTGGTGGGAGGTGATTGAATCATGAGAGTGGTTACTCCCATGCTTTTCTCGTGACCGTGAGTGAGTTCTCAGAGATCTGATGGTTTTATAGCGGGCTTCCTCCCCGCACCCCTACTTTGCTCTGCACTTCTCCTTGTTGCCACCATGTGAGGAAGGACGTGTTTGCTTCCCCTTCTGCCATGATTGTAAGTTTCCTGAGGCCTCCCCAGCCCTGTAGAACTGTGAGTCAATTAAACCTCTTTGGTTTATAAATTACCCAATCTTGGGTATGTCCTTATAGCAGCATGAAAATGGACTAATATACTAGCCATATGGTTTTGTGTAAGAATGGAATCTCTTTATTATTTACTTACGTATAAAATTGAGTTACTAATATTTTACTGACAATTTCATAGGGCTGTTATAAGAGTTAGAAAAAAGCATATAAATATCATGTTAAGTAACCTCTAAACTGTAGTTATGAATACATTCATTTATTCATCCAACAGTTATTGAATATATAAAATGTATCCATTAGGATAAATGCTGTGACATATTGTGGGCGTTGTAACAACCTGAAGCAAGGATATTTACCATGGAGAGTAAAGACAGGCTAACAGAAGAGAATGATGTTTCAGAAAAACACAGAAGGGTAAATTCAAGTTATTCAAGTGAAGGGTTTGGGAGTCTAAGGGAGTAGAAGTAGAAAACACTTTATATGGAAGAACATGTAAAATGTCTCAGGCAAAAAGAAATATTATCTAGGAAGTTCCTTGGGTTGTTCTGGAGTTATTATGGTACATTCCAATGTGTATAATAAAATGTATACATAATTTCATTCAGGATATTTGCTTTAAAAGCTTTTCTTTTAGGAAAAGTGATTAAAATGGGCTGACTCTTACTTGAGTCACTGTGTTCCATTGGCAGTTATAATGCATCTGGGATGTTAATTCACATCCTTTTTATATGAGTTTTTTAGGTATTATCTGTGTATTTGTTTAGTTTTATTAAACTAACAACAAAACACCTGTTAGCACTTCCAGTCTTTATTCCATAATTGGTATAGCTCCAGCAGCTTTAATTGCCCTCTCTTCCACACAAAAATTTATGAGGGATAATTTTATAGGAATATTGATTCAGCAATTCCAATATATTCCTTTAATTACTATATTACACTAGCCATTTGGTTTTTAGATGATTCTTATTTAAAGTTACCATTTTTTCTGAGTATATAAGTAATATAGATATTGTAGAACACTGATAACATGTGGAAAAGTCTAACATATTAAATGAAGATAGCAATGATACCACCACCCAGAAACAAACATTGCTCTCATTTTGGAGCATACAATCTTTTAGTGTTGTTTTGTCTTAAGTATATGTATAAACTTAAAATGAAAATTACCTAGAATACACAAAGATATATCCTGCTTTTCTGATAATTTATTATTCATATATCACCATTAGTAAATATTCCTTAGAACTCTTAATGTCTGCATAATATTCAACAAAGGTTATATAAACATGTTTACTTAAAAATTTACCTATTACTAAATATTTACATTTTCAACATTTTAGTATTTAAATAATACTACTATAAGCCTCCATGCATATAAGTATTTGTGTACAGATCTGACTTGTTCCTGAGAATTCACAGGATTGTATTTTCTAGATTAAAAATAAAAAATTCTTGATATATGTTGCCAAATTGCCCTTCAGAGCTAATGTATAAATGAATGTCTCGATCTATAATTTTGTGTGTTTGTTTTCACAGTAGGGAGTCACCTACTTTAAAAAATATTTGCCATTATGTTAGTCTTTAAAAATGTACTTGTTACTTAAATTTGAATTTCTTGGATTGAAAGAAAAATTATATTTATTTATATCCCTATATTATATAATGTGTCTATTATAAAATTATATATAAGATGTGTCTAATATAAAATTATGTGTCTATTATATATGTATAATTATATGTATATTTATTTAATATATTACATATTATATAACATACATAAAATATATAATTAATAATTATATAAATAATATGTTATTAACATATAATATATATTATCCTTATATTTATTTGCTGAGACCTGTGTGGTTCTTGTCTTTTTTATATTTTCCTGTGCTATTCATAATTTTCCTATTGACTTATATGAGTCCTGTACAGATGGAAGCTTTTAACCTTTTGTGTGTTGCATTTATAAAATATAATCTGTTTGTTGATTTGTGGTATTATACAATTGGGAAAAGAAATAAGTATTTGATAAATGATGCTGATAAATCATTTTGGTAAGAGAGCATGGGAAGGAGAGATTGGAGTGGGTTTTAACCCTTTACTCGATCCTTTTACAAAAGTCCATGTCAGGTGGATTGAAGAGGTAAGTATTAAGAAAAAAAAAACTCATGAAAAAATTAAGAAGATACCATAAGATATCTCTAACTTATAATTTGTGAAAGCCTGTTTAAGTGTAAAACCAATGAAAGAAATTACCAAAGGGAAAAAAGATTTGACCACATTAAAAATATTAGAACCTATAGGTCTAATATCAATAAAAATGATTGCTAAGAGGAAATGACTCATTTTAAATGTAAATTCCTAATATTGACTGATATAACTAAATAATAAGGATGATATCTAAATCTTTTTACAATTGATAGCCACTTAACCTAATATTCTAAAACACAGACCCATTTTATAGGCAGATATGATTCAAACGTAGTTGGAATTTCATATATAATGATCCTTTTGAAGTAAACGTATTTGTATTTTGATGATGTTTTATTAGAGAAAAATGTTGCCTTTCTAGTTAGCATGAATGTACTCTCAGAGAGCCCCTTTTCTGTTAAGCGTCTCTTGAGCTGAAGTCCCGGGTGGAAGTGCTTACCATGGTGCCCACACTGCTGTCATCCATGCCCTGATGACTGATGACCACAGCCCCAATCTCTTTCCTAGGCTCCAGGCTGATGGTTCTAACTGCCAGAAAGCCCATTCTTGAGTGTCAGACTGCCAATCTGTCTGTCTGAAACTTAAGAGCTCATTCTCCTTTCCTAACCCGTTCCTCCCCAGGTATTCTCTCTCTCTGTTATTCCACTTTAGAAGTCTCTCTACTTTGCTTCTTTCCCTCCACTTTATTGGTGTTTCTCTACTGTGGGCCCTTCTCATGAATCACATCACTCTTTCAAAAACTTGTCCCTTTGCCTGTTTATCTTTTCTCTTTCCCCAACTCCAAAACATGAGATGCTCCAGAAATCTCTGTGAAGACTCCACCTCCCCCTTGTATATTTTGGAACATTCACAACTATGAAAGAACTGTAAGAGAATGTGCCCTTTATACGTTTCATTCAAACCATATTCCATATTCCCTCACACACTTAAAAAATATATATTGCTGATTGCAAGTGCTTTCTTAAGCAGCAGCAGTCCTGCCAAGTCAGATGTAGAGATAAATTAAAGGAATGACAGGGTGCTTGCCAATGATGTGAGTGAAGGAGGGGGAGGAGGAGTATGTGAAGAGGATTAACTAGGATTCGCTTTTACCTTTCACCTCATGCTCACTTTCTCTCATCTCTTCCCCTCCTTGGTCTTACTCTCAACTCCTTAGATCAAGGATCATGGCTGACTTTACTCAGAACGTGGACAAGGGAGACACAAAAACTAAGCTAAAATTTATCTGAATATGGGGTGGACCCTGAAATGAACCATTGAAACAAAAGAAAATTCTTTTAAACTGCTTATAAATTGTGTTTATTTCTGTCCTTTTAGATTTACCGTAATTAAATGTTATAATACACAGACACAACCTCCCTTTAAAAAGCTTTACTCTTCCAAAAGCCAAGAATTGTTGTACTCTTCAGAAAACTAAAATTATAGTGATCTTTGATGCTGATTGTTAAGTAATTCTAAATTCATCATCTTAATAAAATGTTGGGACAGATGTCTACTAAAACCTAATGAAAATTAGTGAGACTAGCTTCTGGAGAGAACCAAATGCTTGTTATTTTACCTCAGTCTGCTACCGTGATCTTGGAGTGAGATTGTCAAGAACAAAGGAAGGAGTATATATTTAAATATAACAAGTCTTTTAAATAATGTATTTTCTTTTCTGTACTTTTTATTTCTAAATAAATGAAATTATTTATAAGCTAAATAGCCAGCTTGGTAATTTGTCATATAGATGTAGTCACAGTGAAATGATTCACAATTCTCATCCCTAACTCTACACTTGAGAATTTTCTCTGTAAAATAGAAGATAATGCTCAGTTTGATAAAAATTTATTTTGGCAATGATAATATTATTAATTATCTTGAATATATTTTTGTGTATTTCTTACGGAATCAATAGTTTTTCATATGCACATATTTAAAGTACAAATTTGCTTTAGAATAAAAGTCAGAATTAATACAAAATGATATTATTTAACTATTTTCACTTAACACATTTCAAAAGTTTATTTTGTAGTGGTAGCCAAGGTGTGGAGCATTAAGGAACTCAGGCATCTCTTTATAAACTATCTGAAAGACAGTCCCCTTTTGCCTCTCCCTAACAACTTATCTTTGGTGTGTTCGCAGAAGAATCATATAGTAAAAATCATAGGGCCAAACTGTCCTTTACTTTAGTTACTTGAGTCTTCTATGTTCATCGCTATTGTAAAAGTTCAATTTCTTCTGAATCCAGTAATAAAACAAAGTGAAGCCACAAATTCTATAGAAGAAAACATAATCTTTCACCTCCTTTATTTTTTCTTGCTAACATTACCAAAGTTTTATTACGTGAACCACGCTGCATGTTTTACTATGTGAACTGCACTGTACTTCATTTTGTGGCCAATGAAAAATTAAGATGTTAGGTCATGAGCAGTTACAGCAATAGATACAGAATTGTGGGGGTTCATTCCGAAGTCCGATGAAAAAGTCAATGTAAGAAGAAAAAGAATTATACTACTATGAGTAACTACTGCTTTTTGAGTATCTGCTGTGTGCTCAGCACCATGCTTAATGCTTTACATACAGCATCTCAATTAATCCTCACCACAACACATTTCAATGCATTAGTAAAAACGGTGAAACCCCGTCTCTACTAAAAATACAAAAAAACTAGCCGGGCGTGGTGGCGGGCGCCTGTAGTCCCAGCTACTCGGAGAGGCTGAGGCAGGAGAATGGCGTGAAGCCGGGAGGCGGAGCTTGCAGTGAGCCGAGATCGCGCCACTGCACTCCAGCCTGGGCGACAGAGCGAGACTCCATCTCAAAAAAAAAAAAAGAAAAGCGATGATCTGTCACCTACAAAAACAATGGAACCACACATTTAAATGATTTATTTTACTACATTTACAACAGTTATTGAATACCTGTAGGTATCAAATGCCAGAGCTAAAAGAATAATCTGTCTGGTTCCCTGGTTCTTGAAAAGGCTTGGCTCTAAAGAAAAACAAAGAAAGTTATCAATTGAACTGAGACAGATGTATATTGGAATAAGCAAAAAACAAAAGCAGATCTGGACAAAACTGATAAATGCTTTCCTTAACTCCCAACCTTCACTTTGCCCATGACATCACTCCACATGGCTCCCAGTCTCACACCTAACTCACCCATTTTCTCCCTAATGCAGACCTTTTCTCAGATAACTCCGTCTTCCTGTTTCCCTCTTCATGGCATCTTCATCAAGCACGTCTGCTTCCTGTTGTATTCTATTAGAGCGCTTCTATCTATCATTAGCTGTGACAGTGAATTAATTGGGTAAACGAATCCTTACTTTGGTGTTAATAAGAAACAATAGCTCATAAGATATTCCTCCCAGGTATATGTACCATTGTCACTGAACTCCTTTTGCAATAAAGTGTCAAAGTATTTTCAGGAACTGAGGAAAGTTGATAGAAGGGCAATTTGGGGACAGCATTTAAAAAGGCATTTGGTTCCATTCAGAGGACACATACCGGTAGATTTGTTCATTTAGCAAATATTCTTTCCTTCATTCAGCAAGTACCCCCCCTCCCATGTGCCATGCCTGTTTTAGGTGCTGGACATATCATAGTGAATAGAACAGCATAGTCCTCATACAGCCCCCACTAAGTCTGTTAGGTATCACATGCTCTTCTAGGGGCTGCAAAGTCCTTAGAGGTGAATAAGATAATAGACTCTACATTTGAGTCTGCAGACTCAGAAGCCTCAAGTAGGATAATTTGGTGATGCTTTCTCATCTATATATATTCATAGAATTGCTTGTATATGGGATGAAGACTGACCTGTACTTGCCCTTTCACAGAGTTTGCTGAAGACTTCTGAAGGTGAACATCCAGTAATGCTTTAAGAAATATTCCTCTGGCCACTGTGTTGAGAATTTAAATCAGGGTTCACAAACACAAATACATATGTATGGGCCTAATAGACCAAAAGAAAAAGAATCAGTGCTATTAACTGGGTATAAGACAAGGTGGATTTTGGGGGACTATGTTGAGTCAAAAAATATGTTACTTAAAGCAATTCAAATATAAAATGCAAAAACACACGACCATCCAATTAAAGCACTGATGAAGACCCCAGAACTTGGTCTCTATGTCATTAAATTTTTATCTTTGATTAGCAGAATTGACTATGATATTCAAAAACTGAATATATTTAACAAATCCATAAATCATATTTACATGTATGGCTCCATTGGGATGGTAACTAGAAGTTATCTTAAGTAATATTATATTAATCTGTTCAAAACCGTTATTTTACACCTACTATGTCCTGGGACAGTTCTAGGTGCTTGAGATACATTGGTAGCAAGTTAGATGAAAATTTCTTTGTGGGGTTTTTGTTCTGGCATGAATAAATGACAGAAATGATTTTTTAAAGTACCATGGGAAAAGCCAGTGGTAATTAGAAGATGCTTGAGGTGGTTGCAATTTTTAATAGGAGATCAAAGAGAATATGTTGAAAAGGTGGAATTGAGCCATTTTTTTTTTTTTTTTTTATAATTCATGAGGGAGTCGGCCATGCAGATAGTTGGGAAGTGCAGTCCCGGCTGAGGGAAGAGTCAGGGGGAAGGTAATCTGGAATCATGTGAGGCCTACTCAAGTGACAGTAAGGAGGCCATTGTCACTGGAGTGAAGTGAATGAGAGGTAGAGCAAGGCTGACAACCTTCTAAACCATTTTAAGGATTTTAACTTTTCTCTAAGTGAAATGGAAATTGTTGCATAGTTTTGTTAAATTATATTTCACAAAGTGTACTCCAGCTTCTGTGTTGAGGGTGAACAAAGGTGGAAATATGGAGACAAGTTGGAAGGCTATTTCATTAATCCAAGCAAAAGACAATGGCATATAAGATAATTTCTCCCTCACAGCATGTAATGTTCCACTGAACTCTTCTGACAATAAAATATCAAAGTATTTATAGGAGCTACATCATGCTGAGATTAAGGTGGTAGTTAGGATTATAATTGTTGAGAAATTTGAGGTGTTAGCTTCTAGGGTATTAGATGACAGCAACAGTGAGTTATCGGATGACATGTAATTAGAAGCTCTGGTATTAATAGTAAAGAGGAAGCAAAAATGTCTAAAAGCAGGAATGAGGACTTAGTCTCTTTTACTTTCCTACCTACTAGGCTGTGTTTATAGGGGGAGGGAACCGTTACTCCATGAGAGAGTTGTAGGAAAGCATAGTTCTCAAGTAAAAACTGGATTTTAGTTTCAGCAGGAAAATAAAGGAAACACTAGTAGAAGGGTTTGAGAATGAATTGAGAGGATTTTTGTTGATGATGAGCTATGTAACTCAGAGGGTACAATGGATGCTTTTAGGAATTGAGTGAGTGTTGAAGGATACAGAACAGGCCAGTGAATATATAAGTTATCTTCCGAATGGAGTGTTTTTACAAACGTAGAAGGATATTATTGACGTAAATGCCAGGACAGTAAGCATAAGTAGGAACCATTTCAGCCCCACCTGGTCTCATGGTAGCCCCAATTGTCTTATGAGCATTAGGGTGTGAGAGATGAGGGGTGTTTTGGAATCGGGAGCTTCTTGAAGAGATAGTCTTGAAAAGGGATATACAGCCTAATGAGATTAGTCTTGCTGGATTCAAGGCAGATAGTAGCAGCAGAGTTGGAATATAGAGAGGGAAGTCACTATATTTGAGCTGAGAAGGAACATCCGGGACAATGGCTTAATCTTTGAGGAAAATAAAGGCTAGTATGGCTGGGGTATCGTGAACAAGGGGGATTCGACAGCTCAAGTAGACAATGGCTGGAGGTAGTGTCTTTTGAGCTAAGCTTGTATCCAAGTTATGAATTTTCATCTAAACCCAGAATCTTTTGATAGTAAAAGGTAGCTTCGTTATCGAGTATGCTGTGACAGAAGGTAAAAACCTGGCTAGTCTCAGACATGCAGGGATGTATGGTCATTTGAGTTTTAAAGCAGGTGAGAATTTGCTGTAGTTGGACTATCTTATTCATATTGTCCACCTGGTGGCACTATAGGACAAGACAGGATTTTTTTCTTTTTACTTTTTTTTTTTTTTTGCCTCTCTGACCTGATGTTGACATTTTCAGGAAGTCTGGTATATGTGTTTCCAAAACCTTCTGCAATTTGTTAATTGTATTCATGGACTGCATCCATGCATTTTTAATTCTGTAGGAACATTTATAGAAACCATAAAAAAAAAACACCCCCCCAATGGAAAGTCTTTTATTCAAAATAGGTATAATCATTTCTCAAAATGCTAGTCATACTTCCTTAAAGGAGAATCTTGTTGCTTTATAACAAGATTCCAAATAAGGTGTATACATTTAAAATCAATTATGTGCTAAGAGCTGACTTGATTCTTTGAGTTGTTGCTGAGTCAGCTTAACAGCAAAATTAGGCCTCTCTAGGAGTCAAGACTTCTAATACATTTTTAGCCATGTCTTAGAAATTTAATACCAGATTTTCCTTTCTAGACTCTGTTACTGGTAGTGAGATGATCCAGCCTGGGAATCAGAGCCACCGAAGACCTCTTGAAGGGAAGTGCAGACAGGTCAATTGTCACAAGGAAGTCCAGGGATGGCCAGGCAGACAGGTGGCTCTTTTGGCAGATTAGTGGAACATGGAAGGAGAAGCATTTGGCAACAAGTAATAGATAAACCTCCAGGAAATTTGTCTATGTCTGGGAGGCTTGGTAGTAGAGAAGGGTCTTAATCACACGAACAAGGGTTTAGTCTTTGGATAAATAACAGCTATTTTTAAACGCATCTCCCCAGCTAGTATACTTGGGGTGAGGGTTATGAAAATACTGACCAATTCCCTCTGTCTCTGGGACATGCTCAGGTGGCCATTACGGAGTTGGATGCAGATTCTGAGCAGATGGATGGAGGCTAGGACCAGGCAAATGCTGACAGACCATTACACTATGGCACTAATAACTTCTGCTTAAATAGCTATGGGCTTTGCTGTGGCACATTAACCTCCAAAACCACCAGGACTCCCTTCCATAGCACAACAATAAGCAGAATTCGTTCTCTTCTCAGGTACCATATTTTATTGGACCCAAACAACAGATAGGTTCCTGAAGGTTTAACTAGGACACTTAACTGACAGTGGAAGAGGGACCGTAGAGCTCAGAAAATGGGATTCCTAAACATGTAGAGCTGAACATACCTAGAGCCACCCAAAACAGGGTTTTACTCCTTTAAATTGTCTGTCATTTTATTCAGCTAAGAGAAAAATAAGATGCTTTTCTGTAACATATTTGATATTATCACATAATAGAAATCCCTGTGAAAACCTGGCAAAATGTTAACAAACATAAACGTGGCTTTAGTGAAACTTAGCCTTATTGCTGGGTTTCCCCTTGGCTTACATTTTTCTCTTGGCACTGTGCAGGTAGGCATAAAAATGTGCACAGCTGTGTTAAACATTGTTATTAAGAGCAAATCTTTCCTTAATCTTTAGCTAGGAACAATACACTCCTTTTCCAGAAACTCAGTAGTTAATTTTATCTTTCATTTACTGCCTAAGACTTTTGTCATTATGATGACTGTAATTATTATTAGCTACAAAAATAATCAGGGTACTTAAAAATACAAAAGATATTTCAGGGAGAAAGAAAGGATAAAAATAGTGTGTCTCAAAGGAATTGTAGGATATGAATTTCATTTTAGCTGCTGTGGACTGAGAGATGTTTGTACAGTTTGCTCTATTTTCATTTTCAGGTAAAAAGTAATTCTGGTGGTACAAATTCATCTTTAGTGTGACTTTTTCTTTTAACAAAAGGTGTTTGAGTCTTTGAGGATTGACTTCAGCTTTATCTGTGATGAAAGCCTGTTATAAATTACACCAAAAGTTTTAGAGAATATTCATTCCAGTTACATAATGTGCCCATTTATTAAAATCACACAGTGCTTTCTTCTAGGAAGATCAATTCTCCTTTCATGCCATAAAGAATATGATGACTAAATGGGGGAGAAGACACGCTGAGTGTTAAACGAGCAAAATAAATGTAGAAAAGCACAGAACAATGGAAAGAATTTTTTAAAAGTACCCTTTAAGAGGTACTAGAGAGTATCTTTTAGTTTTCTTCTCATATTTGAAAAGTTGTACTCTGTGTAATAGTGAAGGAGGTAATTGTGTGTTAGATTATTGCAGTTGAAAGCTGTTCACTTTTTAACCAACAATCCTGATAGGGAAAATAATCGTATGTTGCACAGTGATAACTTTCAGTGCTGAGAAAAATAACAATGTCAAGAACAGTGGTCAGTTTGCCTTATTGCTTCTCCTTAATACCAGTGCATCTTTGTGATAACAATGCTAATAGTTGATGCGCCTCTTTAAAGAAAAGCTTAAAGCTGGATACATATAAAATAAGCTGAATTGCATGATTCAAACTTGGAAATTCGATGGCCATTTCATATTGGCTCCTTCTTGTGTCAGCTCTGAATTTTACAAATTACTAGCTACATCTCTCTGAATTGCTTTCTGTAGCATTTAAAATGTAGATAATGTGGGTGCTTGTGAAAATTTTATTTTCTTAACAGCTGGCACAAGAATTAACTTAAAAAGACACATTTTTTGTTTAGAACAGTGGTTGCCCACTGGTTTTCCCAGGCCTTATGCAGCCCACAGACATATTTACTTTGACATGAATCATATATTAAACCAATATTTTAAACTTAGGAGATTTTACATACATTTTGGATTCCCAGATTCTCTCATAAGACCAGATCAGTGTGCTCACATGTCAAACACTTTTTTTTGTAGCTAAATAACGGCTGTCCCTTTTAGGCCGGCGTGCCCTTTTCAGTTTGCCGTGGTCCAGATCAGTTCCTGTTATCTTCCTCACACTGAAGCAGGATGTCAGTTGCCATATTTCAATAGATTTGCATTGCTTTTTTCTGACATTCAGTTTACTTTAGTAATTCATAGTGTCCTGTCTTCTTGGTAATTATATGAATTTCCCTCTTTTTCACCTTCTTCTATTTTAGAAGAGTGTCTTTATAAAACATAATAGATATCTTGAGGGCAGGACCCAAAACAAATATATATATAAATATTTTTTATTTGAGAGATAAAACAAAGAATTTGATTTTTGCTTCTAGGAAGGAAGGGAGAGAAGAAAAAGAAGGGGGTGGAAAAGAAGGGGAGAGAGAATTCTAAAAGATTTTTTAGAAGTAGAAGCACAATGTGGGGTGGGTGGGTTGGTCCAAGAAACTTTCCTAATGTTAGAGGCCACTAGTCATTTCAGCTGGAGGGTCATCTAACCATCAGTTTCTAGTTTGTTAGCCCATAGCAGATGGCAGGATAGTTCACTGAGTGCCTTCCACTGAAGCATAAAGCTAGAAACCAGAGAAAATGTCAAGAATGTCGGTGCCCCCAAACTTCAGACAAAGTAGGGAGGCCTTTTGTCTTACACATGGTTTAGAATGGTGTTTCAGAAAAATCTTACTTAGATTTTAGATCTCTGGTAGATTTCATTGGAAATTGACATGTTTTTATATTTGAAACACCACTTCAGATTTTAAACACCTTTGTATAACCTTAGAGTTTTGATAACCTTGACAAGAGGGAGTAGTAAAGAATTGGATTTAAAAACAAGCAATGTAATAATAACCTTGCTTCTGTCTTTGAGAGTAGATTAGGAAACATGGTGGATAAGGTTTCTGGACTTCACCAAAGCTTCTGACAAGGATTCATCATATCAAATAATAGACTAGAAGCTGTACTTGGATAGTTTGTAATCACTTGAAAAAACCATTAAGAGTTTCTATTTGGCAGATGTTTGTTGATTAAATATGGAGTCAATGGTATCCAAAAGTGGACTGGTATAAAATTGTGAGGTTTCTCAAGCAATGGGAATCTGTTGAATTGAACATTCTTATTAATTGATGTAATGAAGAGATAAGAATTCTTATCAAATTTGTGGCAATGTAATTTAATTCTATTGTTTGGGAGCCAGGTTCAAATATCTCCATGGGTTTAACTGCAAGTTAAAAACAAGAGCTTCTCTAGTAAAATAACATTTTATAGTGTCCTGAACTTACTAGTATGGCTTTTGGATCAACATGGATAAAACGATGCTTAGATATCTGGTAGAAAAATAAACTCACTATGAGTTAACAGTTTTATGTGATTGCCAAAAATGGCTGTTAGTCTCAGAATGCATCAAGAGAATCATAGCATCTGTAACAGGTATGAAAAATAGAGTTTGTCTCACATGTCAATTCTGATTTGTGATAGGTTTTGCCTAGAATGCAACGTTGAGGGGAATCTGAAACTGCATCTAAGCTTGGCAGGAAAATATTGCCATCAACTGATGACACCTGCTATGGCCACAGCAGGGAGCGATGGCAATTTTATGCACTTGCTGTTTCTGGTGGAGAATGAGGGAGATGATAGAATAAGCCCTGTTTGCTGTATAATGTTTATAGAACACTTGGAACCTTTATTTTTTTGTGACAGGCTCTATTCTTATTCTTAAAAATTGTTTTTGCCAGGGTATAGGCATTCCCTTTTCTCTGCATCTTTGCCAACATCTGTTGTTTTTTGACATCTTAGAGAAGTCTTGCTCTGGTAGTATGTATACAAAGACTTTAACAATTGTTTGTTCTTTTGGCTTATCTGTTCTACATGAGTTAATGTTACTGGTATAATAAAAACAGGTTATTAAGAATCTGCAAAAACCAAGTTTGTGCCCTTGTCATTCTTCTTAGATGGGGGATGAGTGGAAATGGGAAATGAGACCTTGAAATTGGAGAGATAGTACCTTTCCTTTCAAAATACACCTTTTTTTTTTTGCTTCTGGATGTGTATCAGTTACTTTAGGTAATTTTTACTTTCTATCAGGCTTTTGGATGTATACAGCTTCTTCCTTTGTTATATGTTTTTGTCTTCTGTAGTGTTTTTTTTTTTAGTTTTTGTGGATATGTAGTAGGTGTATCTATTTATGGGTTACATGAGGTATTTTGATACAGGCATGCAATGTGTAATAATCACATCAGGGTAAATGTGGTACGTGTCACCTCAAGCATTTTTCCTTTGTGTTACATATAGTCCAATTATACTCTGCAAGCTATTTTAAAATATACAATTAAATTACTTTTGACCATAGTCACCCTGTTGTGCTAGCAAATACTAGATCTTATTCATTCTTTCTAACTAAACCTTCTATTCTGGTAAACTTTCTCTTGTATCGAAAGGGAACACTTTCCATCCTTGTCTCTAAAGCAATGATTCTCAGTGAAGGTGATTTTGACCTCTAGGGCACATTTGGCGATGTCTGGAGGCATTTTTAGTTATCATGACTGAGGGGTTGCTACTGGAACCTAGGGGCTAGAGGAAAAGGATGCTTCTAAATATCCTGAAGTACATAGAGACCTTCACAGCAAAGAATTTTTTTAGTCCCAAATGTCAGTAGTGCCAATGTTGAGAAACCTTGCCCCAAAGTATTGATCCTACTTTCTTGGTCAGACAGGCTGGCCCCAACAGGTCACTGCTTATCTTCCTTTGGGTTCCGTCTAGTTTTGAAACTAAGACGAGCTGGCATAAGTTGTCCTATTAGTAAAATCTACTACCCTTTTGACATAACGGACCTTCACCTGTTTAAACGGTTCTATTATGTGAGACAGTGTCATGTAAAAGGTGGACTCTGTACTAGACTGTCTAGTTCAAATCCAAATTTCTCCATACATGAGTTATATACCTTAGTTTACATTTTCATAAAAAGATCATCATTATCATTGTCATAGATAATATTAGTAATAAAAATAGTTACCACATGGGGTTTTCAAGTTAAATAAAAGAGTGTACATATACATATGTGTGTACATACATGGGCACATAGAAAAAAATGGCTATGGTAATTTTAGACTGCATCAAAGGAAGCATAGCATGTTCAACAATAATGGAAAATAGATTTCATTAACAGCTGTAAATGCTACACAAATGTAATTATTCTTTGTCCTGACGTTCTTTTCCCCCTAGATTAAATAATTCCACTTATTTTAACTCTTCAGCAAAGAATATGGTTTGTGGCTATTCTCATTGGGTCCCTTATTTCAAGTCACCTCTATGTCGTTAGTGTCGTCCTGAGGTGGAAAAATCAATCAAGATTCTGCACTGGGTTCTAAGGTTCATCTGTTAGAGCCACTCATTTATTAAACTTATCAAATAAATCCTTTTTTTTTTCTTTTAAGAAGAAAGACCTTAAGGAATTTCTCCTATTTTATGGGAATCAGCAGGATTTCCTATAATTGATTAAATTAATCATGAAAAGATCGGTAAGATGAGAGTCAATAGGCTAATATTCACAAGCTTAGTGAATAAAATCAACTCCCTATGACAAAGGAGATTTACAACTTGAAGAGAACAAATATATTTTTCTACAATTAATATTTTAACAAATGTAGTTGCTTACTACAGGAAATAATGGTCTCAAGAATACATGTTAATAGTCCTTAGATGACAACATAGATTTTCGCCCTTTTTAGATAGACTTAGAAAGAAACTTAACCTTGCATTGACAAGATACAAAAAATAAATGTAATGTAAATATTGTGGTAATTAATAGGTTTTTCATTAAGAATTAAGACTTTTGGCCTCTGGTTCAAACATATATTTAGTCAAGATTTAACAAAAATAGTTAAAGCATATAATTATTTTTCTATCCTACAAATATAGAACTATAAGCAACATATTATACTATTGAATCATAGTCAAAAAGTCCAAGTTTTTGGCATAACTCATAAGGTGCCCTTCTTATTTTGTGCTTTTGCATTTGGTTATAGAAAATGTTATCAATATCTTTATTAATATTACTTGAGTATATTTTGTATCTTAACTAAATTATCCTTTGTGCTAATTGAAGTGTTGTACAGAGTGAATGGTAAGGATGTGGACACTGGAGCCTATAGTCTGAGCTGTAGGTGTGTTACCTTCAGCAAGTTATTTAACACCACTTTGCTTCTGTTTTCCTATATATAATATGGTGCTACTAATACTACCTTTTATACAGGATTTTTGTGAGTATTAAATGCATTCATATATGTAAAAGCACTTAGAACATTGACACATAATATATATTAACCATCTATAATATCAGAAAATTATATTCCCTGTAAACCCAGAAAAAGACTATATTAACTGTTTTCTGCAAGAACAAAACATGCAAGCAGCATGAACATTTTCAACACAGGAGGAGGAAGACATTATGGCAAACTTTGTTTTGTTGATTTGAAGTTTCATAACACTAGCAAGAATGCATTTGAAGCCTCAAAACACTAGGCAAGAATGCATAATCAGAAACCATGGCTTATCAACTCTTCTCAGAGATTCAGAATTTGGGAGAACAACAATATTGATTTGTTAAAAATAACTTTTCAGCATTCTGCACACCTTCAGATGCACAAAATCATTGCAATAAAATTTGATTTGAACTCAAAATAATATGTTAGCTGCAAGGCCAAAAATGACTATTAATCCTTTTAAGATGACCTGCATTTTGGGTAAGTTTGAGGTGTTATAAGGTGGCCATGACCCACAAATTTGTGCTTGTTTTAGTTTAGTATGCTTTTGTATGCTAAACATCAGAATAACTTTTTTTCTTATTCACTCTCCAGCAAAATGGTGAGATTTACTTCCAGTAACAATAATAATAATGACATTATTTATGGGGATTTTACTTCTGAGCACTGTGTACTTCATATAGGTATTGTTCCACAAATAATTATTGAATTAGACTTCAACAAAGTCTTATGACTTTCAAGAACTATCAATGAAATATATATTCCCATATACTCTTAGTGTGATTTATCTGGTTGCCTGAACAGTAGCCTCCAGTCATTACATATTTTATAAAATATTCGAGCAAATACATGCTAAAACTGACTTAATTTTTAGAAAGAATAACACTAGAAAATGTATTTAATATTCTTATATTTTGCTAAAGCAATATATTTTAGGATGCTGTTGACATAGGAGAAAAATAAATGATGAAACAGAAGATATTTATCCTGAAGGGAATGTCTTTAAGAAAATGCAGGAGAAGAATGGAAAGAATGAAGTGATGATAGCAAAACTCAGGAACTGAACAAATGAGTAGAATAGTTGTGGGCCTTGAATGTTTACTTATTTAAGGTTCAAGTGATTTTAAAACCAGTCATATTTGAAAAGTTTAAGGATTCCCAGAAGCAGAAGAAATTCTAGATGTAACAGGGCATATTTGGGGTTTATCAAGGGCTGAACTCTGAAGATTTATAAGCTAATTTATTTGCAATCACTGCAGCTGAATCAGATAGAATGTAAAATACTTTTTACACTGCTAGCTTCAACCACCTGTTTTTTGAAAATCTAAAGGTACTACTACAACTATGGAAGAGAGAAAGTAAAAATTTTGTTGAGAAGTGGAAAGATTTGTTTTCAGCTAGAATTTGTGCTACAAATCTTCTGGAACTAGGTTTTTGGTGTAGAAATACAAGTGATGCTTGAGCTTCTACTACTGAGTACATTACAGAACAAACATTCTCCTTGGAAATTGATTTTATTGGAGAGTAGGTTTCAGATAGTAAATAAGCATTAGTAAATGCCTTTCAGTCTAATAGTCTTCAAAATTATATATGTATACACATATAAAAACACACATAAATACATATATATACACATGCACACATATATACACATGTATGTTTGTATATCTACATATGTAAATATGATTACACACACATATCTATACAAATAAATGCATATATATGACCATATATATGATCCAATTTGATCTTTATAGCCATCCTGGTGATATGGACACATTAATGTATTTTCATATACTTTTAGAAAAGAGAACTATCTTTGCTACACAGCTATAGGTAATTCTTGGTTCACACATCAGTAAAATGACATAGAATTCAGCTTTTTCTCATGACTACTGATTTTTCTGTGTGGACTATGTTGGGTAAACCCTGCACCAGATTCTCATACTGTCTTCTTTCCTCTCATATCCTTCTATCTCTATATCATCTATTTCTATCTCCACATCGCTTTCAAAGTTATTATCTTCAAACACTGTCTTGCTTAAGGTCTTTGATGTTTCCCTATTACTCATGGAATGGAGTACACATTTCTCATTAGCATAGTCACAGACCTGAGGATTGCCTCTAATTTGCCTGCACATTTTTACAAACTTAAAAAATTATCCTGGACTAATCATTAAGTCATTATCTTCAGTACTTTTAAAATATTAAACCATACGTATTTCTTTTAAGCTATATTTCATTGTCTGACCCACAGAGATTCTTAAAGCTTTTCATATCCTAGCTTTTCATTCGTTTCCTATCTATGATCAACAGGACCTGAAACATATATTTAACTCAAATCCAGTGCAGTATCTTGCCAGAGAGAAGGCAGTTACATGCTAGAGGGAGGATACAGGAGGCTTCCATGCTGAGTAACAAGCGAGATGAGTTGGTGAAATCCAGTCAATGGAGGAAAAAAAGGCAAAATGGAGCAGCCCAGTAAGTATGATATTAGTAAATCCTTCGGTAGCACTTACTGTATGCCTCACATTATCTAGGCACTTGGCATATGTTAACATCATTTAATCCTCACAACAACAATTTTCCTACATTTAAAAGGAAGGTGAATGATTTACCCAATGTCATGTATCTATAGAGTGGGTAAACTGGGATTTGAATGCAAGCAGTCTGGTTATCCTGGAACAATTAATACCTAATATCCAAGATATGATGACATAAGACTTCACTCCAACTTCCAGTTCAAATTCCCATCAGATCTAGGTATAGTTTGTTTCTTATCTTTGATTTTTTGAGGATATATGGTATAAGATACAGCCTCCCTTAGTGCTAATTTGAATATATTTTCATTTGTTTCATCCAAAATAGCCTTAGTGAGACTTGCCACTTTCCATGAAAAACATTTTCATTTTTATTGTACCTTTTAAGTGCAGCTTTTCCAACATTTTTATCTGTTGAAATTGTAAAGGTGCTTTATGATCTAGCCTAATTCCTACTGTCTATTTGTGACTTTTCTAAATTTCACCCCAAATTAGTATTGCTTTTACACACCTTTGTTCTTAGTGCACTTCTTATTCTATTCAAAGCCTTAGACATTCTACTTTTGATATTTTAAGTTCTGTATCTATTACCATAATATTACTTTGAACCATATCAAATTGCCCCGAGTATTAATATTGTATTAATTGCCAATACTTGACTATTTTTGACTTACTAAAATGGCAATTTCTTGTGGATCAATTTAATATATTGGAAGAAAATTTAATGACAGAGAGGTATCTTAATGATCTTTGCACCCTGAATATCTGATTAATGGTAAAGTCTTGGTATATTTTGGTGAAATTAAATATTTGTTGGATATAATAAAATTTTAGTACTTAAATATAATTTTCCACAAATATTCTCCTGGAGATAATAAAATGTGTAGAAAAATAAATCCACTATTTCTCCTAGTTTCTATTTCTGAAAGTGTTAGTATTCATTCCCCCCAAAAATGCCTGAAATTATTCGGTGTTCTTAATTATGTATGGATAACTACAACTGGGGACTTTAATTGGGCTGCATAAAACATAACAAGTTCACATTCACAAAAAGTGCATTCATAGGATTTTATTATTTCCCAGTAATATCCAGGTAAATCAGTCAAAATATTACAACTAAAATAAAGTCCTAGATCTTAAGACGTTTACAGAAAAATGAGGAACTACATATAAATGGAGTTTTTTGGAAGCTCAGAAGACTAAATCTGATAAAGCTGTATCAGGCAGTTATCATGGAAGATTTCATGAAGAAGTTGCTCTGAATTGGGATTTGAAGGATGAATAGGAATTAGTCAGAACTTGCAGGAATATGGAGTGTTGAAGAATATTACAGAAAGAGTGTGGATAGAATTTAAGAAAGCTCTGGAGACCTGCAAATAGAACTATGCAGCACAGGGTGTGAGTGGAGTTGGGGGCAAGTGACAAGAGGGCTCATTTAAATATTTAAGTAGAATATTAATATTGTATAGTTTGTGCTCTCTAAAAGTTAAAAAAAAGGAATTATAAGAGAATGTAGAAGGTTCTGGGTTAAATGAAGTGGTTACTCTGACTGTATTGTAGATGATGCAAAAAGAACTGGGGAGACCAGCTTCGGAGATTACTGTTACGATCTGAATAAGGACAATAAGGACTTTGAATAAGGATGTTGTCAGTTCAAATCAGTTGGACAGTGGATTTGACAAATATAGGGAAATTAAATTGGTAGGAACTGGAGACAATCAAAGGCTGAAAATCACTCTATTTGCATATTCTATAAATTACCAAGTAATGTATTTATCTAGAATTAGCCTGGATCGTTGAGAGCTCAACTTAACTGTGAATGATGCTTGCAAAAAAATCCCCCGTGAACTGAATACTTTATTGAAAATGTGCGTATATAGCCTGGAATAAATTGTTGTTTCTCCAGAGGCAGTCTTCTGAATGAAGTTTCATATAAATTAAACATTTCATGTTGATGAGCGAAACACACTTCAAATTAAAACATGAAATAATATTAATTAAACAAAAGAATGTTGTAAATTGATGTTGGCATACATCTTCCCCTTCTTTTATTTTTTATGAAACTGCATAATTAATGTTCCTTTTAAAATGAAAGATTAAATACCACGTCGTCATTAAAAAATGTGTGCCAGCCTGCTGTTATTAGATGAAGAAGGTGATTATAAGGAACAAGCTGAGAATGACAGGATGCTTACTGTGTCAAATTCGTGTGTTTTTTTTTTTTTAATCAGCATTATGTGGCATTCAGAAAAATATTTTTTATAACATACTCTTTTTTTATCTTTCATTGAGTTCAATCTGAAAGATATTTTAAGGTAGGCAATCAGAAATAATAAATACATTTATAAGTAGATGTAAACCTGGCCCATATGCGTAGGGAAAAGATAAATTTTAGTCCACTGAACCCAATTTATTTGCATTATTACCTGTTTTCTACAAGTTAAAGAATCTTTAAGTAGTTCATAGGCAATAAAAGACAAATTTTTCATCATTTATACAGTCCTTCACAATGTTTCTTGGCACAAGAAAAGATGATGATAGGAATAAAACAATCTTAGAAACATGTCAAAGCTTCCTCTTCATAACAGGCACCTCAGCTTTCAACATGTCTCTTTTTCCTTGCTTAGTGGGCTGTAGTACATCTTAAGGCCAAATCCAAGTTTTAGCAGGAGCATAAACATTTATCATAGTGTTAATTTTGTCAAAAACTATACATTGAGAATTTAGTGTGTGTCAGTTGCTGGGCAACTGTTTATTGGTGCTGTAACAGTGAAGAGATAATATTGTGCCTGCCTTCATGGAGCATACATTCTGTAAGAAAAGACAAACAAGTGGCAAAGCAATCAAATTCATGTGATAAAAGTGGGGTGATGGATCAATGAGGAAATAAAACAAAGGCAGTTCTCACTTATCCATCAGATAATTGAGAATTTTGCTGGTTACCAAGATAAGCAAGTAAGAAACATTCTAGAAAGAGGGAGTATGTGGTGGATAGGCTAGTATGTAACAGAGGACCCAGATTTAGAGGAATTTACAGAACTTCAACATCTCACATCTTACTTAATGCTTCCTGGATCATGTTGCCAATTTTGCACATAAGGTAATATGAATTGAAAAGGCTAGAAGGAAATTTGAAATGTCATTTACCTTTTTCCAAAATCTTCCTTCTTTTTAAAAATTTTTAACAATTTCTAAATTACCGTGATTCTCTAGTCTATCTTGAAATGATGGAACAAATTAGGGAAAGTTAGCCAAACATTTAGAATTTAAGAAGAGTTAAATTCATTTTAGTTTTTCCACACTGGCCTATCCTTATCATCACATAGTCTCTACTCTTCAATTCTTCCACAAATCTCTTAATTTCTCTATCCCATGGCTGATCATTCCTTTTCTAAGTAAAGAGAGCTTCCTTTCCTTCTGGTGAGTTCTATCCCTCTGTGTTTTTTTGGAAAGTAGAAACGTAGGAGAGAGTTTATTCACATGGTTCATAAAACAAAAAGAAAATAATCATTTCAGGTTAATGTAGCAGGGGGAGTAAATATAGACTCTACACTTTTAACAATGGGAGTTGTATGAAATAATAAAACTCCACTTTTCACAGTAGAGATCTGTGTACATTCAACTTCATACACTCTATTTGTATGACATTTTTAAGGCCATTTTTCTTGGAGTTCTTCAAACTATTTTGATACACACGTTTATACATTTATTCAGGTTATAGCAGATTAGAAACTGAAGGTTATAAAACTCAGGTAAGTACTAAATGATTCAGCAGATATGATAGCACCATGGGAAAAAAGTGAAAAACAAACGTGACTATTGCAGCATATGGTGGTAATGAATGACTACAATAATGTCTTTAATTAATATATTCAATTTAAATAAAAATACATAATGTATTTTATATTTTTAAGTTAAAAACAATTTAAAAATTAGGTACATAATAATTAAGCTTTAGCTATCTTTATAATTACATTGGTAAAATCTTCTAATTTTTGATCATGGTCAGTCATATGGGATATAATAAGACTCTTGCTTTTCATACTGTAACAATGCTTAATACATTATAGAGCAAAATTATATAATAGAGTACTTGGTTAAAGTGTGAACAATCACTAGGAGAAACTAAGGACAGAAGACAATATTCTAGTTAAAAAAGCAAATAAAAAAGCAAATTGGGAGAAACATAGTGATGTCAAGCAATAGTAAGTTATTTTGCCGATCCTTCATGCAGAATTAGCAAGGGTTTGTTGGCATGTTTTGAAAAAGATAGAAATAATCAGCTAGAAATTATAGCAGGAACTTTAGCTCTTCTGGCAGGTAGCTGCCACAGCAGCTCTCTTTGTCAGTGTGCAGGAGATTGCTCTGTGCTGCAAAGGTGGAAATGTCTTGAAGAGAGCAAAAGTAAATGTTTTGGGGTCTATGATGGTATGGACATCATGGGGAGTCTATGGTCCAAAACAGTACTCAGGACAAGTTTTATTAAAGGTGGGCAATGAAACTGTAGGCTGTCATTATAACCAGACTGCTCTTTAAATGTTTGATAAATGTCATTGTGTTTTCTGTTTATTAAAGTCAAAATTAATCTGTGTGAAAAGTGCTAGTCTGACATTTCAGATATTCCTACCAGAGCTAAGAAAAGGAAATACGCCTCCCAGTACTCTGCCTTCTGGATGTTTTGACCTTGCTTTATTTTACTTCACAGCCCTTTTCACTCCCTGAGAAGGTAGAGTAGGTGGAATAATGGTTCTCCAAACTGTTCTCATTCTAATCCTTAGAACCTACGAATATGTTATCTGACATGCCAAAAGGGATTTTGCAGATGTGATTAAATTAAGGACACAGAGATGGGGAGATTATCTTGGATAATCCAGATAGAGCCAATCTAATTCCATGAATCTTTAAAAGTGTATAACCTTTCCTAGTTGCAGTCAGAGGGAGATGCGACTATGAAAAGATGATCAGAGTGGAAAAATATTGTTCATTTGAAAAATGGAGAAAGCAAGCCACGGACCAAGGAATGTAGGAAGCTTCTAGAAGCAGGAAAAGACAAGGCAACAGACTCTTAGTACATCCAGAGAGGAATGCATCACTGCCAACACCTAGATTTTGGCTTGATGAGTCCTGTATCAGACTTTCAACCTAAAAAAACTATAAAATTGTGTTTTCAGTGACTAAATTGGTGGTAATTTGTTATAGCAGCAATAGGAAACTAACACATTCTTGTGATATTTTTGAAGTTCTTTTATCTACACTATTTCACTTGAGTTTCAAAACCACTTCTTATTACATGTTTTACAAATGGAGAACTAGGTATGCACACACATTAAGAAACATGCCCATGTTCACATTATTTAATCAACGCTAGCAGTAAACTAACATTTCAAAAGCAACTTAAACATATAGGTTCCATGTAAGTACAGTATAATTTGATAAAGTTAAGAAAAAGAAAGAGATTTCATGTTAAGGAAGACATCTAGCACCCTAGATAAAGATGCTTCACAGAATGGTAGTAACTTGGGGTTGTTTCTATAGTGCAGGGTCTGGCCATGCCTTTACAAATCCAGACAGGGATGCAGTTGCTTCACTTAAAAGCAATCTGGTCCTCAAGGGACAACTCACTTTCATAAATCTATTTGCTTATTTAGTCACTCAATAATGTTGCTGAATGCTTGCTATCTGTTAGGCTTTGGTCTAGGTCCTAGGGATACAGCAGAGTACAAAGTAGACAAAAATTTTCATCCTGATGAAAACTACATTTTATTAGGAGAAATAGATAAACAAAATAAATAATAAAAATGTAAACTATATTATACTGTGATTAGACATGTGGAGAAAAATATTACAGGGTATGGTGAGCATGTGGTATGTTATCTGGTTGCCTGAACAATAGCCTCCAGTCATTAGCTATTTTATAAAATATTCAACCAAACACGTGCTAAAACTGACTTAAATTTTAGAAAAAATAATACTAGAAAATGTATTTAGTATTCTCATATTTTGCTAAACAATATATTTTAGGAGAGAACATGTGGCATTTTTTCTATAAGGAGGATGTCCACAGAAGTCTTCACTGAGTGAGTTAAACTGGAACAAGAATTATGACAGTCATCATCTAAAGAAAGCAAGAGAGTAAGTTATAAAACTCTGGGGGAAAAGTATTCCAGGCAGTAAAACAGAAAATACAAAGACTTGAGGTAAAATGAGGCTGGTGTATTTAGGAAACTGTAAGACTGTTGCTTTTTATAACACTTTTAATGAATTAATTATTATTTTTTATTTCAATAGTAAAAAGTTGAACTTCGATGAAGACTTTTCATTAGATAGTATGATGTTAAGGTAGTACTTTCCAATTAGTTTATGAAAATATTTAGGTTTTCCATTTGGATATGAGATTATTGTTTAATTACCAGTGTCTTAGTCTGTTTGGGCTGCTGTAACAAAATGCCATAAACTAGGTGTTTTATAAACAACAGAAATTTATTTTTCACAGTTCTGAAGGCTAAGGAGTCCAAGATCAGGCTGCCAACGGACTTGATGTTTTGTGAGGGCTCACTTTCTGATTCCTAGATGGTGCCTTCTTTCTCTGTCCTCACATGGTAAAAAAGGGTGAAGGAGCTGTTTTTTAATTTTTTTTAAAATAAGGGCGTTAATCTCATTGATGAGGCTCTACCCTCATACTCTTGTCACTTCCCAAAGTTACCAACTCCTTAAACCATCACATTGGGGATTAAAATTTCAACATCTGAATTTTGGGGGAGGCATTTAGTCTATGGCACTGGGTTTCCAACTGGCAGGTAAGAGCTCTCTCCGTATTTGTTGGTATACTGGGATACTTGAACCCCAAAAGAGCATCTCATTAAGTGACCTGTTGATAGGCCATTCGTTGTTATTTGTCGTAGGATTCTTTATCATCAATAATGAAGAAACCTTTTAGAGTATGTACGGAGTGTTCTAGATACGCCCACAAACCTTTGAGATCTGATATGTGAAATTGTCATTAATCCAAGTCTCTGTTTTGACAGATGATGATTCAGGTCAAATGGGTGTACTGTGAATTAACAGAACATGCCATCCCTTTTAAAATTTATAAATCTAAATCACTCAATTCTATCACCAAAAGCAATAAACTTGTTTGAACACAGAAAGTGAAATCAAGTGAGTAAAAGGAAAAATTCCAGGGTTTTCCACAATAATCAGTTGACACAGTCTCTTTGAACTCTTTGTTTATCATAGCTTTTCCTTCACAAATGGTGTTGGCTTGCAAATCTTGGCTTTGTTGATGTGTATAAAGTTGCCATGTACCAACAACAGGATGCCTCGTTCAGGTCAGAGAGGAGATTTCTCTGAATTGTTGAGTAATAGAATGAAATAGAAATTATATATCTTGTAATGGAGGGTATAACTTTTCAGTGACCATACATATTACTTTTGTCTGTGAGAATGGCTCATTAATTGGATGGTTTCTGATTAGCGTGGAATCACATCAAGGGTAGATGACAGGTTAAAGATATATTTCATCCTGGCCATGGTAAAGACAATGGTACTTTCTATACTCTAAGTGTGCATCCTATTTGTTCCTTCATTGTAAGAAAAATATTTATTGAGCATCTACAGGCATATCTCATTTTATCGAACTTCACTTTATTGTGCTTTCCAGATACTGTGAATTTTATAAGTTGAAGGTTTGTGGCAAGCCTGTGTCAAACATGCCTATTGGTGCCATTTTTCTAATGGCATGGGCTCACTTCATGTCTTTGTGCCACATTTTTGGTAGTTCTCCCAGTATTCAAATTTTGGAATTATTATAAATGTGATATTGATCAGTGATCAGTAATCTTTGGTATTACTATTGTAATCATTTTGGGACATCACAAACTGCACTATATAAGGTGGCAAACTTTACTGATAAATGTTGTGTGTGTTCTGACTTCTACATTCTCTGGCCATTCCCCCATATTGTTTTCTCTTTTTAGACATCCACTTTCCATGAGACACAATAATACCATAGTATCAATTAATAACCCTACAATTGCTTCTAAGGGTTCAGGTGAAAAGAAGAGTTGTACATCTCTCACTTTAAATCAAAAGCTAGAAATTAAGCTTAGTAAGGAAGGCATGCCCAAAGCCAGAATAGGCCAAAAGCTAGGCTTCTTGAACCCAATAGTGAAGCTGTGAATTCAAAGCAAAAATTCTTGGTGGAAATTAAAAGTGCTACTCAAGTGAACACATGAATGAAAACAAAGCAAAGCAGTCTTATTGCTGATATGGAGAAAGTTAGAGTGGTCTGGATAAAAGATCAAACCAGCTACAACATTTCTTTAAGAAAAAGCCTAATCAAGAGCAAGGCCCTATTTCTCTTCAATTCTATGAAGGCTGAGAGGGGTGAGGAGGCTGTAGAAGAAACGTTTGGAGTTAGCAGTGATTGGTTCATGAGGTTTAAAAAGAGAAGCCATCTCCATAACATAAAAGTTCAAGGTGAAGCAGTAAGTTATCCAGATCTAGCAAAGAAAACTGATGAAGGTGATACACCAAACAACAGATTTTCAATGTAGATGAAGCAGCCTCTTCTAGGACTTTCATAGCGAGAGAGGAAAAGTCAGTATCTGGTTTCAAAGCTTCAAGGACAGGATGATTCCCTTGTTAACCCATTTATAGCTGGAGGTTGCAAATTTTTTGTGTGAAAAATCAGACCTTGGTGATGACCTTGAACAGTAGGTTGTAAATAATTCCCACAAGCTTAGCATTCCCATAATGAAGCACTAGGCATAAATGGGTTAAGGGGTAATGCAGTTAGTGACTTTAAGTTGAAGCCAATATCCACTTGCCATTCTGAAAATTCTGAGTCACTTAAGAATTATGCTAAATCTATTCTGCCTGTGTTCCATAAATAAAACAAAGCTTAGATGACAGAGCATATGTTTACATCATGGTTTACTGAGTATTTTAAGCCCATTGTTGAGAACTAATGCTCAGAAAAGATTCCCTTCAAAATAGTACTGTTCATTGACAATGCACCTGGTCACTGATAACTGTGATGGAAAAGTACAAGGGGATCAATGTTTTCCTGTCTGCCAACAAAATATTCATTCAGCAGCCCATAGATCAAGGAATAATTTCATCTTTCAAGTCTTATTATTTAAGAAAAACATTTTGTAAGGCTATAGCTGCCATAGATAGTGATTCATTCAGCAGCCCATGGATCAAGGAGTAATTTCATCTTTCAAGTCTTATTTAAGAAAACATTTTGTAAGGCTATAGCTGCCATAGATAATGATTCCTATGATGGATCTGAGCAAAGTAAATTGAAAATCTTTTGGAAAGAATTCATCATTCTAGATCCCATTAAGAACATTCGTGATTCATGGGAGGAGGTCATTATACTAACATTAACAGGAGTTTGGAAGAAGTTAATTCCAGTACACATAAATGACTTTTAGGATTCAAGACTTCAGTAGAAGTAACTACAGAGGTGGTAGAAATAACAAGAAAACTAGCATTAGAAGTGCAGCTTGAAGGTGTGACTGATTTACTGCAGTCTCATGATAAAACTTGAAGGAATGAGGAGTTACTTCTCAGTGCTGAGCAAATAAAGTGGTTTTGAGATGGAATCTATTCCTAATGAAGATGCTGAGAACATTGTTGAAATGACAACAAAGCATTTAGAATATTAGAGTAAGTTGATAAAGCAGCAGCAGGTTTGAAAGGATTGAGTCCAATTTTGAAAGAAGTTTTATTGTGGGTCAAATGCTATCAAACAACATTGCATGCTACAGAGAAATCTTTTGTGAGAAGAAGAATTCATTGATGAGGCAAACTTTATTACTGTTTTATTTTAATAAATTTCCACAGCCATCCAATCTTCAGTAACCACTACCCTGATCAGTTAGCACGCATAGACATTGAGACGAGACCCTCCACCACCACCAAGATCATGACTTGCTGAAGGCTCAGATGATTGTTAGCATTTTTTAGCAACAAAGTGTTTTTTAAAAGTATGTACTCTTTTTAAATATAATACTATTTCACACTTAATATGCTACAGTATAGTGTAAACATAACTTGTATATGCACTGGGAAACCAAAAAATTCCTGTGATTTGCTTTATTGTGTTCGTCTGCTACTGAACCCACAATATCTTGGAGGTGTACTTGTATTTAATTCTAGGCACTCTTTTATGGATTAAGGATATGACAATGAAGAAAGCAGACAACAAAGCCTGACTTCATGAAACTCCATTCTACTGGGAGAAAAAAAGACAGTGTCAATATTTTTTAAAATAAGTTTTTGCTTTTTAAATTATTTTAATTCAAATTGTTTATTGAATTCTACTTTTATGCCTTGGATGGTACTAGGCAGAAAAATATATCAAAACCTTTTCTGTGTGACTCTTGTTTTATGGTTGGTATAATGAAAATCTTTCTTACAACAAAGTAGAATTCAATTGATGGTGTTTTGGTGGGTTTTTTACACTCCATTTGTTTATGTTACTGCCTTAGTTATGTTGATAACACATATGCATCCATGCTTATGTGACTCTACAATTTCTCAATTGCTCATTTACTATTCTTAGGAGTATTATTATTTATAAACATGTCTACTCTCGTCTACTGTATTGAAAAGTAAAAAAAAAAAAAGACAAATCATTTTAGAAACTTAAAAAACAGTGGTACATGTTCTCTCATCATGTTCTGTGTCTAATGTCTTTGTCCTCAGAGATTTGGTGGCTGTCTTTCTTTTTCCGCCTCTGATCACCCCTGCCTTCCCTCTTTTTCTCAAAGCCAAAAGTTGTACATGACATTTTAATATTTTCTCAAAGTTTAACCTTAACTTGATGGTTGTGGGGGTTATAGGAATATTTCCCTCATTTGGTAAATCTATATTCATTTGCATATTCATGTTAACATCCTTCTCTTCCATTATAAAGATATAAGAAAGAAGAAATAATTCTCAATATAAAAGTCTTGTTTTTCCACTAATGATTTTATGGGACATTGATTTTTAAATATGTACAACTTCTCTAAATTAGTGTTTTTAACAAAATTTCCCGTCTTGAGTTTTTAAAATCTGCATTTTTTAAAGTAGACTTTAAAAATTTCTAGTTACCTGTTATAATTAACTTCACATGAACTACATATAGTCACCAAATTGCTTCAGAAGGTTTAAAAATTGCAAATAGATGTTCAATATCAGAAGGCAAATGAACCTTTTGTAGAGTCTAAAATAAAGGCCTTAAAAATGTAAGCAGTGAGAACTATTTGGTCATGGCACAGATGTTCTGATTATTACAGGAATTGTGTCCTTAATTAAATTCGTACTCTAGTGCCAATTCCAAAAGTTTGTTTCTCATACAAAAACCCAATTATCCAGCCAAAAGGATGTTCATGCTTCAATGAGTTTAAAGTCAAAAAGAAAAATGGTATACTATTAATGCAAAGTTTTTAATGCAAAACTGTTGTTACCTTACAATATTAGAGAACATTTTCTGTGATTACCAAAATTGAAATGTACAGATAACCACAATAAATGTGGGAGAGGGCTATAGATTCTTTATATTATTATTATTATTATTATTTTTTTTTTTGAGATGGAGTCTCGCTCTGTCATCCAGGCTGGAGTGCAGTGGCGCAATCTCGGCTCACTGCAAGCTCTGCCTCCCGGGTTCACGCCATTCACCTGCCTCAGCCGCCCACGTAGCTGGGACTACAGGCGCCCACCACCACGCCTGGCTAATTTTTTGTATTTTTTAGTAGAGACGGGGTTTCACCATGTTAGCCAGGATGGCCTCGATCTCCTGACCTCGTGATCTGCCCGCCTCGGCCTCCCAAAGTGCTGGGATTACAAGTGTGAGCCACCGCGCCCAGCCTGATTCTTTATATTATTTAAAATTAGTAACTTAGAAGTATATGACACTAATATTTTTGCTAAATGATAAAAATATCTCTAGGGAGACGGAGTTTATTCTGCTGCAATGAAATGCTCTTCAAAACCATGTAGAAATTAACTTAAAATTTTAAATCGACTTCTGAATATATTTACATTTTGTATATTTCCTTCTATGTGTCAATATCTACTTATTATATAAGGCATGCTGTTTTACCTTCTTGAATTTGTATTTTGGTAATAGAAATTCTTCTCACTTGCATTTGAATCATTATACTTTCCATTCAAATAACCTAAGCCTTTTAGAAAAGAACATGTAAATTGAAAAGCAAATAATATTTTTATTGCTTTGATCAAGAATTAATACTGTGAAAAGTAAATATAAAGATTTTAATATTTATTTAATGTAATGTGAATGAAGAAGCTGAAGATCGTGTCCATTATGCAGTTATCAATGATGTCCATCAAACTTACACAGCACAGCGCCATATGCTCTTATGCCCCAACATGTGCCAAATGAAAACTTGAAATTTTAAAGCACTAAGCTCAAATCCTTCCTTAGAGTATTTACGAAAGACTGCAAAAATTCAAATTGTTTTGAAGCAGTGAATTTTATTAAAAATATTATAATTCTGTAATGGCAGAATATTGAGCCCTTTCATTTAGATTCTGCCATGTGAGATTTTCTAGGAAAGTAAAATAAAAATTAAAGAAAAGTAAGAAAGTGTCCTGCAAAAAGCAGTTGTTTCAAAGTAAAATTAAAAAAATGTAAAAAGCAGCTATTTCAGTGTCATTTTAAATATTTTGACGAAACCATTATCCGTGTTGGTAAACCCACTTTTGCTAGATTTGTTCTTTGCCGTTTTTATTCTCTTAATGACTTTAGAAAAGAATGATCAGTCTCTAATTAGACCCGTACCCATTCTTGACAAAACAAACTATGCAACTTCTTTGAGCCAGTATACTGTTTCTTTGTGCTCCAGTTCATATACATAATTAATAATACATATTGATATATTGAGTTTCCCATAGACATGTGTTTGAAAAACTTCAAGGAAGACCATCCTGAGAAAACATTTCCTCAGGGCAATCCAGGAAAAAGTCTAATTTCTCTAAAACTGACTAGTAACATTAACATAGAAATTAAAAAGAGATAAATCTTAGAAAAATAACTCAAGTTGTGGAATCTAACTATTGAATCAAACTCAAGTGGTTCAAAGAGTCACCTCAAGGTGACTCAGTTTATTTCTAGGAATGCTATCATATGCACTAATCACCACTCCCCTGACCCCAATTCTGTTATCTGCTGCCCGGAAACTAACATCAAATTTATTGTAATTAAAAAAAATTCTCTATCACTTTAAGAATAGAGTAGGGAAAAATAAAAATGAGAAAATTAATTCTAATTCCCTAAAATGTTGGTAATCACAATAGTATTTCTATCCACATGAGAAGAAATAAGAGAGTAAAAGACTAGGTATTGCTGCTGACTCAATTTCTTCAATACATTTTTGTGTGTTGAAAGCGAGATTTCTAAATTTGTATATGGGTTATTTCTTGATGTTGTATTAGTCAGGCTAGTATTCTTGACCAGAGAGATTCACAGGCCAGGGATTAGTGGTTACATGATTCAAAATTCCTTGTGTAAATGAGCTATTCAATGCAATGGGAGGCTGGCATCCTCAGTTGGTCTCAATTCTCTGACCACTGATTTTCTATTCTCTGCTTAAACTGCATTCATTAATTCTCTTGTATTTTGGAAATTTTCTGTTTTATTGGATTGCTTTTTTTTTTTTTTTTTTTTTTTTTTGAGATGGAGTCTTGCTCTTTCTCCCAGGCTGGAGTGCAATGGCGCAGTCTCCTCTCGCTGTAACCTCCACCTGCCAGGCTCAAGCGATTCTCTCACCTTAGCCTCCCAAGTAGCTGGGATTACAGGCACCTGCCACCATGCCCGGCTAATTTTTGTAGTTTTAGTAAAGACGGGGTTTCACCACATTGGTCAGGCTGGTCTCAAACTACTGACCTCAGGTGATCCACCCACCTCAGCCTCCCAAAGTGCTGGGATGATAGGCGTGAGCCACAGTGCCCGGCTTTGCTGCCTTTCTTAGCTTTGAAGCCCTTGAAAAGAAGGAGTTCAATAGGCTTTCGGAAATTTAGGAAATATTGTTGACCTTTAGATGCTTGCTGTTGTTATGGGAATAAGCAAGGCAATGTCTCAAGTTTACTTTAAAGGAGTAAATTCACATAGATAAAATCCTGTCAACTTTACTCACCAATCTCTCATTTAGTATCAACTTCAACAGGCACAGGATTATTACAGAAGACAAGAAAGCCAGCCTGAAATGTAGCCTTCTTTTTTCTACTCCACCACCTTGCCTGCCATTTGGAGATGTGTGCTCTCTGTGGGTCTCATTTAAATATTTCTTTCCTTCTTGGCTCATAACAAGTAATAAGATGATTATTACTCTACTAATGCTGGGAAATTTCACAGATAGTTGTAGGCTATTTCTAGACATATATGTATTCTCAAATTTCCAGGTTATTATGTCTTTATTCCTCAAATCAAATTGGAAAAATTCACATATGTAATCAAAAGAAATATTTTATCTATGAATATCCCTATTCATGGATATTAAAATACAACATAAGAGGGGAGAAGAAGAAAAGCAAGTATCTATGTTAGAATAAAAAAGAAGTTCAGGAAGAGTAGTTGGGAATGGAGTATAAGGAGGAGATGGTTAATGGGTACAAAAATACAGTTAGAAGGAATAAGATCTAGTCATGTTCAGTGGCACATGACTGTTTTCTAGGCATTAGAATTCTGCTTAGCTCTCTTGAATTGATTGGTACCTACCATATTATACTTCAATTTTGTTTGGGTGTTCCTCATTTTAAATGTACTTCCGCCTTTGGTTACTGCTACTATCACACTTGGTGTTCACTGGATACACATATATGTAAGTGGAAAATGATTCATTGGCAAAAACTGTTACATATTCATCAAAATTCACATTCTTCTCTTTGGACATATAGCGAGTCTTACTTGCTATTAGGTGTGGCCATGTGACAGGCCTCTAGCTAAAGAATTGTGAGTAGAAGAGAAGTGTGCACTTTCTGCTCAAGCCTTTTAAGAAAAGACTGTGGCCGGGCGCTTTGGCTCACGCTTGTAATCCCAGCACTTTGGGAGGCCGAGGCGGGCGGATCACGAGGTCAGGAGATCGAGACCATAGTGAAACCCCGTCTCTACTAAAAATACAAAAAAAAAAAAAAAAAAAAAAAAATTAGCCGGGTGTGGTGGCAGGCGCCTGTAGTCCCAGCTACTCGGAGAGGCTGAGGCAGGAGAATGGCGTGAACCTGGGAGGCGGAGCTTGCAGTGAACCAAGATCGCGCCACTGCACTCCAGCCTGGGAGACAGAGCGAGACTCGGTCTCAAAAAAAAAAAAAAAAAAAGAAAAGAAAAGACTGTGCCTTCTCTTTCCTCTCTTGCTTCTTCACTTGCTATATGCAAATAACGATGGGACCCTAAGGGATAGCAGGACTCCTAAATGGAGGGAACCTGGATCCTTGAACCACTGAGCAAAAAGAAGCTAATACTGTTTAGGAAAACTTCTTTGGATAGTTGATGTCAGTGAAAATTAAACTTCTATCATGATTAGCTCACTATAAATTTTGAGGTTGATTTGTTACAGCAGTTAGTTTCTACTAATACTGAAATATTAACTTGGACAATTTTATTAACTAGACCTTTTTACTGATAAGAAAGTAAAAGAGTAAAGCCACTAAAGTTGTGAATGTAATACTATTGTTGCACCCATTTTATTTTTTTATTTTTTTATTTGCAATAGCAACTTTATTTGTAATAACTCAAACTAAAAACAATTCAAATGTCCACAAACTGATGAAGGAATGAAAAAACTGTGGTACATCCATGAATGGTGTACTACTCAGCAATACAAAGCAATGGACTGCATGCAAGGAATGCCAGCAGCAACATGGGAGAATCTCAAGTGCACTGTGCTCAGTAAAAGAGCCACACTTGAAAGGCTACATGCTGTATGATTCCATTTAAATGAACTTCATAACAGTTCAAAAACTTTCGTAACAGATAGAAGGACAGTGTTTGCCAGAGGCTATAAGTGGAGAGGAAGGAAGCAATTAAAAACGGGCTCAGGGAAGCTTTTGGGGGTGATGGAATTATTCTACATCATGACTGTAATGATAGATGACTGTGCATTCATCATAACTCATTGAATTATATACTAAAAAATGGCATATGTAAATTATACCTCGAAAGAGCTGATTTTTAAACAAGTAATTCTAAATATCACTGTTTTTTTTTTATCTGTATTTTTTTTTCTGGTTAAGTGTTTTTTTTTTTTTTATTATACTTTAGGTTTTAGGGTACATGTGCACAATGTGCAGGTTTGTTACATATGTATCCATGTGCCATTTTGGTGTGCTGCACCCATTAACTCGTCATTTAGCATTAGGTATATCTCCTAATGCTGTCCCTCCCCCCTCCCCCAACCACACAACAGTCCCCGGAGTGTGATGTTCCCCTTCCTGTGTCCATGAGTTCTCATTGTTCAATTCCCACCTATGAGTGAGAACATGCGGCATTTGGTTTTTTGTCCTTGCTATAGTTTACTGAGAATGATGGTTTCCAGTTTCATCCATGTCCCTACAAAGGACATGAACTCATCATTTTTTATGGCTGCATAGTATTCCATGGTGTATATGTGCCACATTTTCTTAATCCAGTCTATCGTTGTTGGACATTTGGATTGGTTCCAAGTCTTTGCTATTGTGAATAGTGCCGCAATAAACATACGTGTGCATGTGTCTTTATAGCAGCACGATCTATAGTCCTTTGGGTATATACCTAGGAATTTTCTTTTATTTAAGAAAGCTGAAAACAAGCCCCTAATCTCTCTTTGGTTTGTAAGGTTTCTGATAAGAAGTCCTCTGTTAGCCTGATGGGGTTCTTTTTGTGTGTGATCTGACATTTTTCTCTAGCTGTCCTTAAGATTTTTTTCTTTAACATTGACCTTAAACAGTCTGGTAACTATATGCCTTGGTGATGCTCTTTTTGTATAGTATCTCACAGGTGCTCTCTGGAGTTGTAGTATCTGGATGTCTACCTTTCTTACAATATTAGGAATTTTTTTAAATTATTACCTCAAATATGTTTTTCAGTTTATTTTCTTTTTCTTTGTCTCTCAGTAATACCAATAATTGATAGGTTTGGTCACTTTATGTAATCCCATATGTATTGAAGACTTTTCATTTTTTAAAATTCTATTTTCTTTATTATTGTCTGACTGAGTTACTTTGAATGACCAGTGATCAAGCTCTGAAATTCTTTCTTCTGTTTGGTCCAGACTATTGATTAAGCTTTCAATTATATTTTGAAATATCTTAATGCAGTTTTTCAATTCCAGAAGCTCCAAGTGATTTCTTTTTCAGATTTTTATCCCTTCCTTCATTTCCTGTATTGCTTTAGAAGTTTCTTTGTCTTGATTATTAACCTTGTCCTGGATCTCATTGAGTTCAGTGCAATGTATGCTTTGAATTCTTTGTCACTTCTGAGTTCCTGTGGCCCTTTGATGGTATCGCTACATTCAGATTTTTCACGGTGCCAGAATTCTTGTGCTGGTTTCTTCTCATCTGGAGAAGCTGGTATTTGTAATTTTTGTAACTATTTTTGTGCAGGTAGGACTTTTTTTTTGTCTTTTTCTTCCTTTCCCTGTAATATTATTGTCTGTTTTCTGATTTCCCTTTTCCTTCCCCTTTCCCCCTCTCCCTAGGGGATATGACCATAGAGAATGCTGCGTAGGGTCTTTTGACTTTGCTTCTGTAGCCCTGTGCATTTCTGTTGGCAGGTTTTATGTTGGGCTGTGCAGTTTGATGGTGCTTATGGGTAAGAGACAGCTTTGGCAAATGCTTCTGGGTAATTACTTAATCCTTTTTTGCTGAGAGAAGCTCTTTGTTGCCTAAGGAAATGGGCTGATTCATGGAGTGCACAGTCATCTAAGTTCTCTCCTCAGTCCCAGGATGTGGGGGTCAAGATGGACAGGGCTAGACCAGGCAGGTCCACCTACATGTCTCCTGTCGTAGCCACAAACACCAGTGCCAAGGAAGAATCCAGTGAGTGGCCACTAAGTGCCCAGAGGTGTGGAGCTGGGAAACCTCAGCCCTAAGTTCTCTGCATGGGGATTTGAGGGCAACCAAAACTCCTAATCCAAGAGAGTGAGTATTCCAGATGTCTAGAGATCTGCCTCAGCATGGAGGGGAGAAGGTCACTCCATACCAAGATCTCTGCACAGGTGGGATGGGGTGACTCAGGCTGCTGAACCAGGCCAGCAGATGCTCTGAATGCCTGGAGATTTGCCTGGGCATGAAGCAGAGTGGGCCCCCCTGCACCCTGATCTCTTCATAGAAAGGTTGGGCCACCTCAGGCTTCCAATCCATGAAAGAAGGTGGTTTGAATGCCTGTAGATCTGCCTGGGTGTGGAGCCAGGAGGTCCTTGCTTCACCATGATCTATGCACACAAAGGGTGGGGCAGTTCAGACTGCTGATCCAGGTGAGTGAGTGCTTTGAATGCCTGGAGATCTGCCTGAGTGTGAAGTACAGAGGGGCCCCCTGATAGGATTTCTGCACAGAAAGGGTGTGACAATCTGGGTTGCTGGTTTAGGTGAGTGAGTGCTCTGAATGCCTGGAGATCTGCCTAAATCTGGAGTGAAGAGTAAGCCACTGTGCCACAGCTATGTATAGGAAGGGTGGGATGGGTCTGGCTGCTGAATCAGATGAGGAGGTATTCTGAATACCTGAAGACCTGCCTGGACATGGAGCAGAGAGGGCCCACTGTAACATGATCTCAGGCAAGCTGGCTGGGGCACACAGCAATGACACTTACAGACCAGTTCTAGGTCGCCAAGCTGACCCTGAATGCAAGTCTCATCATCCAGGAGAAAGAGCAGCTGTAACAGCTCTCCTACTGCCCCAGGAATTCCAGCACCTACTGCTGAGGTGTTTTCAGTTTTGGCCGTCGAGACCCCTAAACTCACTCCAGTGCAGGGATTCCAATCTCTGGCCCAAGGCTAAAATGTCTGCATAGCCATGCTGCCAGTTTGCCAAAGAATGGCTGACTTTATATGTCCCTGGATTAAAGTTGGCATCTTGCCCTAAATCCCTGGTCTGAGAACATGTTTGCAGCTTTCCTCCTTGTCTTTTCCTCACAGTGTCTCCAATCCTATCCCCATGTTAGCTCTAGTGCTTATAAGAAAACCGAGTGCTTTCCCTTGGCCTGGGTTGCTCAGGTTTCCAGTGGAAAGGTAAGCCACAGAGGGAGGCTCTCTGCCACTCTCACATACTGAGGCTTCATTCACTTTTACCAGCTGGATGTCATCACGGGAGCTGTTTTCCTGCATCCTCCCTGGGATCTGGGGTCTTCTTCACAATTCTGGTGGATTCCTGTTTTCCTTCTCGAATTAAACCCCACGGAGTTTATCTTTATGTATTGCTTGCTATTTCCAAATGGTTGAGGCGTGCTAAAATCCTCTAATCTACCATCTTGGAAAAAAATTGATTTCTTCTTTGGAAGATTTATTTGATAGGACAAGAGAACCTGTGCTATCACTTTACTGAAAAAGAAATGAACACCTTATGGTTAAATGTTTAGAGACAGCAATGCAAGTTTCAGAAGAGTTTATAGAGATTGCTCACTGAGAAAATCAAGATTACCTGGTGGCTTGCAATTAAGAATTAAGGCCAATGTAAATACTTGTCATATTTTGAGATGTAAAGCCAACACAAAATGATATTAATGTAATTATCTGTGATAGTTCTTTACTCAAGTAAATAAAGTAAATAACTTTTTTTACTTTCACTGCATTGGTTTACTTTTATTACTTTCTATTTATGGCTAATGATACTTGGTATTCTATTTTTTGTATTAATTTAAGAATTCCTTTTTAAAAACTGAATTTATTCTAGAAAAATTAGTCATTTTATTCAAAACATATTTTAAAGTTCTTGGATATGAAAAACTCCTAAAATGTATACATTATTTAAAAAGTATAGGAAAATGGGATTCTCATAATCTTTACATGTTACTTCTCTAAACACCCTGACTGACTCTTTTTGTGGCCTTTTGCAACATTCAACAATTCTTATGGACAATAGTTATAATTTTATCCATTCAAGATTTTATTTCTTGCAAGTTGAACTGATGTCATCTTGTTTTCCATCATGAAAATATTGTGGCTTTTTCTTTTTTGTAGTTCAGTGAGTGGGAGGGAGCGGGACTCATCAGGTTTTTCTTTCCCATAGTTTGGCAAGCAGGAGGGAGTGGCACTCAGAGGCTTTTTTGCCCCTGCAGCTTGGCAAGCAGGAGGGTTACAGCTCTTTCATTCCCACTGCCCACAGCTTGGTGAGTTCCAGGTTCTTGTCCCATGACCAAGAGGAATAAGGTATGCAGACAGGGGAGAGAGAGTAAGGCAGAGAAGAACGCTATTGAGTAACATAAGAAAAGCTCTCAGCTGCAAGAGGGGACCCTGAAAACAGGTAGCCATCTCTGAGGCTGAGTGCAGGGTTTTTATGGGCTTAGAATGGGGGAATATATGGGTGGTCTTGGAAAAAGAACCATCTGATTGGTTAAAAGGCATCATCCAGAAGGAAACAATAGAGAGAGTAAGAGAGGGATTGTGGCAGACTGCCAAAGTTACTTCTTGAGACGGTCATTACAGCAGTTACTACTGTTACTGCTTGAGACCATCATTACAACAGTTACTACTGTTACTGCTTGAGACCGTCATTACAACATTTTTACTACTGTTACTGCTTGAGACTGTCATTACAACATTTTTACTACTGTTACTGCTTGAGACCATCATTACAAGACTGAACAAAGGAATGAACATAGAAAATGATAATAAAAAACAGAAGAGACTATTTTAAAGGAAAGGTCCAGGGGAAGAAGAGAGCTCCCTGCTTCTAGTGGGCAAAGGCAGCCCCTGAGCTTCCACTGCCCTTCGTGTTTATTGGGTAACAAGAGCAAGGAGGAGGAGGTAATGATTGGTCACCTGCTTAATTGATCACAGGTTCATATTATTACTAACAAGCTTCAGATGTATCTAATCACAAGAAACATTGGACTCGGGGCATGATTGCCCTCGGCATTCTTTCTGGGTGGCAGATGTAGTTTGTCAGTTTGCCAACATTCTGTGTTTATGAGAACAATTTGCTGTTTACTCATATAGCCTCCAGTGGTATACTGAGTTGATCACGACCCTCAATCTTTCAGCCTCCAACAAGGGATAGACGTTTTCACTCTGGTCTTGAACTCTATCTGAAACTAGCAGCTCGGTTTTCAGGTTTTAAATGTCTTTGGCTTGAAGGTCAGGATTCATTGGGTCTGTCCCTGTCTACCTAGGAATTTGTCTGTCTCCTGTTGCTATCAGTAACTACTACTTCATATTACATACACTGAACCATGTTACCTATTACTGGATTGTGGCAAAATGTAAAAAGCCATTTCTACCAACTGTTTGGGTTAGTAAAACATATCTATAAGAGAGGCTGAGTACCATTAATTACCCTTTACCAAGTTGCAGAATACCAGGAAGATAATCTTAAGATTACCATGCAATATGTATTTTAGCATGCCATATATATCTTAAATTTTCTCAGCAATTGCCTAAAAGTTATGAAGAGATAATGATCAAACACATATCATTCAGATATGCTTCCCTTGACCTGAAATTCTGATTTAAAATCATTTGTAAAAAGCATATTTTTTTATGTGAATTAAAGTCAAGTGGTAATAGCAGGCCTAGTAACTAAATCAGTTGTCTGTATTAGTTTCCCTAAGAGACAATGATGATAGTCCAGGGACAGAAAGTCACAGAAGACAAGAGTGAGTGTTGACAGAAAATGCAGTAAGCCTGTGAGAGAAAAACACACTTTGTCTTAATAGATGGTTTAAAAACGGTTGAATTTTACTTAAAAAAGAATATACACACATCTTTCAGAAAGAAAGAAAGGCTTCAGTAGATCAATTTTAAGATGTCAGTTTGTCTCAATACACAAAAAGTTAATAATTAAAGATTTTGGCAATGAATACTAAGAAAAAATCACCTTTAATCACGTATTACCACAGTAATACATATGTTTCCATTGTTCAACTAGATATCAATTACTGATGATACTACTGGCTTAAAAAAAGATTTTATGTCTTGTGATAAATATGCTGAAATTTTTTCTTATGCCTTATTTTCAAATGGCTATTTTTTAAAGTGTATGGTTATTAAAACATCTTAGCCTAATGATGGTCCACAGTTGTATCACTACTACCCAACAATATAACAATAATAGTTCCATCTCATTGTGTCCAAAAATCACATTTCCTTTGGCACAAAAGAGGTCAAAAACAAAGAAAAGAGGCACCCTCCTGTTAAAGAGAAAAAGAAAATTGGTGCCTTTCAAAATATGAGTCACTAAAGTGAATGGGCTACGATTGCCCTAGGAATAGACACATGCAGGTGCGAACCAAACACACACACACACACACCCACACACACACAGCACTTAAGCTACCACTTTTCCAAGAAGTAATTGAAATGAGAAAATAGAACCAGCCCAAATGCAAAGAAAATATAACAACTCATCTTTGTCACTTCCGCCCCTTTTTAGAGCAGTCTTCACTTTTGACGCTAGGTTCTGTTGTTACTTTGGTAGCTGGTTTTGTCTTGTGTAGAATAATGCAAATATGAGTGTTCTATCACAGTCTTTCTAGCATTCTTCCTTAAGCAGAGCTCCCTTGAGAGTTCTTCAAAGAGAAGTTGAATGATTAATCTGATTTTGCTTCCCTGGGATTACTCATTAGTAAGGTAACAATGGGCACTCTTCTGTTTTAAAGTCCTAAATCATTGTAATTCATCCCAGAGGTGATATGAATTGTTCCGTTCTATAAGAGTCTGAAGAGCAGCCAATCCTTTTCACAAATGCATCTCTGTCAAAGAAACTGGAATCTGCATCTTCTCTTCTTGACTAGTGAAAAGTAATCTGTTTATTTCCTATGGGGCTATATAATTTTGTGGGTGACTAATAACAGTGAAGATATGATCAGCTTAATCCTTGGAATAGTGTAATATGCTTTGAAATAAAATTTGTGACTCTCATAAAATATTGGGGTCTTTAATGACCTGAAAACTTCTTGCTAAAAAAACTGTAGATTGATCAACATATATTTTGTGTTTGTGTTCAATGTTGATCATTAGACTGCTCTCTCTGTATTCTCCTTGCCACTTTCCTTCCCTCACTAACACTTAGCCCTAGCCTTCCACTGGTTATGTCCTCTGCCTCTCCCATGTGTCCTCTTAAAAACATTAAATTTAGTGCCATATCAATGCAGGCATTTCTCCCTCAGAATTCCTAAGTAGGTCTTCCAATTTCTAATTTAATATTTTTGAGGCATCTCATGTCTTTGACAGCTTTGATTTATAGAGAAAGATTATTCCCCAGTCCCTCTTCACAACAACTCACCCCTTTGCTTGACTAGATTTTATTTTCTTTAAAGAAAGAGGACGTGCCAATTTGGTTAGTTCAAGTTCATAACAATTGACTGAGCTACATTGGTGTGTATATTTTGTCTAAGTGGGAAGACTCCTCTTATGAATGGTTACTTCCTTTATATGTGACTGAATGGATCAAGGAATTTAAAATAGGCCTGTCTCTTTTTCTTCCTTTCTCTATACATGAAAATAAGTGATAAGGTTGGGGCAGGGCCTGATATGTCATGATGAAGATGGCATGATGATGATAATAATTATCATCATTGTGATAACTCATATTTATTGAAACTTATTGACCATGCTTTATAGCATTTTACATAGATTAGCACAGTTATTATTCATAACTCAAGTATGGGGTAGATATGATGATTATTCCTACTTCACAGACAGGAACAATGAGACACAGATAAGTTAAGGACTTATCCAAGAAGTTGGCATATTTGAAATTAAGCCCAACTATCTTGCATCTTCTTTATCCTTGATTTATTTCCCCTGTGCAACTGTTGTTGTGGGGTGGGGGGAGGGGGGAGGGACAGCATTAGGAGATACACCTAATGCTAAATGACGAGTTAATGGGTGCAGCACACCAACATGGCACATGGATACGTATGTAACAAACCTGCACATTGTGCACATGTACCCTAAAACTTAAAGTACAATAAAAAAGAAAAAGAATGTGGCAGGATCTCAAGATTTGGATTTGGGAAAGGAGTAAATGTGAAAGTGATGCAAGGAGTAGAAGTCTCTGTTTGGCTTCCAAGACTAAAGCATGTGTTGAACTTAGCTATTAACAGAGTGCATAATAAGGGTATTGGGCAGTATTTGATTCTCATTTTGCTGTTGTTCCTTTAGGATAATGCTTTCAGAGAGTTTATGGGTGGAATTTGGGTATGCAATGGTTTAATTGACAAGAGCAATAATTTTCCATTCCTGTATTTAATGTCAGCTAACTTCACCCAAAACCCACCATTATTACTAATGTTTATAACATTAATTACAACTTTTTTTTTGAGACAGAGTCTTGTTTTGTTACCCAGGCTAGGGAGCAGTGATGTGATCATAGCTCACTGTAACCTTGAATTCCTGGGCCAAAACCATCCTCCTGCCTCAGCCTCCAATTAGATAAGACTACAGGCGTGCACCATCATGCCCAGCTAATTTTTAAAATTGTTTTTGCAGAGACAAGTCACTATGTTGCCCCAGGCTGGTCTTGAAACCTTGGCCTCAAGAAGTTCTCTCACCTCCACCTTTCAAAGTGCTGGGATTACAGGTGTGACCCACTGTGCCCAGCCCTAATTACAACTTTATAGCATAAAACTAGTTTAAATTCGCTTTTCTATAGCTTCCACGTATTGAAAGCAATATAAAGCTTACTTTCTTTTCCATGACCTTCAAGTTTTTGAAAAATCAGCCTGGTGTAGTGGCCAAAACAGGGTGACTGCTTGGTTTATACTTTCCCAGTCCATTGATCCTACAAAGAAGTAAACGGGGGAAAAAAAGTCATTGTTGAAAGACTCTGTCTCATTTAGCCTAAACCAGAGATATGCCCATTTCAGGGCAGATGATGAGGATGCTACAAGGAAACTCTTTGCATGAAGGAACTTTTGAGATGACAATTACACCTTAAAAAACTTAGATAAGCTTGGCCTTGTAGAGGCCAGAATTGAGTCTGTTCACGTTATGGTGTTTATTGACTAGATTTATTCCTAGTTCAGCCAGTAGGGTTTCATTCATTTAATCTGAAGAGCAGGGAGAGAAGTTAGGACGATAGAGAAAACGGAGAAATTGACCAAGGGACCCAGAAACTGATGGAGATATTTCACTTCAAGAATCCTAAAAATTTTGGGATTCAAAAACAATATTTTCTTAGTGTTCTTGGGACACTACTGAGCCTACAACCTGGATTTGATTTTTTCCGTTTTTCTGCTGAACCTACAACCTGGATTTGAACCCTAATGTTGGACAAAATGGAACATTAATTTGTTATCACCAGTGCTCCAGGGTATTTTGCTTAGCAGAAGTAGTGCCAATAGTACTCGGGAAAAAAAAAAAAAAGCTCAACCTAGTAAGAGATAAAGTGCCTTCCTGCAGTTTTGGAGACAGTTGGAAACTCAGCAGTTGACAGCATTGAAGAGAGTCAGAGTTGAAGAAATAATACTTGGATACTTGGATATCCTGTGGTTGCTAATTGACATGGTCATGAGTATCCAGAAAATACACTGTAGGATAGGATAACTAGAGTGATTTTGGCAGGCACTCTCTTTAAAAGAACTGGAGATGCTGCAGTGGCATTAGACAGTGTAGTAGCACAGACAGAAAATGAAGTATGTTTTTCTAAATCTGACCTTTTTGCAAACCCTAGTTTTGTTTGGCCAAATAACAAATAGGTTGCCTGTGTCTAGAAATCATTTCTAAGTGTACAGTTCAAAAAAATTAATGACAGATGTTACATGTTCAATTTAATTAAAGAATCACTTATGAGCACACTATGTGTATAGCACTGTGCTAAATGCCATGGACAATTTAAACTTCCAATGGTTTTAGGGGAAAAAATAACATGCAAATATAAAGCAGTTTTACATAATGGGCAACAATTCATTGTTTAGGAAAATAGATATTTAGAACTTACCTTCTACAGAGGGAAAAAATGCAAATGGCTTGAGATGTGTTGCAAAAGATAGCATCAAGAATGGAGTCTGTGATGAAGAACTTAAAAGACGATATGGATCAGAAGAGAAAAACAATAGCCCAGGTGCATATTCTAAAACCTAGAATGTAAACTCCACAAAGGCAATTTTATGTTTCTTCATCACTATATGCTCAGAATCCAGAACAATGTCTGGCACACACTAGATATTCAATAAATGTTTGTTAAATGAATGAATTCTGAATTGTTTAAATGCTTTAAAACTACTGTATTCCATTCTGTGATGGAATTTGAGATGATCTATTTACAGATCAAAGTTTTTTCTCTCTGGACTTAATTTTGGCAGTGAATATGAGTAAGGTTGACCAATTTCTGTCTCATATCAATTAAACCTTTCATGGGTTTTTACTCAAATGCAGCCATTAATGAGCAGATGCCCAGGGCAATGATAATTATGATGATAATGCTTTGCCCTTGCACCATCTCCCTTATCCATATAAACCTAAGTGCTTTACTAACAGTAATTATCACAGTGATTATGGGAGATAAGGAAGTATAATTAACACCTTGTACAGATAAAAATGGAAATAGACATTAAACAGCCAGTTCAGAGAGATGTAGTAAAATCAATTGTTTATTATTTTTAAAATGTTAGCCCTCAATCTGATTATTAAACCTTGAAAACAAAGAGGCACCAATATTTGATAACTGTTTGTATTAGTCAGGGTTCTCCAAAGAAATAGAACCAACAGGATAAATCTATATATCTTTATCTTTGTCGATATTTACATAGATATCTATGCCTATAGATACATAGAAAGATATTATCATGAGGGATTCGCTTATTATGAGGGATTCGCTTATTATGAGGGATTTATTACAAGGGATTGGCTTATGCAATTACGGAAGCTGAGAAGTCCCATGATTTTCTATCTGTAAGATTGAAGTCTACAAATCCAGTGGTGTAGTTCCAGTCCAGACTCTAATGCCTGAGAACCGTGGGGCCAATGGGATAAGTCTCAGTCCAAGTCCCAAGGCCCAAGTACTATCAGTGCCAATGTTCAAGAACAGAAGAAGATGGATGACCCGGTTCAAGCAAAAAGAACAAATTTGCCTTTCCTCTGCCATCCTATTTTACTTGGGTCCTTTATGGATTGGTGATGCCCACCCACATTGTTGAGAGGGATCTTTACTCATTCCACTGATTCAAATGCTAAACTCTCTGGAGACACCCTCAGACACACCCTCAGAAATAATGTTTGACCAGCTATCTGGACATCCCTTAGCTCAGTTAAGTTGACATAAAATTAACCATCACACTGTTGAAACCATGAGTTCATTTGAATCTCTTTTTGGCGTGGTAGTGAGATGAGGGAAGGGAATATCTATTTTAAACTTTCTCAATGAATATACTCGTTGAGACCTAATCTGAATTCTTGTGCAAATTGTTCGGTGATAATAGAGTAAGGAAAATGTCTACTTCTTAGCAGCCTTCTATGTAAGTTTCCTTGGCTCATATAAATCTAGGAATATAATAATTATTAAACTCTCAAAATGTTGTCACATGTTTGGTTTGTTGCTCTTAAAGTTCTACTTTTTTCCTCACTTATAAAATGGCCTTACCTCATACACGAAGATCAGTCTTGATCTCTGGTAAATGGGTCTTAAGAACAATTGAGTTACTTTGGTTAACAATCAAAATAAGTTTACTTTTTATCTCGCTTTGATTTTATTTTCCATTCATAGTGATGAAAGTCTATTGAAGTGTGCACATAAAGGGGTGTGTGTGTGTGTGTGTGTGTGTGTGTGTGTGTGGTGGTGGTAGGTGTCAAGCATTTGTTTCCCCTTTCTTTTGTTAATAGTATTGTATCAGGATATTTCTGACATAAGTGACAAATAAACCAAACCCAAGTGGATATAAGCAAAAAGCAAAAAAGAAATTAATGACTCTTGATTAAAAACTTCAGGGGTATAATTGGCTTCAAGCATGGTTCCCTGCACTCAACCAGTGTCATCAATATCAATTTCTCTCCCTCTCTTACTCAACTCTTATCAGTGCCTTTGCTTTTGGGATAGCAGCTTCTCAATTACAGACTTTCAGGGTCAACTTAGTAGAAGACAGTACCTGCTAGTATCCTCGGAGTTTTAGCAGAATTTGCATTGTACTATAATGAATCTGACTGCATAATCTGCTGATCTTGAAAAATTATCCTGTCCAGAGCATGCTATCCAATTCATAAGATTGGAAAAATTAGGACCCATCCTTAATGTAGGGTTGGAGTGAATCCCCACTCAAACCAAAGCACTGATTGTAACACCTATAATGTTTATTTCACTTCTCACCTTTGGGGAATTGACCCTTAATGCAGTGACTGCTTGTGAAGCTGCCAATCATAACACTACTACCTCCAGTACTCCACCCAGCGCTAGATATAAGATGCAGAGGGTTGATCACAATGCTGTATCCTCCCATCTAAAGTGATTGATCCAATGAGTGACCAATGTCAGTTAAATCATTGTCTATCCCTTAGATATATATATAATACTTACAAGCAAAAGACAATCATCTTATATAAAAGCTTGATACTGAGCAATAAGCTAAGGTGAGGGCTTGAGGAATATATTTATGGAGAAATCTGCAGGTTTCAGGCATCGAGAGTGCTGAATGTTTCCTTTTTTTCTGCAGCCTTTTATTTGTTGATTCTGTGGCATACGCCAGTATCCTTCCAAAACGCTTGTTGTTGTTGTTGTTGTTGTTATTGTTTGTTAAATGAATTGTAGTTACATTTCCTTCACTAACAATACAAAGAGACATTGATAACATTCTTCTATTCTTGAGACTTTTCTAGTAAGTGGGCTGTTGTCCTGTGTTCTATGCTTGAGTATCTATTTTTAAAAATTGCCTAGTAGACCTTTTAATTTTTGTTGTGAAATATGAAAAGACTTATAAAAATTGCTGTAATGGTACAAAGGCTCAGATTACTCAAATGTTAACATTTTACTGTGTTTGCTGCATCCTTTTCTTTCCCTATCTATACATTTATTTGTACATATGGAGACTATTTTGCATACATGATGCCCTTTGAGCCTTAAATCCTTAGTGTGTTCTTCCTAAAATACAGCTACATCATCTTATATAATGAAGTAAATAAGAAATATCAAGAAATTACCATAGACAATATTATCTAATCTGCACTTCTTATTGAGATTTTAGCCAATTGTCTCAATTATTATCTTTATAGCAAAAGAAATTCCTGGATCATAAGTTGCGTCCATCAATCGTATCTCCTTAGCTGTCTTCAATCTGGTGCCATTCTTTGTTTCTTCTTTTATTTCCTAACATTAGCATTTTTAAATGTACAGTTCAGTCATTGTGTATCATATGATGCTTATGTAAACAAATTTGCCAACATTTTCTTTGTAATTCACATGTATGTTGTGGGGGGTACTTTGGCTAAAATCCTTTGACTCTTCATACTTTCACCACTGATTTTTCCATCTTTATGTCTCTTCTTTGCTCTCACTAATTTCCTCTGTGAATAATTATCTATTTTCTCTGACTTTTCTTCCCCCACCTCTACAACAAACACCCTGTTTCTAATGCCAAGTCTTTAACTAGAGTCTTGCAAGGCACTATTAGAATCCACTAATGGTTCTTTGCCTGGTATAATCTTAGGTTCCTTGTCACTATATTACACTCATCTGCAGAATCTGTCACTTAACATTTTATTGAAACTAGCCTATAATACTGCCTGCTTGTTATCTGTGGCTTTATCCTCTAAATAATTGACTCTGCCTAAGTGGATGCCCTTCTGTCTGCAGCTGGATGCACCCCTACATTGTTGTGTGTTTGTTTTCCTTTTACTTTTAGACTTTGCAGGTCTCTTAGCTGTCCTAGTCCCACTAACCCTCAACATCTTGTTCTGATAACAGAGAAATAAATGTTGGTTCCTGGCTGCTTGTTAACTGGTAATTCAAGACACATGTGAAATATTATGGAGTAATGATATTGTCTGGCAGTAATGATAATATTTCCAGTAGCCACCTTTCTATTGTACCAGTTTGAAATGGTTCAAATGTTATCATAAAGTTGTGAAAATTAATTTATGGTGTTATTTAAGTTACATGCACAGGAAAATGAGCGACTTTCAGTCTTGAAATCCTCATCAAGAAAATTGACCAACTGAGGGAGTTGGAGGAATTTAAAGTTTCTTTTGATTACATTTTCAGTTTTTGTGTTAAATTCAGGACGAGGTCAGAAACACTGGGATGTTGTGATTGTTAATACTGATTGTCAACTTGATTGGATTGAAGGATACAAAGTATTGATCCTGGGTGTGTCTGTGAGTGTGCCAAAGGAGATTAATATTTGAGTCAGTGGGCTGGGAGAGGCAGACCCACCCTTAATCTGAGTGGGCACAATCTAACTAGCTGCCAGCATGGCTAGACAGGCAGAAAAATGTGAAAAGAGTGACTCACCTAGCCTCCCAGCCTACATCTTTCTCCCGTGCTGGACACTTCCTGCCCTCAAACATCAGACTCCAAGTTCTTCAGTTTTCAAACTCGGACTGGCTCTGCTTGCTCCTTAGCTTGCAGATGGCCTATTGTGGGACCTTTTGATCATGTGAGTTAATACTTAAAACACACACACACACACACACACACATTCCATTAGTTCTGTCCCTCCAGAGAACCTTGACTAATGCAGATGCTGAAGAGGAAATTGGAAACACCTCATCATACTAAACCAAGAAGAAAAGTAGAGCACAGGAATCAGAGGGGGTTTCCTGTCACTATCACAGCAAGGGAACCACAGACAATTCATGTGGAATCATTCCTACAGGAAGTTGTAACATTTCTTAAGCCTCATGATTTCCTTGATATTTATTATTTTTATTATTTTCTTTTATTTCCTTGTAACTAATAGTAATAAAACTCAGGAACAAGCATAGCCCTCTGTAGAGAAATAGAAAAGGGAAAGTGAAAGAAAAGTGCTCCTATTTTAAAGAGTGATACTGATGTCATGAGGAAGGAACACGTTGTATTCCTAGTTCAACAGACAAGACAGAAAAAGACATTAGAAAGATGTTTTGGTCTGAGTAGCAGCTGGGGTTTATCCATTAAGGACCCACAAGATCATTCTTACATCGACCACTAAAATTATTTCAAATTCAAAAGATTCTGGCTTCTTTATTCACATTTGTGCTTTAGCTACAACAATGTCACAGGCTCTAAATCCTATGTACTTACTTTTTGGAGAGTGTTGTAGGTATATTTCATATTAGTTCTCATAACACCAGTGAGAAAGATAAAAGATATGTTTTATTTATATAGGGTTGTTATTCTTTCAAAAGTAAAGAGGTCTGAATATTTTCTTTCTGGTCTGTAAACTCCATGAGGACAAGTACCTATATTGCTTACTACAATATTCTAGGTAGAATGCTATGTACATAGCAAGTAACCAAAGTATATTGTCACTCACTAAGCGACATGCTTAATACACAGAGCTTATTGACTGCAGATAGCACTTTACTTTGTTCTCCTGTCTCCTTCCAGTAAGGAACTCAAAAAAATCTTGTGTTTAACTTTATGAAAAAACACACAAAGGCTTAGAAAGTCTTGACATCTTTATTTTTACAAATATCCCAAAGAACCAATTTATACAGGTTATAAACCAAATCAAACCACATCCCTTTATTCTAAACTTTGGAATCCAGCTACACATTGCAGAAATAACTGGGTAACTGGAGTGTATTAGGGTGGGCTATAAATGGTTAGAGCTTGGAGCCTGACTTGTCCCATTCCAACGCCCTCTTTCTACAAGTGTATAAAGGAAAAACATGCCAAATACCAGACTGAATGAGTGATGCTCTAGTTTCTTCCCTTTTCTACTCATAACAGAATTTGCCCCCAAACTGAATAGAGAGCAACCTCATATAGATTTATACTTTTAATTAAATTCAAATTCCAGCCCTAACTCTTAAGAAAGCTACCATGTTATCAATATTAATAACACATAGCCTGGAGAAAATATGAAGTTTTCATGATTGACTCCCCCTTGGCTAGTCACGGTTCAGAGATAAGACCTTGAGGGTTATATTAGCACTTTCTATACTCACCTCTGGGGTTTGATCCAATGCCACTATTTGGGAGTCCTCATTCACTGGTTTGTGAGCCTATTGTTGCATTTTAATCCGTCTCAAATTCTAATTAAGTTATAGTCATAATGAAAAGTAATTATGTTTACTGAAAGACCTATGGTTAATGTAAGCCACAAAGCAATTAGATGAAGAGAGACCAAAATGTGCTTAATATCATGATGTACTGGCCCTAAGCAGAATTAACATTATATTTGAAATGTGGACCCTTCTGCACAGATCATTGACATGGTTGTCATGGAAACTGCCTGTTTTGTCATTACTGAAGTCTCTAGGCATCTCTTCTAGGTTCAAACAGTAATTGACATGTACATCCATTTGGTCAGATAAGATGTTGTATTTCTGGCACCTTTATTATCCATGAATAGCATGGTTCTCTTTAAATAATGAAACATTGCATTAAAAATAGTAACCACACATTTTTCAGCTTTTAGAGTTTTGGTTGGCAACTGTTGATAGCATCACTGAGACATTATTGTGGCTAGACAGTATATAGATTTTGTACTCAACTAAAAAGTATTTGCAATAATGGTGTAAAACCCTGAGATTCAAGAAGTAGAAATGGGCCGGGCGCGGTGGCTCACGCCTGTAATCCCAGCACTTTGGGAGGCCGAGGCGGGTGGATCATGAGGTCAGGAGATCGAGACCACCCTGGCTAACACAGTGAAACCCTGTCTCTACTAAAAATACAAAAAAATTAGCTGGGCGTGGTGGCAGGCGCCTGTAGTCCCAGCTATTTGGGAGGCTGAGGCAGGAAAATCGCGTGAACCCGGGAGGCGGAGCTTGCAGTGAGTGCATCGTGCCACTGCACTCCAGCCTGGGTGGCAGAGCCAGACTCCGTCTCAAAAAAAAAAAAAAAAAAAAGAAATAGAAATGATTTGTTTTTCCTAAGTGGAAAAATTGCTAGATTTCTTTCTAAGATCATTTTTTTTGGATATGTTTCAATATAGATCAAGAAATTTGATGTTAAAAAATTTACCACATTTTACATAAATATTGTACTAGGAAGATGTCACAGAAAATCTGTAAACAAATTCAATTTCTCCGTTATTTATCAATTTAAATTTCTTAACTGCTTCAGACACTGCTAGGAATAGATGGCATCGTCTCTCACATTGAAAGTTTGAGCAGAATAGTTCTTAATTTTGAAGGATTATTTTTAGAATTTTAGGAAGCTTAGCATTCCTGTCCTTTATTAAATGCCAGTAGTAACTACCTGCCCCAGTAATGGTGACAGCTAAATATGAATTCACCACACCTTTTCAAATGCCCCCTATGTAGAGTAGGGGATGGAGTGGGAGAAGTAATACTATTCTTGGTTAGAAATAACCATAAATATCTTAACAAAGATGTCATTTTCTAGTTCTGTCATTTTCTCAGCAGATGACTCTTAACTTGTTACACTTATCAGGTATGAGTCTCACGTTAATTGAAGATTATAAGGTAGCAATTGCTTTAGGCTGGCATGAATAATACAAGAATGTTATGAAAAGAAAAAAAAAGCAGAGTTAAAAATGTTTGATAGCCTAAAAAAGCTGATAAAGGAAAAATAATCACTAGAATACAAAATAGAATCACATAGAATGGAATAGTTAAGGATTTGCATTTCTCTCTACTTAAAATTGCAGAAGAATATAGAATTAGATAATTTTTTAGGAAAAGGTATAAAATAAATAGATGGAAGGAGTGAGGGTCTGTATTATAGTCACAGCAATATAGAAAAGATAAATTCATAGGCCAAGAGGAAACACCTTGTGATTTTATACAAATTGAACTTGAACAATTGGTAGGTCTTTTGGAGAAGATATCCGGTAGAGGGATTATTTATATTTTTCCTGTAACTTGAAAATTTGTTAAATAAAATAAACTATACTCTTTGAATCTAGTGAATATCAGAATAAGTATTTTTCTTTTGTGTAAAAACAATTCTGCCATATTTCATCGATTCACATTCTTCTGCTATTGAATGCAGAATAAAGCATTGCCATTAATTTAGTATAATTACTTAAAAATATTCCCTGTCACAGCCATAGGATTGGTATGCTGTAAACAGTAATTGATTAAAATAAACCCATGGGAGACTAGAAATATAAAGAACCTTAGAGAGAGTCTAACATCTCTCTCACTTTATAGAAGAGGAAATTGATATTGAAAGATGTATTTTAAACAGCATGTCATCTTCTTATCTGTAGAAACTGGCTGAAAATCAACAACTTATGATTTACCGTATGCTTTTCGTTCCTGTTATGCCCCAGGACCAAGTTTTCTGGTGGCTTTGGAAGGAGTTTGTCTGTCTGCATAGGGCCTTACTCTGTGGCCCTTTAAGGATCCCACTTACTTGCTTTTTTAAGTTAGCACCCCTTTGGGAGGAGGGAAAAATTCTTCCTTTGCTATTTGCGACTTCGTATCCCAAGCCCCAAGGCTTCTGGAGGTTACCACTTTATGCAAGAGGACAAATAAGCATTGATCTCTCGAATCCAAGAGCTGCTGATTTGTGAGTATATAAAGGCTTTCCTTGAGTATTCCCCTCACTTCCTCCCACTTCCTCCTGTAGCCTCCATTTCTCTAATCACTACTATGGCCTTTCCAACATGCATCAAGACATTCAAGGTCATATTTGAAGGGAGAGAAGTTCAGTCCCCTTTCATCAGTTAGTTGAAAAACAGCTTCTCATCTGCTTAAAGACCATGGGAAATGGGAATCTAAGAAAAGAGGTAATCATTTCGCTGCTGGAATGCTTCCAGTAAGAGTCACTATAAGGTGATGGAGACAGGGATATAGGCCGGCCCAAGGCTGCCGGCAGAATAAATTCATAGGACAGAGATGAAGGTCAGTCCCAGGCTAAAAGATTACCATTAGAACAGAGATGAAGGCAAGGTTAGGGGTATATGGTAAGACCAGTTTATTCAGAACCTGAAGGAAGAACAGGACAGGGCCCACTGTTCACTTTCGTATCTTTTCTCAAGCGCATAGTTGTGATGAGATGGGACCAAGGATAAGGGTACATGGTAAGACAGGTTCATTCCAGAACCCAAGTCACAAATGGGGACACCCTATTAAAGATAATATGAAACTAAGAGGTGATGTCGTCTTTTTCCTTTTTCCTTTTTTTCTCCTCTGTTCTGTCTGCACAGGTGGGTAATTATGGCTCCATACCACAGGACAAACCCCTCGCATGCATCCTCAAGAACTGGGAAAAGTTCTTGAGAATGCATGTGAGGGGTATGTCCTAAAAAGTAAAAGGCTAGTATTTTTCTGTAACACAGCCTGTGTTGAATACAAGCTTGAATACAAACTTTGGGACCAGGAATTTTGGCTGGAAAATGGAAGCCTAAATTTTAATATGATCTATCAACTAGATTTGTTTCACTACCAGAAAGAAAAATGGACGGAACCCCTATGTACAGGCCTTCATGGGCCCCCCAAAAAACCCTGCCCTTTGTCAGGCTTATAAAATTGATCCAGTGATGGCAGTAGCCATCATCAGGAAGCCCCCTGCAGTTGGTTCAGGACACCCATTATTGAGTTTACTCAGGGCTGAATCCCCAGAGGAACCAAGAGCAGAGTTTAGCTCAAACCCCCCTGTCCTTTCTACCTTGGTGTATCCATATCTCCCAGCCCCAGAAACTTCCCCTCCCTACCCAGGGTCATCCTCTGGAAATCACCGCCTTAAGTTATGCCCTCTTCAAGAGGTTAGTGGCCCCAGTAGACTCACTAGAGTCCAGAGTCCATTCACTATGCAAGACCTGAGCCAAATTAAAACACAACTAGGAAAGTTTATAAAGGACCTTGACAAATATATCAAAAGGTTCCATAAACTGGGCTTAACATTTGAACTCACCTAGAGGGATTCGTCAGTCATATAGGGAAAGCTCTGTCTAAGAATATAACTCCATTACGGAGGGGGCCAACAATTTGCAAATGCAATGCATATAATGGTTCCTGGTGGCTACCCTGTGGGATCGACTGCGGTTCCCCAGGTCAACCCTGATTGGCATTACAATACCCAGGGGGGTATATGGGCAAAGGACCACATGTTCATCTGTCTGGTAGAAGAGTAAAAGCTAGAATAACAAAGCCTGTGAACTCTAATAGATTGGCCTTAATAGACCAAGCCCATCTTGAAAACACACTGCTGTCCTAGAGAGGCTACAAGAGACCCTAATGAAACATACTAACATTGACCCAGACACTAGAATGGTCCTAAAGGACCATTTCCTAACTCAGACAGCCCCAAATATTCAGAGGAAACTCCAAAAGCTCACACTGGGCCCCAATATCCCTATGCTTGACATCCTCAGACTAAGTTCCTTGGTCTTTTACAACCAGGACCTGGTGAAAGAGGAAAGGGCTCAAGAAAAGGAGAGGCAAAAGGAAAGGCAGCAGTTCCAACTACTTGCTGCCCTACAAGTCTGCTAAGCCCCTTGAGGTTGTTCTTGGAGTATCTTCCCAGACAACTGCTGTCAGTGTAGGAAGCCAGGCCACTGGAAGGCCAATTGCCCCAATGACATAGATGGGAAAAAGCCCTGAACAGCTTAGCTCCTCTGCCACAAGCTCATCCCCTGAAAACGTGACTGCCCTAAGCACTGAAGGAACCCTGGGACAGAATCCCAATCCCTGATAGCCTTGAGCTGAAGGGGCCCTATGCTCTGGTTGGCTCCTGGATCAAACATCACTATAGAAGAGATGGAGTCAAGGGCTGCTTTGGATGTGGTAGGTAGAAATATAAGTTTTCTTTTGGACATAGGAGCAGCCTGCTCAGTGCTTATCTCTTTTACTGGGCAATTATTCTCCAAATCCCCTCAGCTGATGGGGGTAAATGGGGCACTCATAACCTGGAGGTTTACTCCTCCTCTGTGGGGCCTGTGTGTGGCAACTGTTTTTTTCTCACTCATTTTTAGTGATGCCAGAATGTCCTATGCCCCTTTTGGGTAGAGATATTTTGTTCAGACTAGGATCTCAGTTAACCTTTCCTCCAGGACCAGCATATCCTTTTCCAAATACAATCGTATGACACACACACACACACACACACACACACACACACACATGAACTGTGCACAGAGCTTCCCATTAATCCAGAGGTCTGCTCCCCAGGAATACCAGGAAAAGCCATAATGGCAATGACTATAGTAATTCAGCTCAAGGATCTTCCTGCTATCCTGTAGAAGGCTGTGTCCTCTCCAGCCAGAGGCCAAAAAGGGACTTCCAACCCTGATTGAAAAATCTGTAAAACACGGATTATTAATACCCTGTAACTCACCCTGTAACACCCCTATCTTACCTGTTAAAAAGAGCAACGGAACAATGGAGAATATAGGCTAGTTCAGGACCTGCAAATCATAAATGAGGCAGCAGTCTCAATACACCCAATGGTCCCCAATGCATACGTAATTCCAGCAGAAGTACCTCCAGATGCTCAGTGGTTTTCAGTCTTAGATCTCAAAGATGCTTTCTTTTGTATCCCCTTAGACCCATCATCCCAACTTTTATTGCATTTGAGTGAGAGAATGAAAAAGGAAGGATTCAACATTCACTTGGACAGTGCTTCCACAAGGTCACAGAGATAGTCCCCATTTGTTTGGGCAAGCCCTGGCTAAAGATTTGCAGGTTCTAACTCTTAAGGAGAGAGGGTGTCTCCTATAGTATGCAGATGATCTGTTAATCTGCACTCCCACAAGAACGTTAGGAATCCAACATCTAGTCCAGACTTTAAGTTTTCTTGCAGACAGAGGGTACAAGGTGTCCAAAGCCAAGGCACAGCTACTAACACAAGAGGTCTAATACCTGGGAATAATCCTTACCCCAGAGAACATAAGCTCCCTCCGGAACAGATATAGTCCATCCTTAGAATACCTACCCCAACCACTCGAAAGCAATTTCGGCTTTTCTAGGTGTAGCCCTAGGAGTTCTAACTGGGAGCGTCTGGCCAATAAATCATCCTGTAGGCTACTTTTCAAAGAACCTAGACCCAGTAGCATAAGAGTGGCTACATTTTCTCAAGGTAGTGGCTGTAGCAGCCCTCTCACTTGAGGAGGCCCTCAAAATCATGATGGGACAGTCAATCTGGCTCCTGATGTTCCACAAAATAGGCCCCTCATTGGACATAAAGGAACTACAGTGGCTCACTGACAACAGACTGATCAAGTACCAAGTCTTGTTGTTAGAAAACTTGAGCAGTCTGTTGAGTGGCCTTAACCCAACCTCCTTACTCCCACTACCATGAGAGGATGACTCAAAACATGGACACTGAGATGCTTAACCAAATTTATGCCAGTCTGGAAGACTTAAAAGATCAGCCCCTAGATAATCCAGATAGAATATGGTTGTCAGATTGCCCTAGCTTTGATAGGAATGAAACCAGATAGGCAGGGTATGCTATACTGTCCCTTCACCATGTTATAGAGGCTAAAGTTCTGTCCCTGGGAACCTCAGCACAACTAGCCAGACTCATTTTTCTGATCAGAGCACTAAAACTAGGGCAAAAAAAGAAGAATAACAATGTGTGCAGATTCCAAATATGCCTTTCTGGTGCTTCCTGCGCACATGGCTATCTGGAAGGAAAGTGGGTCTCTAACACCTTGGGATACTCCTATCAAGTATGGGCCTCAAATATTAGAGCCAGTAGAGGCTGTTCAGTTGCCCCAGGAAGTGACAGTAGTGCACTGTAAAGGAGACCAGAAGAAGTCTGATGAAAGTGCATGGGAAATAAGTTAGCTGACCAAAAACTAAAGACACAGCCATCTCAAATGATACCTTCAGAGAGGCCTTGTTCCCCTCTCTCCCCAGTGAACTTCCCCATCTCTAATACACTAAGGAAGAAATAGATTGGGCCACTTTACATGGGTAGAAAGAAGAAACTAACGAATGGTACAAGTTGGGAAAACTTCTCCATCTACCTAAAGCCTCCCAATGGAAAGTCATCAAGAGTTTATCTGACTCCTGGCACCTTGGAAAGGACAGTCTAAGGCAAATTTGTAAATGAGTGTTCAACACGAAGGGACTAAACGTAAATAAAACTATTCAACAGGTTTTTCAAGCCTGCACCTTGTATACCATAAATAATCCCCAGAGTTGGAAACCCCTTTCATTAGTAAGTTCAATCCGAAGTAGATATACATACCCTGGGGAGGAGTGGCAGATGGACTCCATTCAGCTCCGCATATTCTGCAGGTATAAATACCTCTTGGTCTCTGTAGATGTCTTCACAGGATGTGCAGAAGCCTGCTTCACAAGGACAGAAGAGGCATGGGAATTAGCTAAATTCTTCTTAAAGGAACTGATTCTCTGGTTTGGGCTCCCTGGGTCATTGCAGAATGACAATGGTCTATCCTTCATTTCTCATGTAACTCAACAGGTTAGTAGTTCCCTAGGTATAAAGTGGTACCTTCACATTGCCTGGAAACTGCAATCTTCAGGAAAAGTGGAGAGACCTAACCAAACCCTCAAACGCATCCTTAATAAACTCTGCCAGGAAACAGCATAGCCATGAGTGTGGACCTTTCACCTTTAGCTCTCCTTTGCATCTGTAACGCTCCCTTGGAATTAAGCCCCTTAGAGGCCTTATGTGGTAGGCCATTCCTATATTAAGACTTATTACCAGATGAATAAACTGCCAAAATCACCTAGTATGTCTCTTCTTTAGCAGGCTTCCAACAGGCTCTCCAGGAATATTGAGGAAACCTAAAATCAGAAAGGGAAAAATCCTCACCTCTGTATCCTTTAAGCTCACCAGTTCTAATAAAAGCGTGAAAGAATGCAACCCTGAATTCCCAACTAACTCCACTCTGGAAGGGCCCCTTCACTGTTCTATTATCTCCTCCCATAGCCATTACAGTACCAGACATTGCCTGCCGGATATATCACACCCAAGGGAAGCCGTGGAAAGGACCCCACACACCAGAGCCAGAAGAAACACCCGCAGCTCCTGAATATACTTGCAAGGCACTGGAAGATCTGAAATTCCTCTTTAAGTGAAAAGATAAGTAATGCTTATTCACCTCAAAGTAAGGTGATCCCAGTGTCAGGAATTTTACTTGCAATTGCTCTGATTGTTATCATTATTTTAACCCCAACCTGTACACCACCAGAAGTTTCAGCAGCAGCTTGCTTTGTGACCAATTTCTCTCTTTTACAATCACCATTGGTCGCTGTTGGTCTGCTCCTGCTGGTTCTCATACTCACCACTTTATGAGTAGCACACTACCATCTTGATTTCCCATGAGAAAAAGCTCGGCAATTGATCGAAAGCACAGGATTCCCTTCCCCACCAATTGCTGGTTATGTATGAGCTCTTCTACTAAAACACCAGAGAGAGCTTATCCAGCCTCGCCCAGAGACTGGACAAGCATACAGGTGGAATTACGTAGTTTCTATCAATGAGACCTAATCTGAAAAGGAGGTTTGGACCTGCAAATAGTCTTGCAAAAGTGAAGCAAGATTTCATTGGTATCTGCATGGAACCTCCCATTTTTGGGCCCATCTTTTCTAAGATCGATTTAATGGCAGTAGCCTCTATTTGTGTTATAACCAAAAGCAAAAATGTAAAGAATGTAGGCACTCTTCCATGTACATGTTCTAACGGTATCGTTTGTAATGTTACTTTCACTGTAGAGCCTAACCAACAGACATACCAAGCATATACCCATAGCCAATTCTACCATCAACCAAGATTCTCCAAACCTCCAGATATTACCTTTCCTTGGGGAACTTTGCTAGATAAGTCCACTCAGTTTTGTCAGGGATGCCCAATCTCATGCAGTACTCAAAATTTCTGGTTCCAGCCTGCTGATTATAACCAATAGCTTCAAATTGTCAATCTCAGCTCCACAGCAGAATGGATCCTATTAGACGAAACCCAAAATTCTCTTTTTTTGGGAAAATAAAATCAAGGGATCCAAACAAAGCCAAACCTCATGCATCAAAGTATTAGCAGGCAAAACTATAGCCACCAACTACCTGGGTGTGTCAGCAGTCTTGGAACTTTTTGGAACCTCCCTCACTGCCTTATTTTAACATTCCTACTTCTCTTAAAACCCAAGGAGACTTCTATATTTGTGGCTACTTAGTTCACCAATGCCTCCCTGCTAGCTGGACTGGAACTTGTACCATAGGCTATGTATCCCTGGACGTCTTTATGGGCCCTGGTAATCTCTCTTTTACGGTACCAGTCTGTGAGCATTCCATCTTGCCCAGGAAGGCTATCCAATTAATTTCCCTCTCCTTCTCATGAAACTCAGCATTATAACCAATACAAGAACTGGAATTACTGGAATCACGAAACCCTCCTTAACCTATAGCCAGCTCTCAAAGGAAATAGCCAACAACACTGATGCCATGGCTAAAACCTTAACAACCATGCAAGAATAAATCAACTCTTTAGCAGCTGAAGTCCTCCAAAATCGTCGAGGACTAGATACCTTAACGGCAGCACAGGGAAGACTTTGTTTAGCCTTATATGAAAAATACTGCTTTTGAGTAAATCAATTGGGAAAAGTACAAGACAACATCAGACAACTCCTAAATCAAGCCTCCAGTTTATGGGAACAAGCCTCTCAAGTTGGCTAAATTGGGAAGGAACCTGGAAATGGTTCTCCTGGGTTCTTCCATTTTTAGGACCACTTGTTGGTCTACTTTTGCTCTTTTTTGGTTCATGTCCTCTAAATCTAATAACCCGGTTTGGCTCCTCTTACCTTCAGGCCATCAAGCTCCAGATAATTTTCAGTGAAGGATACTTGCTTTCAATATGCAAGAACCACCCTTCTACAGAGGACCCCTAGAGTGCCCATCAGTGGGACACGACAGAAGTGACATTCTGCCCCTGTCTCCCTGGGACCGGGCTGGATACTGCTTTCACCAACCCACAATGCCATCCTGCCCTGAGAGCTAGCAAGAGGCTAAGACCTACTGAACAACCACCACCACCTATCTGTCAGCAGGAAGCAGTTACAGAAGACTGATATACGTTCAGTTTCCCAAAAAATTGGGCTCTTAGACTCCTGCGGGTGGAAATGTTACAGAAGGTAGCTAGTCAGACATGAGCAGAGTAGGAGAGCCCCCGACCCCCACCAGAAATGTCAAGCAACCATCAAGTAATGATCGCATGGTATTAAACTGTCGCTCTAAAATAAAAACTGGTCGCAGCCAGCGGCACCAGGGAAAGGCAGTCTTCCAACAGATAAAAAGACCTGAAACTAGTGATCAGCAGCTTCTCCATAAGATCTCAGAAGTTGGGTGAGTCAGCTCAATTCAAGCTTGTGCATTAACATGCAAACTGGTGGACTTTAACTGGTATATAACCTTCCAGGGACATTTGATTAGTAAGGGAAGAATGCCTCAAGTGAGCATGCTTACAACTCCTGTAAACACACTGCACACGCATCCCCTCCCTAGTGCTAGCAGGCCACTGTACATCCAGACAGCCTATCCCAAGGGAAGAATCAGGAAGAGACACGAGACTCCAAAAGTATGCCAACTTAGAAAACCTTAAGTCAAGGGCTAAATTGGGCACTTGATCTCTCAAGTTGCCCACTTGGCCTCTTCCAAGTGTAGTTTACTTCCTTCTGTTCCTGCTCTAAACTTGTTAATAAACTTTTACTCCTGCTCTAAGATTTGCATTGATCTCGCACTGTGCCTTATGCCCCTCGGTCGAACTCTTTCTTCTGAAGAGGCAAGAACTGAGGCTGCTGCAGACCTGTGCAGATTCACCACCGGTAACAGTATCACTTAGCAATAGCTGTTAAGTCTGTTAATGAAGAAAGACATGAAAAATAAAGTAAAACAGTATATGATTTGAAAAGAAGAATACTAAAAATGCAACTGATTATCTTTTTATTCATGTACATAGCATGTTTTCTCATTTTTTAAAAATCTGTAGCTTTCATTTGGCAGATTTTTTTGTACTTTGTGGGCAGAAAGATTATTTCCTATTTAAATTTATGAACCACACTACAAACATTTTAGCACTTTAGTACATGAAAAATACTATACTTTAACTGTAGCTATAGTCTCATTTCCATCAATGTGGCTAAGATGTAGAATACTTACTAACCAAGTGATTATTTCATACTTCTGTTTATCCTTTTGTTGATGCCATGAAAATCCGGAGAAATTTAATAATGTCATATTTATTTATATTCTTAAAACGAAGAATAATACAACAAATGTATATTAAAATTCACATCATATGGTTTTAAATGAAGCAAACGGGGATAGGTAAAGAGACTCTTCTAAATGTCAAGGCTGCTCTATGTTACTTTTTAAATTAACAGTGATAAAATCATAATTCAAATACTTTTTTTGGCTAATCTTATACTTTTCCATAGTTAAAAGCATTTCTACTCTTAACAGGTGCAGTGTATTAGTTTATAATTTATGCCAAGCTGTCAAAATTCTAATTTTCAAGTATCATGATCCCTTTTACAAGTCCAAACTTGTAAAGCAGCTTTCTAGTGTTCACTGATATTTGTACTACTAATTTTCAGAAATGTATTGAATAGACACAATTTCCATTGTCCATGTTTTTATAGTATGTTGCTACATCTCTTTTATTTTGCAGTTTTCCAGGTATACCAGCTATAGAGTCATGTCATTCATTCATTCTAGTTCTCACAGATTTTGTATAAGCAAATGGTTTAGAAACCTTTTTTTTTTTTTTTTTTTTGGCAGAATCTCATTCTGTTACCCAGGCTAGAGTGCAGTGGCATGATCATAGCTTGCTGCAGCCTCAAACCGCTAGGCTCAAGTGATCCTCCTGCCTCAGCCTCCCAAATAACTGGGACTACAGGAGTGTGCCACCATGCCTGGCTGCTAATTTTTTTTTTTTTCTTGAGACGGAGTTTCACTCTTGTCACCCAGACTGGAGTGCAGTGACACGATCTCAGCTCACTGCAACCTCCGCCTCCTGGGATCCAGCAATTCTCCTGCCTCAGCCTCCCAAGTAGCTGGGATTACAGGTGTGTGCCACCATGCCCAGCTAATTTTGTATTTTTAGTAGAGACGGGGTTTCACCATGTTGGCCAAGCTGGCCTCGAACTCCTGACCTCAGGTGATCCACCTGCCTTGGCCTCCCAAAGTGCTGGGATGATAAGCGTGAGCCACTGCGCCGAGCCATATTTTAAAACATTTTTTGTAGAGGTGGGGAGGGGTCTCACTATCTTGCCCAGGCTGGTCTTGAACTTCCGGCCTCATGTAATTCTCCTCCTTTGTCTTCCCAAAATGCTGAGATTGCAGACTGAAACTTTCTATTTTTCGAAAATGTAAAGCAAGTTTGATATATAATCAACATTTGGCAAAAACTATATCCTTTACAAAGCCATGTTCAAATAGGTAAATGCATTCCTCTGCCTAGATTATGCTCATCTTGGACTTGTAAAATAAAATTCCACTGGACAAAGTTAAACAGGTGAAGAACACTTTATTCAAGACGATTGCAAAAAGAGAGATTGAAATCAACTCCACTTAAGCAAAAGGTGGGAAGGTTTTTAAACACTGGAGTGAATGCATGGAAAAGTACTGGAGGGCTTTAGGGAGGAGATTAATCACTGGAATGTGTCCAGCACAGTTGGTTATTCTGAGCTTGCATTTTTATTTTCTGTGATTAGGCCATTTGTGTTTGCTAGTTGGAACCCATGGAAGTTAGTCTCCTACTCTCCCAAGGAGACTGGGAGGTAAGGGTGCTATTCCCTACAATGTTTATATTTCAAAGAGATAGGTCTGGGTCACTGAGAAGGACATTCTGAGCCTTAATACTGGCAAGAAGCTGGGAGAAGATTTACATACATTTCAAAGGGCAGAAAAATAATTTACGATTGCAAGTTTTCTAAAATAAATATTTTAAGAAAAGGTTTGTCAGGGCTTTATAGTAAGGAAGAACTCTGTGTAAAGTTCAGTCAAGCTGAGGGAATCATGAAGGCTTCCATGGTTAGACTCAAAACATTACTTAAACTTGGTTGTATGCACATTTGTTAGGGATGCTGGGACCTGCTACTTCTTTTTTTGTAACCAGGACCCTTTGAGCCATGAGAAATGTAACACAAGAGTGAGAACTTTTTGGGGAGACTTTACTGGCACAAGATACTGTTTACCTAAGACAATCAGACTTTATTCTAAGCTTGATTCAGAGAGACCCACATTCACAAACATTATAAAACTAAAATATTTTAATAGCTATTTTTTTTTGTTCCCAAAGCTATGGCAGTGTACCTAAAACAACAATAAAATGGAAAGAGAGACTTCAGATGCTGTCTTGTTTAAGTACCTTGCCTTAAATTTTGATATTTCAAGGTATACTAGAGAACTAACAATACATTTTATGTTGAACACTGACGAAAACAAATAACCTAAATTTTACAGCCAAAAATAACTAGTTTTAGCTGAGGTTACTATAAGGATAAAGAGGACAATTACATCATGCAAATTTTGTCTTTCACAGTGAGTTAGCCTTCGAGTTTTTTTGCTGAGAATGGCAGAGTACGTTTTTTTCTAGATAAGTAACTTTCTGTAAATCAGATATGTGTGATTATTAATACTAATTATTGTCAATGCAGGTCTTCCTGATTTTCCATCCTAGTAATTATCATTGACACTAATTCAGATATTTTTACTTTCCCATTAACTTTCTACAGTTTATGCAGGTCTCCAAACTTACATATTTATATCTGTTCTCCAAAGCCCTATTACTCAATGCCATTATCGGGTTCACCCAAGTGCCTTATTCTTACCACATTCTAATAACTGATGCCTCAGATCTGCTTCCTGTGTCCTTTAGTGATCATATTCTGCTCATCTCTTTAACCCTGCCACAGAGGAGGACAGCCCTCTGCAACATAATATTTTAGTTTCTTACTTAAATGACTTCTTCCTTGCGTTTTAGAAAACAGACAGTAATGTTACACAATGTAAAGGAAATGGGTAAACTTTGAGAAAAAGTATCTATTAAAAACAAAACACCACAAAACAACTAGGAGGAAGAAGGAAGGAGAGTGCTGTTTCCAGTGTTATCATTACATCTGTGAATGATAAACACAACACTTTCTAGCATTATGAGAGCTGTTTTCTCACCTGTTATGTGAAAAAAAAGACAAGAGAAGAAATTAAGCAATGCGGAAGTCAAAATACAGAGTCCATGCATTATTTTCTCTAAAATAGAGCCTATATATAGGAATATGAGAATTAAAAAAATTTTTTTAACAGCCTTGCAAACTTGGAAAAGATATTTTTTAATATTAAAAGTGACTCATATAATGTTTTATAACTAGCAGCCTAATGACATGTTGTATCTTACCTTGTTCTTGTTCAGTATTTTTCCAACATGAGTTTGTTAGGCACTTAATTTTTGCAAGATATTATAAGAGATCATTGGATATACCATTATTTAGAAATGATTCCTGCCCTAAAGTAATTTATGAATTAGAAGTAAAGATGGTGAGAGAATAAGTAAATGTGATACAGAGAGATGAGTGCCTAATAAGGCTAAGTGAGGGAGAAGGGAACAATTACTAGCAAGAAATGGTGAACCAAGTATTTGAGCAATCACAAAGGCTTCCTTAGGTAGAGAATTCTAGTAATAAGCATATGTGTGTGGGTTCCTCTGGAAAATATGTTACTAGGAATTAAATTTCAAAAATACATCTGCATTTAATTTTAATATTCCCTCTCAATTGCTTTTTGAATAGCCTGTACCAGATTATGTTCTCACTAAATATTTTATACCTTCACTAACATTGTTTGCTATCAAGAACTTGACCTCTGATACTCCATTTTTTTTGTTTTTCCATATCTTGAGTTATAAACGATATTTGTTTGTTTGTTTTTTCTGAGAACTCCTATGTGGGTTCCTTTTCATTTCAAATTGAATTGTTTTGACCGTTTCTAAGTGCCTTGGAGGAGTTCATCCTTTATTTAAAAAACTCTTTCTGTTTTTATTTAAAAATTTTTCCCACAGATTTTGACTTAGTAATAATCTATTTCACACAGAATTATTTTATTTTTAGATAGTTTTATTTTGCATGTTAAGATATATTATCTCTTTATTGCAAGAATGGTTATTAAGGTTTAGTATTTTATATTTTATATTCATGGGAATTATATTATACATGCTCTTTTGCAACAAACTTCCCCTCCTCGACCCACTTAATAGTAAATGAAGCAAAATTTTGGAATACCTATAACCTTAGCTTAATCTTTCTAAAAGCAGCATATATTTCTTTCACATAGCATTAGCATAACTTATGTAATCAGCTCTTTAGTGATGTGTACTTAGCCTTCTTGACAACTATGGAGGTGACTGTAAAGTTTTCATACTCATTAATATTACACATTTGTATTAGTCTGTTTTTACGCTGTTGATAAAGACATCCTCGAGACTGAGAGGAAAAGGAGATTTAATTTGGCTTACAGTTCCACATGGCTGGGGAGGTCTCATAATCATGGCAGTGGGCGAAAGACACTTCTTACATGGTGGCAGCAAGAGAGAAAGAGGAAGAAGCAAAGTGGAAACCCCTGATAAACCCATCAGATCTCATGAGACTTATTCACTATCACATCGGAATAGCACAGGAAAGACCAGCCCCCATGATTTAATCACCTTGTCCTGGGTCCCTCCCACAACATGTGGGAATTCCGGGAGATAAAATTGAAGTTGAGATTTGAATGGTGACACAGCCAAACCATATCAAGATTCTATTATAAATTCCTAATATCGAATACTTTGTTTAACTATTTTATTTACTACTGATTTCAGTTTGCTCAAATCCATTACAGATTTTTTTTTTCTATTTCTTAATTTATTTGCTTGCATATTTGACTTTTGAGTTCTGTTCATGAGATTAGTTTGATTTATTTTTTAATGTGTAACCTTTGCCAGATTGGGGTCATTATTATGCTGTCCTCATAATCGATGGGTAGACATACTTATCTCTATTACCTGGATCAATTTAGACAGATTTGATGTTTTCTTTTCTTTGAAAGTTCCGGGGAGAACTTTTTTTTTTTTTTAGATGGAGTCTCTGTCACCCAGGCTGGAGTGCAGGGGTGTGATCTTGGATCACTGCAACCTCCGCCTCCTGGGTTCAAGCGATTCTCCTGCCTCAGCCTCCCCAAGCAGCTGGGACTACAGGTGCGCGCCACCATGCCCAGCTAATTTTTTTTTTCTTATTTTCAGTAGAGACGAGGTTTCACCATGTTGGCCAGGCTGATCTAGAACTTTTGACCTCAGGTGATCCGCCCGCCTCGGCCTCCCGACCAGGGAGAACTTTTATAACCATCAGAGTCTAGAGCGTGCTTAAGGGGCAGCTAGCATTCTCAATTTTCAAATGTCTAAATTCTTTAGAACAGAAACTTGAGGGTTTCTATTTGTTGTCAATTATGCTTAGGTAGTTTGTATTATTCTAGAAAATAGTAATTTTAAATCATTATTCAGATTTATTTCATAATGTTGGTAAATTGAATAGGAGTTTTTATATTGAATTCTACCTGTAATTTTCCCCCACTTTTAAAGTTTATGAATTTTAACTTTTTTTCCTTTGGGTTGGTTTTGGTGAGGTTCATTTACTCTTGTATTTTAATTTTATTATTGTGTTGATTTTTCTTATGCAAAAACAGATCTTTTGTTTATTTATTACTTTAAAAGTTATTACTTCCTTGTTTCTGCTTTACCAATTCTTTCATTCTGTGTTCCTTTGGCTTATGTAGTTATACATTTTCTAACGTTTGGAACTGGTTACTCAATTCATTTATCTTTATTCTGGTTTTTTTTTTTTTTTTTTGAGACAGAGTCTTGCTCTGTCGCCCAGGCTGGAGTTCAGTGGCGCAATCTCGGCTCACCGCAAGCTCTGCCTCCCGGGTTCACGCCATTCTCCTGCCTCAGCCTCTCCGAGTAGCTGGGACTACAGGCGCCCGCCACCACGCCCGGCTAATTTTATTTTTTATATTTTTAGTAGAGACGGGGTTTCACCGTGGTCTCGATCTCCTGACCTCGTGATTCGCCCACCTCGGCCTCCCAAAGTGCTGGGATTACAAGCATGAGCCACCGCACCCGGCCCTTTATTCTGTTTTTAAATTAGGTGTTTCAATCCATGTATTATTCTTTGAGTCTTGCTTTACTAATATGCCGTAAATATAGTTGCAGACTTTTAAAATTATTTTATACACTCAATATTTTGTAAATTTTTGGCAATACTTCGAGTAATACTTGAGTTTTTGAATGTCTCATTATTTTTATACATTTAGTATTTATTACAGTTTATAACTTATGGATTTTGATGCTTTCATTTTCTATGCCTAAAGGTTTATGACATATTTTTGCATATTTTATGTATTTTTAAAAATTGTAAATTGGCCTTTAAAATATCTATTTACTGCCATTTAACATGAAATAAACCTTCTTTGGTGGTGGATCCATGGTTCTCATTTCAATTTGGGGGCATCATCTGTAGGTAAGATATTCCTAAGATTTGTTTTGAGCATTTTGAGAGATTTTTTCCTTTTATTAAGTGAATGCTTTTCCTTCGTGATATGACAAAAAAATTTCCTACCTACATGCATATTTTTTCAAATTTCATCTTTTTTGTGACTTTAAAAAATTGTTCACTCTATTTTTTTTCTATTTCAGTTCATGTGTGTGTTTCCTTTTTATAATGTGACACTTTATAGTCTACTTTCTTCAAGTGGTTGCTTTTTAACTGTTTATTGGTAAAGTTTCAAAAACTTTAAAGATTTAAACCATTATTAGCAAAAAAAAAAATTTAAACCACTGTTAGCAAAAAAATAAAATAAAATCCAAAATATAGTCTCAACGTGTCAATAAAAATTGTTATGTATTTTTACAGGTAAAATTCTTAGTAATTATATTAAATGCATGAAAAGATAAATTTCTGTTATATTCCAGATACAAACAACTAAGATAGATGTGATAATATTTTATTTTTATATTCTGGGAAATCATTTTACATATGGCCTAGTGTATGAAACGTACTGGATCTTGATGTAGTCATTTTAGACATTACCTATTGACTTCACACTTTAAAGTAATGTGCGTTCTTTCATTTCTTTCCAGCTTTCTTCTCTTGCCTTCATGATCAGATTATATTATTTTTAGTTTTTTTGATAGTGACATTTGCGCCTTTAAGAAAATACTTATACCTCTTTTACTCCACTTATTAATTTCAGTTTCCATTGAACTTTCACTCCTTATTGTAAACAATGAAGTAATCAGATTAGCATAGAGATTTCCTAGCTGATCTCTACTTAATTGACTTGTTTTAAGCATTGCTTGTTTGTTCTCTCTGTAAAACATAACTGATGAATGTCCACCATGTGTAAAAAACGAATTTCTAAGTAACTCTTATGTATCTTGCTGTGGCAAGCTGTATTTTCCAAGGATGGATTAAACAATGTCTTTCATTCTGCATGCCCTTTTACAGTGGACCTTGACAACCTGCTCTCTTTGCCCTCTGTACTCGAATTTGGCAAACTAAGTATGTTGCTCCTAACCAAGAGAATGCAATTAATGATGTTGTAGCTTATAAGGCCAGTTTAGAAAAGGCCATGCAGCTTCAGCTTGTCTTAAAACATTGTCTTTCATGACAGCTGCCATGTAAGAAGCAAGACCACCATGCTGGAGAGGCCAAATGTAAACCCATGATATTTATACAACTTTTTTTCTGCTTTTATTTTGGAAGTCTTCCCCTTGCAAAATACTTTTTTTTTTCTCAACTAGCTCATGGTTCATATTTCTCTGTGGTTTTGGAAATTTTTGCTAATCTATATCTTAAGCTCTTAGTTTTATAGGTGTCTTATTTTCTTTCATGTTATGTTTAAATTAAAAATTTAGTTATATTTATTAAGTATATATAAACCACATAAGTTTTTTATTGTATGCTGCTCATCTGCTTTTGATTTGTGATTTTTCTTGTTTTTAATATGATAATTTTACATAGAAATTTCTAACTTACTCTTTCTACTTGAATTGATGTAGTTCTGGGATCAGGTAATTTATTCTTCTATAAATAATGTAAGGAATGCCTGGAGAGTGAGCAGTTATGACAGGCAGCTTGAGCTTCCTTCTGCAGTCTATGGAAACTTCTCATCAACACTTCTTTGCCCTTTTGACTTGATTTGCCTTCCTGTAAGTTGAAAGTCCCAGTGACTCAGAATAAACTTTGCAGATTTTTTTCCTGTCTCTCTCTTCATGTAGCTGTCTTTTCAGATGACAAAAAATTGGCAGATGCAAAGCTTCTTGTGGCTCAGAATATTTCTCTTTTCTGACACAAAGGTAGCCCGCTGGGAAAGGTGGATATCATTGCTTGTTTTCAAAGTCAGTGCTGTCTTTTTGCCATGCCATGGTGTTAAACTGGGTTCAGGGAGATTACTGGAGACAGCCAGTGCTCTTCACTTATGTAAGGTAGGAAGAAGGGAGACAATAATGAGTGTCCACTTGGTGACATAATGACAACATACCTGGAAATTCTGTGGTATGATGCTGAGTAATTTAGAGATGTCTCCAGCTTTTCTGTGACCCCACCTATAAAGAGGTATTGTTTCTACATCTAATATTTTATTTGTATCTTTTTTATAAATTTGAATTTTATCATTAGCCTGTTTACCTTGTCTCATTAATTCCAACATCCAAGTAAAATAATTCTGGGCAATGCCTTATTTAATAGCTTCATTACTTTAGGAAAATCTTTTCCCTGAACATTTTGTCTAGATGAATGTACAGGTTCTAGATGTGTAAGTTTAAAATTTAAAAACTTTACTATCTTTGGCAGTTATTCTTCCTAGTTTTGACTTGTCATTTTATTTAATTTGTTGTTTCAGTAAATATATATATTTTTTCTATTTTGTTGATTTTGGAAGGGATTATAGGAAGAAAATGAAATTATAATTGATGGAGTTTCAGATAATTCATTGTAAAACAACCCCAGATTTTCATTTCAAAGAAAATCTCTCTGGCAATTGATTATTAGAGGTAAAGGAAGAGGAAAATGAAGGCTGAAGACAAATTCCAAGTCTTTTAATTAGAGGAAATATGAACTAATACATTGGCATTAGTGTTAAGGAAAATAAAATTGAGTCTTGCTAAAGAAGAAGGCCTGGGAGAATTTCATGATTGCTTTCAAACTAGGCCGAGGGAGAGCAGAATCAAGCACAAAAGTCTGTTTGATGTTGACACACAAGTTTAATTTTCTGCTATTTTCTGGATTCAGAAAATCAGAAGAAGTTGAGTTTGTTGTAATAGATAGTGAGTATATTGTTGAACAGGGTGAGCTTTCAAAATTTTTGGAACATCAAGTAGTTGATTTTTACCTCTAGGGTGTATCAATGCCTGGAGGCATTTTTGTTTGTCATAACTGGGAGTGGTGAGTGCTAGTGGCCTCAGGTAGGTAGGGACCAGAGAAGATGCTAAAATAATTAAAATGTACAGGATAGCCCCTCAACAAAGGATGATCTGGTCCCAAGTGTCAATAATGTTGATGCTAAAAAGTCATGCTGTAGACTGGGTGTGGTGGTTCATGCCTATAATCCCAGCACTTCAGGAGGCTGAGGTAGGCGGATCACCTGAGGTCAGGAGTTTGAGACCAGCCTGGCCAACGTGGTCTATCTCTACTAAAAATACAAAATACATGGTTTATCTCTACTAAAAATACAAAAATTAGCCAGATGTGGTGGTACACACCTGTAATCCCAGCTACTTGAGAGGCTGAGGCATGAGAATTGCATGAATCCTAGAGGTGGAGGTTGCAGTGAGCTGAGATCAAACCACTGCACTCCTGCCTGGGCAACAGAGTGTGACTTGGTCTCAAAAAAAAAAAAAAAGTCATGCTCTAAGTGGAAATGTCAATAGGCAGTTCCATATTCAGGTCTGGAATTCAAAAGGGAGAACAATGTTAGAGCCACATTTTGGGAGCAGACCTCTAGTTGACCCCAAATGCGTTATTTATTCCTACTGAACACACAGACAGACTACATTTCTCAGCTTCCCTTCTGTTAGGTGAGCTTTTGTGACTCACTTCTAACTAATGGAATTCAAAAATAATGATACACACTACTTCTAGGTCTAGTGTATTAAAAATTTTCCATTTGCAGGTGGCTCACGCCTGTAATCCCAGCACTTTGGGAGGCCGAGGCGTCGGGTCACGAGGTCAGGAGATCAAAAGCATCCTGGCTAATACGGTGAAACCCCATCTCTACTAAAAATACAAAAAAAATTAGCCGGGCTACTCTGGAGGCTGAGGCAGGAGAATGGCATGAACCCAGAAGGCGGAGCTTGCAGTGAGCCAAGATTGCGCCACTGCTCTCCAGCCTGGGCGACAGAGCAAGACTCTGTCTCCAAAAAAAAAAATCCATTTGCAGTCCTCTATGTCTTTCCCTTTCCATTTGCTTTATACAAATGAGAACAACCAACCTAGAAGCCATGCAAAGATGGTGGATCCACAATACAGAATTTTCCTAATTAGAAATCAGTACTTGGAAGAGAGAACTACCTGCTCATTGAGAACACTTGTGTTGGACCACTTGTAAATAACAAAACAAACAGCTATTTTAAGAATTGGAGGGTTTGTGGTTATATTTGTTATCTACTTCTGCATAACAACCCCACAATTTAGTAACTTAACAAACATTTATTATCTCACACAGTTTCTGAGAGTCAGGAATCTCAGTGCAACTTAGCTGAGTGGTGCTGGCTCTGCATCTCTTGTAAAGTTGCAGTCAAGTTGTCAGCTGGGGCTGCAGTCATTTCAAGGCTCAACTGGAGCCAGAGAATCTGCTTCCAAGCTCACAGGGTTGTTGGCAGGCCTCACTGTCTCATTGGCTGTTTGCCGGGGCCTCTGTTCCTTGCCACATGGGCCTCTCCATAGGCTGTCTGAACAGCCTCCTTATATGGCAGCTGACTTCCATCAGAGCTGGTAGTAGAGAGAGGGGAGAAGAACCAAAAAAGATAAGGAGTGGGAGACACTAAAGATGGAGGCACAGAAGCCACGGTCTTTTATAATTTGATCTCAGAGATAGCATACCATCATTGTGCTATTGGTCACACAGAAGAACAATGGTTCAATGTCAGAGCTACCTAAGAGTGTGGATAATGGAATATAAGGCTTATTGCGAGTTACTTCAGATTTTTCTGTTTTTTTTTTTGTTGTTGTTTTTTTTTTTTTTTTTTTTTTTGTGTGTGTGTGTGTGTGTGTGTGTGTTTGAGATGGAGTCACCCTCTGTCACCCAGGCTGGAGTGCAGTGGCACGATCTCGACTCACTGCAACCTCCGTTTCTCGGGTTCAAGGGATCCTCCTGCCTCACCCTCCTGAGTAGCTGGGATTACAGGCACAAGCTACCAGGCATGGCTACATTTTGTATTTTTGGTAGAGATGGAGTTTCACCATGTTGGCTAGGCTGGTCTTGAACTCCTGACCTCAGGTGATCCACCTGCCTTGGCCTCCGGAAGTGCTGGGATTACAGCCACCACACCCAGCCTCACTTCAGATTTTAAACATTCACTACCATAGAAGTTTATCCTTTATATCAGATGGTACTATTCTTATCATTATGAACAGTTCTATTTTTCTTTCATTAAGAATGAATAGTATTCTTTGCATGTGGGAGTTTGACTTGGAAATCAAAGTGCAGTGAAAGCTGATACAAATGTCATAAATAGCAAACATGCTTTTAACTATCTGCTATGGACTAACTACGTCCCCTCAAAATTCATGTTATAGTCCTAACTGCTAATGTGACTATATTTGGAGATAGGACCTTTTGGAGGTCTTTAAGGTTAAATGAGTTCATAAAGGTAAGGCCTTGACTGGATGGGATTAGTGTACTTATAAGAAGACTACCAGAGACCTTGCTCTCTTTCCGCCACACGAGGACACAGTAAGAAGGTGGCCAACTGCAAGACAGGAAGAGGGCCCTCACCACGCTAGCTCCCCAATCTCAGACTTTCAGCCTCCAGAAAATGAATTTCAAGTCTTTAAGCCTCCCAGTCTACGGCATTTTGTTAAGGTAACCTGAGTTGACTAATAACAATAACCACTTGTAGAGGATTTATCCCATGTTATACCTGGAGTAACAAAGAGAGATACATCCCAAAAGAAGTCATTGCCATGTCATAGGAAAATCTGTACCAGGAATGTTCCCTGGACGGACTGTTGAGAAACTTGAGACTGAGATCTAGGGAGAAGAGAAGAACCTAGGAATAAAGCCCAAGTCAAATCTACATTGTCCGAATGGAAGATTCTTGAATTCAAGAATAAGAACCTCAAACAGTAAGCAGCAAGGAAAGCTAGAGAGCAGACGAAGCTCATGGTTAAAACACAGTCTTTTATAGCTGACAGATACGGGTTTAATCTCAGCATTATCAGTAACTGTGTAACTTTGAACAAGTAAATTTACTTGGTTTTAGCTTTCTTAGTTCTAAAGTTAGGATATAAAAACATATTTCATAAGATTGTTTTAAGAGGTAAACTACTATGCATATAAAATACATAGTAGAGTGTCCATTGTAGAGGAACACTCAATACATATTTAATAAAGTGCTTAAACATTCTCATTATCGACCTCAACAAAGAGCATACTTGTTAAGTTTGCTGGTGACAGATATTAAAAGTAGAGATTGAAGGGAAAATGATGTATAGAAGAGAGATTTTAACTTCAAAGTGACATAAATAATTTGAAGAAGAAATCGGGGGAAGTGACTTGCTTAAATATCCATACAGTAAATATTTATTATGTGGTTACAGTGTGCGCTGGGAATTAAGCAGTGAAAAAAAATACAAAGGAAAACACCAACAACGTCTCTTCTAACATGGAGCTTACATTCTAGCAGTAAGAGAAAGACCATAAACAAATACATATGTAGTATAACATGACTATGAATGTTATGGAGAATAATAAGAACAGTACGGGGGATGTGGGGACCTGGGGATTTCTTTTATATAGGATAGTCAAGAAAGGCCTCATTACCAAGTAATTTTACTCAATTGTTTATTCAATTTATTTATTTGTTGATCCCATAATACTTATTTATGTATTTATGTGTTTTTAATTTATTTTTTATTTTTAGAATCAGGGTCTCACTCTGTCACTCAGGCTGGAGTGCAATGGTGTGATCATAGCTCACTGTAGCCTCAAACTCCTGGGCTCAAGTGATCCTCCCATCTCAGCCTCCCAAGCAGCTAGGTCTACAGGCACCTGCCACCATGCTTGGCTAATTTTTTAAAAAATTTTTTTAGAGATGGGGTTTTGCCATGTTGCCCAGGCAGGTCTCAAACTCTTGGCCTCAGGCGATCGTCCTGCCTTGGCCTTTTGAAGCATTGGGATTATAGGCATGGGCCACCATGCCTGGCCCCATAATATTTATTTGAGTATACACTGTGATAGGTACCAAAAAGCCTCTGATAGTTCAGTAAAAAACTGCAATGGTGTTTGCAACAGGTAATTCAGTTTGGCCATGATTCTTTTGATTGTCATAACACTGTCCTAAGAAAAAGTCTGTATTTCCACTTTACTGGGTCCTTGAAACTCAAACTCAATGTTAAAAAGCTCTGATTTGTGGTTGAAATTATAATCTGGCTAAAAGCCAGCAACGTGGAGCCATTTTTCAACTTTAAGTGAATCATAAGCAGTCTTGTATTTAAGACAGATAAAATTGTTGTACAGAATTATGTTTTTCTGTACTTAAAAGGAGAAAAAACCATGAAGGTTGTTAATGTTTGAAAAAAGAAGGCATCTATGAGGAAGCTTTATATTGGTAGAAAGTGTTAAAGGAAATAAAATCTCAGAACCCCAAACTCACTATGACAAAAGAAGATTAAGCTTGGGACCTGAGTCAGGCAAAAACTGCCATCCTTTTGTCCCCAAACATATAGCTGTAATTTCACATGTTTACTTTATCTTGTGTAAAATGTAGATTTACTGAGAGTGAGGATAAATGCATAATTGACTCCTTTCTCCTTTTGCCACGTGTAACAGATTCATTGAGCATTAATCAGAGCCTCACAAGAATGTAGCCATTAGCTTCCTTGCCTACCCTCTCTGCTTCTTTTCCTTCCCTGTTTTAATTTCCTGCCTGCTTGCTCTTTCTCCTTTAAATATTGAAGTTCCCAAAACCCTCCTTAGAAAAAGCACAGGACACCACTTACTGTGACTTGTGCTTCTTTTTCCCAGCCACATCCTCTACCTTGCAAAGCAAAATCTCTAAATCACTTGAGATCTGCCTCATTCACTTTTTGGTTTCCAAAAGGAAGTTGGAAAAAACCACTCTTCTTGCAATGCACAAATGACTGTTTTATAGTAACTTTATTGCCTATGCAATCAATCATATATTTAATATAATTATAGTAGCAGATGATGAATGTAAATGTAGATATTAAAAAACAATCTGTAAAAGTGACTTTTCTTATTTCTCCTCTCTCCTTTTCTCCCCTACTTTGCTTCGAATTCTTTATTTTCATATTCACTTTGCTGGCTTCAAATCATTTCCAAACCTACTCTAAGGGTAGCATGATTGTATCCAGTGAATTTGTTGTTGTTGATATTCTGATAGGACCATAGACTTTCACATCTAGTTGTGATATCACATGCTCACATTGTCTAACTACTTCATTTTACAGTTGAAGAAATTGAGACACAAGGTAAGGTGACTTGCCCAGTTCCAATCTAGTTATATAATGAAAGAATGGCTAATATTTAATAAATAGTATGAGTCAGGCACTGAGAAAGTAAGGCACTATTTTTATCTCTATTTAAAAATGTAGAAATTGAGACAAAGAGGGGATATGGTATTTGCCTGGGATCATAGTATTAGTAAATGTCTGAGTTGGGATTTAAAGCCAGGCTCCCTGATTTCACAGCCCATCCACAATTGCATGTCACTCAAGTCTTCTGGCTCCAAGTTCTCTGCAGTTTACCCAGCCCTACACTGCCTTCCTCCTAAACTCTCCAACCTCCTGTTTTTTCAGCTCTAAACTTTGATTTCCTAAACATAGCGGTCAGGGACAGGTGGAAGGTAGTTGTTAAAAGAACAGGCAGCAGCATTCTTGTTTAGCCTCTTTTTATATCTATTTTATTCTACAGATTAGGGTACTTTTCTTAATTATGCATACTTATTCATTCTGCCAAAAATTTCTTGTAAGGTTTTTAAAGCTGCAGTCAATTTTCTCAGTTTGATGTTCCGAAGGAACCTGCTGTGTCTTTTTCATTCTATGCAAAAATAAGCATGCCAGGATTCACTCAATGCTAAAGTCATTGAGTAGCTACAAACTTTCTATTTGTTTTCTCCATTGTTATATTTTCATAGATTTAGAATCTGAGCAGCATTTAATTTGTCTATGCTTTATATTTTCCTTTAGAGAAAGAACACAGTTATACTTGTTTGTAGGTGTTAGAGGAATAATCCCAAAGAGAGAAATTATTCTTCAAATATCCACTATGACTGAATACCAAGTAATACTGAAATCTTCTTATAAAACAAAACAGAAAACCTCCAGAAACCAAATAAATAACAACAAAACTTAAAAACAAAAAAGTGCTGGAAATTTCAGAAGTATAGAGCAGTTATTCTTCTTCCTTCAAATGAAAAGATGCTTTACCATATCCTCTATGGAGAGAATTCTGACAGTATTTATCATACATTTATTCACATCTTTTGCCCTAACAATTTCAAATCTTAAAAATATATACAAAATGTATAATATAGCATTTTTTATAAAGGGAAATAGAAAGAGTCTAAGTGGCACTTGTTGAATTATGATACAATCACACAATAAGGCCTTTATAGAGCCATTAAAATGATGTTATTGATATTTATTTATTAATATGAGAAATCATTTATAATTTTTGGTTAAGACCTTTAACAAACACAATGAAATATGTGCACAACATTCCATATTTTCATAAAGGAAATGACTTTTAAAACTTCCCTGCAATCATCTCATTTTACACAAATGTCTAATCTGATTGCTATTCCTGCCACATTTTATGTCTTTGAACCTAATCTACTGACTTCTTTCTCACAATATTTTCTGTGTGCTGAAGGAGTAAAAATGGAATGAAAACAAATATAAGTCATCCCTGCTTTCCTGATGCTTGCCAATTACCAACTGATGCTGATGTTAAACAAACAAACAAATAAAATGAAAATATGAAGACTGCTAGGAAGGAAAAACACAGGATGCTCTCTGTTTTTATACAATAGCAATCTTTGGAAGCCTAAAACTGTAAGACTAATATTCACACAGGATTTCAAAAAGAAGACCCTTGCCTACCTAGAATAAAAGAAGTCTACATTTGTAATTTAATATTATTAGGCTTTGTCTTATTATTTTTTAAATTGGATTTGTAGGTTCTTGGAAGTTAAGCTTCATCCATATTTACTTTTTCTAAGCCTGGAGTGATTCTGCATTTTCCTCTTCTGAACTCCTCTAGCACTATTTGTCAACTAACTCATTTGGTTTATAACAAATGCCATATTTGTGTGTGCATATTACCTTTCTTCTCAACATCATGGGAAATTCCTTCAAAGCAAAGACAGTCACTTCTGACTCCTCACAGTATTTAATATAAAACCCAATTACATTACTGGGTATATATTTATCCATTTTTTATTATGTAAAAATGGAAAAACAAAATATAATTTTCATTCAATACATATTTCATCCTTATGTGTGTTTTTTTTGCAGAAAGTGAAGTCCATTTAGAATGATAGTAATTTATCAACCAAATAATTTGTCTCACACAGTTTCAATAACTTCAGAAATTTTCTTCATCTTTCTGTAGAAATTCTGAAACTGTGAAATGGTTATCCTTGTCATCATGAATATTGTCATCTTTATGTCCATGAGTATCCAACATTTAGCTACCACTTATAAGGGAAAATAGAAGGTACTTTCTTTTCTGTTCCCGAGTAAATTTACTTAGGTAATGGCCTCCTGCTGCATCCATGTTGTTGAAAAGGACAAGATTTTGCTCTTTTTAATGGCTGCAAAGCATTCCATGGTGTATATGTACCACATTTTCTTTATCCGATCCACTGTTGATATGCACCCAGGTCAATTCCATGTCTTTGTTATTGTGCAGAGTGCTGCAATGAGCATACAAGTACATGTGTCTTTTTGGTAGAACAACTTATTTTCTTTTGGATAAATATATACCCAGTAATGTAATTGATGGGTTGAATGGTAGCTCTGTTTTATTTAAGGAATCTTCAAACTGCTTTTCGTAGTTACTGAGCTAATTTCCATTTCCACCAACAGTGTATAGATGTTCCTTTTTCTCCACAGCCTTACTAGCATCTGTTGTTTTGTTGATATTTCAGCAATAGGCATTGTGACTGGTGTGAGGTATAATCTCATTGTTGTTTTGATTTGCATTTATCTTATGATTAGAGATGTTGAGTATCTTTTCATATTTTTGTTGGCAGCTTATATGTCTTCCTTGGAGAAATGTCTGTTCATGTCTTTTGCCCACTTTTTAATAAAGTCTTTTTTTTTTCTAGTTGAGTTGTTTGAGTCCCTTATAGATTCTGGATATTAGACCATTGTCATATGCATAGTTTGCAACTGTATTCTCCCATTCTGTAGGCCATCTGTTTGCTCTGTTGATAGTTTCCTTTGCTATTCAGCAGCTCTCTAGTTTAATTAGGTCCCACCTGTCAATTTTTGTTTATATTGCAATTACTTTTGAGGACTTAGCTACAAATTCTTTACTAAGGCCATTATTGAGAAGGGTATTTCCTAGGTTTTCTTCTAGAATTTTTATAGTTTGAGGTTTTACATTTAAGTCTTTAATGCATCTTGAGTTAATTTTTAGATATGGTGAAAGAAGGTGTCTAATTTTATTATTCTACTGCATACAGTGAGCCAGGTTTCCAAGAACTATTTATTGAACAGAGAGTCTTTTCACCATTGTTTGTTAACTTTATCAAGATCAGATAGCAATAGGTATGTGGCTTTATTTCTGGGCCATCTATTTTGTTCCATTGGTCTGTAGGTCTATTTTTGTACCAGTATCATGCTGTTTTGGTTACTATAGCCTTATACTGTAGTTTGAAGATAGGTAATGTGATGCCTCTTGTTTTGCTCTTTTTGCTTAGGGTTGCCTTGGCTATTCAGGCTCTTTTTTGGTTCTATATCAGTTTTAGAATGCTTTATTCTAGTTGTGTAAAAATGACATTAGTGGTTTGATAGAAATAGCATTAAATCTGTAGATTGCTTTGGGCTATATGGCCATTTAAACAACATTGATTTTTCCAATTCATGAACATGGAATGGAATATTTTTCTATTTGTGTCACCTATGATTTCTTTCAGCAGTGTTTTGTATTCTCCTTGTAGAGATCTTTCACCTTCTTGTTTAGATGTATTCCTAGTTTTTTAAATTTTTATTCTTTTGGCATGGCAATTCTAAATGGAATTTTGTTTGATTTGGCTCTCAGCTTGAATGTTATTGGGGTATAGAAATGATACTAATTTTTGTACACTAGTTTTGTATACTGAAACTTTACTGAAGTTGTTTATCAATTCTAGGAGCCTTTTGGTGGAGTCTTAAGGGTTTTCTAGGTAGAGATTCATGTCCTTTATAAGGAGGAATAGTTTGACACTTCTTTTCCTATTTGGGTGCCTTTTATTTCTTTCTCTTGCCTGATTGCTGCAGCTAGCACTTCCAGTGCTATGTTAAATAGGAGTAGTGAGAGTGGACATCCATGTCTTGTTGCAGTTCTCAGCAGGAAAGTTTCTAGTTTTTGCCCATTCAGTTTGGTCTTGGTTGTGGGTTTTTCATAGATGTTTCTTATTATTTTTAGGTATATACCTTAAATGATTAGTTTCTTGAGGCTTTTATCATGAAAGTTTGTTGGATTTTATCAAAAGCTTTTGTGACTTCTATTCAGATGATCATATGGTTTTTGTTTATAATTCTGCTTATGTGGTTGATCACTTTTATTGATTTGCATATGTTGAACCAACCTTGCATCCCAGGAATTAAGCCTACTTGATTGTGGTGAATTAAATTTGGTATGCTGTTGGATTCAGTTTGCTAGTATTTTGTTGAGAATCTTTGTGTCTGTGTTCATCAGAAGCCTATAGATTTCCTGTTATGTCTTTGCCAGGTTTTGATATGTGGGTGATGCTGGCTTTATAGAATGAGTTAGTGAGGAGTCTCTCTCCTCAATTTAGTTTCAGTAGTGTTAGATATGAGTTCTAAATTTATTTTCAAAGAATTAATATGTCAGTATGTTCAATCCTTTGCCTTCTACTTTTAAACTTAACTTCCTCGTGAAGTGATCTTTTTCGATTACGTACTCCACCCTGGTTCATTCCAATTATCTACTCCACCCTGACTCCTTCCGATCACCTGCTCCACCCTAACTCATTCTGATCATCTGCTCCATTCTAACTCATTCTGATTACCTGCTCCATTCTAACTCATTCCGATTACCTGCTACCTGCTCTGCCCTGACTCCTGCCAAAGCACTCACCCCATCATTCTCTTTAAATTAGCCAGCTGGAATTAGTTTAGCCTGTGTGGTCTAACCCTAGCCAATAGGAGAACGACACAGCAGCAGGGGCCAAGTGCATCAGGGATAAGAACACATTCCCCTCCCTTTTCCAAGTGTGTGCTCACCATTGTTCCATCTGTAAGGGTGCACCCTTCTATATAGAAGTACCTTGCCTTGCTGAGAATTAAAAAGAAAATTTTATATTCGAGTGCTATTCATTTTGAGGCACCGAAACTTTATATATAACAGTAGGATTAGTGTCAGCTCTTTGTGGGTCTGGTAGAATTCAACTGTGAATCCATCTATTGCAGGGCTTTTTTTGGTTTGTAGATTTTATTACTGATTCCATTTTAGAACTCAATATTGACTGTTTGGGGTTCTAATTTCTTCCTGATTTAATCTTGAGAAATTATTTCCAGGAGTTTATTTATACCCACTAGATTTTCTAGTTTGTATGCATAGAAGTGTCCATAATAGTGTCAGAGGATCTTTTCTATTTCTGTGGGAACAGTTATAATGTCACCTTTGTTGTTTCTGATTGTGCTTATTTGAATCTTCTTTTCTTCTTTGTTAATCAAGTTAGTGGTGTATTGATCTTGTCTGTACTTTCAAAATCAACTTTTGGTTTGTTCTTTCTTTGTATCTATTTTTGGATCTCAATTTTGTTCAGTTCTGCTCTGATTGGTTATTTCTTTTCTTCTGTCAGCTTTGCGGTTAGTTTTTTCTTGTTTTTCTAGCTCCTCTAGGTGTGATGTTAGACAGTTTATTTGAGAACTTTATAACTTATTGATATAGCCTTTGAGTGCTATAAGCTTTTCTCTTAACACTGTTCTTGTTGAATCTCAAAGACTTGGCATGTTGTTTTCCTGTTTTTATTTATTTCAAATAATTTTTTTATTTCTGCCTTAATTTTGTTGTTTACCCAAAAATCATTCAATAATAATTTGTTTAATTTCCACATAATTTTGTGATTTTTAGGATCTTCTAGGTATTGATTTCTATTTTTATTCAACTGTGGTCTGAAAGTATGATTGGTATAATTTTTTTTTTAATTTGTTAAGACTTGCTTTAAGCCTGAGCATGTGGTTGATCTTGCAGTATGCTTCATACACAGATGGGAAGAAGGTTTATTCTGTGGTTGATAGATGGAGTATTCTATAGATGTCTTTAAGATCTGATTGGTGAAGTGCCAAATTTAAATCTAGAAATTCTTCATGAGTTTCCTGCCTCAGTGTCGTGTCTAATGCTGTCAATGGGGTGTGTTAGTCCCTCACTATAACTATATTGATAAGTCTTTTCATAGATCTAGAAGTATTGTTTTATGAATCTTTGTGCTCCAATGTTGGGTGTATATATATTTAAAATAGTTAAGTCTTCTGTTGAACTAAACCCTTTGTCATTATGTAATGTTCTTCTTTGTTCTTTTTTACTTTTGTTGGTTTAAAGTCTGCTTTATCTGATGTAAGAATGGCTCCCATGATCTTTTCTTGTTTTCTATTTCAATGGTAGATCTTTCTCCAGCTCTTTACTTTAGATCTCTGTGTATTGTGACACATGATACGGGTCTCTTAAAACAGCAGACGGCTGGGTCTTTAAAAAAACTTTAACTGCCACTTTGTACCTTTTAAGTGAGGCATTTAGGTCATTTCCATTCAAGGCTTATATTGATATGGAGACTCTTTAAAACATCTAAATAACATTATAACCCAACCCAGCCCCCAACACACACACACACACACACACACATGCATGCACCAAAGTCTTCTGTCTTCTGACGGATTCTCATCACACTTACAGCAAAGCCCTAAAATCTGCAAAATACAGCAAGGACACACAAGGACACAGCTATTTTTCTTGTCCTATTTTCTCTGTCTTCCAGTCAGTCACTTAGTCTACTCCTGTTTTGCTGGTCTTCCTACTCTTCCTCAAATACATCAAATTAATTCCCACCTTAGAAGAATTTTTACTTGCTATTTATTTAGCCTGAAAAATCTTTCCCCAAATATTCACATGTTCACTCCATCATTCTGATCTTTGCCCAAATGTCACCACTGCAGAAAGGGCTTTGCTGACCACTCTACCTAAAACAGGCAATCTCCCAGCACTTATTATCCTCTTAACTGGTTTTATTTTTATTCTTAATGGTTGTCACTGACAAATATATCATACAGATATTCTCTTAAATTGTGTGCCACTTCCCACTATGATATAAATTCCATGAGAGCAAGAACTCTTTTTTACTCACTCCTGTAAATTTTTAGTGCCTAAAAATCACTTTGGAAAGAGTAAATGCCCAATAAATGTTTACATAATAATAAATGTAACTATATAGTGTTTATTTACTAAAATGGAAATAATTGCTGCATGTAATTTATTTAATGGCATATAAAGAAAAAATACATGAATCAATATGTTTTCTATTGGGGTGAAAACAATTTAAAGTAGAAAAGCTGTAAAAAACAAAAACAAACACAAGCTACTACCCAAATCTGATTAGTAGATCATGTTGATTCTGTCACATTCTACTTGTCATATCAGATTTTTTATTAAAAAAATCATTAGCTTATCAATTATAGTTACTGGGACTGTAAGAAAATTTTATAATTCATTTGGATCAGTCCTCTTCTTTATGGTCTTATTTGAAAATAAAACTTGGTTCTGTCTTAGCCTGTCATTTAATAAGCCAGTGACCTGGGGCAAATCTAACTGCTTCATCTGTAAACTATGAATAATAATAGAGGTCCTGCCTGTCACACACAGGTATAGTAAGGTTCCATTTTAAAAATGGCTCTTATTATGTTACCTGAAAGGCATTCTATAATGATGAGTGGCAAGGTGGTCTTAGGAACAGTGCGGTGAAAATTGGGACCATTTTCTGTCCCTATCATTTCTATTTTTGTGACACCCTCTTTAAATTAGCCTTAGAATGTAATTCAAAGGAGTGACATAATTGGAAATTTTTGTACTGTTAGATCTAAGAATATTTTATGTGGTATAATAAAATAATAATTTAGTGACCTTCATTAGATAATTAGCATGGAATATATTATGCACTGCCCTGCAAGGGCCTAGGAGAATGGTCCACAGGTCTTGCAAATTTGATATGAAGACAGGCACTGAGACAGTCTAGCTGAGTAAAAATCTGTTGACATCTCTAGGGAGGAATGGTTAGAGAATGCCCTGACTCTGTGGATAGCTGGCATATTTTGTCCCAGAAAAGAAGAGCACAGAGTAGCAGAGAGCACTTGAGGTTTAAATAAGAAAAGAGGATGAAAAACTTACTTTGACTAATTACAAATTTCCTCAAGAATGGACTTATTCTCTACTCTCTATTGCCTCTCAAGAGTCAACATAATTATTAAGACTAACTGTGGAAGGTATTCAAAATGGAAAAACAGCAGTCCTCGGGATTATATTTTATTTATGAATGATCACTCATTTGTAACTTTTCCTTCAGTTAGATGTTTTTCAACACAAAAATACCTTTTTAGCATCATTTCAGTTTGTGAAACAAAATGTGAAATTCAGGCACATATGTAATTTGTATGTGTAAAATATTCCATTTTTTTCTTTCTTTTCTGTTAATGAAGTAAGTACGTTTAACGTGAGATGTATCCTCAATAGATTTTTAACTGCGCAATACAATCTTGTTAACTATGGGTGCTCTGTTGACAGCAGATCTCTAGAATTTATTCATTTGTTATAACTGAATTTTATACCCATTGAACAGTAACCCCCATTTCCCCTCCTTTCACTCCCTGGCAACCAGCATTCTACTCTGTTTCTAGAGTTTGACTATTTTAGATACCTTATGTAAGTGGAATCAGGCAGTATTGGCAAACGTACTTTCAATTAGTAATGACTATAATTCTCATAGTTTAAATAAGAGAAAGCAAACATCACTACTACTAGTTTTTTGGGAAAAAGATTACAAATAGGGATATTGCGATAAAAGCGTAAAATGTTTTTTAGTTTGTGCACTTAGATCCATGTTCAAGCTGTAGCTCACCCATATATGCATAACACATTTGAATATGTGCTACAGTATGCCATTTATAAAGACTGAAAATAATATTGTATCAAACATTATTATTTGTTTAGCAACCTCATGAGCTTTGGTTTCAAAAATGCCTGAATTATGTAGCATAATTGTAGTGATGGAGAAGAGATCAGTGGCTGCCAAGGGTTAGGGGTGGTTGGAAGATGTGATTAGTGAGGAATAACGTGAAAACATGTACTTTCTTTGTGGCAATAAAGCAGTTCTGCATCTAGATTGTGGTGATGGTTACATAAATCCACACTTCATAGAACTATACACACACATCACACATACACTCACACATACCTATACAAGAGTACATGTAAAATCCTTAGAAGTATGAATAGGGTCTGAACCTGAGTTAATGGTATGGAAACAACGATTTTGGCAATGTACTAGGTAAAGTTAGATATAATCATTGGGGAAAGTTGGCTGAAAATAACACAGTCATTCTTTTTACTATTTTTGTAACTTCTTATGAGTCAAATTCTTTTAAAATAAAAGGTATTAAACAAAGACAAAAATCTAAAACTTCCAAAATCAAAGCCCATATGAATTTGGACATATTATTTGATTTCTTTTGTAGACCTTGATTTCTTCACCTGTAAAAATGGAATAATAGTATGATTCCTATCTCATGATTGTCATGCTTAAATCATACCATTTATGTAAGTGCCCAGTACTGTGTACTGTGTATAGCAGAACAATAATGCTTAAACACTGAGTTCCCCACTTATTTTGTGGCTATTGGTTTTTAGGTGGTTTTTAAGTTCCTAAGTGGAAGTGTGTTCAATATATGGAGTCAAAATAAATGACAATGTCTCAGAGCATCATCTGAACAAGAAAGGAGGGTGTTCTCCATCCCTTGAAATTGTCTCAGTCCTCTTTTATTGTTTAGCTCTCCTGTGAGTTCTCACAAATAACCTCAAGAATTGCAACAACACCAATAGAGAATTAATTCTTATTGAGTTTTTAGCTCAGTAAATTCTGGGACCTAAACTTTATTGACTCAGCTGCTTTTTAAAATTTTCTCATTTAGAAATATTCAATTTAAACCTTCCTTCATTAAGTAATTGTTAACTACTGACAATCCTAACATTATAATAAAGTCATAAGTAACATTTATTACTTTTGTTTTCTATTCATACTGCTTGCAGTCCATAAGCATACAGCATTTTGGCCTTTCCAAATATCTGAAGGTAAGACAATGAAAATCAAAACTAAGAAATCCGACTCTGAAGTCATATCTCCCTAACTAGGTTGTATATTTATTGAGAGTAATGACTATTATTTTCTTTTCCAGAAGAACAAAACAAATACAAGGTTGGGCCCAATTGAATTCAATGGGAGATGTGGAGGGGAAGGAGTCAAGGTTATTCTTCCTTTTCCTTGCTTTGATAACTTTATCTGTGGGATTCTGGTTAAAAGAACATGATTATCCAAAGAAGTAAGTGCTTGAAAGGCCCACTGTATTAGGAGATTAGGAATCGTTAGCTTGAAAAGACATAAATGGAAAGAAAACCTAATACAAAGAGACAAAATACATGAAATTTGTATTATGGTACACCTGTGCTTTGTGACCATATTTCTGTGTCATAAACAAAAAAAACATTCTATAAAGCTTAACAGAGAGAAATTTAGGGCACATAGAAGCATTTATGTATTTTCATACTATGTACTAGGGCTAAGGTGTTCTTTACTATGACAGTTGGTGAAGCATAAGAACAACTCAATTCACAAGTGTTCTGGTAAATTCCAATTTCCGCTTCTTTACTCATAGACCTAAATCTCTATTGAATTGAATGAATGATATATATAGATACAGATATCTATATATAGATATCTGTATCTATAGCTATATCGATAGCTATAGATATCTATATCTATAGCTATAGATATCTATATCTATAGCTATATATATCTATATCTATATAGAGATATATCTGTATCTATATTGTGCATATATGTAGGCACTTACATAAATGGTATGATTTAAGCATGACAATAATGAGATAGACATCGTGCTATTCCATTTTTACAGGTGAAGAAATCAAGGTCTACAAAAGAAATCAAATAATATGTCCAAATTCATATGGGCTTTGATTTTGGAAGTTTTAGATTTTTGTCTTTGTTTAATACCTTTTATTTTAAAAGAATTTGACTCATAAAAAGTCACAAAAATAGTAAAAAGAATGACTGTATTATTTTCAGCCAACTTTCCCCAATGATTATGTCTAACTTTACCTAGTACATTGCCAAAATCTTTGTTTCCATACCATTAACTCAGGTTCAGACCCTATTTATATTTCTAAGGATTTTACATGTACTCTTGTATAGGTGTGTGTGAGGGTATATGTGATGTGTGTGTATAGTTCTATGAAGTGTGGATTTATGTAATCATTACCACAATCTAGATGCAGAACTGCTTTATTGCCACAAAGAAAGTACATGTTTTCACGTTATTCCTCACTAATCACATCTTCCAATCAACCCTAACCCTTGGCAGCCACTGATCTCTTCTCCATCGCTATGATTATGCTATGTAATCCAGGCATTTTTGAAACCAAGGTCGTGAGTTTGCTAATAAATAATAATGTTTTATACAATATTATTTTCAGTCTTTTTAAATGGCATACTTTAGCACATATTCAAAGGTGCTATGCATGTATAGGTGAGCTACAGCTTGAACATGGGTCTAAGTGCACAAACGTAAAAAATATTTTACGCTTTTATCACAATATCCCTATTTGTAATCCTTTCCCCTAAAAACTGATGTTTGCTTTCTCTTATTTAAACCATGAGAATTATAGTCATTACTAATTGAAAGTATGTTTGAATACTGCCTGATTCCACTTATATAAGGTATATATATATGTACATATATGTATATATACATATATGTCCATCATATATATGTGTGTGTATATATATAAATATATGTTTATATATAAACAAATCAATATACTTATTGATAAATAAATACAGAAATAACAAATAAATAAACATATATATGCACACACATATATGACTGACTTAGGTCTGCGATCACTGTATATATTTATATATACACATATATTTTAAAAGTATTACATGAGGCAAATAGTACAGTTGATTTCAAATAACAAGAGTTATTGGATGTATATGGGCAAAGGTTAATGTACATGGGCAAATAAATTGATGAACTTACAGGCTCATTTATTTGACATGTATTTATTGAGTGGTCTCTATTGAGTGCTGGGTATCTTCCAGGAGCCTAAAATTCAGCAGTGAAAGTAACAGGCTCAAATCCTTGTATTCAAGGAGCTAATATTCTAATTGAGGGAGAAGAAAATGAACACAGTTAATAAGCAAAATATTCAACATGCTAGTTGATAGGAAGTTCTGTGGTGAAAAATAAAGCAAGGAAGAAGAATGGGGTTGATGGGATGTGTATTTAAAATAGAATATCCAGGAACGGCTGCACTGAAGTTATATATATAATTATATATCACTATACATTTTAACTATAACTATATCTTTATATCTCGTGCAGGTGAGTGAATAACCCATGCAAATATCTGGGGGAGGACTAGTCCAGGCACTTCAGGAATATCAAAAAGGCCAATATGACTGAAGCAGAGCAATGACAGAGTGATATGGAGTGAGTAGCAGATGAAATAATAATAAAAGTAGGCAGATCATTTTAAGGGCATGCTTTTCAAATTCTTATTTGCATATAAATCACTTAGGTTTCACATTAAAATAAAAAATCTGATTCTTACACGTTCCAGGTGATGCTGGTGCTAATGGTCTGTGTATCACACTTTGAATACCAAAGGACTGGAGATGTGTGCATGGTTAGGGGTTTGGATTTGAGTACTGTGGGTTGAATTGTATCTTCCTAAAATGATGTTCAAGTCCCAACTCTCAGTACTTGTAAATATGACCTTACTTGGAAATAAAATCTTGCCTAGTCAATCAAGTTAAGTGGATTCAGGTGGGCTCTTATTGAATGACTAGTGTGCTCATAAGAATGAGGATATTTCTAAAAACACACAGTGGATAAGGTCATGTGAAGATGAAGGAAGAGATTGGAGTTATGTAACTACAAGCCAAAGAATGCCAAGGATTGATGGCAACTGTGGGAAGCTAGGAAAAGACAAGGAAAGATCCTCCCCTGGAGCCTTCAGAGAGAGCATGATCCTGATGACACCTTACTTTCAACTCCTATCCTCCAGAACTGTGAGAGAATGAATTTCTGTACTTTTAAGCTACTCAGTTGGTGGTAATTTGTTACAGTAGCTTTAGGAAGCTAATACATTGAGTGGGATGGAGAATGAAACCACTGGAGGGTTTAAAACAGTAGAATGGCTCAGTCTGTCATACTTTTAAAGCATCACCCTAATTGCAGAGACAAGAATAGACTGAAGGCAAGGGGCTACAGGGAAGCAGCAAGACCAGTTAGGCGGCTATAGCAGTAAACCTAACTGGAGAGTGGAGAGATGGTGGTTTGGATCAGGGTGGTAGTGATAGTGGTGAGACAAGAACAGAATCTGTTTTGAATTACTATTGATAAAACTTGTTAACATAGTATGAGCTATAAAAAAAAATGCAGGTGGCTGGGAGTGGTGGCTTATGCCTATAATCCCGGTACTTTGGGAGGCTGAGATGGTGGATTACCTGAGGTCAGGAGTTCGAGACCAGCCTGGCCGACATGGTGAAACCCCATCTCTACTAAAAATAAAAAAATTAACTGGGCATGGTGGTGGGTGCCTGTAATCCCAGCTACTTGGGAAGCTGAGGCAAGGGAATCGCTTGAACCCAGGAGGCAGAGGTTGCAGTGAGCCGAGATCAAGCCATTGCACTCCAACCTGGGTGACTAGAGTGAAACTCCATGTCAAAAAAAAATGTAGAATGATTTATAATCCTTTGGGTATAAACCCAGTAATGGGATTGCTGGGGCAAATGGTATTTCTGGTTCTAGATTCTTGAGGAATCGCCACATTGTCTTCCACAATGGTTGAAGTAATATACACTCCCACGAACTGTGTAAAAGTATTCCTATTTCTCCACATCCTCTCCAGAATCTGTTGTTTCCTGACTTTTTAATGGTTACCATTCTAACTGGCATGAGATCGTATCTCACTGTGGTTTTGATTTGCATTTCTCTAATGACCAGTGATGTAGGAGATTGGTCAGGGTGGTGGGAGAAGCTATAAGGAAAGATGCAAGCCTCCTTGAAAGGTCGGAGAGTCTTGCAAAACCTTCAGAAGAGAATAAATGTGAAGGCAGCTAATTATGTTACCCTGAGACTAAGGGTGAGAAGTAGGTGCAAGGAAATGTAAAGGAGTTTATCTAAATAGGCTTGTTTACTTATGTTGTCCGGAAACTGACCTTTGATCATCTGCATGTGAGGCTGCTCCCTGTAAGGGGGAGCAATAATGTTAATTACCCAGCAATTGTGTTGGCTCCAGGCCTTTGACATTATACCACTACTGAATAAATACAAGCAGCTCTGGCTTATTGAGACTGCTAACTCTCTTCAGCCCCTAGTGCCAGCAGTCCCCTAGCCTGCTCTTACACTGTATACCTGTGTCTGAGCTCTCCTTTCTTCTGTCACTCAACCAGGGTCTGTGGGATGGACCCGGCACAGTGATGATGAGCTTTTTTAATATGTTCGTTGGCTGCATAAATTTCTTCTTTTGAGAAGTGTCTGTTCATATCCTTTGCCCACTTTTTGATGGTGTTGGCACATTCACACATATGTTTACTGGAGCATTATTTACAATAACAAAGACTTGGAACCAACCCAAATGCCCATCAATGATAGACTGGATAAAGAAAATGTGGCACATATACACCATGGAATACTATGCAGCCATAAAAAAGAATGTGTTCATGTCCTTTGCAGGGACATGGATGATGCTGTAAACCATCATTCTCAGCAAACTAACACAGGAACAGAAAACCAAACACTGCATATTGTCACTCATAAGTGGGAGTTGAACAATGAGAACACATGGGCACAGGGAGGGGAACATCACACACCGGGGCCTGTCAGGGTGTGGGGAGCAAGGGAGGGATAGTATGAGGAGAAATATCTAATGTAGATGATGGGTTGATGGGTGCAGCAAACCACCATGGCACATGTATACCTATGTAACAAATCTGCAAGTTCTGCACATGTATCCCAGAATGTAAAGTATAACTTAAAAAAATGGGACAGTCAAGCATATAAGCAAGGTGTTTTGTGGCTTAAGAACTGTACAGCTATAGGGATGGAGTTTATTACCTGCTAACTGACATGAGGAAGATGATGAGAGAAGGTGAGAATGGGGAAGATGCTGGGAAAGTGGGGAGAATAGTAGAGGGAGATTAAGAGCTCTTTTCAAGATATGTTCACTTTGAGATGCCTATTTTGCCTCTAAGTATAGAGTGTAATTAGGCTACTTGGCGCGAGTCTGGAATCCAGAGCACAGGTCTTCGCTGGAGATTTATCTGATATGAGTTATTAAGAGAAATTATGATGTTTGGCAAGCAGGTCCTTGAGTTTTGAGATTAACATCAGGAAGGATAATCATGTACTTCTAAAACATGGTGTTCAGTGTCACTTATTTGAAAACATACTGGGTCATTCATTATCTGACCTGCGACAGTTCTGACATTCATTCTAAGACTACCAGATGTGAAAGCCAGGAGACTGATTATTTTCTTTTCTGGCGCTTTTCTCATTCTAAATTTCAACTTTCCATGTCATTAAAGCCACTAAGGTAAACAGCCTAAGAGGTATATTCATTATTATTATTTTTTTTTTTTTGCTGTCTTTAAATTTGTGGCCTCATTGTGAAAAATATGACCTCACTTGTATTTGTTTGGGTGATATTTTAAAAGATCATACTGGGCAGAGAATATGGACACTTTCATTATTTAATAATTTGGACTAATGCCAATCATTCAAACATGAACTCTTCATTCATCTGTCTTGTCAAAGAAGTAGAGCTATAGCTACAGTCTGATTTTCTCGTCCATTGCCAAGAAAAAATGATTCCGTCTGGCCCCATTTTATAAGGGCATGTTGAAGAACAAGAATCCTATTTGTAGAGATTATTTTTCTAGGCGTGAGGAATGGCTATTCCAGGTAATGGATTCCTAATTTGCCCTTCTGTGGAATGAGCTTTGTATGACAGATGACAGAATATTTGTCACTTTGAGATTTTTAAAAAATGAATTTAAAGCCATGCTATTTCTGATTGTTTTGGCTTATGTTCTGAAGTTTTTCTAAGGCTGCCAAAATTGTGGTCACCAACATAATAGGTACCATTTTTACATTATCCAGTATATTATATATATATGTGTATATATATAAAAATATGTTATATAATATAAAACTTAACATATCAGTGAGTGCGTTTAGCTATATGAAAGCTGAAATATGCACTTAAATTCAACATTTGCAGAATGTTTTCTGTAGAGCATTTGCTGGATCAGACTGTGGTAGTGAGATTTACTCAATTTACATCACCAAATTTTATGTACTAAACCTCTGACTACATTTGGTTTGATACAGAACATTGATGCTATGTCTATTTTGATGGTATTTCATTTATTTTCTTATGCAGTTGATATCATACTACCTTACTGATAACAATGCATCAGTTCTATTTCCTACCCCCCTACATCAGGTCAAGAACATGACCTATTTATTCATGTTAAAAGTTTTTGTTAACATGTGCGTTATCTGAGGCTATTTGAACACTTTGCTCAAATAAGCTTCCATGTTTCATTCTACGCTGAGGATTATTAAGCTTCTTTACATTTAATTATTTCTATATAGGGATTTAAACCAACATACTTTCTGCTTCTAATTTGGTTTATCTAAAAATGGTGGTTCCTGGATCAATATCATCAGTATCACCTGGATTGTGTTAGGAATGAAAATTATCAGTTCTTACCACAGACAGCCTTTATTTGAGGTTAGGACCAGGAATCTGTGTTTTAATTTAACAGGCCCTCCAGGTAATTCTCATATATGCTAAACTTTGAGAACCACGGTTGTAGATGGTTAAAAAAATTAAAGACAGCATGGACATGGATATATAATAGTATGAAACTCTCTATTTCCTGATTTTCCAAACAAAGTGCACTGACAAGCAGGTTAATCTTAGGCCCCATTAAGTAAATTCTGCTGTTGAATACCAAAAAATATTTTATTGTAAAAAGCTGTTATTGTCAGTCTATTCCAAAGTGTAGACTCTGAGGAAATAACTTGAAAAAGTCTTAAATATACCAAGGAATAATCTAACATCTAAGGAAATGTATATTATGATTTGAAAACTTTTACTTAAAAATATATATTTAAAAGCATATATGAAAAACAGAAAGCAAACAAATAGTTTAAAACATCAAATTGGTTTTAATATTAAATAAGAATGTATGACCAATTTATAACCATGAATTAAACTCTAAGCCTAATGGGGACGTTTTTCCCCTGTCTCTCCTGCCCTTGCATAATGGACATGACTCCTACCAGCTCCACCAATAATAGAAGTAATGAGCTCTTCCATTGAATTCGACCCTTTCAAAGTCATTTAATCTAATCACCAACTCTCTCACAAAGGCTCTGTAAAATTGATAGGTATTTCTCACTTTGATTCTCTCTGGGGTTTGTTGCCCTCCTGTTGCATGTGTGATACTCAGTTACAGTTATTCCTTTAGAGGGTCATTTAGTACATTGAAGCCCGTAGTTTAAAGGAGAATATCTTTTTTTCTGCTAAAGAAAGACTGAAGCAAGAAAAGAATTGAAAGTAAATTGTCAGTTTTAAATGCTCGTAGGAATCTTAAAACAGAGGACAAGGAGGGCCATTCAGCCAGTGGGCTGCAAAAGTGAGACTGTCACCACAGTGCCCTCTTCCCCTCCCTGGTGCTGACAGCTTGCAGTCATGCTTGCACTGTCTACAGAGTATCACCTTAGGGGAGTCTGTCTGCAACTGCTCCTGCTTGGTCATGGCCTCCTGTACCATATGATCTCTCCCCGACCCCCTGGAATAGTGAAAAACTTTCAATCTTATCTCACACTGTGAATAACTGAGTATCATATGGTGGCAGTAATTAGGAAAAATGACTCAAGCACTTCCAAAATTTGCAAAGCATTCATTGTCAGTTTCAGGACCCGGACTCTTTAAGTGTTTTGGGATACTTTTTAAAGTAACTATTCTCTCTGGCCATTGGGCTGTGTCAAGTTTTCTATTTTTAATGTTTTTGTTTGGTAAGATAACTTTGAAAGGATAGGAAGAACAGTGAAGAAAAGACCAAATTGACTGAGAAAAACTTAGAGTATAATTAAGTTTTTATTAGTTTGAAAACCTCAATTTTTTTTAACTACAAAAATGGCCATTTCAGGTTCTAATATATTGGGCGAATAGGAGTTCCATTTAGAAATTAGGATATGCTACGGGAAAAACAAATTCTATATATATATTGCATATTTGAAATTATACCCTATCTCCATACCTACTATGTTCATTTTAAGTTTAATGTTATTTTAATTGCATAAAGGCTTACTATCAACAAGGTGGCTAGTTTTTCTATCTCCTTAAAGAATCAAGTAAAAAATGAAGTTAAATTATTGTTAAAATAAATTAGGCCATAATTAACAAGCAGAAATACATGACTTATCAAGATGATATATGGCCAGAATGGGCTACCAAGGTTATATTCAAACTAAAGTTTAAAGGTTTCTTGAATGATATGGTTTGGCCATATCCCCACTCAAATCTCATCTTGAATTGTAGCTCCCACAATTCCCACATGTTATGGGAGGGACCTGGTGGGAGATAATTGAATCATGGGGGTGGGCCTTTCCTGTGCTGTTCTCATGAAAGTGAGTAAGTCTCACGTGATCTGATGGTTTTATAAGGAGACGTTTCCCTGCACAAGCTCTTTTATTGCCTGCTGCCATGCATGTAAGATGTGAGGCTCCTCCTTGCTTTCCACCATGATTATGAGGCTTCCGCAGCCATGTGGAACTGTGAGTTCATTTTCTTTTGTAAATTGCCCAGTCTTGGGTATGTCTTTATCAGCAGTGTGAAAACAAACTAATATGTTGAAATTTTGGAAAATGTCTTCAATTTATGGTGTATAACAATTTTAGACTGATTTAGAAATTTCGCTCTCAGCATCTGAAGCTTGTTCTGTGTAATTTTTAGGTCCTTTTCAGTTGAGATTCTATGATTTAGAATTTCTCTCTTCTTAATTACTACAAAAACATTTTTAGCTCCCAATAGATACTAGTATAGGAAAACAAAGACTAATAAGATATAGGACTAATTCTTAGGGAATGGTGACAGGTGTTTGGAGACGTGTTGGACACATTATGCTAGACCTTTCTCATCTTTAAAGATTGAGTTCAAATGTTGTAACCCACATGAATGTTTTCCTTATTCAGAGAGGGTACTTTATCTTTATCTGAGCATGGAAGATTATCTGATTTTATCTATATCACTGTCTTTCTATGAATCTTCCAAGGCAGAATCTCTATTTTTTTTTTTCTGAGATGGAGTTTCTCTCTTGTGGCCCAGGCTAGAGTGCAATGGCACGATCTCGGCTTACTTCAACCTCTGCCTCCTGGGTTCAAGTGATTCTCCTGCCTCAGCTTCCTGAGTAGCTGGGATTACAGGCATGTGCCACCATGCCCAGCTAATTTTGTATTTTTAGTAGAAACAGGATTTCTCCATGTTGGTCAGGCTGGTCTCGAACTCCCGACCTCAGGTGATGCACCCTCCTAGGCCTCCCAAAGTGCTGGGATTATAGGATTGAGCCACCAGGCCCGGCCTGATTTTTGTTTTAAAAACTACAAGTAATAGTAGGCATGGCCTTTGACTCTTCAGAAAAAAATGTGTTTAAAACATTTTTGTAATCATGATCTTAAATGCACAAATAAACAGTCAATTAGACACATTGTACACATAGGCATTGCTTGTGATATTGGGGATACAAAGTGAAAAGGCTGTCATAGTCTCAGAGCCCTCCAGAATTGGAGGTATTTTGGAGATTATCAATTTCAGTTCTCTCTAATTACCCTAATAAAGAAATAGAGGTTTAGGTAAGTTAAGTGATGGCATGTTTTGTGTCCTTTATAATCTTTTGAGTCAATAATAAGGTGATTACAACAAACAAATGAACATTATTAGGTAATTAAATATTATTAGGTAATTGAAGCTTTATTAATAAGTTTTACTTAAAAGCAATGCTTTGTTCTACTTAACACAATTATTCCTTACTTAAGTATGCCTGTTTTTCCTTTGTCTGCAAACTCAACAAATCTGGTCTAGACAATAGATTCTTACATACGAAATGAGAGTAAGTGTGATATGTGTGTCTGTATGTCTGTGCTATGGATAGCCTCTTAGAAAATGTCTAAGTCATAATTTGTAACATTATCACAAAATAATCAATGCTATAGACTTAAGTAGGAAGCAGCATTAATGTGTATCAGTGTCATATGAGTCCAACAGGGTGGACAAAACGGATTATCATTGCAAAGCTACTGCCCAGCAGGATGGCTTTTACAAAGAATACAGATGACAGCTTTTTCTTCCTGTGTTGACAAAGAGCTTGTATCCTGTTCAGCACATTCATTCTCCTTTTCAAGGGACTGTGTGACTCGTGCTTTCAAACCTTAACCTGGTAATAATCTCTTTAGAAATACCTTTTTTATTATTATTTTAAAGAGAAGCTTGCAAGCTGAATTTAATAGTGAGTCACAATTATTATTAAGAGCTGACTATTCCTTTTATATTAGAAATATACTTTGTCTTGTTTAAATTATATTGACTATATTTTTGTCTTTCTCTGAATCAGTTATCAAATGCATACAGCATTCACTAGGAAACAAATTTTCTATTAATATTTCTTTTGAGAGTTTTGACAGATTTTCAGCAGCTTTCCAAATTCAAAGTGTCTTCAATAAATTTATTCACCTATTCATTCAATTTATTTTGAGGTTTAACAAGGTACCAGATATTACAATTTCTCTGATATATATGTGAGGCCTTTTAGGTGATTTATAAAGTTTGAAATACTATACATTTTGCCATTAAACATTTTCAAAAGATTAAAGTTTCCTTTTCTTCTTTTGTGACTATTTTCCTTTTTCTTTCCAAGACTTCATAGATGGCATTATGAACTTCCATAAGGGAGCACAGAATGCCAGCTTGCTCTCTTTCAGTGATGTTAGCAGACACGGATGATCATTGCTGTGGTGTATTAATTCCCCAGGCACTACAAAATCATGGTATCCTAATTATATCACTCTTTATTATTTTGTTAGGTGAATTGATTTTATAACAGGTATTTGTCCTCATCAAATTTTGATTACCCTGAGGTACACTTTCTAGAGGAAAAGCAGATAAATACTTTGTATTTCCCATTTATCTTCTGGTTTTCACAGTAATGATTTGGAATAGTTTTTCTCTGTGCATTTTATGTCATTAACTTTATGTAGGTTCATTTATTTCATATTACTTTCAGTTTTCAGAGACTGCTCCTTAAAAATTCCATTATATTTTACAATTAAATAAAATATTTATTTTTATGAAAAATTTTAAAAACATTATTCAAAATAATTTAGTTTCTACCTTCCCATCTCTTTTTCCTTATTCTCTTTCTCTCATCATGTAAAACCAGTTACTAATGTATGTCTTATTCATCTATGTTTTTAACATTAGGAACTGACATATTGTTATCTTTCATTAGTAGCACATTATATAAATCTGTGCTTAGCTATTTAATTTAACAATATATTGTAGAGGTCAGTACATAGAACCATTGAGAGAAATACCTGACTTCTTTTCAACTGCCTGGTACTGCACTGTGTAGATGTAAAATAGTTTATGCAACTTGTTCCTTATGTTGGATATTTGAATTATTTCCAGAATTTTTTTCTGTTACTTATAGAGTGATATATTAAAACATTCTAGTATTTAAGAATACAATGAGTGAGATTTACAATGTGAGAAACCTCATAGGAAAAGTGACCTGAATTTTTCAACCACAAAACATAAATGTAAGGGAAAATAATATATGGAAATACAGATTAAAAGAGAATTAAGAGATATTTTGGCATTTCCAATGTATGTTTATATATGCTAAATATATCTGTTTCATTATAAGCCACAATATTTCTCAGCTGGCCAATGGAAGTGAGTCCTACAAGGCAGACACAGCCATAAATAGGTAATGATAAAATGACGAGTTAATGGGTGCAGCACACCAACATGGCACATGTATACATATGTAACTAACCTGCACGTTGTGCACATATACCCTAAAACTTAAAGTATAATAAAAATAAATAAATAAATAAAATGTCTTCTCAGTTTTTGAGAACTCTGTTTTAAAGTAAAAGTTAACAAAACCAGTAATTTCCAGAGGCTGAAATTATACCCGTTGAAGTTGCATCTGTTGAAGAAGGAGCAGATCTTGCAGCTTCATATTTAATACCAATACTATATTCATGTACTAACCAATATTTGACAAATATGTACTGGGTATCTACTGTGTGGCAGGCAGTTTTCCATATGCTTGAGGTACAGTGGTGAACAAGAAAAACAAGGTCCTTGCTATAATCTTACTGTAATTCTAATTCTGAAATATAGGATACAATGGGGCAGAGGCAGACAATAAAAAAATAAATAAATGAGGTAACTACAGGTAAAAATGAGTGTTATGATTAAAATAGAGTGGAATAAATGACAGAGATCAATTGTGGGTGAATGGTGGGAAGTTAATTACAGGGTTCAAGAATGATGTCTCTGAGGATACTATTGAAGCAGGGGTCTAAGGAGATGAGGAGCTTCCCATTTAAAATTTGGGAAGAAGCTGTTAAAGAGAAAGAAAGCTGGTGAGGCTGGGCAAAGGTTATTCTTTTCCAGAGCTTTTGCGCTTGTTTTTTTTTTCTGTCCGTAAGTAATTTGCAGTTGGAGAGTTGAAAGGCCTAAGAGTCTTTTAGGATATGGTCAAGAGTCTTTTTTCATTAAAAAATCCAGGGTACCTCACTTACGAGTTTTAAGACAAAGAGTAATCTGTGTTACTTTTTATTTTTCAGAAACAATTTGACCTGTTGTGTAAAGAAGGGATTTACAGCAAAGGCAGAGAGATGACATAGGAGGCCATTCCATTAACGTAGTGAGAAAGCACAGTAGCTTAGACTGAAATAGACATTTGCATGTACTTTGGAGATAGAATCAAAGGCATTTGTAAATTAATTTGATAGAGAGAAGGAGGGGATTCAGTCAGAGTCATACCCATCTGTTCTCATATTGATTGTGTCATGGAACTATTGGGCAAGCCAGTGGTCAGGTAGAATAAGTTCATATTTAATATTCTAACAGAAGTTCTAATTATATAAAATGGCATTTATCTCCAATAAGTAAAGCAATATGGGAATGTTATTGGTTTCCTTGAAGCTAATCTGGGAAATAGTGTCTCACTTCAATTTGATTTTAATTAAGCATTTAAAATTGTTTTTCACCACATGCAGAACCCTGTTCTAGGTGCCTCAGATAGAATGCCAGCTAACTGTCATTAATACTTTCAATGCTGACTTAAGCTCTGTTAACTCATTTAATACTTACCACAAGACTTAGAAATCTCTACCATTGTTATTACTCCTATTTTGAATACGAAGAAACTGAAATGTTAAAATGTTAAGTGAACTTTCCAAGGTCCCTCAGACATAGATGGTGGAATCAGAGTTTAATGTAGGCAATTTGTCCCTCAAACATGGAACAGGACTGCCTTGTAGAAAAGTCTTGAAGCATTATGTATTAAGTCAGAGTTTCTCATTTTCTTCTCATTCTACTCACTTCAAGAGTGAGAACGTCTGTGTGTTGAAGGGTTTCATTTACAAGCTAATGTTTTCTGATGTCCTACTCTGTGTGATTGTTACAATGAGAGAGACAAAATATTTTTAAAACTCACATTCTGTGCTTCAATTTCTTCAAATTCATAATGCGAAGTCAGATTTCTCTTTCTCTTTCATACAATGGAAGAAATATCATGATATTACTGGCTTATTTAGGAGAAGAAACTGATTTTTAACAAGGCTAATTTTCTTGATCAAGCAAAGCAGCCAGATAGAAGATCAAAAACAAAATCAAGAATTTTCCACCTGACAGCAATGGCAAATTAGAACATGTATTAAGAATAAGAATTATAATACTTAAGGATTCCTTCACCATTCACAGAAACACATTTGGAGGCTGAGGCAGGAGGATTATTTGAGGCCAGGAGTTTGAGGCTTTAGTGAGCTATGATTGTGCCACTGAACTCCAGCCTGTGCTACAGAGAAAGCTTCCATCTGAGGGGGAGAGAGAGAGAGAGAGAGTATTACCAGAGATAAAAAGGGACATTATCATATGATGAAAGGATCAATGTATCAAAAAGACTCCACAATCTTAAATACAGATAGAAGTAATAATTGGGCTTCAAAATTATGACACATAAAGAAAAATAGAATTAAAGAGAATAATAGACAAATACAGCATAATTCTTGGAGACTTTAACACTCCTAGTATTTAAAATAAAAATACAGCAAAAAAAATCAGTAAGGATATAGAAGGTCTCAATATTAATGTTATTGACTTAATTGATATGTATAAAACAATCCATCCTACAACTGTAGAATTCATATTATTTTTTAAGTGTACATGGAACATGCAGCATTATGGACCATATGCTGGGTCACAAAATGCTGCAATACATTTAAAAAATTATAATCTTAGCATATAGTCTATGACAACAACTGAATTAAGTTTAATATCAATAACATAAAGATACCTAGAAAATTTCAAAATATTTAGAAATTTAAAAATATACTTCTAAATAATCAATGGGTCAAAAATAATATCACAAGTGAAATTAATAATACTTTGGACTAAATAATAATTTACACATATCAAAATCTGTAAGATGCAAATTAAAAAGTGATTAAGAGAAAATTTATATTATCAAATGTTGTATCATAAGCAAAGATTTAAAATCAATGATGGAAGCTTCCACTTTAAGAAGCTAGAGAAAGAAGAGCAAATTAAAATCAAAGTAGGTAAAATGAAAAAAAGTAGAGATCAATGAACTAAAAACAAAAAATAGAGTAAATCAATGAAATATGAAATAGTGCTTTTGAAAACATAAACTTGATAAACCGCTGACTAGAGTGATTAAGAAATAACAGGGAATACACAAAAGATAAACATCAGAAATGAAAAAGGGAACACCACTGGTGATTTTAGTCATAAAATATTTAAGATTATTATGAAAAATTTATGCCAATAAATTTGACAATTTAGATGAACAAATGAAAAATTGACACAAGTAAAAATAAAAAGTTTAAATAACTTCACATTTGTAATATGATTGTAAAATTGTTAAAAACTTTTTCAAAAGAAATCTTTAGGCCAAAATAGATTCCCTAGTGGATTCTATTAAATATTTTAAAAAAAGAGAAAAAGAACCTCAACCCATGCCTCACACTATATACAAAATATAATTCAAAATAAATCATAGGCCTAAGCATTAAAGTTATAATTACAAAACATCAAGAAATAAAGTGAAAAATGCATCTTTCTGGCTTTTGGATAGGCAAAATTTTTAAGAATCAAAAATCATAAATGACATTAATTTTATGAAAAGTAAAAATATTACAATGAAGTAATATGTAAATATGAAATGATATAGAATCAATTATAAAACCATAAAGCAGATATATTAGTCTGTTCTCACACTGCTATACAGATCTTCCTGAGACTGGGTAATTTATGAAGAAAAGAGGTTTAATCGACTCACAGTTCTGCAGGCTTAACTGGAAGCATGGCTGAGAGGCCTCAGGAAATTTACAATCATGACAGAAAGGGAAGGGGAAGCAAGCACCTTCTTCACATAGCAACACGGCAGAGAGGGCACGAAGGGGGAGCTGCTACATGTTTTCAAAAATCCAGATTTCCTGAGAACTCTATCACAAGAACAGTAAGGTGACATCCATCCCCATAATTCAATAATTTCTCACCAGGCCCCTCCTTCAACACTGGGAATTACAATTCAACATGAGATTTGGGTGGGGACACAGAGCCAAACCATATCAGCAGACACAAAAAGTATAAATCATATCATTCTATTTATATGAAATTTCATAACAAGTAAATCTGGTATAAGAAATCAGAATAGTGGTAGTTTCTGTAGGTGGAGTAGAGAGTGACTGGGAATAGTATTAAGTTATCCCTACAATATACTTTGGATATGTGTCTCCCCCCAGATCTTATGTTGAATTGTAATTCCTAGTATTGCAGGTGAGGCCTCATGGGAAGTGATTGGATCATGGAGGTGGATTTCTCATACGTGGTTTAACACCGTCCCCTTGGTGCTCTCCTCATGATAGTGAGTGAATTATTGTGAGATCTGGTTGTTTAAAAGTGTGGGCACATTCCTCAAACTCTCTCTTGCTCCTGCTTTTGCCATGTGATGTGTCTGGTCTCACTCCACCTTCTGCCATGAATAAAAGCTCCCTTATACCTTCCCAGAAGCCAAGCAATGTGTTTCCATGCTTGCACAGACTACAGAACTGTGAGCCAATTAAATCTCTTTGTATATATATAAAGAAGGAACTTCTTGGGTTGATGAAAATATTTTTTTATCTCAGTAAATATGTGGGGTACATGAATGCATGTAATTGTCAAATGCATTGAGATATTAAACTTAATATTGTGAAAATGGCCATACTGCCCAAAGTAATTTATAGATTCAATGCCATCCCCATCAAGCTACCATTGACTTTCTTCGCAGAATTGGAAAAAAGTACTTTAAAGTTCATATGGAACCAAAAAAGAGCCCGCATAGCCAAGACAATCCTAAGTAAAAAGAACAAAGCTGGAGGCATCACTCTACCTGACTTCAAACTATACTACAAGGCTACAGTAACCAAAACAGCAAGGTACTGGTGCCAAAACAGATATATAGACCAATGGAACAGAACAGAGGCCTCGGAAATAACGCCACACAACTACAACTATCTGATCTTTGACAAACCTGATAAAAGCAAGCAATGGGGAAAGGATTTCCTATTTTAAAAAATGGTGTTTGGAAAACTGGCTAGCCATATGGAGAAAGCTGAAACTGGATCCCTTCCTTACATCTTATACAAAAATTAACTCAAGATGGATTAAAGATTTAAATGTAAGACCTAAAACCATGAAACCTCTAGAAGAGAACCTGGCCATTACCATTAAGGACATAGGCATGGGCAAAGACTTCATGACCAAACCACCAAAAGCAATGGCAACAAAAGCCAAAATTGAAAAAGGCAATCTGATTAAGCTAAAGGGCTTCTGCATAGCAAAAGAAACTATCATCAGAGTGAACAAACAACCTACAGAATGGGAGAAAATTTTTGCAATCTATCCATCTGACAAAAGGCTAATATCCACAATCTACAAAGAACTTAAACAAATTTTTAAGACAAAGACAACCCCATCAAAAAGTAGGCAAAGGATATGAACAGACACTTCTCAAAAGAAGACATTTATGCAACCAACAAACATATGAAAGAAAAGCTTATCATCACTGGTCATTAGAGAAATGCAAATCAAAACCACAGTGAGATACCATCTCATGCCAGTTAGAATGGTGATCATTAAAAAGTCAGGAAACAACAGATGCTGGAGAGGATGTGGAAAAATAGGAACACTTTTACACTGTTGGTGGGAGCGTAAATTAGTTCAACCATTGTGGAAGTCAGTGTGGCGATTCCTCAAGCATCTAGAACTAGAAATACCATTTGACTCAGCAATCCTGTTACTGGGTATATACCCAAAGGATTATAAATCATTCAACTATAAGGACAAATGCACGCATATGTTTATTGTGGCACTATTCACAATAGCAAAGACTTGGAACCAACCCAAATGCCCATCAATGATAGCCTAGATAAAGAAAATGTGGTACATATACACTGTGGAATACTATGCAGCAATAAAAAAGGATGAATTCATATCCTTTGCAGGGACATGGATGATGCTGGAAACCATCATTCTCTGCAAACTAACACAAGAACAGAAAACCAAACACTGCATGTTCTCACTCATAAGTGGGAGTTGATCAGTGAGAACACATGGGCACAGGGAGGGCAACATCATACACCAGGGCCTGTCTGGGGGCTAGGGGAGGGATAGCATTAGGAGAAATTCCTAATGTAGATGATGGGTTGATGGGTGCAACAAACCACCATGGCATATGTATACCTATATAACAAACCTGCATGTTCTGCACATGTACCCCAGTACTTAAAGTATATATATAGATCTGTGAATTTCACTGTTTGTGAATTACACGTCATTAGAAAATGTCAGCCATTCTACCTACCAGTCTATATTCTTCTGATTTAATTTTTGTTTTTATTTTAATCAATATCGATTAAAGTTAAGAGTTAAAATCTCCACAGTCTCTGAGGATAAAATGGGCTAAGTGCAGTTAAATTTCATTGGCATTACCTAAAGTTTATAATCTGAGAGTATATGTTGTTTTTGCTTTAAAGTATTCTGTTGCTTGACTTGTGGAAACATTTACAACATGTTTATTTATTTAGTTGTCCGTTAGTAAAATGCAATGTTCCATTTTGAGGAATGATTTTTATACTGCTCTGCACTCAGTGATTATCACAATTCTAAACAAACATGCTCTGTTGGCTTAATCCCTAATTCTAATATGGTGTTACACTAGAAATGATTATATGGTGTGTAAGCCTAATACTCTTCCCATCATTTTATGGCATTCAGGCTTCATGCATTTGGAGAAGGCTTTCTGATGTCAAATGTATTTTCAGTTTTCTAAGCAGCCCATTTCTTGAAGGACTGGCAAAAGGAAGCTATTCTGACAATTTGGCTGAACTCAATGGAAATTTCAGGCTGGGCCAGATGGTAAGACTCAGCTGTTGTGTGAAGCAGGTAAAGGCAGCATTTAAAATGCTACTGGCAGTTTTCCTGAGACTTGACAACAACAGGTGTTCTGGATTTCTTTTTTCTAAAATGTTCTCCAAAATCGCAAATTATGTGGCATTATGTTTGTTTTGCAAACAAAGGAACGTTTTACCACCAGAGTGATAAGTGATTGTGATTACTTTAATCATATTGTCAGAACTTTAGCACTAAATTCAATATGATTGAGATAAGGTGCAATTTTAGTTATTTTTCACTAAGACAAGGCAGTGGAAGGAATATGGAAAAAATGTATTGTTATGATGGGTTGTCAAAAATGATCAACCCCAACCATGCAAAAGCCATCATGCAAAGCAATGGCAAGAGAGGGGCAGTTTTGGACTGTGTCCACAAACTGCTTTGCTCAGGCTCAGAGGGGTTTTGTGTGTGCTTGTGTGTTGACATCACAGCCAAGCACTGAGATATGTCAATTTTGCACAATTGAATTGTATTTGTCATTTTAATCACCAAAATTACCAGCACTATTTCAGTTAGCTGGTCATTAAAGTGACTGAATTAGATTGACTGCTCTTGATCTGATTGCTCACTAGGAAATTGATCTTCAAAGAGACATTCCAGGCAACTGTGGTAATAAGCCATGACAATGTGATGCTAAACAGCTGTGAATTGGGAGCTCCTCCCATGAGCCTAGTGTTTTTGCTCAGGAAAGAGTAATGGGAACGTTCAAAGACCTCGTGGAAATTAACAAAGTAAGTGTTTTTCACTTTTATGGAAAAATTACTTAATGCAAGAAGCTAGCTAAATTTAAAATAAAAGAACAGAAAATGGATTGTTCACATCTTAACCTTTTCTCTTGTTAAACTCACTATTTTACAGAGTTTAAATAAAATTTCAAGAAAATACTTCTAGGCAACTGGGTAATTTTTAATTAAAATTCTAAATACAGGAAGGCCAAGAACAACAAAAACAGCGTATTAGTAAAATATAATTCAACAGGTGTAATGTTTTAAAAGGAAGCTGTTGGAAGACACATTTTTCCAAGTTTGGAGGATATGGTAATAATAAATCTTTTATTTCTGTTGGCTTCTCCCAAACTACCATTTCCGCCTCATGTTCAGACATACTTCTTCACTGCTAGCTTGCTGTGTGAACCTTCAGTCCATTTTAAATTACCTAAGTAATTATATGTAATTTCTTTTCTTTTTTTTTTTTTCTCTTTTTCTTTAAGACAGAGTCTCATTCTGTCGCCCAGGCTGGAGTACCGTGGTGCAATCTCGGCTCACTGCAACCTCCGCCTCCTGGGTTCAACCGATTGTCCTGCCTCAGCCTCCGGAGTAACTGGAACAACAGGCAGCTGCCACCTCGCCTGGCTAATTTTTATTGTATTTTTAATAGAGACGGGGTTTCACTATATTGGCCAGGCTGCTCTCAAACTCCTGACCTCGTGATCCACCCGCCTCGGCCTCCCAAAGTGTGGGGATTACAGGCTTGAGCCACTGCACCTGGCCTGTAATTTCTTTTTTTTTTTTTTTTTTTGAGACGGAGTCTCGCTCTGTCGCCCAGGCTGGAGTGCAGTGGTGCAATCTCGGCTCACTGCAAGCTCCGCCTCCCGGGTTCACCCCATTCTCCTGCCTCAGCCTCTCCAAGTAGCTGGGACTACAGGCGCCCGCCACCACGCCCAGCAAATTTTTTGTGTTTTTGGTAGAGATGTAATTTCTATCTCTGAAAGAATCGGTCTGCATCATTGTCTGGAAATTTCGTTTGCTGAAGCAGTTGCTGTAGTCCTTCATCCCCTTCACCGTGGCAGCTCTTCCTATATATGGATATTGATGCTTTACTGCTGTGCTTGTATAGAAGCTGGCATTGGATCATGCATATCTCATGCTGACTGAAGGTAAGAAAAAATATCCTTCATTCATTTGTTCAGTATTTTGACAAATAATTATGGGGCTCATCCATATACTATGAGTTAGCATCTTATATACAAAATTATTTAAGTCAGATAAACATTATAAATTTTTCTTCTAATTAGGAAGCAGAAGACCTTTACTGGTCACATAACTTCTTAGTTCTAGCTCAGACCAGGGCGTCCTTTCAGACTGTAGCTCAAAGCCAGCTGTGGTTCATTTTAGGCATATTAATGCATGCTGGAAGAGCCCTGCTTCTTTCAGGATGTAAGAGGTTCTGACCAATGTCATTCTTCTTCTAAACTTGAGTATCAGAGCAGTTAAAAGATACAAGAGTGTAATAAGGCAAATAATGACCAAATATAAACTTTTTTACAGATGAAGTAAATAATAAGACAATGGTTTATATCTGCATATAAAAGGGATATACGCTAATTTACCTATTCATTTCAATGGCAGAGGCTATTTGTAGAATGTATAGCATGGTGAATCCAGCAAAGTAGTGCCTTTTGTGGGAAGAAAAAGGGGTGAGGGACACATGCCCAGTTCATCAGATGAAGTTGACCCTTGCCCCTTGGGGACATTCCCAGTGCCAAGTGAAGGCACTGGGAATGGTGCCAAGAGGGTTAGAGGAGCTTCCATGGAAGGAAAAAACCCTCCCCCCACAATAAGATTTGCTACAATCATTTCTCCTCTACCCATCAGTAGGAGAGGAGAGCTTCCACTGAACTTACCCCTTTTTCCTTCCTAGAAACTAGTCTTTTCCTCTTCAGCTTCCATTTGGAGTCAGACATTAATTCCATAAAGTACTTTCTGGAAATGGTCTTTAAGTGCAGACATATATGATGCAAAGAAGCTAGGATTGTGAATATCCAGGGGTAGATTTATCTGGACAGGTGAAGCAGAAAATGCAAGGATTCCTTCAAAGGAAATATAACGTACAGAAATAAGGTCATTGTGGTTAAAAGTAAGAGAGGAATGGGCAGGACATGAGCTCACAGAGATGCACAGAGGCCATTTCACTGGCCTTGCAAGGTGAATAATTGGATTATATTCTATTTACAATATAAAGCCAATGGAAACTCATAAGCAGGAAAGTGCTAAATCTAAGTTTCAACTTCCTATGTTGCAAATGAATTAGAGAGAACACAGGACACAAGAAAGACAGAGGTTGTTTTAAGAGTCTCGGTGAGCCATGATACTGGCTTGAGCCAGAGTGGAGATGATAAGAAGTAATGAATTCGGGGTATATTTTTAAAGTAGAGCAAGTTCAACAATGTAAATTGAATGCAGAGGAATGTATGTATGAGAAAAAGAGAGGACTCAAAAGTATACCACAGTTTAAAGTTTAAATAATTGAGAACATAGTGCAGATAATTAGTGAGGTGGGAAAAACTTATGGAGGTATGAGGTTAAGTTTTCTTTGTTTTTAGAAAACCTAGATCTCTCTCTCTCTCTCTGTCAAGTTTGCTTTCAAGTTCATTTTGAAATATTGTTAAATATTCAAATGGAGATCAGGTTGCTAGTTTGATATACAGGGAATCTGGAACTGAGGGAAGAGGTTAAGACAGGAGACATAAACTGAAGAGTCATCAGTATCCTGATGGCATTTAAAGCCATATGATTGGATGAGATCCCAAAGGCAGAGGGTGTAGATATCTAAGAGTGCATGTTAGGAGCCTAGTACTTCAGTATCCAGCCACATTCCATAGAGTTGGTACAACATATTTGTCTATAAGCCTTTGTCTCATTCTCTTTTATTAGTCTAATAGCTGTATCTCTCATTGTCTCTGCTCAGTTATTGTGGGAAAATAAACTTTTATAGTAGAAAGAGATTTCTTTTGATACATTTGAATTAAGGTGTGTTAGAAACCTCATCCCTCCCTGTTGATGAGTTGTATTTAGCTGTCTTTGCAGATAATGTATATTTAATACATTAAAAATAATTCTGTCTGAAAACTGAAGAATTTTTAAGCCCAGTGAAGAGTTGGTAGTGCCATAAGGGGTAATTTTCCTTACAGTTTTCTGGAGAGCTTAGCAATCGTTCTTCCTGTTTATTGAATCAGGCATATAGTGAAATCATGACCATATCCTGAGGGGATTTAAAAGCAAGTTGAATCCATTATAATATTCTGGACAGGGAAAATGAATATTCATCAGCTTTAGTAAGGATTAGCTATACCTCCTACAGTTTTAGGTGAAATTTAAGCTTGAATTTAAATGGCAATTGGCATTACCAAGAGATTTTAAATTGGAACCAGAAAAATTTCTTAATACAGCAGTTTAATAAGAAAACGTAGCTTTTAAAAATGTATTCATTTGGGTAGTTTTCTTACCTTCTGCATTCATTTTCCTGAAAAGTTGTTTAAATAGTTACATTGACCAGAAGAAATGCGAATTTCAGCTCAAGGGTGAACTTGGTTATTTTTAAAATAGTAGGAACCATTCCTGAGATGATATGCATTAGGTCATGTGTCACTGGCCTGGCTATCTAGATTTCTGGTTGTGGGCTGGAAAGCAGCACTAACAAAATCTACCTCTTCGGACATACTATGTAACTTTTTTGGAATTCAGTGTCTCCATCTGTGTAACATAGTAGCCTATGGTCACTTTCAGTTTTTGTTCATGGCATTTAATATTGCAACAAATTTTCACTTGTGAGTACTATTATTCCTAAATCTAATGCAATAAGTGAATGGATCTAATATGTTTCTGGCTACTAGTGCTGAGTATGTGCCCAACAATCTATCAGATGCTTTCCACATACTACTGCAACAAATAATTTTAAGAATTCTATCCTTAAAGTATTTTTATTCCTATATTACATATGAGATAAATGAAGCTCTAAGGGTTGAAGTAGCTTGCCCAATATCAGACAACAAATTACTTCTAGGTCCACCCAACTGCCAAGTCTATATGTTCTCCATAATAGATTTCTACTGGAGCCCTACTCACATGAGTTGGTTTTAATAGGTATTGTCTTGTAAGACCTATCTAGAATGTGTTTTTAGACTTTAAGACCTATAAAACTGTATTTGCAGATCCTTAATAATATCTTTAAGATTGAAAACAAATTCTTTCTCTCAAATGTCTCTCTCATTGACTTCAGTGTTTCATCAAATTAAGTAAGAATATGGAGTCCTAGAAGGTTTAGTTAAGAATACAAATATTGTTGTTAAGAGGTTCATATCAGTTAATTACTCCTCATACTCCATTTCTGAAAAAGCAGAACTGTAAGAATACAAAAGTACATTGTTATGACAAATGACATTTTCATGAAGAATTTAATGAACTCCTATTTCTCAAGGAAAACTCCAAGATAGTCAACATGAGCATCTTCTGATACAACTCTACCAGAGATCAACCTAGTAAGAATTAGTGATGGGGGTAGGCTGCAATCTTCATTTTAAACAATGTCCTCCCTCATATGGTTTGGCTCTGTGCCCCCACTCAACTCACAGTTTGAATTATAATTCCCAATGTTGGAGGAGGGACATGGTAGTTGGTGATTGGATTATGGGGGCAGACTTCCCCTTGCTGCTCTGAGGATAGTGAGTGAGTTCTCATGAGATCTGGTTGTTTAAAAGTGTGTAGCACTTCTCCCCTTCACTCTCTCTGTCTCCTACTCTGCCATGTAAGGATTGTGCCTGCTTCCCCTTTGCCTTCTGCTATGATTATAAGTTCCCTGAGGCCTCCCCAGCCATGCTTCCTGTATAGCCTGCAGAACTGTGAGTTAATTAAACCTCTTTTCTCCATAAATTACCCAGTCTCAGATATGTCTTTATAGCAGTATGAGAATGAACTAATACAGAAAGTTAGGATCAGAGAAGTGGGGCATTGCTCTAAAGATACCTAAAAATATGGAAGCCAGTTTGGAACTGGGTAATGGGCAGAGGCTGGAACAGTTCGGCGAGATTAGAGGAAGACAGGAAGATGAGGGAAAGTTTTGAACTTCCTAGAGACTTATTGACAATTGTGACCAAAAATGCTGATAGTGATATGAACAGAGATGGCCAGGCTATTGATGTCTCTGATGGAAATGAGGAACTAACTGGAAACTGGAGTAAAGTCACACTTGCTATAATTTAGCAGAGAGACTGGCAGCATTGTGCCCCTGCCCTAAAGATCTGTGGAATGTTGAACTTGAGAGAGATGATTAGGGATCTCGTGGAAGAAATTTCTATGCAGCAAAGTGTTCAAGGTGTAAACTTGCTGCTTCTAACAGTATATGTTCATATCTGTTCACAAAGTGATGATCTAAAATTGCAACATATTTAAAAGGGAAGAAGAGCATAAAATATTGGAAAATTTGCAGCTTGACCATTCAATAGAAAAGAAAAACCCATTTTCTGGGAAGGAATTCAAGGCTGCAGAAATTTGCATCAGTGAAAAAAAGTGAAATGTTAATAGCCAAGACAAAGGAGAAAATGCCTCCAGCGCATTTCAGAGACCTTCATGGGAGCCCCTCGCATCACAGGCCTGGAGACCTGGGAGGGAAAAATGGTTTTTTGAGCCAGGCTGAGGGCCACACTGCGGGCCACGCTGCTCTGTGTAGCCTTGGGACATGACACTCTGCATCCCAGCTGCTCCAGCTTCAGCTGTGCCTAAAAGGGGCCAAGGTAAAGCTCAGGCCATTGCTTCAGATGGTGGAAGCCTCAAGCCTTTGCAGCTTCCACATGGTTTGGAGCCTGTGGGTGTGCAGAAGGCAAGAGTTCAGGTTTAGAAGCCTCCACCTAGATTTCAGAAAATGTGTGGAAACATCCAGGTGGAAGTCTGTTGCAGGGGTGGAGCCCTCATGGAGAACCTCTATTAGGTCAGTACAGAGGGAAAATGGAGCATTGGAGCCCCCACACAGAGTCTCTGCTGGGGCACTTTTTAGTAGAGCTGTGAGAAGAGGGCCACCATTCTCCAGACCCCAGAATAATAGATCAGCTGACAGCTTGCAATGTGCACCTGGAAAAACCACAGACACTCAACATCAACCCATGAAATCAGCAGTAGGGTCTGTAACCTGCAGAGCCCTTGGGAAGAGCTACTCAAGGCTTTGAAATCCCACTACTTGCATCAGTGTGGCATGCATGTGAGACATGGAGTCAAATAAGATTATTTTGGAACTGTAGAACTTAATGACCCTACTGGGTTTTGGACTTGCATGGGGCCTTTAACCCCTTTGTTCTGCCTGATCTCTCCCTTTGGAATGGGGCTATTTACTCAATGCCTGTACCCACATTATATCTTTGAAATGACTAACTTGTTTTTGATATTACTGGCTCATAGATGGAAGGACTTGCCTTGTCTCAGATGAGACATTAGCTTGGACTTTTGAGTTAATGCTGAATGAGTTAAGACTTTGGTGGACTATTTGGAAGGCATAATTGTGTTTTGAAATGTGAGAAGGATATGAGATATGAGAGGAGCCAGAGGCAAAATGATATGGTTTGGCTCTATGTCCCCACCCAAACTGCATGTTGAATTGTAATTTCCAATGTAGGGAGAGGGACCTGGTGGGAGGTGATTGGATCATGCAGTGGGGAGGGGATTTTCCCCTTGCTGTTCTCATGATAATGAGTCAGTTCTTACAAGATCTGATTGTTTAAAAATGTGTAGCACTTCCCCCTTTGCTCTCTCTCCTGCTGCAAAATGTAAAGACTGTGCCTTTTTTTCCTTCACTTTCTGCCATGATTATAAGTTTCCCGAGGCCCCCCAAAGCATACCTCCTTTACAGCCTGTAGAACTGTGAGTCAATTAAACCTCTTTTCTCCATAAATTACCAAGACTCAGGTATGTTTTCATAGCAGTGTGAGAATGGGTTAATACACTCCCCATCCAACTCCTCTTTATTGGGTCACTGCCAAAATCTGATGAAGACAGATCCAGGTTAAAAAAAAAATCAAAGTCTTTGAATTAAGAGAAAATTCCAAATCAAATATGTCTTCAAAAACTTACTAAATTTCCCAGGAAGTACAGTATACACATTTTTTAGTGTACTACTCTATAATATAAAACTATCATGATGTAGTGTTTGATACTAGCATGTTTCTCTTTTGAAACACTTAAGCAAGCATGAAAATTTCAACTGGTGGCATTTTCTTTTCTATTGCTTTCATCTTTTTATTAGATAATATTTTAAGCTAATTTTCATTTGTGTAAATTTTGTTTTACTTTTTTATTCTATGATGTTTAAGAAAATGCACCACTTACTTCCACGCAGCATGAAAGATGCCATTCACTTCTCTGTGAGACTGTAAGACAGTGTTAATGGTCTTTTAGTCTTGTCTCTCTGTGCTTTATACCAACCTGAAAAGACTCACTTTCAAATATAAACTTTACTTTACTTTAGACTTGTTTAAAAATATATAGAAAAACTATAGACACTACACTACAAAGTTCTCATATGCCCAACACTCAATTTTCCCTTATTATTAGTACCTGTTTTTACTATGGTACATTTGTCACAATTAATAAACCAATATTGATAGATCGTTATAACTAAAGTCCACACTTTTAAAAGATTTTCATGAGTTTTACCTAATGTCCTTTGCTGGCCCAGAATCCCATCCGGCATATTGTATTACATTTACTAGTCACATCCCTTTAGGATCTTCAGGCTACTCCATATTGTTACAGTTTCTCAAACAGTTACTCTTTTTGATAGCCTTGACAGTTTCAAGGAATACTGGTCAGGTATTTTGTAGAATCTTCCTCAGCTGGACTTTTTCTGAATTTTTTCCACAATTGCCCTGGAGTTAATAATCTGGAGGGGCAAGACCACAGAAGAAAAGTGCCATTCTCATCACAGTATATCAAGCTACATATTATCAACATGACTTATCACTGTGGGTGTTAAACTTGATTGCCTGGTTCAGATAGTGTTTGTGAGATTTTTTTCACTATAAAGTTACGCTTATTCCCATTTCATAATATAGTCTTTGGAAGGAAGTAATTATGCACAGCCTACACTTAAGATATGGGGAATTATACTCCACTTACTTGAGTTGGATTATCCACATAAAGTATTTGAAATTTTTCTGCATGAAAGGTTTGTCTATTTTCTGTATTTATTTCTTCATTTAAACTTTGGCTTATATTAGTATGGCCTTATGGACATTTTTGTTGTGGTTTGGATTATAATCAGATACTACTTTGTATAATTTGTTGCTTATATTATTTCAGTTCTTGGCATTGGGAGCACTATCAGCTGGCCCCTGTGTCTGTTTGAAATCTTTAACATACCCCATGTGTGCATGTTTGTGTGTGTGTTTGAGCATTTCTTTACTTTTTGGCATTACAAAATTCTCTGAGCTTATTTTGTATAATTCCTACCCTAGCTTTTAATTAGTCATTTCTGGTTTAATATTGAGCATTGGTTCTTTTTATCTGATCACATCTATTTCCTGTTGGCATCAGAACCTCAGTGATTATACTAACAAACTAAAGATAATATGTCACATATCTCTCATTCTGAGTAAATGCATGTTTGTGTTTTCTAAGTTAAATGCTTGTGTGTTTTGATCGTATCTCTCAGAGGTAGCCCTGAAGGCAGTAGATTTAGAAAAAGAATAATAAAAATATTAAAGATTAGGCCCTGACTTAATAGTTACAGCAAAATTTTGGTTATTTTAAATAACTTTATTTGAAAAAATAAAAATTAGATTGTATATAACCTCTAAGCTGTTGCTTTGTGCACATCAAAACACATATCTCTTTAAATACATGTAAATCTGTAAATGTGAAGATATGCCTTCAAATAATACTGATATGTGGGTTTTTTGTCCATTAGAACAGAAAAGAATTAAAATCAAATCTGTAATAATTTATATTGTATTTGGCATTTTATTAGTAGGATATTTTTTTTTACTATACTTGAATAATTTTAATAGAAAAATAAGGGTATATCTTGTTATTTCATTTCTATGGTATATTAGTCTGTTCCCACATTGGTATAAAGAAAAATCAGAGACTGGGTAATTTATAAAGAAAAGAGGTTTAATCGGCTCATGGTTCCACAGTTTGCTTGGGAAACACAGTGGCATCTGCTTCTGGGGAGGCCTCAGAAACCTTACAATCATGGCAGAAAGTGAAAAGGAAGCTGGCATGGCTGGAGCAGGAGGAAGATAGAGCAAGTGAAGGCAGAAGTACAACACACTTTTAAACAACCAGACCTTGTGATAAGTCTATCATAAGAACAGCAGTCGGGAAGTTCACACACATGATTCAATCAACTCCCACCAGGCTCCTTCTCTAACACTGAGTATTACAATCCGACATGAGATTTGGGTGGGGACACAGAGCTAAACCATATCCTGTGTCTTATAAATTGCATTTTTATATTTCTCACTTATTTAAGTCTCATTTTTTTAAAAAAATGAGCTTAAGAGAACAGTATATTTCTTAAATTTCTGTTTGAGACTATCTAAACTTGGAAATTAGTATAGAAAATATAAGGCCGATTTCAAGTTGGATAGAAGTTTTCTAATTTAGAATATTTCTATTTTTCTTCTGTAGGAATGGAAAATCAAAATTTATATTAACAATACTATAATTAAGCAATAAGTTGATTTTAGCTAAAAATGTGTCATGAATCAAAGAAAATTTTGTACTAGCCAGCACAACCTAGCTAAAAGAATGTTCTTATTTATTATGTGAAATAGAACAGTTTTGACAATAGTAGTTAGACACCTATCTTCTGACTTATTCTTTCTTCAGTGATATGTAATTCACATATAATATTCACATTTACCAAAAAGTACAGTTCAATGCTTTTTTGCTGTACTCATAAAACTGCTTAACCAATGTCATTAGGTAATTTGAGGACATTTCTTAACCTCCTAATAACCCCATGCCCATTAGCAGTTACTTTATATTCTCCCCTCCCTACAGCTCTTGGCAACCACTGATTTATTTTTGTCTCCATGGATTTGCCTATTCTAGACATTTCATACTAATGGAATCATACAATATGTGGCCTTTTGTGTCTGTTTTCTGTCACTCAGCATAACATTTTCAAAATACGTCCATGTTGTAGCGTGAATCAATACCTTATTCTTTTTTCTGGTTGAATGAGGTTCTGTTGCATGGGTATACCATTTTGTTTATTCGTTTATTAGTTGATGGACGTTGGGTTGTTTCCACCTTTTGGGTATTATGAGTAATGTTATGAATGCTCAGTACAAATTTTTGTGTGCTCAATATCTGTTCAATTCTCTTGGCTATAGGTCTAGGAGTGGAATTGCTTAGTAACAAGGTAACTCCTTAAGTAATTTCTTGAGGAATTGTCAAGCTGCTTTTTGGAACAGCTGCAACATTTTACATTGTCATCAGCAAGCTATGATAATTTCGATTTCTTTACATCCTTGTCAACACTTGTTATTATTTAAAAGACATAATGTAAATTCTGTGTTGTTATTATACCTACTTTGCAGATGAAAACATTGAGTTTGTTACCAAGTGTTAATGTTTTCTATGTAAAGTTTCCAGTAGAACTATACCAGAAAAAATATAAATATAAATATTTGATAACTATATTATATAATATTATTGTCAAATTGTCACTATGGGTAGTTAAAACATTTTCCTTGAAATTATTTAACCTTATGTGTATGTTTATAGACATTTTTCTTCAAGTATTGAATGGGTTGTGTAAATTATTATACTTTCTATAATAGTTAAATCGGAAAGGATACATTTTAACTTTTTAGATTTTAGTTTAGATGTCCTTGGGAGATAATACTTTTAAAAAATGGCTCCCAGTGATATTTTGGAAATATTCTCCAGGAGGGGGGGGGCTCTAAAATACAAGGACAGAGTTTGTTTTTGTGGTGTAAGCATTGGCAGAAAAAAGTCTCCCTGGCGAGCAATTTTAACTTAGCTCACTAGGTATAGAGATGAGAGTCTGTTTCTAAAAAAAAACAGTTACTCAAAATTACTGTAATAATTGAATATCTACTGACTTATTTGTAATGGTAAAATTAAATCATATTATCATATAATGGAAGCTGTGCCAAAAATTTTCCTTGGATGTACTTGCACTTAATTTCTTTGTGTCATTTTTCCAATACTTTGAATTTCCTTTTATTGTAAATCAGGCCTTGCAATAATGATTAATGGTAAATTTTGCAAGGAAATAATTGTCACATTTTAAATAAAGTCTAAAGGGGAAAGTTAGACCTTTTAGCATTATGATAATCATACCCCATTATATTAACACTTTCCCAGTCTAATATTCATACTTGTCCTTACTAGAACATCTAAAATCTGTAAAGTAAGCAAAACCTTTCAGTAAGCAAAAAAGATTATAAACTGCTTGGAACGAAACTTATGTACTTTATTTAGAGAGCTTCACAGACCTTAGTTTGAGTTTGGGATACTTTATAACTTCATTGATTCAATAAATGTCTGCTTGGTGCCATTAAGGTAGTGATAAATTGTGACAAAGAAGTTTCTTTTTCAGGTGTCAGGTAAAAGCAGTGGCTGCATAGAAGGGTATGTTATAAAAAATACTAATTCTGTACCCTAGCCCCATTGGAAGAGAATGATAAATACATAGCAGATATGCAGGAGAATGAGCCTACTTGCTTGCCAGATATTTTCAAATCTGGATATGTGCAAAACAGGGCATGGAAAATAAGCAAAACATCTTTCTTTCCTTTAGGGAATTCATAATCTAAGAGGTAGAGATAAATAATTTAAAATATTGTGCAAATAATTAGAGAATAAGATTATAACTGCTATAAAATAGGTCCATAGAAAATGTTTTGCGGACTCAAAGAAAGAAAGAAAGATAAAGTCCTAGGTATATGTTAAGCTTGTTTAGAATGTTACACTACATGTTTTCCTATATATTATCTCACTGAAGTCTCACAAGACTTAAGTCTTAGTGTAGAATTTATGATTCCCAACTTACGAGAGGAGAAGCTGCTCAGAGGGTTAAATGACGCCCTAATTCACAATTAATGATTTTTTATTTTGTTTTAATTAAGAACCACTTCATCCTGCCATAACCTCAGGGCACAAACTTTGGATTTGCACTTAATTCCACATCTATTTTTCATAAATGGACAGGTAATTATTTGTGATTATTTTCCCGCATCTATTAGCTGAATTATTTCAATAGAGAGCTATTTTCCTCATTAATTATATTGTTATCTAAAAATTAGCTATAGGAAAGGCAGAATAAACATTTAATTATTTTAATCCAGTTATCAGTTTTCAAAATAATGAGATAATTTTCTTGCATCCACTAAAGGTAATCAATTAATTTTTCGTTTGTTGTATCATCATAAACTCATGGATATAAACATATTGATAGATTCCAGTTCATTACAGTTAAATTATGCTTACCAGTGCTTTAATTGTCCCATGTTCAGTCACTAGAAACCTAATTAAACTGGTTCCTTCTGATACGATCTCAGTAGTCTTGGGTGAATACTCTTTGGCCTAATCTGATCTATTTCCTACCTCAGAATTAGAATCAGCCATTTCTTCAAGGAGACCTAAATTGGTGTAATGTAAAATAGTATTTAGAGCTACCATGTAAGAACTAGGAATACTCATTTCTGTTGAATTAATCACTGCTTTTAAACTTTTTCAATGAACAAAGATGAAAAATTTTAAAATTACTCTTCTTTTTCTTAAACTTATTTTGACTACCAATTATCAACAAAGAAACTGAAACACAGAAAAGTTAGGTGAGCTCTGAGACACATTTGAATTTAGGATTTGAATCCACAAAATGACTCCACAGGACCAATTGCCAAATTGCCACTATAATATGGGGCAATGTTTCTCAAAATATATTATATGTACTGCTTGGAAATACAAGATGAGATGGGTTTAAGCAAGGAAGAAATATGTGTCTCTGTGTGTATTTGTTTACTTAATAATTACATATTTTATATTAGAAAAAAATCAAAGCCATGATTTAATCAATATTGTTGCCAAAAAGCAATTTAAGAAAGAAAAGCAATATAAGGTGTATTTAAATAAAAAGTAAATAAATAGTATGTATATGTGATATTTCAGATTGGTAAATATTGGGAGGGTGACATTAGAGTAATTGAAATTTTGAAAATTCTATAGTTTATTTTAATTAAAAGTAAGTAGTGTTATTTAACTGAAAAGAAATATGGTTAATTGAGAACTGGGTGACAAAACTTTAAAAATAGATTAGATTAAGAAAGTGGTTAATAGCAATACCAATACTAATAATTTCTTTAGGTCAGGTACATGCTAAATATCATACCTAGATTATCTCTAATTGCAGCCTAACTATAGGGAGTTTATTTACCCTGCTTACTTTTCAGGAAATTGAAGTGTAGAGAATATTTGAATTCCAAATAAAGTATGGATGTTAGAATTTACTCAGATGTGAATGCATATACATTGGGAGGTAATTCATTACAAGGTGGGTACATGATATCCACTTAAGGAAAATTATTCTATAGACTGTGTGCTGGTTCAACAGAATATGAGGCATCTATTCTTGATCTATTTAACCATGATTTTTGCAATTATTCATTTAGTCAGTCATTTTTGAAAAAATATAAAATATCTGTTGAGTGGATACAATATTGCATAGCAAACCTGTGCCAGTGGTAGTAAAAGGCAAACATGTTCCCCTCTCTTATTGACTTTATAATCAAGTGAGACAGAGAGATGATATTCAATAAAATATGAATATGTGGAATTAGTTCAATGTGGAAATATGTGGCAAGGTTTATACTGACTTTTTAAAAAATAAAGTATATATTAATTTTGGAAAATCAGGAAATTAAACTTGAAGAGATTAAAAATTCCATAATGCTACCATCTTGTGATACCTCACTCAGGTAGTGATCATAGTCCCCAGTAGGTAGTTTTTTCACCCATGCCTCACTTCCTTCCTCCCCCATCTAGTCTGCAGCGTCATTTGTTCCCATGTGAATGTCCATATGTGCTAAATGTTTGGCTCCAAGTTATAAGAGAGAACATGTGGTATTTGATTTTCTGTTCCTGCATAAATTTGCTCAGGATTATTGCCTCTAGCTGCATCCAGGTTGCTGCAAAGGACATGACTTTGTTCTTTTTTATGGCCGTGTAGTATTCTATAGTGTATATATATATATATACACCACATTTTTAAACACAGTCCATCATTGATGGGCACCTAGGTTGATTGTGGGTCTTTGCTGTTGTGAATAGTGTGGTAATGAACATACATGTGCCTGTATCTTTTTTGGTAGAATGATTTATTTTCCTTTAGATATACACCCAATAATGAGATTGCTGGTTTGAATGGTAGCCTTGTTTTAAGTTCTTGAGAACTCTCCAAACTGTTTTCCATAGAGGCTGAACTAACTTGCATTCCTACCCAGAGTGTATGAGTGTTCTTTCCTCCACAGCCTTGATACTATCTGCATTTTTTTTTTTTTTTTACTTTTTAATAATAGCCATTCTGACTGCTGTGAGACGGTATCTCATTGGGGTTTTGAATTGCATTTCTCTGATGATTAGTGATGTTGAGCATTTTTTTCATATGCTTGTTGGCCACTTGTATATCTTCTTTTAGAAGTGTCTCTTCATGTCCTTTGCTCAATTTTTTATTAATGGGATTATTTGTTTTTTGCTTGCTGATTTGTTTAAGTGCCTTATAGATTCTGGATTAAGGCCTTTGTCAGATGCATACTTTATGAATATTTTCTCCTATTCTGTAGGTTGTCTGTTTACTCTGTTAATAGTTTCTTTCCCTGTGCAGAAGCTGTTTAGTTTAATTAGGTCCCCCTTGTCAATTTTTGTTTTTGTTTAAATTGCTTTAGAGGACTAAGCCAAAAATTCTTTGCCAAGGCCATCATTGAGAAGGATATTTCCTTGATTGTCATCTAGGATTTTTTATAGTTTGAGGTCTTGCATTTAAATCTTTAATCCATTGATTTAATTTTTGTATATGGTGAAAGTTAAGGGTCTAAATTCATTCTTCAGAATACGGCTACCCAGTAATCCCTGTACCATTTATTGAATAGGGAGTCATTTCCTTGTTTTTGTCAATCTCATTGAATATCAGATAGTTATAGATATGTGGCTTTATTTCTGAGTTTTTAACTCTGTTCCATTGAACTATGTGTCTGTGTTTGTATCAGTACCATGCTGGTTTGGTTACTGTAGCCTTACAGTATAGTGTGAAGTCAGGCAGTGTAATGCCTTGGGCTTTGTTCTTTTTGCTTAGGAATGCTTTGGGTATTCAGGCACTTTTTCGGTTCCTTAAGAATTTTAGAAGTTTTATCCTAATTCTGTGAAGAATGATGGTGGTAGTTTGCTAGAAATACCATTGAATCAATAAATTGTTTTGGCAATATGGCCATTTTAACAATATTGATTCTTGCAATCCATGAGCACGAACTGGCTTTCTTTTTATTTGTGTAGTCTCTGATTTCTTTCAGCAGTGTTTTGTATTCTCCTTGTAGAGATCTTTCACCTGCTTGGTTAGATGTATTCCTAGGTGTTTCATTTTTCTTTGTGGTTGCAGTAAATGCAATTGTGCTCTTAATTTTACTCTCAGCTTGGATGTTGTTGTTGTATATAAATGCTACTGATTTTTGTACATTGATTTTGTATCCTAAAACTCTAAAGTCGTTTATCAGTTCTAGGAGGCTTTTGTCAGAGTCTTTATGGTTCTCTAGGTATAAGGTATTATTGTCAAAAGAGAGATAGTTTGACTTCTTTGTTTCCTATTTGAATACCTTTTATTTCTTTGTCTTGCCTGATTGCTCTGGTTAGGACTTCTGGTACTGTGTTGAATAGGCATGGTAAGAGTGGGCATACTTGTCTTATGCTGGCTCTCAAGGGGAATGCTTAATGGTTTTGCCCATTCAGTATGATATTGGCTGGTGGTTTGTCATAGATGGCTTGTATTATTTTGAAGTATGTTCCTTCAATGCCTAATTTGTTGAGGGTTTTTATCGTTGAGGGATGTTGGATTTTATTGAAAGCTTTTTCTGCATCTATTGAGATAATCATATTTTGTGTGCTTTTAATTCTACTTATGTGGTAAATCATGTTTATCGATTTGCATATTTTGAACCATCCTTGCATCCCAGGCATAAAGCCTACTTGATTGTGGTGTAACTTTCTGACGTGCTGCTGGCTTTGTGTTTTTTTTGTTGTTGTTTGTTTGTTTTGTTGTTGTTCTTTTAAGTCAGTCTTGCTCTGTTGCCCAGGCTCTAGTACAGTGGAATAACCACAGCTCACTGCAACCTCCACTTTCCAGCTCAAGCAATTCTCCCACGGTAGCCTCCTGAGCAGCTGGGACTACAAGCATGTAGCACCACTCCCAGGTAATACTTTGTATTATTTTAGGTAGAGATGGGGTTTCACCTTTTGCCCAGACTGGCTCAAATTCAAAGACTCAGTTCACATGGTTTAGGGCTATTTTTGGTTTATAGCTTTTTATTACTAGTGTAATAAACTGCAGAACTCAGTATCAATCTATTCAAGGTTTCAATCTCTTCCTGGTTTAATCTTGGAAGAGTGTGTATTTCCAGGAATATATCCATTTCCTCTAGATTTCCTAATTTGTGTTCATAGAGTTGTTCATAATATTCTCTGAGAATCTGTTGTATTCCTATGGGATCAATTGTAATGTCATCTTTGTCACTTCTAATTGTACATATTTTGATCTTCTCTTTTTTTTTTCTTTGTTAATCTAGTAGTAATCTCTCAATGTTGTTTGTTTTTAGAAGAATCAAATCATGGTTTCATTGATATTTTGTATGAATTTTTGCATCTTAATTTTATTAAGCTCTTTTCCAATTTTAGTTATGTCTTTTCTCCTGCTAGCATTGGGGTTGGTTTCTTCTTCTTAACTTAGTTTCTCTAGTTGGAAAGTTACATTGTTAATTTAAGATCTTTATAAATTCCTGATAAAGGCATTTAGGGCCATAAAACTTTCCTCTTAACACTGCTTTGGCTGCATCCCAGATATTTTTGGTAAGTTGTATTCCTATCTTCATTCATTTCAAATAACTTTTTAATCTTTCCCTTAATTGTAATATTCACCTAGGAGTTATTCAGGAGCAAGCTGTTTAATTTCCATTGATTTGTGTAGTTTTGAGAGGTCTTGATATTGATTTATATTTTTATTGTACTGTTGTCTGAGAGTGTGCTTGGTATGATTTCAGTGTTTTAAATTTATTGAGACTTGTTTTATGACCAAGTATGTGGTTGATCCTAGATCTTAGACTACGTTCTATGTACAAATAAGAAGGATGTACATTCTGTGGTTGTTGAGTGAAGTGTTCTATAGATATCTATTGGATCTAATTGACCAAGTGTCAAATATGATTCCAGGATTTCTTTGATAGTTTTCTGCCTTGTTGATCTAACTCTGTCAGAGAGGTGTTGAAGGTTCCCAGTATTGTTGTGTGGTTGTCTAAGTCTTTTCATATTAAAAAGAACTTGTTTTATGAATCTGGGTACTCCAATGTTCAGCTTGTATATATTTAGGATAGTTAAGCTTTCTTGTTGGATTTTTTATTTTTTATTATTATGTAATGCCCTTCATTGTATTCCTTAATTTTTATTGGTTTAAAGTCTGTTTTATCTGATACAGGAGTAGTGACTCCTGCTCTCTTTTCCCATTTGAATGGTAGATCTTTCTTCATTCCTTTACTTTCAACCTGTGGGTATTATTGTACATGAGATGAGTCTCTTGAAAAAAAGCAGATAGTTTTGTTTTGTTTTGTTTTATTATCCAGCCTTTCATTCTGTGTCTTTTAAGAGGGGGCATTTAGCATACTTAAATTAAGGTTAGTATGGATATATGTGATTATGATCCTGTCATCACTGAAAGCTGGTTGTTATGCTGACTTGATTGCGTAGGTGCTTTATAGTGCCTCTGGGCTATGTGCTTAAGTGTGTTTTTGTGGTAGGTGTCATTCTTTTCAGTTCATATTTAACACTCTCTTAATGACTTCTTATAAGGCTGGCCTAGTTCAAACAAATTTCTCTTGTGTTTGCTTGTCTGAAAAGGGTATTATTTCTCCTTTCCTTATGAAGCTTAGTTTGGTGGGATATGAAATTTTTGGTTGGAATTACTTTTATTTAAGGGCGCTAAAAATAGGCCCCCAATCTCTTCTGGCTTGTAAGGTTTCTGATGAAAGGTCTGTTGCTAGCTTAATGGGGTTCCTTCTGTACATAACTTTGCCCTTCCCTCTAGCTGCTTTTAAGATTTTTTCTTTTGCATTGATCTTGGTGAATCTGAAAATTATGTGCTTTGAGGATGGAGATCTTTTATGATATCTGGTTTGGTTTCTCTGATGTTCTTGAATTTGTGTGTCAAACTCTTTAGTGAGATTAGAGAAGTTTTTGTGCACTATATTCTCAAATATATTTCCAAGTTGTTTATTCTCTCTTCTCTCTCAGTAATGCCCATGAGCCATAGATTTGGTCTCTTTACATAATCCCATATTTCTTGGAGGTTTTGTTTATTTTTTAAAAAATTATTTTCTTTAGTTTTGTATGGCAAAGTTGATTACAGAACTGATCGTCTAGCTCTGAGATTGTTCCCTCAGATTGGTCTATTCTGCTAAATGTTAAAACTTTTGAATGTATTATGAAACTCTTGTAAATTTGTCCTGGATTTTGTCAAATATTTTCTTCATCTATTGATATAATCATGTAATTTTTCTTCTTTAGCCTGTCGATGTGATGGATTATACTGATTGATTGTTGAATGTTGAACTAGCCTTGCATATCTAGTATAAATTCTACTTGGTTTTGCTATACAATTTACTTATACATTAGAAATGGTTGAAAATTTTTACTTTCTTAAGGAACTGCTGGATTTTCATTTTGGCTGCTGACTCTCTTATATTCATGACCAGAACTCCTTTTTAAGAGTAAAATAGAAGCTAAATTCACTCTTTCTTTAGTTTTGTTTTTGCTGTTTTTGTTCATTCTCACATATCTCTGATTTATACATGTTGAATCTATTGTCCTCTCTTCTTGTTTGGTTTCCTTTTTCTTATACCTGGACATCCCTGTTGGACCAGCCTAGTGCCATTCCCTGGAATCCTCTGGCAGGTAAATCTACAAATAGACACAGATGCCCATGCTTAGGCTAAGCATTGATGAAACAACTCTACTTCAAATATGAAGGGTCTCAAAAATTGTAACTGTACTCAAAATCCCCAAAATTATTTTAGTATAATCTTTTCAAATTATAAAAACAGAAACCTCTAACAGCATTGTTTTTGATCATAAGAATACAAAGGGAAAAATATTCATTTAACATGGATACATGTAGAGCTTCTTACTTAACTTGGGGAGAATTCATAAATACACATACAGTGTAGAAACCCCAAATTGGAGAAATCCACAAATTTCATGTTTATATAGACATTATGTCAAGAAAAATAGGTTTTCTGTCCCACCAATTATTGGTTTATTTCAATTTAATTCTTTCTCTAATTCTAGGAAGATATTTTCACTCTGAGTGTAATGTTCAGAGAATTCAAAATTGCACAGTTGACCTCTTGGGTTCATTTTCTTGAATACTGTGTCAGCGTGGACTGGAATAATAAATACCCATGTTAATGCTTTTCATCTCTTTCTTAATGTGATTTAAATGCATCCTGTTTATATTGGAATAAAAACGTGTCACTCACAATTGAGTTTGCCATTCTGCAAATGCAGCTTGGGTGCTATTCAATTTCAAGTGAAAACAATCCCAGCTCTTCTGGGCACAAAGAGGCAGCTTGCCCTCTTGTAACCATGGAGATGTACCTCAAGTTGAGAACTTTAACTCATGTGCTTCATATCAGAAGAAAATAGCTTTGGGAGGATCACAGAATTCACATTTCAGCCTATTTGGAGTGAAGTGTTAGATAATGTGCACCGAAGATTCACACACTCCAGATTTAGCTCTGGTACTTGATGCTTTAGGTCAGCTCTACTCAAAATCAGTATAAAACAAAAGCAAAACAAACTGAACAGTTATAGAATAATTGGGAGACAGTTAAAAGATAGTTTATTTCTTTAATGGGATTATATCAAAGCGAAGTTATTATTTATAAAACTAATCATGTCTTTAAACCAGTATAAAAATATTTCCTCTGATTATTATTATTATTATTTATTTATTTTTGAGTTGGAGTCTCGCTCTGTGGCCCAGGCTGCAGTGCAGTGGCACAATCTCGGCTCACTGCAAGCTCCGCCTCCTGGGCTCATGCCATTCTCCTGCCACAACCTCCCAAGTAGCTGGGACTACAGGCGCCCGCCACCATGCCCTGCTAATTTTTTGTATTTTTAGTAGAGATGGGGTTTCACCGTGTTAGTCAGGATGGTCTCGACCTCCTGACCTCGTGATCTGCCCACCTCAGCCTTCCAAAGTGCTGGGATTACAGGCGTGAGCCACTGCGCCTGGCCTATTTCCTCTGATTCTATAGTCCATTAGAGCTTTCATCCTTCCTTCCATGCTTCTTTCCATTGATTCGCTTGATTCATTTAAATTTTATTTTATTTATTTTATTTTATTTTTGAGACAGAGACTTCCACTGTAGGGGGCTGGAGTGCAATGGAACAATCTTGGCTCACTGCAACCGCTGCCTCCCGGGTTTAAGCGATTCTCCTTCCTCAGCCTCCTGAGTAGCTGGGATTACAGGTGTATGCCATCATGCCCAGCTAATTTTTTGTATTTTTAGTAGAGACAGGGTTTCACTATGTTGGTCAGGCTGGTCTCGAACTCCTGACTTCGTAATCTGCCTGCCTTAGCCTCCCAAAGTGCTGGGATTACAGGCGTGAGCCACCATGCCCGGCCTAACAAAGTCCTTTCCATTTGTTATAAGTCAGTACATGATCTCACCTTTGTATCCATTTTTCCTTCTTCCTGCCTTTTTCTGTTGCATGTTCTATTGCTTCTGCTTGCAGGTCTCTTTGGGCCCATTTCACATATATTCTCCATTCTTGTTTATCCTACTCCTCCACTTTTTCTACTTTATTTCTCTAGTCTCTGCTTATACGGTATATATTTGTTCATTATTTGACCTCTCCAAATGCCTACTACACGCCCACTAAAATGTAAGCTTCTTGAGGGCAAAAACCTTGTCTGTTTTACTTATTATTATATCTTTAGCACTTAGAATAGCCCCTGGGATGTGAAAGATACTCATAAATATTTGTTAAATAAATTGATGAATGAATTGAACATTGCCATTGTATTTTGATTGCAATTGCAATACTGTGCAATCAGGTGAAAGTAAAATTCATCAGTTTTTCAAGAGTCTTCAAACAGGGTAGTAATAGATAAACAAAAATTATAGCGAAAATGCTTTAACAGTAGCATAACATCTTTGAGTTGCACAATAAGGCTAGAAAATTCAACCTTTGGGCACTTTTCAGATAAGCTGCTTAAAGGGAGTTGACTCAGAGAAAAGGAGATTTTTCTTTTTCTTTTTTAAATTGTTTTCGGCCTGCAATGAGGATGAGACAGTAGAAATCCAGCTAACATCTCGGGGAACATGATATTGGAAGCTATTAAAAAATAGTTGTATAGAAACTAGAATCCTCTGTCTCTGTAGACTGTATAAAGCTATGTTTCAGTTCTGAATGTTACTAATGCTCTTTTAAATGAGTGATAGATGAATCATGTGTAAGCCACCCTTATTTTAGATTGCCTGTTATACTCATTTAATTCTAATGCTAATTGATACACACCACACAAATTTTCATTCAACTGCCTTCTTTCCAAGAGACAATTGTAATGGTTTTTCAGTTGTCTCCCCGCATCCAAGTCTTCCTACACATGCTGCCAGATTGATTTTTCTTAATTTTGCCTGTAATGCTGCTGTCAGCTCCAAAGCCTTCAATAGCTAACATTTGACAACATAATAAAAACATCTTCCTTCATCTGATACTTAATATTTTCTATGATGTTGGATTCATTCATCTTGTACACCTTTGTTCATTGCTTTCATTTTCTCTACATTGTAACCACAATCAACCAGGCACTACCAGGTGCCTTTATCCCATCTGGTAGGTCACCAGATACCTGAAAACATAGCATTTTTCTGATCAACACTTGCAGTGCTCATTCTTCTCTCTGTACTACTTTAGCACATTATCTATACTTCTCCTATAGTACTTATCATATTCTACCTAATAGTCTGATTATTGATATACATATCTTTTGAGAGTCGTGGTTCTATTTTATTTATTTTTGGGTATCCTATAGACCTTTATACATAGAGAATGCTGAAGAAGTGATTATTAAATGAATTGATGAATGAATCAATAGATGGACACTGGTCACATTTCTTTCTAAGTCTGTTGCTTGATCTCACACACTGGTTCCAGTAGTAGCAGACCTATTCTTCTTGGGTCCATGGTAGAATCTTAGATTCTATTCTCATTAATAATCTTAACTGTATTCTGCTGTCATTCCTAAGTAATTTTCTGAGATAAAAAAATTGAGTGTTCGTTGTTCATAGAGTTTACTTTTCTTCTCTCAGTAGAAAACCCCATAAACTGAAAGGAATGTGTGCTAATATATGCTGTCTTCTTGCTTCTGTTGGAAGAAGCAAGAAGACAGTTTTCCAAGATAAAATGGAGAGATGTACATGCCCTTCCAAAGACCATTATGAATTCCTGATGTCTTTGATTTGTTACCTGGACAAAATGTTTTTTACTTCCTTTACCTTGAAGTAAGAAATATGACATTTTTTCAGCTTACTTAATCCTTTGTTTCCTCTCTTGTGTTTATAATCTTATCCATATGATTTTCCTGTAACATCAATACTTATATAACAATGAGTACTTACATGACACATTACAGAGATCATAAATATCCACATTCATCTGGTTTTCACAATAACCTGGTGAGGTAAGAAAGATGGACATTTTTATTCATGCTTATAAAAAATGAGAGCTCTGAGAGGTTGTAATTTATCTGAAGTCACATATAAACAAGTGACAACCCAGCTGTTGTGATTCCTAGTCCAGCATCCTCCTTTGCATTTCTTCTTTCTTATTCAGGTTTGCAACGAGAACATTCTTTCTTTCCTTTATTTATTTTTAGAAAAAATTGGTCACAAAACCAATCAGATTAAATTAAGTAAACACTGATATTAACTACATCTGTTTAGATAGATAGGTAGAGAGATAGATAGATAGCAATAAGTAAGTAACTTGCTTTTATTTTCTTTTCTAGCCTTACCTTTCCTCATTCTTTTCTGTGCCACAATCTATGCTCCAGGTTCCGGGCATCATGATCTCTCATTTCTACCCTTGCAATGGCCACCCAGGAGATCTTGTTTCCTGAACTCCCTACCATCAGTCCATTCTCTAAGCAGCAGCCAGAGTGATCCTTTTAAATAATGTCAGGTCATGAAATTCCTCTGCTTAAAACATTCCCATGGTTTGACAGATAAAATACAGAATGCCCACTTTGATGTATATTTCCTATAAACCCAAAACATTTTAGAAATTATTTCCTAAATATTTCATGGAGCATACTTATACCATAATTATTCAGATATTTTTCTAGTATAAGTATGCCCAAAATATTGCATAAGACATATATATATGTTATATATATATATTTAAAATGGTGTTTATCTGAAATTAATATATTACCTGAGTGTCCTATCTTTTCATTTGGTAAATATAATAAAAGCAAGCTCCTTACACTGTTCTACAAAGTCCTGTGTGGTTAGGCCTCCGAGACCTCGCTGATCTTGACCATTATTACTCTGCTTATTGTTTCCTGATACATTAGACACTCTCCCTGTAGAGCCTGTGCTCTAATTGCTTTTTTTTTTTTTTTTTGCCTAGGAAATACCCAAACAACACTATTTAATGCTGCAATCCATTTTCTCCCCAGCATTCCTGAATCCCCTTACATTGTTCTACTTGTTCTTCCATGGCACTCATCACCTTCATATTTATATTTATGTGTATATTTATTGTGTTCATTGCCTGCCTGTTCTTACTGAAAAGAAAACTTCATAGATGAAGGAATCTTTGCTCACTAACTACCTAGAGCAGTGACTGGCACAAATAACTCATTCTGTAAATATTTGGTGAATGAATGACTAATAAAATGTAAGGACACAAAGAAAGTAAATTCAAAAATTAAGTAACAATCTCTCATGTTATAGGGTGATATAGAATGTAAGTAATTATGGATCAAAAATAAAAGCTAAAGCATTATATTCTGTGTGTGGCCTATTCATGGACTTATTTGTGAAAATGAATGTTCTTATGTAAGAAATGAATACAGACTACATTTTTTTCTATTAAATGTTGTAAATACCAGTCTAGATATTGCTATTGCCTAAGTGTGCCATTCTTTTGTTATGTGTTATTTTCTGTTGGCTTTTTAGAACTAGAGTGTCTGTATGCCTCTACTGGTGTCAGTAAAATCACAAAAATGTTCAAATGAAGAAAAGGGAACAGTAGACTTGTTTGACATTTCCACTGTAATCTCCTATTTAGAAGAGTGAAATTATTTTCTGGGTAAGCATGGCAGAACAATCTGTACTAAATGTTGTAGCTTTAAAATAACCCACTCTGTGTTCAAATATATTAGTACCCAGAAAAATATTATCTCATTCATATCCTTGATTCTAGGTCTCAGTCCTAAAGATTAGACAAAGCTCTCTTAAAGGCTTGCAAAGGATATTAAAGATTTTATATTGGTGATGAAGTAGGAAGAGAAAAAAAGAATAATAACAGTCTGCTCCCTGTAGGAGAAGGATATGTTGTGATGTTTCTTAGACATACAGACAGATTACACATTTATTAAAGGCTGGACCATTATTAGAGGAAAGCGAAGTGTTCAAAAATAACTGCTGGAACATTCCATGTCAACTCTTTCTAGCAATTATCAGGGGCCCGAATATAGGCCATAATTAATATATGCTTGTTTTATGAATATGCAAAATAGATTGATGAGAAAAGGCTGAATGAGAAAACAGAAGAATGTTTAGGTGGAATAATAATCTAAATTTGCTGTGAAGTTATTATTTTACTCTTGTAGTAAAATAGTAATGTGACATAAAATGAGAGCTATAGAGGAATTCAACAGTGGTTGTGGTACATGGCTTTCAGAGCTTGATAAACCAGATCTCATGTCGAATCGTAATCCCTAATATAGGAGGTAAGGGCTGGTGGGATCATGGAGGAGGATTTCCCCATTGCTGTTCTCTTGATAGTGAGTGACTTCTCATGAGACCTGTTTGTTTAAAAGTATGTAACACCTCCCCCTTTGCCTCTTCCTTCTTCTGTGACCATGTAAGATGTGCCTGCGTCCTCTTCATTTTCTGCCATGATTGCAAGTTTCCTTAGGCCTCCCCAGCCATGCTTCCTGTACAGTCTCTGGAACTGTGAATCAAGTAAATCTCTTTTCTCAACGAATTAACCAGTCTCACTTAGTTCTTTATAGCAATGCAAGAACGAACTAATACAGAGATTTAGGACTCATCTGGCATGAGACAATAATAAACTTGCATAGGAAGACTCCTACACTTGCTGACCTTTCCTAAACAAATAGCAGCAGGCTAGCTTTAGAGATAATGGGGAAGAAAACTGACTTTCAAACCCAAGAAACTCAAGAAAAACCTATTTCTCTTTTAAGATGGAAAAGAAACCATGGTTTCTAGATCTCTAAAGGACAAGGTACAGTGATTTTCATTTATATTTTTTAAAAGAATCAGAATATCTAAATTGGCCATATTTAAATCAACATAAATAGCATGACTAAGCCAGGAATCTTAAGTAATATAGAAACATGGTCATCACGTGTGTCCAAAATAAGTATGTATGTATGTATCTATCTATCTATAATTTATTTCTATACTTATCTTTTTTTCTGCCCTGCAAAATAAATAAATAAATAAATAAATAAATAAATAAATAAATACCTGTTTGTCCTTTTACCTAGAACAAAATGATTATCATAGTTTGATATCATATGTTCTTAGGGTAGCAGTAACCACCATTATTTAACAGTATGTTTTTTCATGGATAAAGCACTTTTACTTGGGAAAAATCGTATTTCTAAGTTACTTCATTGGAAAAATGAAAGCCTTAAACTGGACTTCTGAATTCTCTTCCTCCAAGCCTACTTCTTTATTATTATGACGTTTTCTTTACTGTCTTTACAATGCAAAATCCAACTAGTCTTAGAGACTCAGGCTTAAAAATCTTTAAAAATCTTAAAGAAATCAATCATAAGCCTTCAAAGAACACACAGTTGAGGAATATGTTAACCACATCTCATTTAAGAAAACAAGTTAAGATGTAATTGGCAAATTAAAAGAAGACAACATTGATTCTTTTTGAAGAAAATGGATACAGGAAAGTAAAAACATATGATTTTCAATAAAAAGGATCAATTAATTACTTTGCAAAGACTACAATGATTTCTTACCCACACCTCTACACAAACACACACATACATAGTTAGCCAGACATGAAGATAAATAGAAATAGGTAGGCACAAAGATAATAAGTCAGAGAGTATAAGCTTAATGTACTTAAATTAGTTTAAAAAGCCCATAGTGCCAAAATAGAATGCCTTACTCTGGTTTTAAAGTAATCTTATTCCTCATCTAAAATATTTTGATTTTTTTCTATTCTAGTGGGAAGTTGTATGTGGAATGGCATTTTGGAATTGTGAGGAGGACTATACTATAATTCAATGTTGTGTTTTGAATTCCAATGTTACCACATACTGGCTCCTTGATCTTGGAAAACTACTTCATCAAAATTTTTAAATGAATCTGTTTTTCTAGTTTAAAAAATGAAACAATGACTCTTGCTTCACTCTATGCCATGCAATTCCATTGACAGAACCATGTTAAAATGCAGAAAAAGGTTTAGTAAAATGGGGGTATTAGTGATTTGAGGGAAGTGTATACATTTCTTTCACAATGTATATGCAATAACAATGTGCAAACATTACTGTCTTGGTTGTAGGAAGAGAAATGTTGAGGTGTGAATAAATCATAATTTACCTAACTTACTTGGTGCTACTTTATTATGAATTATTACAGTATATTATTGATGATTTGCAAAAAAAAAGAGTAAAGTAGTAGTTGCCAATATATGCTTTACCTAAATAAACAAGTCATTTGTAACACATAACAAAGATGATGTACATTAAAATGTCACAGCCATTTTAATAATAGCCATTCTAACTGGTGTGAGATGGTATATCATGGTCTTTTCATTTCTCTGGTGGATTAGATAAAGAAAATGTGATACATATACACCATGGAATACCACGCAGCCAAAAAGAGAATGTAATCGTGTCCTTCACAGCAACATAGGAGGAGTTAAAGGCCATTATCCTAAGTGAATTAACATAGGAATAGAAAACAAATACCACATGTTCTCACTTGTAAGTGGGAGCTAAATATTGAGCACACATGGACATCAACATGAGAACAAGAGATACCTACAGATTACTAGAGGCGGAGGAAGAAGAGGAGCATGGGTTGAAAAATAACTATTGGAAACTATGCTCACTACCTCAGTGCAATATACCCAGGTAAAAAATGTGTGCTCTGTGTGTAAAATTAAAGTTGAATTAGAAAAAGATTCATGAACATGGGAATGACTGTCATTCAGCACTTGCTACTGTAGTTTGTTTTTTTTCATGCTGTTGAACTGTAAGTGTACCCAAGATAGGCTTGGTGATTTTCTCCTGCTGATTCATCACTCATAATGTAGCTATAACTGCAGCCACTGCTTTGACTGTGTGCTCCAGTCCCACTCTTCTGCATACTGCAAGGATGAGTGGCTAGGTAGGGGACCTGTCTTTTACTGTCTGCATCTCTCTGCTTATGCATGCCCTAGTGGAAAGGGTTAAAGATATCTTTTGTATAAACTTGTTTGGGAAGGAATTTAGAAAAGATACTCAAGATTACATAGCTCTTTTCTCCTTCATCTTATTGGCATCTCCTACCGTCATAACCTCACCCTAGTCCCTGTCCTTTGTTTCTTTACTATCCTTTTTTTTTTTCAAACTTTCTCACACCTTGTTTCTTCAAATCCTTTATTCCCAGGACTGTGACATATCCATATATTTCCAATTTACACTTCCAATTTTTAGGAAGGGGAATGCAAATTCTTCAAGTACATTAGTTTCCAATGTTGCTTGGTTTCCATTTCTCCAATAGAAACCATTTCTGATATGACTCAGTTTCGCTTAGCCAGCACTATGGGTAATAAAATTTTACATTGTGGTTTTCCTTGAACAGTCCCATCTACACCTGATATTCTGGAATAATTATTAATAACTCCTTCTTTCACCTTGAATATTTTTCTAGTTTCCATGAAAATGTTATGGCCTCCAAGGCTGTAGGAGAAAACTAATATAATTAAATTAAATTCATATTATTTTATGAATAATTGGAAATATCATAACTCTCCTTCACATGAACAACTGAAAATAGGTATTTAACACACACACACACACACACACACACGCACACACACACACTCTGGAAACCATACTAACAAAAAAGAGAAAAAAACTGCATATGATACTTCGATTAAACTTGAAACTAATTTTTTTTTGCAGAGATTTGAATCATAAAATAAAAGTGTAGCAAAATATAGAGGAAGATATTTTATGCTATATTTGATGTTTAGGGATAGAAAAGTGGCTAAGTATTCCATTCCAAATTTGTTTCTTGCCCATGAAAATATTATCAGATAATCATAAATACATCTTATGTGGAGTCTTATCTTAGTTGAAGTAGCTACTGGTGATGTTTGACATTTTCTTGCCTCTGCCTGAGATGTTCTAGGACATACAAATGAATCATGCTCACTACCTCACTTGCACATCAATTCCTGGATAACCCCTCAGAATTATTCACATTTTTGGTGACATGTAATCCTAAGCAGTATCTCTGAACACTTATTACTTTACATAAGTTGTTTGTTATTCATCTTTAATTTAAGCAAGGCATTATTTATTCTTTCTTTTCAAGCTGCATAGATGAATGAAACAGAATAGAGAGCCCAGAAATAAAGCTGCACACCTATAACCATCTGATCTTAAACAAAGTTGACAAAACAAGCAATGGGTAAAGGACTCCCTATTCAAAAAATGGTGCTGGGATAGCTGGTTAGCCATATACAGAAGACTGAAGCTGAACCCCTTCCTTACACCATATACAAAAATCAAGTCAAGATAGATTAAAGATTTAATTTTGAAACCTAAAACTATAAGAATTCTGGAAGATAACCTAGGAAATACCATCCTGGACATAGGCCCTGGTGAAGGTTTCATGATGAATATTCCAAAAGAAACTGGAATGAAAACAAAAATTGACAAATGGGACCTAATTAAACTAAAGAGATTATGCACAGCAAAAGAAACTATGGACAAAGTAAAAGACAACCTACAGCATGGGAGAAATATTTGCAAATACACATCTGACAAAAGTCTAATATCCAGAATCTATAAGGAACTTAAGCAATTGAACAGGCAAAAAACAAACGACCTCATTAAAAAGTGGGCAAAGAACATGAACATACACCTTTCAAAAGAAGACATACATGTGGCCAATAAACATATGAAAAAAGTGCTTAACATCATTAATCATCAGAGAAATGCAAATTAAAACCACAGTGAGGTATCATCTCATACCAGTCAGACATTATTATTAAAAAAACAACAAATAACTGATGGTGGCTAGGTTGTGGAGTAAAGAAAATACTTACACACTGCTGGAGGGAATGTAAATTAGTTCAGTCATTGTACAAAGCAGTGTGATGATTTCTCAAAGAACTTAAAACAGAAGTACCATTCAACCCAGCAATCCCATTATTGGGTGTATACCCTGTGTTAGGCTGATCTTTCATTGCTATAAATAAATACTTGAGACTAAGTAATTTACAAAGAAAAGAGATTTAATTAGCTCATCATTCTGCAGGCTTTACAGGAAGCATGGTGGCATCTGCTTCTGGGGAGGCTTCAGGAAGTTTCCAATCATGGTAGAAGACAAAGGGGGAATAGGCATATCACATATCAAAATGGGAGCAAGAGAGCAGGGGTTGAGGGGGAAGTGACACACATTTTAAGATAATCAGGTCTCATGAGAACTCAGAGAGTTCACTGATCGCCAAGGGGATGGCCCAAGCCATTCATGAGGGTTCTGGCCCCCCGTGATCCCAAACCTCCTACCTGGACCTATCTCCAACATTGGGGATTACAATTCAACATGAGATTTGGGAGGGGAAAATATCTAAACTATATCATTCGAACTCTGGCCTCTCCCAAATCTCATATCATTTCCACATTGCAAAATGCAATCATGCCTTTCTAATGGTCCCCCAAAATCACAACCCATCCTAGCATTAACTCAAATGTCTAAATTCCAAAGTCTTATCTGAGACAAGGCAAATCTCTTCTATCCATGAGCCTGTAAAATCAAAAACAAGTTATTTACTCTCAAGATGCAGTGGGGGTATAGGCATTTGGTAAATATTCCCTTTCCCAAAAAGAGAAATCAGCCAAAACAAAGGGTTAAAGGGGCTTACAGGCCCCATGTATGTTTAAAACTTAGCAGGGCAGTTATTAAATCCTAAATCTTCAAAATAATCTTTGACTTCATGTCCCATATTGAGTGCACACTAATGAGAACAGTGGACTCCCAAGGTCTTGGGCATCTCTACCCCTGTGGCTTTGCAGTGTGCAGCTCCCACAGCTGCTTTAACAGGTTGCTGAGTCCCTGTGGCTTTTCCAGGCACAGGATGCAAGCTGCCAGTGGTGCTACCACTCTAGGGTCTGGAGGACTGTGGCCCCCTTCTCACAGCTTCACTAGGCAGTGTCCCATTGAACACTATGTGGGATCTCCAGCCCCACACTTGCCTTTGGAATTGCCCTAGTAGAAGTTATTTGTGAGGGCTCCTCCCCTGAAAGAGGATTCTGCCTGAGCACCCAGGCTTTCTCACACATCCCCTGAAATCTAGGAAGAGGCTGCCAAGCATTATTCACTCTTGCATTCTGTGCACCTACAGGCTTAACACTAGATGGAAGCCACCAAGGCGTATGCATTTCACCCTCTGAACTAGCAGCCTGTGCTATATCTGTGGCCCTTTGAGTTGACACTGGAGGTGGAGTAGCTGGGAAGTGGGAAATAGTGTCCTGAGGCTGCACAGAGTAGTAGGGCTCTGGCCCTGGCCTATGAAACCATTCTGTCCTCCTAGGCCCCCAGGGCCTGTGAAGAGGGTGACATGGTTTGGCTTTGTCCCCAACCAAATCTCATCTTGAATTTTAGTTCCCATAATCTCCACATGTCGTGGGATGCACTCAATGGGAGGTAATTGAATCATGGAGGCAGTTACTCCCCTGCTGTTATTCTCATGGTAGTGAGTGAGTTTTCAAGACATCTGATGGTTTTATGAAGAACTTTCCCCCTTTTTGCTCGGCACATCTTCTTGGCTGCTGCCATGTGAAGAAGAACGTGTTTACTTCTTCTTCCATGAATATAAGTTTCCTGAGGTCTTCCCAGCCATGTTGAAAAGTGAGTCAATTAAACTTTTCCTTCATAAATTACCCAGTCTTGGGTATTTTTATGTATATATGTATTGTTATACATTGTAATACATACATTATGTATGTATTAGCAGATTGAGAACTAATACACAAGGGCTGCCTCAAAGGTCTCTGAAATGCCTTCGTGGCCTTTTGCCCATTGTCTTAGCTATCAGCACATGACTCCCTGTTAGTTATGCAAATTTCTCTACTAAGTGGTTGCTCCATAGCCTGCTTGAAATTTTCTCCCCAAAAAGCTTTTCCTTTCTCTTCCACATGGCCAGGCTGCAAATTTTCCCAACTTTTATGCTTCACATCACTTTTAAATATAAGTTCCAACTTTAAGTAATTTTTTTGCTTCCACATCCATGTGTAGGTTGTTTGAAGCAGTCAGGTAATATCTTTAATGCTTTGAACATTAGAAATTTCTTTCACCAGATAACATAAATCATCACTATGAAGTTGAAAATTTCGTAGATCCCTAGGATAGAGGCACAATACAGCCAAGTTTTTTGCTGAGGCATTAACATACATGACCTTTGCTCCAGTTCCCAATAAGTTCTTCACCTTCTTCTGAGACCTTGTCAGCCTGGACTTCACTGTCCAAATTGCTATTACCATTTTGGTCACTACTATTTAACCAGTCTCTGTAATTCCAAACTTTCCCTCATCTTCCTGTCTTTTTCTGAGCTCTCCAAACTCAACCTCTGTCTGTTACCCAGCTCCAAAGCTGCTTTCATGTTTTCAGGTATCTTTATAGCAATGCCTCACTCCTGCCAATTTTCTGTGTTAGCCATTCTTGCCTTGCTATAGATAAATACATGAGACTGTATAGTTCATAAAGAAAAGAGGTTTACTTGGCTCACATTTCTGCAGGCTTTAGTGCAAGCATAGTGGCATCTGCTCCTGGGGAGGCCTCAGGAAGCTTCCAATCATGGTGAAAGGCAAAGGGGGAGCAGTTTCATTATATGGTAAGAATGAAAGCAGTGCATGCCACATGCATTTAAATCACCAGATCTTGTGAGAACTCAGAGCAAGAGCTCACTTATCACCAAGGGGATGGTCCAAGCCATTCTTGAGGGATTTGTCATCATGATCCAAACACCCCCACCAGGCCTCACCTCCAACATTGGGGATTATAGTTCAACATGAGATTTGGTCAGAGACAAATATCTAAACTGTATCATAACTGAAGAATATAAATTGTTCTACCATAAAGACACATGCACACATATGTTCATCGCAGCACTATTCACAATAACAAAGTAATGGAATCAACCTGAATGCCCATCAACAATTAACTAAATAAAGAAAGTGTGGCACATATACACCATGTAATACTACACAGACATAAAAATAATTAGATATGTCCTTTTCAGAAACATAAATGGAGCTGGCAGTCACAATCCTAAGCAGATTAACACAGGAACAGAAAACCAAATACCAAATGTTCTTACTTATAAGTCAGAGCTAAATATTGAATACACATGGACACAAATAAGGCAACAATAGACACCAGGGCCTACTTGAGGTTGGAGAGTGGAAGGAGAGAGAGGATCCCAAAACTATCAATCAGGTACTATGCTTATTACCTTGGTGATGAAATAATCTGTACACCAAACCCTAGTGAGAAGCAGTTTACCTATATAACAAACATGCATATGTACCCGGAACCTAAAATAAAATGTAAAAAAGGTTACTTCTAATTATAAAAACAGAAGCTCTACAGGTATCTAGAATAATATTATATCTAGTTGAATGGCTCTGTTTTATAAGTACTACACTGACAAAGGCATAAATGGCACCAAAAGCAGATGTATTTTCGTCAAGCAAAATAATATGTTGTATTACATTCATAAAATGGTCATTTTCTCAACCAGAATCCAATTAATGTGAAATTGCAAATACACAAACATTTATAAATGCACCTACAATGGCAAAAACAATGTTTCCCCTCTACTTTTGTGAGAAAGAGATAGATGATATACAAAAGTTGTTACCAAATAAATTATAGCATCTATTTTATCAGCCCTGCAGATGGTATCTGATTTCTTATGACTTCTGTACTTTCCACACTGTAAAGTGTGATGTTTATGAGGGTAGTTCTATAATGCTGAAATATTTTAAGTATAAATACTATTGAGGACCCAAAATGTGTAGATTAATATAGGAGATAAAATTTAATTGAAATAATTCCTGGCACATAATAGGAACTCAATAAATATAATAAAAATGATGAGTCTTAGTCAAGAGATTTATGATCTAATAAAAGGACTCAGGAGAATACACAGTAAACTGCATGTAAAACAGAATAAGAGTAAGTACAAGAATAAAAAAATCTCCCTTACCCAAGCCTTGCTTACACATTTCACCAAATGTGATAACAAGTCTAATTTGTTACTTTGTGTGTTTGCAGGGAGTCCCTACAAGAGACCCTGATAAATACCAGATGTTGCCTTTGTTTGTTCTACCCAGCTTAGGTCTAAGAATCATTCCATTATTTTCCCTTATAAACCTCTTAAAATAACTTTTCCCTTTTATGTATTTTTTTCAAAACAGGAGAAATCATTCCTAATAACTATAACTTGAACAGCAAAATAATTTAGTTGAACTTAAAATCCACCTATTACAACATAAATAGTACATATACCACAAAAAAATATAGTCCCAACTTGTGATGTCAACAGTATCAGGGATTTACGGGGTCCTTAATTCCTTGGCCATTGCTGTTCAAGAAGTTCAATATCCTAACCTGGAATACAGCCAAAAAGGGAAGAGAAGGGCTGTGCTCTGATGGCCAGGTAACAAGTGGAACTTTACTTTCTGATTCTGAAGACTCAAATGTTTTGAAGGGGAGGAGTTGTGGGGAGAAGTTTTTTTTTTATTTAGAGTTGAACAAGCTCGAGCTCCAAAGATCCTTTACCAATAAGGCTGTCTAAGTTGATGCAGTCACTTTACCAAGTGGCATGACGTTAGAATGAGGGTGATAACATGCTCTATTAGCACTATTTATATGGTCATACTGATTGCCATCCCGAGCTGGTAAATATGTTCATATTAAAACATAATTCAAAGAACAGAAACATATTGGAGAACATGTCCCCCTGTTTTATATTTTATAATGAGATATCTTCTCAATATTTCTTTAGGTTGAGTCCAACTAACTAAAGTAAAATTTAAGATGGATATCAAATATTAAGAAATTAGGATGACAAATGGCAAACATTTTGTTGAGTTTGAAATAGGCCTTTAGCATATCACAGTAGTTTAACACCTGCAGTTTATTAGTATAAGAGCTTTTCTCTGGTGCCAAATTTGCCTCTTAAATTAATGCTTGGCTTGAAGCCTTTGGTGAGAAACCAACTGATAAGCATTAACCTATCTAGCGTATGTTTATAATTGTGCCTTCTTAAGGAATCTGCAACACAGTTAGGAGGCAAGATGAATGGAAACAAAACAAACAACAATTAAGTGCTGAATTTGCAGCATTAATTCAATTTGTAAGAAAAATTCATAGCAAATAGACAGCAGATTAACTACAACCATCACAGAATCTTTTATACATAACAGGATACTTTAGTTAACGTAAAGAATAACTTGAAGTTTTCAAGAATGAGATTTCAAAACATAAGCAAAAATTGAAAGAGGTATTCCAGATGAGAATAACATCATTGAAACAGGAATAATCATTAAGTGGTCAGATAATGGTCTGGGAGAAAAAAAATGATTTTTTTCAGGAAGAGGATAAATAAAGGAAACTGCCAATTTCTCCAGTTGTCCTTAAAAAATCCACAGGAGGAAAGGCTAAATATAAATTAAAATTTGTACTACTATTTACATTTTTTAAATTTAAATTTACATTTACATTTTTTTAATCTGTTTTGGGACCTAAACCACAGATGAAGTAGACAGAGAAAGGAACCAGAGCAGTTTCGTGGACGTAATCATGATCTGTGTGGGTCAGCTCACAGATTGTCTCATATTATTGACCAGACATGTTGAGATGTGTTGTAGTCTCACAATAAATGTGAGAAACACTGCTACTGTCTGTAGACTGATCAATTCTTATCTCACACTCATCCACACTATTGAAAATTTTCTTCATTTAGGTCTCCTACTTTAAGTATGCAGTTTTTCTCAAGAATAGTGTTTATGCAAAAATCAAGAAAGTCTCAGACTCCCACAGGAAAATTTTAAAAAATGAAAGAAAAAATTTTAAGAAGGTCCAAATTAGAGTTTTTAAAACATTCATCTTAAAATTCTTAAGATCAAAGAGAATCTTATCAAAAGGCCAAAGCTATAAAACAGGTAAGCTATAAATGTTATTTTAGATTGAGAAGTTAATCTTTGCCAGTTTCCGAGGTAAGTGCTTTACATGCTTTTATATTTGTTATATAAAATAATTCTCAGAAGTCACTATGAGGTAAATGTTATTATTCCTGTTTTGCTGTGAAAAAATTTTCTTATATCCCACATTCACTAAGTGGCCAAGTCAGGATATAGACTCAAATTCACTTGATTAAAAAGCCTGCACTTTCAACCACTGCCTTAGTTTCTCTCCAAGAACAGAGGAACTCCTTTGGATTAAGCTGCAACCAGGAGTTAGGAGGTATTAGGTTGATACAAAAGTAATTGCGGTTTTTGCCACACATGCGTTCTCTGATCTCTTACAACAGGTATTTTCAACATTCTTGGGACTACTCAAAGAGTTATTGAGAGCACAATTTGAGCACCATGAATTTGGTTATTTTTGTGTTATGCAATAATATGATGTTGTATTTTACATTCAATCCTGACAACTATTTAATCCTCAAACTATTTAATCCCAAATGTTTAGGCTCTTTCCTAAATGTAATTATGATCCTGACAATTATGTGTTGCATGCCAGTATCAAAATATCTCATATAACCCATAAATATATATACCTACTATCTACCCACAACAAGTAAAATGAAGAAAATAAAATCTGAATCTAATCTTAATTTAGAAATAAACATTTTTCAAAACTACTCCAAGGATTTTTAGCTTTTGAAATACAGATTGTTTTTAGTAATCACATTAGAATATTACAGTAATTGTCTTGTTAAAACCCAGAACGTATGATGCAATTTAAATAATACTAATGGTTCAGTTAGGTTCCTTAAAACTTGACTAAAAGGCCTTTAAACTATGATGAATGTAAAACGTGATTTTGTACTAAAACAACTAAACATAACCTTACTTGTAAAATATTTTGTTGGGAAATGACTTCAAATAAAATTTTGGATGCTTAAAAAGCATCGTTTTTTGGCCTTAACCTCTTGCTTTCTCCACATACAAATGCATCGCTATAATGATCTACATTTCCTCCATTAATTTTCATTTTCTTGGCAGTGGGATTAGCAACACTCTATGACAATTTTTGTCATTTCTCTTACCAGGAGCAGACATTGGAACAAAATCAGAAAAATGTAGAGGTGCAACGATCAGGGCTCTTGGATGAGGTGACAGGAGTTGTGAGTATACTGAGAGTAAAGGCAGAGATCATGACAGAGAGATATTTGTTGAATTTGTCCTTTTGGCAATGCTGTCCAATAAAAGTGTAACATAATGTCCATTTAAATTTGATAGTAGCTATATTAAGGTAAAGTAAGAAGAACTAGGTGACATTAATTAAAATAATACATTTTATTTATCCTAATATATGCAAAAATATTTTACCACATAATTGGTGTTAAAATTATTAATGAGGAATTTTATGTTCTTTCTTTATACTAAGTTTTCAAAATCTGATGTTTATTTTACACTTTAAGCACATCTCAATCTGGACACTAAAATTTCAATTGTTAAAGTGTGTTTTGAGTCATGTTTAATGAAAAAAATATTGTGCACCATTTCAGCTTCTAAATTCAAGTTCAAATAAATTACAGGTTTAGATCTTGAACTGCAGTAGCCACATGGCAGGCGCTTAACACACAATAAGTGGCTGTCAGTTGACTCTAGACTTAGTTCTCCTGGATTTACCTACGTTTGTTTACACAACTTTTATTAGAAAATTCCTGTTTGGGGGACATTTTTCAGGTCATGCAAGCCATAACTATCTGATTTTGTACATTATTGTTGTTTATATTTTGTCAAAATCGAGGAAGAAAGAAGGAGTAGGAGTCAGATAAATCTACATTTGAACATGATCCACAAAAGAAGAATGTATATTAGGCCATGGCTAATAAGACTTCCATTTAATTATAAAGCATCTTGTTAATTTTATGTGTCTACTTGACTGAGCTAAGGGATGCCCAAATAGCTGGTTAAACATTTCTGAGCATGTCTGTAAGGATGTTGGTGAAAATGTTTAGTCCTTCACCTGGTGAACCGAGTAAAGCTGATGGTTCTCCTCAGTATGGATATGCGTCATCTGATCTTCTAAGGGCCTGAATAGAAGAGTGAAGGCAAGTTGAATTCACTCTCTCTTTCTCACTGATTAGTTGAGTTGAGACATTGATTTTTCTCCTGACCTTCTGGTTCTCAGGCCTTTACGCTCAGACTGGAATCTACATCACTGGCTCTCTGACTCTCCAGCCTTTGAACTATACCATTGGCCTTTCTGGATATCTTGCAGAGAGCAGATTGTGGGGTTTATCAGTCTTCAGAGTTATGGGAGCTGGAAGTTTATAATAAATCTCCTATTGTTTCTGTTTCTCTGCAGAACCCTGACTAATACACATCTTCTACGAAGATATATGGGAAATAATTTACAGCTTGTTACAAAATAGTTTAATCCAATTATTTTCCAATAAAAAATAAATAAAATGTCTAGTTGTGGGAATTTATGGTATTCATGCAGCATTCATGAAAGGTTAGGCCAATATAGAACACAGTGGGGACTTGGATAGGCATAATGAGCACATGAAACACAGTCAGAGTAGCATGAGCACATGAAGTAGATATGCACACTTAAGTAAAGAAAACAAAACAAAACAAAAACAACCACAAATGTATACTTCAGCTTCCTGGAAAGTTGAGCCCAGGATTTATTGCACACTCTGTCTATTTTTGTAGCCAATGAAGTCAATGCAGAGGATTGTAATGAGATAGACAGAATTCTGTCTGCACCACAAACACCTATTCAATGAATGCCCAGTCCAGACAGATGAGGTGCAAAGCCAAGATGTGCCAGGTCACCAAATTCCATGGGGTCTGATGGATGTTGCCATGTGAACAACACTCTGTTTGAATATTCTTCTTGGCTAAGGGCAGTGACTGTTTCCTATGAATAAGACATAAAGCCTGCTGATAACATTTTGGAGCTTACCCCCAAAGAAGACTACTGAAAAGAACTTTTGTTAAACGTTTTGTTAATGCATGTCAATGTGTATTTGATAAATTTGAGGGTATTTTAGTGCACACCTGCAGCACGTGGCCTGTGCTTTTCAGCTGCTCTTATGATTTAGCTACAAGTATTTTAAATCCCAGCTGTCAGCTCATAAGCACTGACCGTGAATGTTGAGCTTCACAAGCGCATTGCCAGTGGCAAAAGCACACTTGCTGGGGTCATCTGGTTGTGGGAAATATGACTCAGCTGACCTCTTTGCTGTGGGTTACTTTAAGATGCCAGAAGAAATTGCACTAAGAAGACAACTTCACCCATTCCATGACACTGCTAGGATCATTTATAGATTTTCTCTCCTTCTGAGACAAGAAATGTTGTGAAATAAATCAATAGAGCACTTTGATATAGCCAGTAAAGTAATATACACCTTTATCCTTTACATTTGCATAGGCTTTTTCAGTCACCTAGTATTTTTAAATCCATCATTTCATTTTATCACTAAAATATCCATGTGAAGTATGCAGGGCAAAAACATTACTCCTTCCATTTAATAGTAAAAGAAACAGAGGCTCAGAGAAGTGGAAGGTAATGTTGGTACATGTGCATATTGGATAATGTCCAAAAAGGCATTTTGAATAAAATAATAGAAAAAAAAAAAAAAAAAAAGGAAAAAGGAAAAAGGATAAAAGCTGGTGGAGGAAGAGAACAAATTTCTTTACATAGTATCACTTTTTTTTTTTAAAATAAGGTTCTGTGAAAGAAAGAAAGAAAGAAAGAAAGAAAGAAAGAAAGAAAGAAAAAGAAAGAAAGAAAGAAAGAAAGAAAAAGAAAGAGGGAGGAGGAAGGATGATGAGGATATTGCATTTCTCATGCACTCATATTTTATCTCACTTTGTGTTCCAGGTAATATATGGCAAGTCAAAACAGAGAGTCTTTGAATCCCTTGCTCCAAGCAGAGGTATGTTAAATTCAAATAACAATAGTTAACATTGTTAGTTCTTAGTGAATGCCAGGCACCGTTCAATGCATTGTAATATGTTTGGTAATTTAATCCTCAGGTTACCCAGAAAACATAGGTAATATTGCTAATTGCATTTTACAGATGAGAAAACTGAAGCACAAAGCCATTATATTAATTAGCTTCTGTTGTTTAATAAATTATCCCAAATGTAGTGCCTACTACAACAGACATTTATTTAGCTAATGATTCTGTGGTTTAGAAAATTGGTCTGGGCTCATTTAGGCAGTTGTTCTGCCATGATTAAGCTCCCTTACGCTTCTGTGGTTAGATGTACCTCAGTTAGATGCTGGTTGGGATGAAAATAGTGACTGGGTCACATGTGTCTCATCATCCAGCAGACCACCCTGGGCTTGTTCACATGCCAGTGCTTGGTAGAGAAAAAGAGTAGAGGAGAGCAAGGCCTACATTTGTAACTGGTGTGTTCCAATTCTGCCACATTCTATTAGTTAAAGCAAGTCACAGTACCAGTCAAGACTCAAGGGATGAGGCAATATACCCTATACTTAATGGGAGGGGATACAATGTCATGTTGTAAAGGGATGTGGATACTGGAAGGAGTGCATAATTGTGGCCATGTGTGCTATGCAGCAAACTAAAAACTAAAATACATAAATAAATAAATAGGGGGAAGGCAGAGTGAATTTAACTTTATTGGATATTCTTTAATCTACTGAATCCAATACTTTGAATGACCACCCATGATACCCTAAGTTGTAGTGAAACAAATATCCTCTTCAGTATTAGCATTAGCCTCCTAAAGGCTTCTCTATCATTTCTTTTCTTTTCCTTCTTTCTTTTTTTTTTCTTTTTTGTTGAGTTAGAGTCTCACTCTGTCACCCAGGCTGGAGTGCAGGGGCACCATCTTGGCGCACTGCAAGCTCCACCTCCTGGGTTCCTGCTATTCTCCTGCCTCAGCCTTCTGAATAGCTGAGACTATAGGCGCCTGCCAGCACGCCTGGCTAAGTTCTTTGTATTTTTAGTAGAGATGGGGTTTCACCATGTTAGCCAGAATGATCCGCCTGCCTCGGCCTCCCAAAGTGGTGGGATTACAGGTGTGAGCCACCTCGCCTGGCCAAGGCTTCTCTATCTTGAAACCAAATGTGCCCTGAGGTGCAGAGAGCAGTGCTGCAAAGCATCTATGAGTTAATTTGAGAAACTTTAAAAGCTTTTACTTGGTGTGATGTTCAAAGTGAGGGACAGAGGTCAAAGACTTTACTCTTAAAATTCATTATCTCTAATGACTTTGAACTAACTCTTTTTTTCTCAGATGTATTCTTTATACAGCAGGTAGAGAAAGATTGTGATTGTCCTCATCTTACTCTAAAATTAAACAGTTATTAAGCAACTATTTATTTATTGAGTTCCTTCTATAAGTCAGACGCTTAGCTACAAGAATTGAGATGCAAGACAGAAAAACATGCTCTTTTGCCCTGATTCAAGACATAAACAGATAAATTCAATACTATAGAAATGTGTACCATGATAGAAGCATAATGCAATGTGAGAGAGAAGGGAAACCTATCTTAGAATTGAGGTGGCTGTTGAGAATTTGAGAACGATTTCTGCATAGCAGTGAAGTTTAAAAGATAATTTATAATAACTAGGCAACATTGGGTTGGAAAGGTGAAATGTGAAAACATCATCCATAGGGAACAGCAACTAAAATACAGCATTAGATTGAGCTTCAGTTGTCTAGATGAGAAATAGCATGACGCTTATACAAAAGTAATGACAAGGAGGATGGAAAAATAGAAGGGAGATTAGAGAGATGTAAATGAAATCGATTTGATAGGAATCAGTAACTTGATAGATATGAAAGCCAAGAAATAAGTACTATAGTTGAGGATAATGCCAGATATTTCCCTTCAGCATACATAAGTATATGGGCATATATCTAGATTTTATATGTATTCACTATATATGTAAAGAATAGAAAGGGGGCATGAGATAAGTACTTCCTATAGAAGCTGTCTTGAGAATATATATAAGATTGCTCATTGCAGCATTGTAATTTTTAATAGCAATCTATTGCAAAAACACAGATATCAACATTTGTAAAAATAGAAATCTGGATCTAAATGAAAATAAACTTCTAAATTCGGTTTGTAATCAGATTTTAGAGCTAAAATATTCTACAGATATTTTAAGTATTCTACAGATATTTTAAGTATTCTACAGATATTTTCAAAGATATGTGTAGGCTATAGATTTGTAACTTTTTGGTTTAATATTATGTTGATAGCATTTCCAGTATCATTAAATATTCTCAAAAGACCCATTTCATAATGATCACATACCATTCTATTATATTATGCTATCCTATTTTATTTTTACAATTTCTCTGATGTTTCTTATAATTCAAAGACTTATTTTAATCTTTTGCTGCACCACTGTCTAAGTAAAGGATAGTCAATGTATGGAATTTTCCATCACCAGGATCCTCCCTGAGGAGAAGGATGGTCAGTCTATCACTTGCAAAGGAGTACTTGAAGGGTGCCCAAATTCATGAACCATAAAGACACTGGCTCCATTTCCTCCACAGCTGACAGTTCTCTGCAGATTTCTCCCTTTTTAAGGGCAAGACCTGGACTTAGAGAAAAAAGTTTCTGTGACCATTAGTGTCTCCTTTTTTTTCCTTTTTTTTTTAAATTATACTTTAAGTTCTAGTGTACATGTGCACAACGTGCAGGTTTGTTACATAGGTATACATGTGCCATATTGGTTTGCTGCACCCATCAACTCGTCATTTACATTAGGTATTTCTCCTAATGCTATCCCTACCCCAGCCCTCCATCCTCTGACAAGCCCCAGTGTATGATGTTTCCAGCCCTGTGTCTATGTGTTCTCAATGTTCAACTCCCAACTATGAGTGAGAACATGCAGTATTTGGTTTTCTGTCCTTGTGATTGTTTGCTTAGAATGATGGTTTCCAGCTTCATACATGTCCCTGCAAAAGACATGAACTCATCCATTTTTATGTCAGCATAGTATTCCATGGTGTATATGTGCCACATTTTCTTAATCCAGTCTATCATTGATGGACATATGGGTTGGTTCCAAGTCTTTGCTATTGTGAATAGTGCCACAATAAACATACATATGCATGTGTCTTTATAGTAGCATTATTTATAATCCTTTGGGTATATACCCAGTAATGGGATGGCTGGGTCAAATGGTATTTCCAGTTCTAGATGCTTGAGGAATCACCACACTGTCTTCCACAGTGGTTGAATTAATTTACATTCCCACCAACAGTGTAAAAGCATTCCTATTTCTCCACAGCCTCTCCAGCATCCATTGTTTCCTGACTTTTTAATGATTGCCATTCTAACTGGCGTGAGATGGAATTTCATTGTAGTTTTGATTTGCATATCTCTGATGACCATTGATGATGAGCATTTTTTCATTTGTCTGTTGGCTGCATAAATGTCTTCTTTTGAGAAGTGTCTGTTCATACCCTTTGCCCACTTTTTGATGGGGTTATGTTTTTCTTGTAAATTTGTTTAAGTTCTCTGTAGATTCTGGATATTAGCCCTTTGTCAGATGGGTAGAGTGCAAAAATTTTCTCCCATTCTGTAGGTTGCCTGTTCACTCTGATGGTAGTTTCTTTTGCTGTACAGAAACTCTTTAGTTTAATTAGATCCCATTTGTCAATTTTGGCTTTTGTTGCCATTGCTTTTCGTGTGTTAGTCATTAAGTCCTGGCCCATGCCTATGTCCTAAATGGTAATGGCTAGGTTTTCTTCTAGGGTTTTTATGGTGTTAGGTCTTACATTTAAGTCTTTAATCCATCTTCAATTAATTTTTGTATAAGGTATAAGGAAGGGATCCAGTTTCACCTTTCTATATATGGCTAGCCAGCTTTCCCAGCAACATTTATTAAATAGGGAATCTTTTCCCCATTTCCTGTTTTTGTCAGATTTTTCAAAGATCAGATTGTTGTAGATGTGTGACGTTGTTTCTGAGGCCCCCGTTCTGTTCCATTGGTCTATATATCTGTTTTGGTACCAGTACCATGCTGTTTTGGTTACTGTAGCTTTGTAGTATAGTTTGAAGTCAGGTAGTGTGATGCCTCCAGCTTTGTTCTTTTTGCTTAGGATTGTCTTGTCAAATGCGGCTCTTTTTTGGTTCCATATGAATTTTAAAGTGGTTTTTTTTTTTCCAATTCTGTAAAGAAAGTCCTTGGTAGCTTGATGAAGATGGCATTGAATCTATAAATTACCTTGGGCAGTATGGCCATTTTCACTATATTGATTCTTCCTATCCATGAGCATGGAATGTTCATCCATTTGTTTGCATCCTCTTTTATTTCATTGAGCAGTGGTTTGTGGTTCTCCTTGAAGAGTTCCTCCACATCCTTTGTAAGTTGGATTCTGAGGTATTTTATTCTCTTTGTAGTAATTGTGAATGGGAGTTCACCCATGATTTGGCTCTCTGTCTGTTATTGGTGTATAGGAATGCTTGTGATTTTTGCACATTGATTTTGTATCCTGAGACCTTGCTGAAGTTGCTTATCAGCTTAAGGAGATTTTGGGCTGAGACAATGGGGTTTTCTAAATATACAATCATGTCATCTGCAAACAGGGACAACTTGACTTCCTCTTTTCCTAATTTAAAAAGAAATAAATACCCATTATTTCTTTCTCTTACCTGATTGCCTTGGCCAGAACATCCAACACTATGTTGAATAGGAGTGGTGAGAGAGGGCTTCCTTGTCTTCTGTTGGTTTTCAAAGGGAATGCTTCCAGTTTTTGCCCATTCAGTATGATATTGGCTGTGGGTTTGTCATAAATAGCTCTTATTATTTTGAGATATGTTCCATCAATACCTAGTTTATTGAGAGTTTTAGCATTAAGGGCTGTTGAATTTTGTCGAAGGCCTTTTCTGCATCTATTGAGATGATCAGGTGATTTTTGTCATTGGTTCTGTTTATGTGATGGATTACATTTATTGATTTGCATATGTTGAACCAGCCTTACATCCCAGGGATGAATCCAACTTGATCATGGTGGAAAAGCTTTTTGATGTGCTGCTGGATTCAGTTTGCCAGTATTTTATTAAAGATTTTTGCACCAATGTTCATCAGGGATATTGGTCTAGAATTCTCTATTTTGTTGCGTCTCTGCCAGGCTTTGGTATCAGGATGATGCTGGTCCCATTAAATGAGTTAGGGAGGATTCCCTCTTTTTCTATTGATTGGAATAGTTTCAGAAGGAATGGTACCAGCTCCTCTTTGTACCTCTGGTAGGATTCAGCTGTGAATCCATGTGGTCCTGGACTTTTTTGGTTGGTAGGCTATTAACTATTGCCTCAATTTCAGAGACTGTTATTGGTCTATTCAGATATTCAACTTCTTCCTGGTTTAGTCTTGGGAGGGTGTATGTGTCCAGGAATTTATCCATTTGTTCTAGATTTTCTAGTTTATTTGTGTAGAGATGTTTACAGTATTCTCTGATGGTAGTTTGTATTTCTGTGGGATCAGTGGTGATATCCCCTTTATCATTTTTAATTGCATCTATTTGATTGTCCTGTCTTCTCTTCATTAGTCTTGCTAGTCCTCTATCAATTTTGTTGATCTTTTAAAAAAAAAACTAGCTCCTGGATTCACTGATTTTTTGAAGTGTTTTTTGTGTCTCTATCTCCTTCAGTTCTGCTCTGATCTTAGTTATTTCTTGCCTTCTGCTAGCATTTGAATGTGTTTGCTCTTGCTTCTCTGGTTCTTTTAATTGTGATGTTAGGGTGTTGATTTTAGATCTTTCCTACTTTCTCTTATGGGCATTTAGTGCTATAAATGTCCCTCTACACACTGCTTTAAATGTATCCCAGAGATTCTAGTACGTTGTGTCTTTGTTCTCTTTGGTTTCGAAGAACATCTTTATTTCTGCCTTCACTTTGTTATTTACCGAGTAGTCATCAGGAGCAGATTGTTCAGTTTCCCTGTAGTTGTGCAGTTTTGAATGAGTTTCTTAATCCTGAGTCCTAATTTGATTGCACTGTGGTCTGAGAGACTGTTTTGATTTCTGTTCTTTTACATTTGCTGAGGAGTGCTTTACTTCCAATTATGTGGTCAATTTTAGAATAAGTGCGATTTTAGAATAAGTGCTGAGAAGAATGTATATTCTATTGATTTGGGGTGGAGAGTTTTGTAGATGTCTATTTGGTCTGCTTGGTGCAGAGCTGAGTTCAAGTCCTGGATATCTTGTTAAGCTTCTGTCTTGTTGTTCTGTGTTATATTGACAGTGGGGTGTTAAAGTCCTCCATTATTATTGTGTGAGAGTCTAAGTCTCTTTGTAGGTCTCTAAGGACTTGCTTTATGAATCTGGGTGCTCCTGTATTGGGTGCATATATATTTTGATTAGATATCTCTTCTTGGTGAATTAATCCCTTTACCATTATGTAATGGCCTTCTTTGTCTCTTTTGATCTTTGTTGGTTTAAAGTCTGTTTTATCTGAGATAGGATTGCAACCCCTGCTTTTTTTCTTTTTTCTTTTTTTTTTTGCTTTCCATTTACTTGGTAGATCTTCCTCCTTCCCTTTATTTTGAGCCTGTGTATGTATCTGCACATGAGATGGATCTCATGAATACAGCACACTGATGGGTCTTGACTCTTTATACAATTTGACAGTCTGTGTCTTTTAATTGGGGCATTTAGCCCATTTACATTTAAGGTTAATATTGTTATGTGTGAATTTGATCCTATCATTATGATGTTAGCTGGTTATTTTGCCCGTTAATTTATGCAGTTTCTTCATAGGATCGATGGTCTTTACAATTTGGCATGTATTTGCAGTGGCTGGTACCGGTTCTTCCTTTCCATGTTTAGTGCTTCCTTCAGGAGCTCTTGTGAAGCAGGCCTGGTGATGACAAAATCTCTCAGCATTCGCTTGTCTGAAAAGGATTTTATTTCTCCTTTGCTTGTGAAGCTTAGTTTGGCTGAATATAAAATTCTGGGTTGAAAATTCTTTTCATTAACAATGTTGAATATTGGCCCCCACTCTCTTCTGGCTTGTAAGGTTTCTGCTGAGAGGTCCACTGTTAGTCTGATGGGCTTCCCTTTGGGGGTAACCCGACCTTTCTCTCTGGCCGCCCTTAACATTTTTTCCTTCATTTCAACTCTGGTGAATCTAACAATTAAGTGTCTTGGGATTACTCTTCTCAAGGATTATCTTTGTCGTGTTCTCTGTATTTCCCGAATTTGAATGTTGGCCTGCCTTGCTAGGTTGGGGTAGTTCTCCTGGATAATATCCTGAAGAGTGTTTTCCAACTTGGTTCCATTCTCCCTGTTACTTTCAGATACACCAATCAAACATAGATTTGGTCTTTTCACATAGTCCCATATTTCTTGGAGGCGTTGTTCATTTCTTTTTACTCTTTTTTCTCTAAACTTCTCACTTTATTTCATTAATTTGATCTTCAGTCACTGATACCCTTTCTTCCACTTGATCAAATCGGTTACTGAAGCTTGTGCATGCGTCATGTTCTCATGCTATGGTTTTCAGCTCCATCAGGTCATTTAAGGTCTTCTCTACGCAGTTTATTCTAGTTAGCCATTTGTCTAACCTTTTTTCAAGATTTTTAGCTTCCTTGTGATGGGTTAGAACATACTCCTTTAGCTCAGAGGAGTTTGTTATTATTGACCTTCTGAAGCCTGCTTCTGTCAACTTGTCAAAGTCATTCTTTGTTCCATTGCTGGCAAGGAGCTGCAATCCTTTGGAGGAGAAGAGAAATTCCGGTTTTTAGAATTTTCAGCTTTTCTGCTCTGGTTTCTCCCTATTTTTGTGGTTTTACCTACCTTTGGTCTTTGATGTTGGTGACCTACAGATGGGGTTTTGGTGTGGATGTCCTTTTTGTTAATGTTGATGCTATTGCTTTCTATTTGTTAGTTTTTCTTCTAAGAGTCAGGTCCTTCAGCTGCAGGTCGGTTGGAGTTTGCTGGAGGTCTACTCCAGACCCTGTTTGCCTGCGTATCACCAGCAGAGGCTGCAGAACAGCAAATCTTGCAAAGCAGCAAATATTGCTTCCTGATCCCTCCTCTTGAAGCTTCATCTCAGAGGGACACCTGCCTGTATGAGGTGTCTGTCAGTCCCTACTGGGAGGTTTCTCCCAGTTAGGCTACTTGGGGGTCAGGGACCCTCTTGAGGAGGCAGTCTGTTTGTTCACAGAGCTCAATCGCCATGCTGGGAGAACCACTGCTCTCTTCAGAGCTGTCACACAGGGACGTTTAAGTCTGAAGAAGTTTCTGCTGCCTTTTGTTCAGCTATGCCCTGCCCACAGAGATGGAGTCTATAGAGGCAGTAGGCCTTGCTGAGCTGCAGTGGGCTCTGCTTGGTCCAAACTTCCAGGCCACTTTGTTTACCTACTCAAGCCTCAGCAATGTTGGATGCCCCTCCCCCTGCCAGGCTGCTGCCTTGCAGGTCAATTTCAGACTGCTGAGCTAGCAGTGAGCAAGGCTCCATGGGTGTGGGACCCACTGAGCCAGACACAGGAGAGAATCTCCTGGTCTGCCAGTTGCTAAGACCACTGGAAAAGCACAGTATTTGGGTGGGAGTGTCCTCTTTTCCCAGGTACAGTCTGTCATGGCTTCCCTTGTCTAGGAAAGGGAAATTCCCTGACCTCTTGCATTTCCCAGGTGAGGCGATGCCCCACCCTGCTTTGGCTGCACCCACTATCCAACCAGTCCAAGTGAGATGAACCAGGTACCTCAGCTGGAAATGCTGAAATCACCAGTCTTCTGTGTCGATCACACTGGGAGCTGCAGACTGGAGCTGTTCCTATTTGGCCATCTTGGAACAGTAGTGTCTCCTTTTTAAGTCAACTTGTTTTAGAAAAATGGATTCCTTCATGGGCTCTTAGATGTTACATTACAATGGTAACTGGTACGTTTGATTACACGTTCAAGAGACCTGTACCAATTATTTCCGTAAGTGACTGCCATGTGACCTTGACTAGGTTACAATTAATCTAGACAACATTTTCTTCATCTGTAAAATGAAAGTGTTGTAATAGATTATTTTTATTATCTCTTTCAATCCCCAAATGTTTTATTTGCAACACACTCTTTGGCACTGATATAAAAGTGATTGATTGCATGGAATTATGAGATGGAAAGTATTTTCATATTTTTAAAAAAGACTTTATAAATACAAATAAAACTTCTTAAGTTATGAATATGCTGCCTCCTAAGTCATTATAAAATTAATATCAATTAACAAACACTCTGGTCAAGAAATAGAATATTATCAGCTTCCAAGGAACCTCCAGTCATTACTTTCCAATCACAAAACCTTTGATTTCAGCTATAATTAACTATTTTTATTTTGAAATGTTTGATATATTTTATGCTTTCCTTTAATTTTAACTTTCAAGTGTAGCTCTTAAACTTTAATTTAATTTTGCCTGTTTCTGAACTTTGTATAAGTTGAATAATGCAAAATGTAATTTTTATGTTTGTAATGATTTTTTCTTAGCTCAATGTTATATTTGTAAAAATTATTCGTGGCCCTATGTAGTACTTTGTGTATACTTGAGATTTTTTTTATTCCTATGAAGCTATAGGCCCTTTTTTTTTTTACTGAAGTATAGCATTTTGTTGTATAAATATGCCATAATATATTAATCCATTCTACTGTTGATGGACATTTGGGTTGTTTTCAAGTTGTGGTTAACAAGAATAATGCTGTAGTGAGCATACTGATACATTTCCCTAGGTGTACATGTGTGCACATTTCTTATCTTGGGTAGACCTTAGGTATAAAGCTACTTGGAATAAAGTTTTCATATTTTTAAATTTGACAGATAATGCCAATTGTCATTTTTGAGTGTATCCTGCTGTACAGAATTCTAGATTAGCAGATATTTTCTTAAGTTATTTTGATGATATAATTCCATTGTCTTCCAGATTGTTATTTTATTTTGGAAAAAAAGTATTTTAAATATCGTTATTTAATTTTTAAAGATAAACTCTTTTCTCTGTTTTTAAAACTTACGTTTCATTTTGTTTTGTTTAGAGATTTTTAACTATCGTTCTTTGAGTGAATTTCTTTTCTTTTTTTCAGGCAGCTTGAAATTAATATGGCAATCAACGAACTGACATCATTTGTAAGTTTTGGGAAACCCACAACATTTATTTCTTTAAACATGATTCTGCTTCATTTTGCTTTTTGAGACATTTTCCCTCTCTTTTTCTTTGATTCCACTTAAGCATATGTTTGACCTATCACTATGCTGTCTATGAATTTAACCTCCTTGTCTCTATTTCCTATCCTTTGTTACTCTGTGTCTCATTGAGAATTTTTTTTTTTTTTGGCCTATTGATCTTTTCACGAGCTTTTTCTTCAGTTTTAGCTAATATGTTGTTAAAACCAGAGATTTTGAGTTCTAAGATATTTTTTCAAATATGTAAATTTTTAATACCATTATCTGTCAATGCGTTTTAAATTTTGTCTTTTATTTCCTGGTATGTAGTAATATGATTCTTTTATTATCTGCTTCTGATTATTTCAACATATGAAGTCCCTATGGATACCATTCTATTGGGCCTTTTTCTTTTCTTTCTTTTTTCTTGCTGGCTCTTTTTGAATGTATAACTTCTTGTTCTTGATTATCTTTGATTGTGAACTGAAATTTGTAGTTTGGAAAAGTGTCTGTAGAAATTATTTTATGCCTACAGTGATGTTATCTTCCTCCAGAGAGAATGCATGTTTGTTTTAAATTGATATCTGTAAGCATTAGAAATTTTGAATAACAGTCAACCTCTTTCATGTATTTGGCATTTTTTATCCTTCCAAATAAGATGAAAATTCCTTAGAGATCTTGTGAGAATTGTTTTTTTCTGCTTCCTTCTTCCTTCTTTGATCTAATCTTTGTATCTCTACTTGAAAAAGGTCCCCTAACTTGTGGGTTATGGACACTTTATTTTGTCCTCATATTTCTGTGGGAGGCCACAAGCAGGACTTAGTTTTTTAGCTATTTCTTCCTGAATTTATGAATTGAAAAAATATCTGCACCATGTCCTAAGAGGTACTATAATCCTCTTTGAATTTACTTCTTTTCTTGGATCTCAGTTTGTTAATTATTGACTTCTGAACATTTTAAGTAGAATAATTTTAATTTTGTCCAGATTTTCCATTTGTCCTCAGTAAGAGGATTGATCTTCCATTCTTAAAATAATGACAAACTATTTCAGAGAACTATTTGTCTCACTTCAGCTCATAATCATGTTGTGTTCTTAATAGACAAGAAAAAAAGCAGTGTTATATTACAAATAATTTTTAAAATTTTTTAGTGATTAAGTTATTTTTTCACAACCAGGATGTTCTAAGAAAGGAAACTATTTTAAGCAAGATAAATTTTTGAAAAGTTGTATGCCAAAGTATGACATGGCACACATTTGGTAGGCATAGGTATTACACAGACCTACCAGACAGCACAATTTTTTTTGTTTTTTTTTTGAGATGGAGTCTCGCTGTCACCCAGGCTGGAGTGCAGTGGCGCGATCTCGGCTCACTGCAGGCTCCGCCTCACCTCAGCCTCCCGAGCAGCTGGGACTACAGGCGCCCGCCACCACGCCCGGCTAATTTTTTGTATTTTTAGTAGAGACGGGGTTTCACCGTGTTAACCAGGATGGTCTCGATCTCCTGACCTCGTGATCCGCCCGCCTCGGCCTCCCAAAGTGCTGGGATTACAGGCACGAGCTACAGCGCCCGGCCTAGACAGCACATTTTAAGTTACTATTGAACAGTCATAATTGTTCATTTGGAATGGGAATTCCTACTCACAAACACAAGCAAGTCCTGACTGATTAACTTTCTCTATTGTTGAAGAACTGCATAGTAATTTTTAGAGTACACAGGAGCCTTTCAAATATGTATTATTTTATTGTCTGATTCTCATAAAGCTAATGATAGAATTAACTTTCTAAAGTGAAAGGAGTTTAAATAATCTTTTCGTGGACATGTAGTTATTAAGAGGGCTGGTTAAAGAATCTTAGACTTCTAACGTCTTTCCCCATGACGCATCACTCTACTCTGTTGTTTCTCATTGAGAGGTCAATACTTCTGAGTATATTAAAACAGAATTTCAATATTTATTTTAGCAATATAAGATAGTAAATGGCTACTAAAATGATCACAACTCTTTTTTAATCTGAAATCTGCTTTTTCTTCTAGTATTTGTTTTCTGTGTTATGCAGATTATTCATTCATATAGCACCTATTTACATTTTAAAATACAAATGATGATGTGCTATGGAATGAACTCTATGTGTATGCATGCTTTATTTCCTGTTTTGGCAACTGTGCCTTTCAGATTTCTCCTGTAGTGCCACATATACAGTATAGCTTAATATTTGATGAGGATCTTTTGTGAAGACAAGACATGTGAGAGTAAATTACATGCATTCAGGCAAATGTACTCATTTCTCTCAATGCCCACTTTTAATTTTCTTCTGAAAGTATTGTACTAGTAATTTTATGTTTTGTGTTATTGACTGAACATATTGAGCAACATATGTACTATATATTTATTTCATTTAGCTAATAAATATTGCATTTCTGCAAATGTTTTAGAAGAAATAAAAATGACCTTTCACATATTCCTTGTAAGTAAAGAATAAGAAAGTAAATACTGAATTACACCGAGGGAGCAAGACAACAAAGCCCAGAAGTATGTATCTACATATATTTATGTATATACACACATATACATACATATTTATAATAGAACATATACATATATGTATGTAGAATGTCTGTCTGTACACACATGTAAAAATAGACATATATATAAAGAAAAGGAGTGTTGACTTTCATTTTTAAAGTATTTGAACCAGTTCCTAGCATTTAAAGGTAGCAAGATTTCATATAAAAATTTGTTTTAATTTTTCTAAAAAACCTATAAGTTCCAGAAATCCTGTTCCCGAATTTAAAATTACAGCATTTCTGCATTCCTGCATGGCAACCATTAAATACATATGAGTGTTAATTTATTTCTACCTTTTGTTCAGTTGTCCTTTCTAGATGGCTCATGAACTCTCCAGTTGGTTACAATAAGATAATTCACTAACTTTCACCTTAATTTCCTGTCTCCTGTAAATATTTGATTTTTTTCTATTGTTACACTACATTACATATCATTTTTAAAGCATTTCAGGAGAGATAATGTATTTCCTTGGCTATCATCTTCATAGTTGTAACTGAAGGAAACAAAACCAATTGATTAGGTCAGTGTCTTTAGACAAAAACTTTTCAATTTAGAAAAAAGTCAACAAAATTGATAATTGGTCTAACCTGTAGAACTGTTTGAATAGATAAGCTATTTTGCAAAGCAATAAGCCTGGTGACTCAATACAGATGCAGCCTACAGTTTTATAGATACAGCAGTGATTTCCGTTTTGTCAATTCTTGCGTCTCCACAAGAGTGATGATTTATGCTTAAAGTGTACCATATGTAGGAGCCCATTTTCTCAATTTTATATTGGGTGACATCCTTGCCACGTAATCCATTTTCAATTTCTTAAGGAAGATAGTGTCTGGGCTTTTGTTCATATGCATCACAGATTTAAAAATCATCCATAGCCCTTAATTTATGTTTTAAAAGAAGGAAAGGATAATATGGTAATCACTATAAAATGCTGTGTTATAGAATGCACATTGGATTCAATCTAATTTTCTTATGTGAGTAATTCTTATGATCCCCATTAGGAACCTGTGATTTGGTCATCAATGGCCATAGAAAATGCTTTTCAGTAGTGACTCTGGTAACTACATATTTTTTAGATTGGTTCTTTTTTTTCCCCCAAGAAATGGTAATTTATTACACAGAAGTGAGTCTGTGATGATGGCTGGGTACAAGTCATGGCAAAATCTGATATGCATTCTTCTTTATCACAGTTGACACAGTTTACATTCACCATGAAGACATTCATCCAGGAATCAGAGGCACATATTTGGCCTTTATGTATTGTTAAGTAAACATCGACAATTCCTTACAGCCTCTAGATAAAAAGTGAAATTGCCAGTCCATCTCTTAAATTTTCCCAACACTGCAGTTCTCCTTACATTACTGAAGACTTACCCCTAAGAATTATGACTTTAAAAAGGTGTTATTTTATTTTTTTTGTCTAAATCATAGTTCAAATTATGTTTAATAGATAGTAGTATGTGTTTTATTATATACACAATGTTAAATAAGTTTATCTCAAAGTATTACACTATAATTTTATGATATTTAGTATAGAGTACTTATTAACAGACATCTAAAATATAGGCTTTAATTTGTTTAATAGTTTTAATTTTTCTACAATCTTTTTAGTTACTGTAGGATAGAAAAAAATGGGAAAATGTAAGCTCTTTTGTGTCTTACAGCATAATATGGAAGGTTGAAATTTAAAGATACTTGTTAACATATAGCAAAATTTAGAAGCTTAACACTAAACCAATGAAGCAAACCCCAAACATATATTAGAATTTTATTTCATCCATCAATCCCTGTCAGGAGATTTTAGTTACCTTAGCAAAAGGTCTTTTGAATGCCCCACCTCTGCATATGTTATCTCTTAGGGTTCTTCTGTTTGACTAACTGATTTTTGCTACACTATTCCAAAATGGCATATTCCATAACCACTTTGCCAAAATCCTTTATGCCCCTCAGAGGTAACTGTACTTTTCTTTGTAAAAGTTAAATGTTTTTGGTTTTTCAAAAACAGGTTTTCATTTTCTGCTCCAGAAAGTCTGAGTTGGTTGAATATTTTCCCCTAGTTATTTTTATGAATTCCATAAACTATGTTATTTTGAAAAAGATGGACCTCACATCTTTTTATCTAGTATATATTTTAATCTTTATATTCTTAGATCAAAATATATTCCTTTGAGGCGAGCTGCAGATGCCTTGTTCTCTGAAAGAATTCCCACGACTGTACTTACTAGAAAAATGAAGTGTCCCAATTATTATGAACAAGCTCTGGTTTCTTCTTCCTCCTCTTTCTAGATACCTTCTGGGGTACAAATGCAAAGGTCCTAGACAATAATATCTACAATGTAGAGTATAATATTTAAATTGTTCTCTAGTAGAAATATTAACAAAGTTATTTGAGAGAGTTTATTTCTGTTGGAGTAGAGAATCACTTCCATGATTCCATTTGGGGATGATAATTTAGGAAGCCTTGTTAGATGTGGAGGTATTACATTTATACTTTAAAAGATAAAAAGGCTGTGAAAAGGCTGAATTGGGAGAGAATATACGTAATGTAACGTATAGAACACCAAAAAATATTCAGAAACTAGCCTTTCAGTCGGAAAGAAAGTAGAAATGTTTCTTGTTAGATCATTCTCATCCTACCACTTATTTTGTGAACTTTTGATCTGAGGTATTAAAACAGTTCTGCTAACAGTTGTCTGTCTATTTGGAACATCAAATGGCTATTTTGTTGAGACTACAGTGTCACTAGTGTGTGTCTCTAAATGACAGTTCTGCATGTTAATGCTAAGTGTGACTTGAATAGTAAGATTGACACTAGAGACTTTTTGAAATGTGAACAATATTCTTGATTAACCTACAGAGTGCAAAAATTGGGAAATCATCAAGTAACTTCATAAGGCTATGTTGCATTGTAATTTCATTTTCATTAGTGATGACATTGTTGTGGAATAATGAGTGACCTTCAGTTGTGGTAAGTTAGTCAGGTAAAAATTTCTACACCAGAGTTATAACATTCAGTCATTGGTGACTTACAATTTTCTTTTAACTCTTAAACTAAAACAAATGTTATTTTATTTATGTAGATTTATTACTGCTGAAATACTATTTATATACATATAAAGATGATTAAAACTGATCATATAATATTAGATGCAATCACCATGTTCTGCAATTTCACTTTAGTAATTATTGGGCACCTCCCATGTGCCAGATTTATATACGTCCTCTCATTCAGTGTTCGCAGCAGACCCATGAGATTGTGGCCACTATCTACACTTTACAAATGAGAAGACTGAAATTAAGGGAAATCGAGTGGAGTAGATATGTATTAACTTATGTTTGTTTGCTTTTTATGGCTGCACCTCACCCCCTCCTGCATCACATGAAATTGTTAAATACTTGGCCTTCCTTTCTTCACCCCAAGGAGATGCAATATTAAGGTCTATGTAACCTAAAAACAGCGATTGAAGTGATTGATCCACGTCCGAACTCATGATTGTAGCGAGGCCAATAAATGTTCTTTATCCAGGATTGGTATAAATACTGTGGAAAAGAGAATTCTTTTCTGTGATTCAGAACCTGAATCACAGGTCTATCTTTGCTCACATGTTGAGAGATCTTATCAAAGAAGAAAGTAAATAGAGAATATGACACAACTGAAAGATGGGAAAAAAGAGGCTAACTCTGGGGCTATAATTTGAATTTTTGTTTACCTAGCCATAAAATCTGGTAGTGGGAAGATATACATGTATGCAAATGCAATAAATACTACACTAAAAATTTGGGTAGGCCGTGCCTAAGAAAGAGCACTTACATTCACATTACTAAACTTTGCTACATTCCACAGCAATATAATGTCTAAACTCTTGAACAATTTAGAATATATCCAAAGTAGTTATTGATGCAACAAAAATGATTTCAGTTAACACAAGAAAAGTGAATCATGAAACGTTATATTATTCCATTCTTGCACTGCTATAAATAAATGGGTAATTTATAAACAAAAGAGGCTTAAACAGCTCATAGTTCCACAGGCCATACAGGAAGCATGGCTGGAAAGGCCTCAGGAACTTACAATAATGGCAGAAAGCAAAGGGGAGGCAGGCACATCTTCACATGGCCAGAACAGGAGGAAAAGTGTGAGGGAGGAGGTGCCACACACTTTTAAACAACCAGATCTTGTGAGAACTCGATCATGAGAATAACACCAAAGGGGAAAATCTACCCTCATGATCCAGCCACCTCCCACCAGGCCCCATCTCCAGTGAGGGAGATTGCAATTTGACATGAGATTTGGGTGGGGACACAGATCCGAACCATATCATATGTTGAGAAGAGAAGTCATCAAAGTTTTCGTAAAATTTTGAAATGAAGGAGAAAATTCTGTTGGATAGTTCTGGGTAGTTTTCAGGGGAGGAAACCCATGATTAATTCATACTATATTTACTGAGTTTGCAGTGTGTGGAATATAAATGCCTTTCTCTGAATTTGTAAAGGCAAATAAAAATATTAGTACAGGGATGACCCCAGGATAAATTTTATGTTGTCCTTGATATGTTGTAGCCTTTTTTCCAACTGTTTCCTGCTATTCTCAATCGTGTTTGAGTCTTTGAAGGGCATATTGCAGGCTTGACACACATGCTTTAGCAGCAGTCCTGTAAATAGTGACTATTACAAAACTTTGAAAGTGTTCCTTTCTAAAGATAGCAGGTTTTACTTCCTGGAAATAATTCATTCCAGAGCCAGATGATGCTGATGACCCTGAATCTCCCTTTTCTGAAAGAAGATAATAGCAACACTGTTTTGTTGTTGTTTTTTTGTTTGTTTGTTTGTTTGTTGTGAAGGGAGGTAACTATACTTAGAAAGTTCTTCTGGGAAATAGCTGAATAGGTGATGGCACTGGATACTGATACTAGCTACAGTTTACTGAGTTTTTCCTAAGTGTTAGCCACCGGGTTAGAAATATATTGTTGTTAATTTTTGTAGCCATCTTTCAAGGTTTAAATGATGAGTAGACTGAAGCTCAGAGAGGTATTAAGTATGGAAGCATATATAAAAACTGTTGAGCTGGTACAGGTTAAAAGACTGACTGCAAACATCACATACCCATAGGTCATCAGTTTTAGCTCTTCCCTTCCCTCATCCTTTCTTTCCCTCTTTCTCCTCTCCATCTTTTTCTCCCTTCTTGATTGTTTTGTTGAATCCCTAAAGCACTTTCCATCTAGCCTTTTCTTTGTTCATTACAATGATCCGATTTGGCAGTTGTAAAATTTTCAAGCTTTTTTCAACCCTTCATTAAAATTTATGTCAAATGTTTGGTGAATTTTACAGCTCCAGATACAGTGAGTGCTATATGCTGACCTTGTTTACTGAGCATGGGAAATTCCCAGGTATCATAGCTGCAGTGGATCTTACATTCACGTCAGAATGAGCTAAAGCCTAAAAATAGATTGTGTTCTGTACCTGAGGTTCTTCCCTAGTGCTTTTCAACCTCTGTTTCTGAGAAACAGTGATGCAGCTCAGAGGCAGACAAAACAGGGAGAGTAACTCCATAACTCACAGTGGGAGGAAATCATATTAAATGCCTAATGAGTTCTGACACACCTATCATCATAAACTTCTATAAGTCATGGTAGCATTTTGAAGAATAATCTTACTGAAAAAATTATATATTTCAAACTTCATAATTCATGATTCATGATTTTTAAATCTATTTTATATACTCTTAAGTGTATGTTTCTACAGATACACATATATGACTGTTTCTAGTACTTTTGAGAAATCATCTTTTAAAATATCTTAAATTTTTCATTGTGTAGTCTTGTTTTTCCTTAGTTTTCTTTCTTTTAACTATGAAGACATCTTTCAGTTAAAAAACAAAAATCGAAACAAAAATGCAACTCTGAATTTGTCTTTGCGTTCCACAAATCATATCTAGATTCTGCTTACTGTATCAGTAGTTACTAATATAAAGCAATAGCTATGAGCCACTAAAGTTGGGGCAGGGGACAGTAAACATTTACTGAGTAGGTCTTATTTCTATACTTTTAGACTCTACCATGGCACAAAATGTGTTGTGTTGCAATTACCCATTTGTATGTTTATCTTGCCTATTTGTACTTTAACATCTAGAGGAAAGCAGTTATGTCACAGCCAGTCTTATATTTTCCTCAGTGCCTCCTGTAATGTTGGCCATTTAATCTCCTAAACCCTGTGGCAGAGAAGAGTAAGAGTGAATGTATGACCAGAAGCAGATAAGAATGTAGTTTGTAGAGGTCAGTTGCTACAACATTTATCTTGTGTGTTTTGGGTGTGTGTGTGGTTTTTTTTAGATATTCTTTTGGACTTTCTATACCATAAAATGCAATATCTGCTTACTTGGAAATAAAAAACAATAAACAAACATAAAAGAGGTAAATAGTTTTAAATTATGCGATGTTGCATAAAATTTATATACCAGGAAACTGTCATATTCACCCTGAAATATGTAACAATAGATGTTTCGTCAGAGTGTATTGAATTTAATTAAATTTAGAAATCTAGTCTTCAGAAAGCTGTGAATACAGACAACAACTCAGTTGGAGACAAGGTAAATGTAATTTTTATCCTCTGCCCTCTTTCCAGTATTCTGTATCCCTTTTTGTTTTCTTTCTCCATCTCTGTGACTTATTACTTCCAAAAGGCTTTATGCCATTATACTGTCAGCACTTATACCAGACCTCAGAGAAGGGACTCACATTGGCTGTTTTCCTTGGGCTCAAAAATCACATCGTCACTGCTAAAGCATATTTATCCCAGCTGAGGGGCTATAGAAGCAAATAACTAAGCCCAACTGGCCTGCTCCAATTGCTGATTTCTGATTTTTGAGTCACAACTGGCGTAATGACAAGCTCATGGGCCTAGGATCTGAGCTAGGTCCAAATGCTGGCTCTCTAAATGCCAGTTGTATATCCTTTGGCAAATCATTTAAGCTTTCTGTGACTAGTTTGTTTTGGGTGCTCCATATATTTAATTTCGTTTAATCCTCACTGCAACTCTCTGAGGTTGTTATTATCATGCCATTTGTACATTTTAAAAGGGCACCATGCCTTTAAGAGATAGAAATTATGCTGATTTATGCATCTATCAAGTGGCAGAGGTGCAAGTGAACTCCATATGTTTAATGTTACAGCACTTCCCATGCAATCTGCTATCATCAGGAATGACTAACAGAGGTCTTAGACAAAATGTTTCCAGTTATTGCAATGAATTTTTAATAGAATTCATTGTTTTAGAAGAGTGTGAGATTTACAGAAAAATTGAGGAGACACTGAAAAGAGCTCACATATACCTAACATTCCTTTTTCTTTATTATTAGCATCTTATACTAGTTTGATACATTTATTACAATTAGTAACCTAATACTGATACGTAATTATTAACTAAAGTCTATCATTTGTTCACCTTTGCCTCTTTCTGCTTCAGGATTCCAGGCAGGCAGTATACCACATTACACTTCGTTGTGATGTTGCTTCAGGCTCCTATAGTCTACCATAGTTCTCAGACTTTCCTTGTTTCACAGCATTTTGATTGTTTTGAAGAGTGCTGGTGAAGTATTTTGTAGGATTCTTCTCTTTTGGAATTTTAACAATGTTTTTCTCATGCTTAGACTGGGGTTATGGGTTTTGGGGAAGAAGATCATAGACATAAAGTGTGGTTTTCATCACATCATATGAAAAGTACATACTAGCAGGATGATTCATTGCTGTTGATGATAATCTTGCTGAGGTGTGTTTGTTAGATTTCTCCCTTGTAGAGTTACTGTTCTTCCCCACCTTTCCCTATTGTACTCTTTGAAAGAAAGTCACTATGAGCAGCTAGCACTTAAGAAGTGTATACATATGTAACAAACCTGCACTCCTTCCTTGAGGGAGAAGCATCTACATAAATTGCTTAGAATTTGTTTGCATGGGATGTTTATATCTTCCCCCATTTATTAACTTATTTGATTATATATATATAAGTATGTAGTCATACATATTAACTTTATACTGTGGGTTATAATCCAATATGAATTTACTTATTTTGTAGCTCAAATTGTTCCAGCTTTGGCCATTAGCAGCTTTTTCAATTGGCTTCTGTGTCCCTTTGGCACACCTCCAACTATGTTTTTGTTTTTGTTTTTGTTTGTTTTTAAGCACTTCCTTACATTTTGGCACTGTAAGTTGCTCCAGGTTTATCTTGTATAATTCCCGTCCCAGTCCTTGAATCAGCCATTTCTCTGAGGAGCTTTTTGTTCTTTTTATAGGAGAATGGTGTTAGAAATCATGATCTGGGCCCTAGATGTGTTTGTGGCTCCTGCGATAGTTCTCTCAGCAGACAAAACAAAGAGATATATTTGTGTGTACTAATCTGTATATATGCACATATCTAAAAATGTTGAAATTTGCCACCTTTTGTAATATTTTAAGATAAACATGAGTTCTTACCGATGTCTCCAGCTGTAATCTGTATATGTGGATCATTGTAGCCTCTTTCCTTGCTTATTATAATGTATTTTTGGATATTAGATTGGTATAAAATGTTGTCTCAGTCCTGGTGATAAAATTTATTGATGGCTTATTAAATTTCAAACATGTCCTTAGAACTTTATTCTAATTATTTCATTCAACCCTCACAACTAGAGTGGAGGTAGAGACGATAGTCTTTTTTGAAAACAAACAAACAAAAGTAATAAACAAAGACTTTCACTCTGAGCAACACAACATTTCCCTTTGAGAGAAGGAAAGAAATCTAGAAATGTGCAGTGACTTGGCTAATATCATGGTCAGTGACTGCTGTGGCCTATATTCTCTAACTTCAGTGTGTTTCCCTATTATGCAAGACTAGATCCCATCTCCCAGTCCTCCTTTGCTTCCCACAGCGGGACCTACCAGGTATCTACAATGTAAACTGTAGCACTCTCAGGAAGATAGCCAGAGCTGAGGCATTTCTCTGACCTAGTGCATTAAAGAAGCCCAACATTTGTATTGTTTTAAGGCAATAGCAATGCACATCACATCTATCTTTCTAATGAATAAGAGATTACAGAAGAGTTTAATATATTAAACTTAGAGCAGCTTCTGTTTGTTGTTTATTTTCATACAAACAACATTTGATAGCTGCTACATTCTTTGAAAATGTTGAAATTGTGGCTTTTGAGAGTTTGGACTAGGGAAATATAAAATTAGTATTTCTTAGGCTGGTATGAACAACTGGAACTTTTTCTTCATGATGTAATAAGTGAGTGTTGATAAATGGAGTTTCCAAAATGTTCAGGATTTAATGCCTAGTAACTATATGAATGTGGCAGTTTTGGTATCTGGGCTCCATGAATAAGTAAAAAATCTGAGGGAATTATGCTGAGCTATAGAAGCATATGGGTTCCCAAGAAAAAAATGTATGCTGACAAACTGAATCGGGGAAATAATTATTACTCTATGATCAGCAGCAACTCCCTACTTATGTGATTAACTCCATGAGTAAATGTGAACTCAGTTGCAATTATGTGTAAACATCCTGGACTTTTATCAGCCCAACTTTGTATACCTGAGTGTTACCATCTTTTAGGGTGTTGACAGAAAAAAAAAAAAAAAGAGAGAGAGAAAACTCTGTAAAATATTTAAAAAGGTTTATTCTGAGACAATACTAGCAACTATGGTTTAGGGAACAGTCTCAAGAGGTCCCAAAAAAGTGTGCCCAAGGTGATTGAATTATAGTTTGGTTTTATACATTTCAGGGAGACAGGAATTGCAGGTGAAATCATAAATCAGTCAATACAGGGAAAGCGTACATTGTTTCAGCTGAAAATGTCATGAATGGATTCAAAGATTTTCTTTGGCAATTGGTTGAAAGAGTTAGGTTTTGACTAAAGATCTGAAGTCAGTAGAATGAAATGTTTGAGTTAAAATAAGGGGGCTTTATAGCAGCATGATTTATAATCCTTTGGGTATATGCCCAGTAATGGGATGGCTGGGTTAAATGGTATTTCTAGTTCTAGATAACTGAGGAATCGCCACACTGACTTCCACAATGGTTGAACTAGTTTACAGTCCCACCAACAGTGTAAAAGTATTCCTATTTCTCCACATCCTCTCCAGCACCTGTTGTTTCCTGACTTTTTAATGATCGCCATTCTAACTGGTATGAGATGGTATCTCACTCATATGTGGGAATTGAACAATGAGTTCAATGGGGGGAGGGGGGAGGGATAGCATTAGGAGATATGCCTAATGTTGAATGACAAGTTAATGGGTGCAGCACACCAACATGGCACATGTATACATATGTAACAAACCTGCACGTTGTGCACCTGTACCCTAAAACCTAAAGTACAATTAAAAAAAGTAAATAAAAAAATAAATAAAATGCAGATGAAATCAGAAAAAAAAATAAGGGGTCTTGTGGAGACGAAGTAGGTTCTTTTCATGTAAATGAAGCTTCCAAGTAACAATTTCAGACCTTAAAAGCTGGTTAATCTCTCCTAGATCTGGGAAGATCTCCTAGACAGGCCTGCATTAGTGGAGATTCTCTACAGATGCAAATTTCCCCCACAAAAGATGGCTTTTCAGGGGTATTTCAAAATATGTCAAAGAAATATATTTGGGGTGAAATATTTTGATTTCCTTCAGGATCTGCTTTCTGGCATGGGATGCTATACCACAGTCAGGTTGAATTTAGTATCTTTATTGCCACGAAGAATCAGTTTATTCAGTCTTATCTCTATTTTAGTGTCAGTGCTAGGCAATTGTGCCTAAACTCCAAAAGGGAGGGAGTGTAATGATATGTGTCCAACCTCTGATCCTGTCATGGCTGGGAAGTCAGTTTTTCTGGATTCTCTGGAATCCCCTTGCCCAAGGGGTAGTCCCTTCAATTTGTTGCTGTGGGGACATTTTAGGATTTTATTTTTGGTGTACATTCACCTTGTCTATATAATACTGAACAATTGGTCAGTACAATTCTCATTTTTGCTTTGACAAGTCACCAGCTGTCTCTGAGAACTTCCAAGGTTACTCATCAAAGTTTAGGTTTATCATCAACATTTGCATAAACTGCCAGCCATGGATTCTTAACATAAAAATAAAAGATATTTAGGTGCAAAGCACTTTTAAGAGCACTTTACATGTAACCTTTTTTATGACAATGTAATGAGATGGGCTTTATTATTATCCTCATTTTACAAAGGGAGACTGTGAAGGATGTTAAGAAACTTGCTCACCTTCAAACATTTTATATGTAGCAGAGTTGGTGCAAGGTGATTTGACTCCTAACTTGTGCCACTAAACATCGTTCAATAGAGTGTAAAAATAGCTAAGCTGCAATAACAAGCAATCCCAAATGTGCAGTGGCTAACCTGAGCCTAAGTTTATTTTTTAATCCCATTACAGGTTGGCGAGACAGCTGCAATCTGTAAAGGCTCTCAGAGATCAAGGATGACTGGTGCTCCACTATTACGTACTGTGCTATGTGGAACACAAGGTCTCCTCCATTACCTGAGGTGCAGAGGAAGAGACTGCTAGAGCTCTGCTTTAGTTCCTTTATACGTAGATCACCAAATGACACACATTACTTCCATGCAGTCCTGCTGGCTAAAATTGGTCAATGTCCCTGTCTAGCTGCAGTGGGGCTGGGAAATGTGTAAGAATAGGCAGCATATTTAAAAAGTGCTGTGAACTGGATTCTGTCCTCTCAAAATGCATTTGTTCCAATACTAATCCATAATATGACCCTACTTGGAGAGAATGCTTTTAAGGAAGTATACTTAGAGTTAAAAATAAGGTCAAAAGGGTAGATAAGCCTGATGCCCTTATAAGAAGAGGAAGAGACAGCAGATCTCTCTCTTTCTCTCTCATGTGAGGACACAGGAAGCAGGTGGCTATCTGCAAACCCGGAAGACAGCCCTCACCAGGAACTGAATTGACTGGTAACTTGATCATGGCCTTCTAGCCTGCAGAACTCTAAGAAAATAAATGTTTGTTGTTTAGGCAACCCAGTTTGTGGTATTTTGTTATGGCAGCCTGAGCAGACTGTTACAGATATCACCACTGTCTCTGTCAAAAATATATGATACATATTCCAAGGAGTTGTTGGGAGAATTAAGCTGAGTGATGTAATTACTAAGAAACAAACAAACAAACAAACAAACAAAAAAACAAAAAAAAAACAAGAGCTAAAAGGCCAAGCCCAGTAGTGCATGCCTTCAATTCCAGGTACTCAGGAGGTTGAAGTGTGAGGGTTACTTGAGCCCAGGAGTTGAAGTCAAGCCTTGGCAACATAGTGAGACCCCATCTCAATTAAAAAAAAAGAAAAGAAAAATAGTGTATGTGCAATAAATATCAATAATTTCAAGGCTTTCTATTTACCTTGCATAAGACAAAGACATTCTAAATTGTTGTGATTCAGTGCTTTTACCCTTATTTTCATCTGCCCCACAGTATATACTTTCCATTGAATGGGAAAACATTTAAAAAGAAAAGGAATAGTAGATTTCATAATTGTATAATAGTCAGATCCTGAAAGAATTATTTAAAGATCAGAATGATAATAGTTTGAATGAGAAGGTATAAATATGTTAATATAACCTCTCAGTTGCATTCACAAATATATCTGAATATTTTAACATATCTTGGTCTGATTATAGAACATTGACATGGTTTGGATTTGTGTCGCCAGTCAAATCTCATACGGAATTGTAATTCCCAGTGTTGGAGGAGAGACCTAGTGGGAGGTAATTAGATCCTGGGGAAGATTTCTCCCTTGCTGTTCTCATGATAGTGAGTGAGTTCTCAGGAGATCTGGTTGTTTAAAAATGTGTAGCACCTCCTCCGCTCTCTCTTCCTCCTGCTCCAGGCAGGTAGGACGTGCCTGCTTCCCCTTTGGCATTTGCCACCATTGTCATTTTCCTGAGGCTCCCCAGCCATGAGTCCTGTACAGCCCGTGGAATCATGAGCCAATTAAACCTAATCTCTTTTATTTATAAATTACCCAGTCTCAGGTAGTTTCTTACAGCTATGCAAGAACAAACTAACACAAACATGAAAATAAAATTGTCCCTGTGAACATTTACATATATATCCCATGTTATTAAAGTGCTATGTGGCATATGTGTAATGTTTGTGTACCTTTTTTTACAAATTAGTATTTTCAACTCCAGAACATAGGGTTTTTGTTCTAATTCATAATTACTAAGCAGTACATCATAGCAGTTTTTGCATTAATTTATGAATATAAATGATATCAGATGCTATTGTTTTGATGATGATCAAATACTAGAATAGTCTATGAAAGTCAGCATGAAATGGAATTTTGTATTTGACTTTAAAGCTGTATATATATATAGAGAGAGAAAGAGAATTTAATTTGTAAGATCTTAATTACTTGTATTTTTATCTAGTAAGTGTTGATATGTATATTCCATCTTCTCCCCCTTGCATTCTCCTTCCAGTTTCAAATGCAACATGTTTGATAATTGAATTTAAATGATATAATACATTTTTTTCAAGTAAAATAACTTCTATTCAAGTCCCCAAAAAGTTCCAAAAATTATTCAGAAACTTTTCATGTAGGTAAACGTGTGAAGTGTGTGTGTTTTTGTTTGAACTCAGAATGGTTATTATTAGGGTGGGGGGTAAAGGGGTGGGCAGGGGTGATATTTGTAAGCTTTTTCCTTTCCCATTGTACTAGTCAGGGTTTTCCAGAGAAACAAAACAAAACAGGTTTCTCCAGTTGTTCCAGGAGAAACAACGGCCTTTACGGATTAAAAAAAATTATAATCACAATGCCATTAGCAAACCTACAAATTTGATAAATTATTGACATTGTAAAATAATTGTTACTCATATTTTTCCAATCATATTTTACCAGTTTGTTTGATATAAGCCCATACAAATCCATACATTGTTATTGGTTGAAATTTCCCGAAGTGTCTTATACGTTTTCCTACCATTTATTCTTTCCCTTGAGAAGCCTCCATAAAAAAACCCAAGAGGAAAGACTTCAGAAAGCTCCCAGATAGCTAAACACTTGGAGGTTCCTGGAAGGTGGTAAGCCCGCAGAAAACATGGAAGCTCCCTGACTCTTCCCTGCATGCCTCCTCCTACGCATCTCTTCATCTGCAGCCTTTGTAACATCTTTTGTAATAAACTGGTAATCATAAGAAAGTGTTTTCCTGAGTTCTGTGAGCCACCCCAGCAAATTGGTTGACCCCAAAATGGGGGTTGTGGGAAACCTAATTTGAAGATGGTCAGTTAGAATTTCCAGAGGCCCAGACTTTTGACTAGTGTCTTAAGGTGAGGTGACAGTCTTGGGGACTGAGCACTCAACTGATGGGATCTGACACTATTTTCAGGTCTATGGTGTCAGAATTGAATTAGAGGACACCCAGTTGGTGTCTGTTGCAGAATCCATTGCTTGCTTGCTGGGAAATAGAAATCCCCATATTTTGGGGTCAGCGAAGTCTTCTCTGTTGATTGTTGTGTTGGTGTGAGAGCAGAGAAAAACATGGTTTGTCAGTTTTTCTGAAATGGGTATCATTTAAAAAGCTCTTATTTCTCTTGTATTTGTGCAAATTGGTTATTACCCCTAGACTGAGGACTGCTCTGATCCCACCTAAAAGAAAAAAATATATATATATAATATATATTTATATATGTATATCTATAATATAATATATAAAATATATATTATATAACATATAATATAAATATATGCAGATATTTTATAATAATATATAAATATACAAATATAATATAAATATTATATGGTTATCTCCCAAGCTGAGGTTTGATGAATACACCTGTGCTTATGACACTAACCCATGATGGTAATATTTCACTGTCATATTAAAACTGCAGTGTTGTCTATTCCAATGCTTCTCAGAAGAAGATAGAATCATTTGTTTTAAGCCAACCTTATGAAGTTATGAAGCTCTTCTAAACCAGGTGTTCTGATATGAGGATTTTTAATTCATTTACATCTGAGTGACTGTGTGTAGAAAAGTATGCTTTACCCTGCATATATCAAACATTTACTCGTAACCTTCATTTAATTACGTCACTATGTATGGAGAGAAAATTGTTTCAATTACACATTCTAATGAGAATTCCAAACAAAATCAACTAACTTAATCATGTTCAGAGGAAATCAGAGCTCATCAGGATATGCCAAAAGTCAGGCTCAGTGTATCCTCAGCAGAGTCCTGCAACGTTAAATATATGTTAGCATTTACCTAAAACATAATTCAGAGTTATAATATAGAAAGTTTAAAGCATGTGGTAATTTGAAATAAGTGCTAATATTAAGTATTTAATATAGATTTTAAAATATGTGCTTACCTTGATATTGTTTAATATCAATTTCACTAAACTTTTTAAACTGAATCAATCATTGGATCTTCTCCTGGTTAGTTGACCTTTTATAGCAGAGGATCTTGATGGGTTCCCCAGAGTCACTTTCCTTTTCTTTGCACACAACTTGAGTACATTTTCCAGATATGTGTGATTATGTGACAAGTTGTTGCCAGTGCAGTGTGGATGAAAATGATTTGCACCATTTCTGGGCCACGGCTTTTAGGAGATAGCTATGCCTCCTTTTTACTCTTTCCACCATTCTATGGGCTCAATGAAGATAATCATAAGCAATTATACTAGAAAAAGACAGCAGAGCCATCAAATGGTAGAATCCTGGGGCCTTGTATTATTTCCTGAAGAAGAGAAACCTGCTGATAGGGAACACCAGCTTTGAATTATTGTACAGCAATATGTTTACATTGTGTGAGATTTACCATTGTGAACAAATATGAATATGAAAGAGCAAATCCTTCAAAATGGATCCCAAATAGCTAACTAGGGTCTAAATTTGAAATGTTCTCTGAAAAGAATTTGGAGTAAGGAGATTTTATTCCAGTTAACAGTTTGAAAACTCAAGAAATGTAGCCTTTTGTGTAAAACAAAGTTATATTACAGAAAACAAAGGAATGTTTCATGTTTTATAGCAAAACTTTCTGCCGAGGTTCCCAGTCAGGTCCATTTATTCAAATGAAGGATTCAAAAGAGCTTAGTTCTGACAGTCACCAAGTGGCCATTGATGACGAGAGGTCACACATGTGCTCTGAGTTTCCTGAAAACTCATACTTCTTGTTCTACTTTGGGAATACTAGCGCTCACCTGAACCAACCAATCAGAGCTCATCTGACTTGACCAATCAAGTCTCAGCTGTATCAACTAATTGGGGCGGAGCAAGTTTGAATCCTTAATTGGTATAAATGGAACCGATTGGGAATCTGAACAGAGAGTTTTGCTGTAAAGTCTGAAATGTTCCTTTGTTTTCTGCAACACACCTTTGGTTTACACCAAAGGCTTCATTTTCCAGATTTTCAAACTGTTCACTGGAATAAAGTCTCTTTGCTCCAAATTTATTTTCAGAGAACATTTGTTCACATTATACATATTACAGTTTGTTATATCAGTTTAACAGATAATATTTTATCTAATCTAATGCTTCCCATACCTTCTTTCTGTGTGTAAAGAACTGAAGATCTAATAGAAAATATAACAGGGTTTAACAGATTGGTCTCTAAGACTAAATTGTGTTGAAGCCTAGTCTACCACTCAATAGCTGAAAAATCATGGATAGTTTCTCACCTTTTCTGCTCCTCAATTTTATCATGAGCAATATGGAAAGAATGATAGTACCTATCTCTAGAATTTAAAGAAAGCTGATTTGTCTTGATAGTTGTAAAAGTAATATAGGTGGAAATAATATGTTTAAAAATCATTTAGAATATACTGAACATATAAAATCCAATCAATATATAGTAACAGTTATAACACTTGATTTTCATAAAATTAAAAACATCCTTTCAAGAAAGTTAATAAAACCAAACTTTGTATGGGGTGGGTGGAAGTTAGGATTTTTTTAAATAATTCCTTTTCTTTTAGCTCTTATAATTGAGAGTACGTCTGCTTATAGGGTAGACTGCAATATGCATATATTTGAAGAAGGCTGGTACACATTGCTTTATTTTTGCACACAGCCTCAAGCAGATTATTAATTTTACCTTTTTGTTTGAGTACTAAAACTTTTCCTATCTAGTTAGAGAGAGATGTTTGCTCAGTTAATGCAGCAAAGGGATGAGGGTAAGAATGTGTGACAGTTAGCTCACTCTAATTTATTTGTTGATTGATGGACATATTCACTCAATATTGACCTCAGCTCCTATATTAGGGCTTACATTGGGTGAACACCCACTGTCTCAGGGCTCCATGTGGGTGTTTGAAATCACTTGTCTAGATATATAAAACAGAATAGGATAGACTCCCCACTTTCTTGGACACATTTTACTGCCTAAATGGTTCATTTATATTGGTCAATGATGCATTACTTCTTGCCCCTAAGCTTTTCTCAAGCTGTGTTTTACATCTAAAGTATACCTTTTTCTCCATAATCTCTTAAGTTGTCTTGTTTTTGCTAGCATTGTGTATAAAATCTCATTTTCTCCAAGAAATCTCTTGAAGCTTAGAGAAACAAAATTGGGGTAATATTTTCTAGGAAAATATGCACAAATCTATAGTTCTATATTCCACGATTTGTATTTAATATATAAATATCGATATATATTCTTTGTTTTCAGAATGGGTATATTATGTTCATCTGTGTTAGGTTGGATTAGTGTTTAAATTTTATTACTGAGATAAAGAGTTATTAGCAGTTTTTAAAACTTGCTGTATAATTTGTCATATTTCATTGTACTCCTTATTGACAAATATGTCCAAGATTATATTGGGAGATGCCATTTTCTATATCTTATCCCCAGATTTGGGAATGATACTTATTACAATTTTAAGCATTTCAAGAAATAGTAGCACTACTTTTTAACTAGGCTGAAGTATTTTGTTTTTCTTTTGTATCACTTTCTGGACATTTGTAAATTCACAGGTTGTCTTCCTCAAATCACAAAATGCCTGTCTTCTAATTCAATTGAGAGGTAATATTGGACCCTCTTGTCAGACATTGATTTAATTCTGGAGCCATGTGAATAGTGCCTGAGTTAGTGGTATAGCTGAATATCATGCAAATATGGATGAAGTCTGTTAAATCAATGTCATTTTATACATGGAAATAAACAAATGGTTGTAAATGATATGGAATATTAAAAGATCTTTCTAGCAAACCAATGTTCATGCTTTTCAATTGTCTTGCTAAAGAAACATTGCTTCTTTAGCAAGATGTAATATAGCATGATGGAAAATATTGTGTGCTGGAAATAAAGAAAATAACAAATTTTCAGTCTTGGTTTAGGTTATCAGTTACCTAGTCTTAAACAAATGATATATCCCCAGTTAAATTTAGCTTTTTAAAATCAGTAAAGTAAGAAGAGTAAGTCTTGTTTACCATGAAATTTGATGTGAAAATTAGGTAATATTTAACTGGACTTATAAAGGACTTCCTTTTTCAAGAAACAATAAGAAAATGACCTGAAATAGTATAAGTTTTTATTCATAAGTAAAATGATTGCTAATTCACTGTACAATAGTCTACTTTTATTAATGGTGATCCTTGCATATTAAGACTTACAATCCTATAAGTAATTGCTCACCTACAAATGACATTTGGCAAGGAACCAAAGTCTTCATGTACCACATAAAATGTTTGTTATAGCAAAGTAAACCAGCTGTGTGCCTTTGATCACTACATCAATATCTGGATCTTTTAGCTTCTATTTCTGTTCCCTTCTGCCAGTCAAGGCTCTTTATAAAAATACGAAGGAAAATGAACAGCTAGTAACACATTTGATGTGCCACTCTGATGAACTTCAGAATGCTTAACATCATCTTGTTTAATTTCATGTTTCAAAAAGCTTCTCAATTGCAGGATCAATTACTTTCAATCTCCACATCAATCAGTCCAGATGGTTCTCATTATTTGCTAAGGATAGCTGCAAATTGAAATTTTTGAACCCATGATGCATATTGTGTTAATCCTTGATATGGAAGGTTCCTTCTGCAGAATAAGTGGAGCTGAAAAAGGTGTGTTTACATTCACAAACTGAATATTATTTAAGGAATAAAAGAGACTCTTTAAAGTGTTAAACCCAGATGAACACTGAAAAATACAGTCTTCAGAAAAACAAGTCATTTCACTTCTGTATTCATTGCTGAAATAAGAGCATCATTTCATTTCTAATTCTAATTTGAATTTTGATTTAAGGTTAAAAACACTTTAGGATTGTTTTGTATTGCAGAATAATCTATAACTTGTTCTGTAAACACTTTGTTGCTAGGCTAAAACAGTGAGTTATATTTCTTTGTGTATGATGCTATCCCTTTATTGCCAATTTTTCTTGAACTCACAGGTAGGATATATTTTAATTTGAATAATTTAAAAAGCAATGTCACCAATATGAATAGAACAATACTTCCACTTTTGTTAGTAATTTAATTAAGAAGGTGATTTTTAGCAATATCCATTTCTATTTGGTTGTGTTTTTATCTATTTCAATTATTTTCTATGTTGGAAGTAATTATGAATTTTACTTTTTATACAGGCGTCGTATCTTTTACTTAAAATTTTTAATGTTTAATGAATTTGGAGGGAGGGTCAACTTCCATTCTTATGTCTATTTATACGTTTAATGGGAAAAGAATACTATTCTCCTGAATGTTCAAACAAGCAATGGAAATTCGCAAGAGAGAAATAATCTAAAATCTTCAACACATTGTATTGAAATTCCTTCTTTGCTTCTGTTTCTTCAATAGATCTTGAGCTCTTGAAGGTGCATTGCCCATGGATGCTCTTCATTAATTTAAACAATGTTTCCTGGGAAGTTATTCTGTGAATATGCCTGTAGGATTTAACTGGTCTTTGAATTATGGATATTATTTAGAGAGCTGGAGAGGAGAGTGAAGAACATTATATAGGTGGGCAAACATCTTGAAATTTTGAACTTTTTGTGTAATTATTTTACATGTAACTGCCTGGGCATGACCAACAGGTATAATAGAATCTGTTGGTTGCGAAAACTGTACATTTTTAGGTAATGTCCAACATGTACCAACAGATGCTATTGAAGATCTTCTATGAAGTTCCTCCTAAGAGTCATAACTGGTGAACATAATTCATCCATGGGCAATATAGACTATAACTGACTGGTTGATTTAGGAAGGAATGTACTTAGCATTTTTGGGAAAAATGTGAATAAATCAACCTTATCAGTGTGGAGGGTTCTTCTAGAAAATAGAAAAACAGGGTTACGCTAAGTAATGCGGTGATTTAAAAAGATAGATCTGGGGTGATAGAATATTAGATATAACAAAGGCAATCCCTTCACCTTTATTAAATTTTTCCTGTCACTTGTGCTAATGTCTATCGAATTGTACGTGACCGTGTACTCTCATTATGGCAAATGCTTCTTCAGAAACATTATAACTAAGATAACTTTTCCAATAGAGTGCAAATGTCCATCTCTAGAAAGGTTTACTCAGATAATTCTGGCAATGCAGTGCCACAATACATGTAGCGTTATGATCTTTAGTTTGATTTCTCCTTCTCTTAACCCTGAATAGGACTCTATATTCAAGGAAGTTGAATGGAGAGGGAATTTGAGAAGTCAGGCTGTGTTTGTTAAAAGGGTTTTATGATGTCTTCTTTTTGAGTAAATACACCTGCTGTTGTTCCTTCTTCTTCCTTCCTTCCTTCCTTCTTTCCTTCCTTTCTTCCAACTGCTTCGCTCCCTCCCTCCCTTCTTTCCTTCCTTCCAACTGCTTCCCTCCCTCCCTTCTTTTCTTCTTTCCTTCCTTCCTTCCTTCCTTCCTTCCTTCCTTCCTTCCTTCCTTCCTTCCTTCCTTCCTTCCTTCCTTCCTTCCTTCCTTCCTTCCTTCCTTCCTTCCTTCTTTCCTTCTCTGTCTCCTTCCCTACCTCCCGTCTTTCCTTCCAGAATTATTAATGAGAAACACTGTGATGTGTCGATTGGGAGCACATCCTCTGGAGCTGGTTGCTTGGATTAAAATTGTAACCCTTCCTCATATTAGCTATATGACCTTGAGCAAGCTACCAGGCTATAAGTTAGTAATAATAATGGCATCAATATGATCCTGCTGTAGATTGAATTGTATGAGTTAATGTATGTGAAGCATCTTTATATGGTAAGAATTAGATAAAAGGTAGTTACTACTGTTTTATTTATTGAACACCTAGCATTTTTTAGCTTTTTATTTTGAAAAGATAGTAGATCCATAGGAAGTTTCAGATACAGAGAGGTCTCATGTACCATTCTACACAGTTTCTTCCAATAGTTACATCTTATATAATTTAGTACAATATCAAGACCAGGCATTGATATTGGTACAATATGAATGCGTAGGTCTATGTCAATTTTATCACGTGTTGGTTAATGTGACCATTATTACAATTAAGTTACAGAACACTTCCATCACTAAAAATATCTTCCTCACATTTTATAGTCACATATATCTCACATTTCCCTACCATCACTAACCTCTGGAAATCACTAATCTGTTTTCTATATGTATGTTATTTTATATACGTCAAATAATATGTTATGTGACCTTTTGATATTGGCTTTTTCTTCACTAAGCATAGTGTCCTTCAGATCTATGCAAGTTATCGCATGTGTCAAAAGTATATTCTTTTTTATTTCTGGGTAGTATTTCATCATATGGATATACCACAGTTTATTTAACCATTCATCTGTCCAACATTTTGTATGTTTCCAGTTCTCCTCTATTAGAATTAAAGGTGCTATGAAAGATAATGTACAGGTTTTCATTTCTCTGGGATAAATTTCCAGGAGTACAATTGCTGGGTCATGTTGTAAATATATGTTTACTTTTTAAAGAAACTGATAAGTTATGCCCAGAGTATTATACCATTTTACAATTCTAACAATGTATGAATGATACAGTTTCTTCATCTTTGCCAGCATTTGTTGTCACTAATTTGTATGCTTAGTTGTTTTAATAGGTATGTAGTTACCTAGTAGTTTGCTAAGAGCTGAGGATACAAATTTGAATATGATCTTGACCTGAGGGAGAAACAAGAAACAAGAAATAGAACAAATAGAAAACAATAATTAAATATTACAATAAAAATAAACAAAGTGAGGAGACTGCTCATAACCAGGAACTTTAATTAAGATATTTCAGAAAACTTCTTAGCTAAGATTTCAAAGAACAATGATCTAATTGTACAAAAAGCCACAGAAAGTTTATTTTAGAAAGAAAGAACAACAAGCACAAAATTCTAGAGGCTGAAAAGGTTGGCATATACAAAGATTGGGGAAATAATTAAAAATGTTTTGGGTGTGATAGGAAAAGAAGGGATGTGTTTGACATGTGGTTGGAGAGGCAGGCAGAAAACATCAAGCCAGGATCTATGGTCATTAAAAAGGAGTTGGAAAATTTTCCTTATATTAGCAGTAGAAAACCAATCAAGGAGTTAAAGCAGAAGGTAGGGAATGAAGAGTCAAGATATTGTGTGCTTAAAAAAGAATCACTCTGACTACTGTCAAAATAAAGCATTTAGGGAGGAGACGACAAGTAGGGAGGCAGATTTGCGATGCATTGTGATATTCTGACAGAGAGATGGGTGTGGCTTTGAGAAATATTCACAGAAGAAACGGAAATCTTGGAAATGGAGAGTGATGGGGAAAAAAAAGAACCTAGGTTGACCTGTAGGTTTTGGGCACGAGTCACAAAGGCTCAGTGTAGTGCCATTTATTGAGATGAGAAAATCTGTTGAAGGAATTTTGTTTTGCTTTGTTTCAGTGTGAACATGTGCAGCAGTCAGCTTGATTTCAGACATACTAAATTTGAGTTTTCTGTTAGATACCCAGGAGATTTCAAATAGGAGATTGGATATATTAGCTAAAATATTGCATCTGCAAGTCTCTTTTTTCAACTGATCTTAGATGAATAGATAAATAAGATAAACAAGTTGAAGTCCAGTGGAAGGAATAATCCATTAAACTAAGAACTATTTGGGCTTATATTGTGATATTTTGCCCTTTCTTATCTCTGTGACTAGAATGAATAATAATAATCAGAGATACAGTTTTCTCATCTGTGCAATAGTAATATCTATTAGATATGCATAGTGTGGAAATTTAGGTAAACTTATTCATATGAAGTAACTCTGATATTGAAGGTTCTAAAATTAACATAATTTAGAATTCTAAATAAATATGCATTGTCTTCCATCTAGTTTTCCCATTTGGAATACATAAGGAAACACAGAAAGAAACCTTATATCCATTTGTCTATCCTATAATATTTGCACATTATAGGGTATAATCTCAGGGTATAAATACAACTTTTTATAATTCCTGTAGACTGATACTGTTAGGCCAATATTACTGATCTTGAAAAGTGGGGTATTGAGGTATTTTACTTGGTTGTAAGCCATAAACCCATTTTACATATGTGATGTTATGTTTTGATATTGTAAAAAAAAGAAGTTTTGAAATGTCCTCTCTTTCTTCGATTGCAATGCCAATCATTTCCTTTCTGAATTTTAAATATAAGAAACCTAAAACTTAATAACTTGCTCACAAGTCTAGAGGCAGGCAAAATATCATCCACAAACCTGATTTATTACTATGTTAAACTGACTTAAGGTTTTAGACATTTATAAACATATTTTAATCTATTCCTCTTTTGCATGGATATGTAAATATCATATACTCCAGGAGGTCTAATTTTTGTAGTTATTGTAGTGCTTTTGTAATGAAGAACACAGTCTATTTTCACAGTGATAGAGAATTGAGTTGAGTTCTCTTGACTCTGGATGGATTTGTCTATTTTTTAAGGTGCTACCTAAACAATGTATAGGAGAAAATAAAAATAATCTCTTTCATAAATTAAAAATAATTTACATTTCAGCATTCTGAAAGCACAGAGGATTCAACAAAAGTGGTAGTTTAGAATCAAATTCAATGAAGAAACATCAGCTTGAGAACAGACTCTCTGAGGAATGTTTTCTTTTCTGATGAATCTGATTGATTTGATGTCCTTATAAATGCATGAGACCCCCTTTGATTTTTGACTCTTTTTATAGTTAACAGTTTCAGTTTGCTGATACACAAGACCTCATGCCTTTTCATCCAGAAAACAGAGAACACTTTCTATTATGTAGGAGTATTATGTTTGAAGGAATATGCTTGCTTCAATTATGTGTGCTATGGCACAGAAAGCAAAACCACCTCCCTGTAGGTCTAAATACAAGGGGTTTTCAAAGTATTTGGGTTAAGTCATAAGGTTATAGCTCGCTAAGATTTTTTAAAGCTGCGTTATTAAACGTGAATCTTCTGTAACATGTACAGCGTATCTTGTATAAAACAGTGTAATATTATCTTCTAAGTATGGGATGGTTTTGGTCACCCATACTTAAAAAAAGACTTTGAGGAGACAATTCATCTTTTTCCTATGAAGCAATTTTTGTTAATGGACATAATTCTTTGCAGTCAAGATATTATTGTCATTAGGCAGTCCTTTCCTTTATTTACAAGCCCAAGAAGTTAGTAGAGGTTTGTATGCTATGCACCTCTCCCTAGAAAATAAAAAGGGAAAACTTTAAGTATTTGGCATCATCAAAAATCAGGTGTTATGGTGCTATGCTTAAGTTTTGATATTATATATTAAGTACTTTTCCCTTATTACTACCTCCTCTGAATTCTTGAGCTTGTCAGTAGTTGAAAACATTTGAGCCGAAACGATTTTTGCACATTCAGAAGTAAAGGTCTGGGTAATTTGGGAATTAATACTCTATAACCTGTGATGGGGTGGGGTGAGCTGTTAGTTAGCATCTCTTGTGAGGTCTCTCCATTTTCATAAAGAGACATGAGAAAATTTTCAGATTTACCTGAGGGTAGAAGCAAAGCAACGCTCAGTTATAGTCAATGTTATCAACCTACTGAACTTGATATAAAAGACTTTTTGGGCACCTTATTGCCGATTAAAAACCAGTAAAGTGTAAAAGATAGTTCTTTAGACAAATTGGGCCATGGAAATGTCAAGTCATTAGTTTTGGTGTCTGTAATGCCTCACAAAGTTATAAACTTTTATGAATAATTTGCTAAGAAATTAGCTGTAATGGCAGGTAGCTTATTTATATATATTGATGAAATCTATATTATCCCATGTACATGTCATTATACAAACATTTGTTTGGGTTTTTCTCAGTCATTTTTTACATCGTAATTCCAGCTCAGCCCACTCTGCTTGCAATTGCTTGCTCTCATCTTCTAACTCCTGTTTATTCTTCTCGATTTCTGATTTAATGGCTTCATTTAACCTGCTCGTCTGTATCCTGTATGCTTTTTGGCTCACTGCTTTTTTCCTTCTTCCTGTTGGAAAACTTTGCTAAATAACCTGTATTAATATTTTATCCTCATTTGACTTTAAGATTATCTCATAAATGTTCTCTTGTATATCCTATATAAATGGTAGTTAATATTTCTGAGCACCAACTTCCCTTACTCCAGCTCTCAGACTTCTTCCCATTGCTATGACAATTGAAGGAGTTTAAAATTCCTGTCTTAGGAGAAGTGGCCCCAAATTTGCCATAGATCTTTGATGTTTTAATTAATAGTGACCTCTGAATGATCTAGAAAATAACGGTGAACCATGTACATATATTTCTGTGTGTGCATTTTATAGATTTTTTTGTCTTTGTATGAAGAAATTTACTGAATATCCAAATAAGCATCATTTCTACATAAATGAGGTATGTGGGTTAAAATCTAGTGAACAAAATAAAACTATACATTCATGACTTGGAAACCTTTTAACATGATTCTTGAAGAATTATTCCATTGTTAATTGTTTCTGCCTTATCTACCAAAATGACTAATATTTGGACTGAAAATTAAAAAACGAAAACCTCAGTAAGGGAAAGTGGAATTTCTGTAGGTAGTAACTCTGGAACATCCCACAGAGAGAGTGAGTCAGATTAAAATAATGACTGTAGAAATTTCCTTGTTAACAAATATTCAGCCTGGCTTTAGGGAAAATATACCTCTCTCTTGCTGCTTTGTTTCTTATTTCTTTTACTATGTCACTTCTCACCTTAGAAGAACTACTACTAGTTCTAGTACCATGGCTGTCATAGATGCGACCATCATATTCCATTTAGTTTCCTCCTCAGGTTCCATAACAGTTCTTTGAAACTGAATATGTGTGTGTGTGTGTGTGTGTGTGTTCACTTTCATGTATATGGTGTACATAGGATGTGTTCAGTTTTCAGTTTTCTATATATATATTCATATATATACATGCATACATATATATAATATGCATATTATATATATATATACACACACACACATATAATCACTGAGTTCCAAAAGTAGTCTTTATTTGGGGTAGTTGTACTCTCTCCCCTGTGTCTGCTCACTGGCCTTTTCAAGACACAGCAATTGCTTGATTTTCCTTTAGATAAAAGCCTTATCTTCAGCACTCTTGGCTCTAGTCTTAACTTTAGACTTCTATTCCAGAATGCCTCTTTTATCAATCTTAAAACCTAAGATGGGTAAAGACGTCATAAAATTTTTAGTATGAAAGACTTTGCTTAGCTAAATTATATCCCAGGAAACTCATTCATCTACAAGTTAAACTGTAAAATGATTGTTTGTTGTATCTGAAAAAATGTTTAGAACAAGAAATGTAACTGGGTAGCCTGTTATATCAAAGAACCCTAGATGTATTAAGTCTCCTCATATCCATATCCTTGTATAGTCCTCTCTGACACTGACTTCATAGGCACTTGATAAGTGATAGTGAATTTAAGCTTGCCAAATTAAAAAGGCACCAATGCCAACTGAGAACCTGATCTACGCTACCAGAGAGACTAATGGAGGAGAACCCAGCCGATAGCACCAGTGAACTGCCAGACATTTGAGTGATGTCACTTTGGACTATATAGGCCTTGTCAGTCATACAAGGAAACCTAGGCAAGACTCAGAATATTATCCTCCTGAGCCCAGCCAAAATTAACAAATTGTTTCTGTTTTAAGCAACTAATTTTGATGACTGCTTAGTACACAGCAACGGATAATTGAAATACAACTAAAAATTAAAGCTGAGATAATGTATCATGTTTAAAAATTTAGCAAGTGAGTACTTCATGAATATATTTACCTTGATGGCGTCACAAGCTAAGTTTTGCTGGGCTTTATTAGAACAAATTATTCGGGCATTGATGAGAAAGTGAACTTTCAAACTACCTTATTTACATTTATGTTTCGGTTATCCCACGAAAGCAGGAAATTACTTTCAACAATGTATCTGAGGTATTTTACAAGAACTCTCTGGTTATTTGATGTCTCAGGTGGAGAAATATGGATCAATGAAAAGACAGTAAGATTCATTGCTCTCCAGCTGAATACTTTTTCTTAAATGGGTTTATTAGTAAATTGATGATAACACTTGATTTGATGTTTACTCTGACATGTGATGTGAAGTTCTTCCTAAAGCCCCCTTTCTTTTCCTTTTTAAAATTATTAATATAGATGAATACAGAGAATGTGAACATATTAAATATATAGATATCACAACAGGAGAACAGTAAGGATTTTATTTTAGACTATTTCAACCCTAAAATATTGACACAGGTTGGAATGAGGTTCCAATTCAGCATAATAGCACCTAATGGAGTGGGAATATATAAAATCCTGTGTTGCTTTATGAAATGCTGTTTATTTGATTTTAAAAAGTCTCAGTTTCTTTATAGTAGAATGATTTATAATCCTTTGGGTATATACCCAGTAATGGGATTGTTGGATCAAATGATATTTCTGGTTCTAGATCTTTGAGGAATCGCCACACTTGTCTTCCACAATGGTTGAACTAATTTGAACTCCCACCAACAGTGTAAAAGTGTTCCTATTTCTCCACATCCTCTCCAACATCTGTTGTTTCCTGACATTTTAATGATCGCCATTCTGACTGGCATGAGACGGTATCTCCTTGTGGTTTTGATTTGTGTTTCTCTAGTGACCAGTGATGAAGAGCTTTTTTTCATATGTTTGTTGGCCGCATAAATGCCTTCTTTTGAGAAGTGTCTGTTCATATCCTTTGCCCTCATAAGTGGGAGTTGGGCTATGAGAACACATGGACACAGGGAGGTGAACATCACACACTGGGGACTGTAGGGGGATGGGGGGCTAGGGGAGGGATAGCGTTAGGAGAAATACCTAATGTAGATGACGGGTTGATGGGTGTAGCAAACCACCATGGCACGTGTATACCTTTGTAACAAACCTGCAAGTTCTGCAGATGTATCCCAGAACTTAAAGTATAATAAAAAAAGAGTATCAGTTTTATTTAATAGCAGGATCTTTATGTCAGTGATTGCTGAAGTTTCCAACAAGCTAATTTGTACCAGGGAGACAATGTTAACATTTAGAAAGGGGGTTATATTTCTGTTGTGTCTGCATATGTCAGATGACAACGAGAGTTTCAAAGTTCAATCTTATGAAGGATTATATTGCAGACTTGGCCTAGAAGCCCAAAATCATTAACATTTTTTCTAAAATTATACCTGAAAATTCTTTATGTTGTTTATTGGTAGTCATTATGGGGTTTACAAAGATAATAAGATATAAAGTGATTTCCAAATCTATTGCAATCACCTGCCATTTACAATAGACAAAATTGTTTTTTTCATTAGGTTTTTATGAAAGGAATGATATATAAATTTTTAAAGGCATGTTTAGGTTCATGAAAGAAATTTAGATTATTTTTGCATCCATAAAGAACTAGTTTATTGAGTTGATTTAGGAACCAAATTGTAAGACATATTGCACCAGGCAATTTATTTTCTGAGATGAAGCTCAAGTAACCATGAGCTCTATATCAGGAATGATGTTCTTATGTTCCCAGATGTCTCTAGGCATCTTTGCACTCTTGAAAAATACTAAGTTCTCTGTACCTGAAGAGATTCATGAATCAAAAAGAATGTGAGCCCTTGAGTATTCAGTATCCCTTCAAACCTTAGAAACTGTCAGTCAATGATGGTGATTATCATCTCACAGGAGTATAGTTAGCTTCTTTTAAGAGACACAAAAGATCCCTCTGAGTTAGCCCTAGACACACATTACTCCAATTGCCTGGAGAAATGTTTAGCGATCCATACAGAATTACTCTAAATTAGATTTAGAGAAAAATTCTCTCTTTGAAGAACACTAGAATTGAGGAAAATATGGTAGAGCATATAGATTATTTTGCCTCTGTTACTTTGAAGACCTTAAATCATGGAGTGTGTTAGAACACAGTGTATGTATGACAATCATGACAGTTCAGAGAAATGCAACGAGGTCGTTTACTCTGAAACTGAATCAACACTAATCTCTGGTCTGAGACCCACAAAATCAGATTATCTGTTTTATCTGTATGATTTCTATTCCTCTCATTTTGTTGTTGTCCTATTTATAAAGCACCTTTGCTAGATAATAAAGTTATTACTATAAGGTAATGTCCCAGGTCTGTTTGGTAATAATGAAATGTCCATGGCCAAATCCCATTGCTTCGTTTTATCAGTGTGCTCCAAGGAAATTACTTCGATATGCCCTCTCATATTAGAATACATACATTTTACATACCTATTGCCTATATCAAGTTTTGAATCATACCACTTTCAGGTTTAACCTGGCCACACAGCATATTTTCTCTATGGTTGCTGAACACGGCATAATAGCTTAATGATTCAGATAAACTATTTTGCAGATACATTTAACTTCAGAAATTGCAGTACTACTGAGTATCTGAATGTTAAAGGGAGCCTCTTAACCATACTTTGTTTTCTTTAGTACTCACACTCACAAGTTGATTTACTACCTCATTTTCCCAACAAGTGTCAAGATTCCAATATGCAGTTAAGGGTTTCTAAAAACAGTGACTATTTAATTACATCCTTATAGTTTCCCCAAATTGCTTATAGTTTACCCTCATTTAGTTAGGTCTATAATATTTCTCAATTAGCATAAAAATTTCTATTTCTTTCTAATTACTGATGCATATAATATATATAAAAATTAGATAACTTCCCATGAAAACTTAAGAGCTTTTAGCATCAAAATATCAGAATTAAAAAATGAGGAAAACACATCAATTCAGAAAGATTTTCTTTAAATATACTGACATGTGAATAAAATGTTCACAGAGAATCACTCACATCTAAGGATATAGACTTTTTCCTAAAGTGAAACTATTTTTGGCTCACTCAGACTGCATAGTGTTTAAATGATTTTGAAGTTCACTGGTCAGAATCAGAGTTGGTAGTAAGAATTATTGTCCCAGAAGTGAATGGAAATGCTTGCCAACTCTACTTTCAACCCCTGTTGGAATCCCTATGCTGTGGGTAGAGACATGACTAAATTAAGCAGTTTTAAGTCTAAGTCAGCAAGATTTAATTATTGATTTATTGGTTTTACAATTGATAAATATTGCCTTTAACTAAGCATATGTTTTATCATGTTATAGTCATTTTGGTAGCCTCAAATGCCATGGGTTCACACGGTAAATGTTAAGGTAATAGCTAAACAGTTGAGAGTATAGAGATCTGTAGTAAGTTAAAAAAAATTTAAGATGTAATACAAGTCCAGCATGACAGACTTCAAAAACTTTCAAAAAGTAGGAAAAGAAAACCAGAAGTCATTCTTGCAGTGTCTCAGACTGCACTGACTTGACGCCGAATTGGTGTTCATATCCATCCATTGAGAACGGCTCAAGAGGCTGAGATCCTCTATTTCCTTCCAATCTCTTGCTGAAAACGATGGCATTCATCCTTTTTGTCCTCTTACCACTACTGACATAGTGACTGGCATCCCTACATCAAGGAGAAAAAAATTCTTTGAATTAATGTGTTGAAAGGATCTTATAAATGCAAATGATGTCTTAGAAGATATAATACATCGATACTTCTGAACATTGCTGGACATTTTTCACAGCATAACATATTCCCATCAGGATCATCTGCCATTGTAAGGAGTAATTATTGTCAATTACAGGCTAAAGGGTAGGAGAGCAACCTCAACCCAGGGAAAGCAGAAACTCCAGGTGGGAAATCACTAAATTTAACCTGTCTCGGTTAAATAGACTATTATTTAGATTTAGGCAGTAGTTATTATTTTTTTAATGTGCTTTTTCTGGTAAGGCAAGTTATATGGAAATAAAATGTGATTCTCACCAGTTAGGTAGTGTAGTAGTTCATGTAATGCTAGCAACTGTACAAATAAACTTTCAGGTATATAATGTCACAAACAAGCAAACAAACAAACAGAAACATATATTTTACTCATCTAAAGTCCAAACCGAGTATTCTTTATGGCAAGTGGTTTTCCTCTAAGTCATGTTCTGGGATGCTTCTTTTTATCTTCTGGTTCTACCATGATGTAGATTATTGTGTTCATTTTCACCAAGCCAACCAAAAAGGGAAAAGTGCAGAAAATCACATGGAAAATTTTTATTTTTATTTATTTTTATTTTTATTTTTTCTTGAGATGGAGTCTTGCTCTGTCGCCCAGGCTGGAGTGCAGTGGCGCGATCTCGGCTCACTGCAAGCTCTGCCTCCCGGGTTCACGCCATTCTCCTGCCTCAGCCTCCCGAGTAGCTGGGACTACAGGCGCCCGCCACCACGCCCGGCTAATTTTTTGTATTTTTAGTAGAGATGGGGTTTCACCATGGTGTCGATCTCCTGACCTCGTGATCCGCCCGCCTCGGCCTCCCAAAGTGCTGGGATTACAAGCGTGAGCCACCGTGCCTGGCCGGAAAATTATTATTTTATTTTTATTTTTATTTTATTTATTTATTTATTTATTTATTTATTTATTTATTTATTTATTGGAGATGAGTCTTGCTCAGTCACCCGGCCGGGAAATTATTTTTTAAGCGAAGACCTGGAAATAATACACATCATTTTTTCTCATATTCTATTGGGTGGAACTCAAGCCCATCCTCCCTGTCAAATGCAAAAGAGGCTGGGAAACATAGCAGTGTGCCCAGAAAAATCACGAAATAGGATTGACAAATTGTCGGTAGTTGCTGCCACATGCAATAGCATGAATATTGTGCTTCGATATCTCAACATATAATTGGTAGAGGTGCAAAGTGGGGAGAAATAAAATATGACTACATATAGAATGTTTGTCCTCCAAACTAACTGCACAAAAGTCCGAGGTTTACATATTGCATATAATTACGTATTTTATAAAATGATGTATGGCAAAGTTATGTATTGCACTTTGTTGCGCTATATTTATTATTGCTCTTTCTTCTTTTCTTCTTTTTTTTTTTTTTTTTTGAGACAGAGTCTTGCTCTGTCACCCAGGCTGGAGTCCAGTGGTGCAACCTTGGTTCACTGCAACCTCCACCTCCCAGGTTCAATCAATTCTCCTGCCTCAGCCTCCTGAGTAGCTGGGATTACAGGTGCATGCCACCACACTCGGCTAAATTTTGTACTTTTAGTTGAGATGGAGTTTCACCATGTTAGTCAGGCTGGTCTCGAACTCCTGACCTTGTGATTCACCTTTCTTGGCCTCCCAAAGTTCTGGGATTATAGGCGTTAGCCACTGCACCCAGCCTATTCTTGCTCTTTCTTACTACCAACTCTACCCTTGAAATTCCACCACTTTAATCTCTAAAGACTCTCATGTCTCAACATGGTAACTTTGGAGATCATATAACCTGAGAGCCTATTTAACATAATCATGATTGGTTGGAGGGTTGGCAGAAGGGATTCAGTCTTGGGGAAGTGTAAAGAGAAGATATCGTAAATTCTAAAAAAGATCTTTTCTCACTTGAGGAATTTGTATCACAACATATCCACTTACCATACAACGTAACATTTCAAACATTACAACTTATACCTGAAGTTGAGAAACAGCTGTGCCACAAGAGAAATATCTATACTTATCTCTTTTATATTACTGTGTCACTTTGGATAAGTTATTTCACCTCTTTGGGTTTCCTCTCTGTGTAACATAAGAGAGACAGACTAGATAACCAGCCTTAATTATTTTCCTCTGTCCATATTTCCATTCATTGTCCTGCACAAATACTCTTTTTGGAAGTTATTTTTAAATATAAGAGTTTTTAGATGATCATGTGAAATCATATTTCAAAATGAGGGCTGCTGATGGGATCCTTGCAAATCTTTTCCTGTCAAAATTAAGATTACAATTTTACTGCCTGCATAGGGTGAAGATAAAGGGCTCATGCCTCTTTTACTAATGCTAGATGTTCAGAAACAGTTTCAGGTATATGATTATATTTTTGGCCAAAGTATTGACAATTCTTTGTAATCTATAAAGCAGAATGTGTTCATCATGTCCTTAAATAGATGTAATTGTTATATATCAAAATATTTCAATTACTTAAAAATATATCATGAATATACTTCAGTAACTCAGCTGCCTTTCTGAAAGGAAGGAATTCTTTTGCTATGGTACAGTAACTGTTCTAGCTCCTATCTTGCTGAGCTCCCAGCTCTGAGGTCATTAAGCACTGATCTGGCAGCAAAGCTTCTTTTCTGCAGCCCAGTGGGAAGAATTGATTCTTGATGTGGAACAAGTAGGAATCAATCCCGAAAATATTTGACTCTTCCCTTTGATGTCTTTCCTTAAGTAACCTTTTTCTTTGTGCCAATCTTATTCTCTTCCCTTCTACATCAATTCTAGTCTTAGGTTGTTTTTTTTCTTTAATCAACCACACGCCATATAGCTTTTTTCTGAAATTATGCCGGAAATTTCTCAACATGCTTTGGGAAATGCGGAAATTACTGGTAGAATGAGCAAAACATTCTTTATGGTTTACTCATGCAAACTGACTCAGCAAAGGAGCCCCAAACAAGCTTTGGTCATGGGGATTGAACAAAGCAGAAACAACATTCACATGGCATACAGCACACTGCATGTTGTAGGTGTGAAATCATTTGGGCTCTCTCTTGGAGAAGTGGATTTTTCTCTATAGGAAGTTCTTATCTACTACAGAGAGAAGAGTGGGTTATATAAAGGTAAACAAATATTGCAGATTGCAGATATTCTGATTCTGCAATGAAGTAAAATTTCAGACCTCAATGTTATGAACTCTTAACTAGGGAAGTTAGGGCAATGGGGAATTTCCAAGAAAAAATAGAAAGAAACACATATATAAGTATATCTAAGCTTTATGCTATTTGCTATATTTTCTGCATTAATAAATGTAGGATGTTGAAATTGTGTATAATGTAAGTAAAAGTCTACATGTCTGCACAATAAATTCTGAACATATAAATCTAACTAATGATAAAGGGATCAGGAATGGTTTTTGAATTTGATGCTTTGGAGAAAATTATGTATTCAGAAGTTAGAAAACATCGGAGCTCTAAGGTCCTTTGAGATTATCCTCTTACTTCATTTTATTTTTATTTTATTTTATTTATTTATTTATTTTTATTATACTTTAGGTTTTAGGGTACATGTGCACAATGTGCAGGTTTGTTACATATGTATCCATGTGCCATGTTGATTTCCTGCACCCATTAGCTCGTCATTTAGCATTAGGTATATCTCCTAATGCTGTCCCCGCCCCCCCCCACCCCCCACCCCACAACAGTACCCGGAATGTGATGTTCCCCTCAAGCAAATGGAAAACAAAAAAAGGCAGGGGTTGCAATCCTAGTCTCTGACAAAATAGACTTTAAACCAACAAAGATCAAAAGAGACAAAGAAGGCCATTACATAATGGTAAAGGGATCAATTCAACAAGAAGAGCTAACTATCCTAAATATATATGCACCCAACACAGGAGCACCCAGATTCATAAAGCAAGTCCTGAGTGATCTTCCTTCATTTTATTAATGGAGAATGAAAGACAGATAGGTTGAGTGACTCTTTCCCAAGCTTACATATGGCATAGTATATGTTGTGATTTGACAAGTCTCTTGACTCTCATTAAAGCACTCTTTAATATTAAATGCATCTATAGCAGTAGATAATTATTTTAAAGCCAACTCATTTTTGCAAACTAAAACAAGTGACATTTTTCAATAGTTACAAAAATATATTCACTGAAAAGCTGTAGAATTTAACTTTACTTTCGCTAACTGATTGAGAAAGCAAGTGTAAAAGAAAGTCATATATTGAAATAACTAGATATTGAGCTAAGAATATGCACTGTAGGTTTGCATAAAACCTTATGAAAGAAAAACAGGAAATAAAAGTTAACTGAAAATGATCAGACTAAAACAATAATATTAGCAGGCAGTTACAATACAGCTAAATCAAAAACAAAGAAAGCAAGACAACTTAGAATTTCAGCACCTCATTATTCAGAGAAATAATCTCAAGGTGGCATTATGGAGATGTGGAAAGAGAAACATCTTCTCAAAGCACCTCACAGCATTTTTTCCTGTGAAGGAATAATAACATGCATATATGAGACAAAAATTATTTGGATTTTGGCAGTTTTCTTATAGTAATTGGGTGCAATGGGAATGGTTATGGGTATATCTTTACATAAACTGAAAAGATAATAAGACAAATTAGGCCGGATGTGGTGGCTCACGCCTGTAATCCCAGCTCTTTGGGAGGCTGAGGTGGGTGGATCACCTGAGGGCAGGAGTTCAAGACTGGCCTGGACAACATAGCAAAACCCCATCTCTACTAAAAAGACAAAAATTAGTTGGGCATGATGGCGCACACCTATAATCCCAGCTACTCAAGAGGCTGAGGCAGGAAAATCACTTGAACCCAGGAGGCAGATGTTGCAGTGAGCTGATATTGTTCACTGCACTCCAGCCTGGGCGATGGGACCAGACTCTGCCTCAGAAAAAAAAAAAAATAAAGAAAAAAAAATTAGGTTAGCAACTATTATCTTGGGGTTAGGGGAAATAAGAATGATGGAAAGAAGAGTGGACTTTCAGATTTGTATACCCAGAAGTCTGGGTCAATGGTGTTATATTGATTAAAATAATCAAAATTTAACAAAAATTAACTTGTTTAAAGTTGATCAGGGTATTATTGTGGAATATTAATCATAAAAATGATACAAAGATTACTTGCCCCAAATGGGCTTTGTTTTCAGTGACTGTTGAGGAAGAATAAATAAGGTATAGAATGATTATCATTATAATGTACATATTAAATCCATATTAGTGTGTAGAATTGCTTTGTTTTTTCTTTTTGGTAGACATAAAACTGGGGTATCAAGACATGGATATTTTAACAAGAATAAAATTTCATATCTATAAAATCTACAAAACTCATAAAATTAATCTGAGAATGGATCATAGGTATACTTTTGAATTTTTTTTCTCTCATTTACAAAAGAAAAGAGAAACTCTTATCCATCTTGAATCTTAATGATGCTTTACTCTGGAGTGCAAAATTTTATGGGGCATCAAACAGGTAGACAATTCAATATATTGATTTCAGGTAACCTCTTTTAATCAACACTTCTTTTTATATAACATATTTCTGTTAAGGGAAAAGAGCTGTGTTAGAAAATGTGGTATTTGAAACTATATTAGGATGTTATTAAATCAGGTATGTTACAGAGTGGGCAATGCAAGTGATGATAATTTTCATTTAATGATATGTTCTCTTCTATCTTCTGACTACAGTCAAATAATTTAATCACTTGAACCCAGGAGGCAGAGGTCGCAGTGAGCCGATACAGAGGGCACTGTATCAGTTCACTGTAAGCCTGAGGGAAAGGCTTACTTAAAGGGAAGATCAAGAGCATTGGAAGGAACTGTTGAATAGCATGGTACATTAATTCATCTATGAAACAAGCTCATGGCAAGACTATGCCTTAGCTGATTGTGAATTTATCTAAGAATTGGAATTTATAAGTGAGGTAAGTGCCAAGGTTTCAATATCTACATTTGAATTTAAAAATTATATCAGAATTTTTTTTGACAGAGAATAAGCCTGATTAGGTTAACTCAATAAGAATTTGATCTGTCAATTAGGTAATGTATTACACATTTTCTGCACATTGATTGATCTAAATGTGTAGCCCCAAGGCTTTTGTATTAATATATTTAAGGAGTATAAATACATAAAAAAATATTGAAATATGACACTGGTAAAAATGTATTAAAGAAAAAAATTGTTTTTCCTAATTATCTGTTCACTTATTGACTTTAATAAAATACCTCGGAGTTAAAAAACAACATGTGTAAATAAAGCATGTTTGAAGGTCTTTAAAAAACTTTTTTGGTGTAGGTATTAGTTTATTTTAGTGCCTTCTTTTAAAAAAACACTTTATTGAGGTATCATTGACATACAAACTACTGTCCATATTTTATGTATACAGTTTGATGAGTTTGGGGATAAACCTATATACCTGTGAAACCATTACTACAATCAATGCCATAGGCATCTTCATTCACCTCCAAAACCTCCTTCCCACTCTCTTTAGTTTTTTTATTTACTTTTCTGTGGTAAGAATACTTAACATAAGATCTACCTTCGTAGCAAACTTTAAAGTATATGTTACAGTACTGTTAACTATAGGCGCTATGCTGTACATTCAACCCCTGGGATTTACTTATCTTGCGTAACTGAAAGTGTGTGCCTTTTGACAGACACCTCTCTGTTTCCTCCCCCTTCTTAGTCCCTGGCACCCACCATTCTACTCTCTGCTTCTATGAGTTTGACTATTTTAGATTCCTCATATGACGGGAATCATATCGTATTTGCCCTTCTGTATTAGGCTTATTTCACTTAGTGTAATATCCTTCAGGTTCAGCATGTTGTCACAAATGGCAGGATTTCCTTCTTTTTAAAAGCTGAATAATATCGGTTTCCATTGCTGCATGACAAATTACTACAATGTTGGTGGCTTAAAATAAAACCCATGTATTATCTCACATTTTCCATGGGTCAGGAATTTGGGAATAGTCTATCTGGGTCTTCTGTTCAGGGTCTCACAAAGCCATCATCGAGGACTTGATCAGGGTTGCAAACTCATCTGAGATTCATTGGAGGTCTCCTTCCAAACTCAGTGGTTGTTGGCAAAATTAATTTTCTTCTGGTTATATGATAGAAGTCCCAGTTTTCCGTGCTAGCTGTAGGCCAGGACCACTCTTAAGTCCCAGAGGCTACCCTCTGGGGTTTGCCACATGAGGCCCATTTCTCAAAACATGACATCTTGTGTCTTGAAGGCCAGCGGGAGAATCTCTATTCATGAAGGACTCAGTCCCCCTTTTAAAAGCTTTTTCAGATTAAATAATATTTATCCCGGATAATATCCTATTTTATCAACTGAAAACCAACAGATTTTGAATCTTAATTGCATCTGCAGGATGCCTTAGACTTGACCATTTAATTTAAGCTAATGACAAGAGTAAAATCCATCATATCCACTCTCAACCACACTCAAGGGGGGAGGGTGAAATACAGTGTGTACATCAAGTGATGAGAATCTGGCTACTGCAATATGCTTCCCAGCAAAAGAAAAAGAAAAAAATGTTCTCTAATGATTGGTAACAACTTTCTAATCATGAACTATATTTCCAGTCAGGTCCAATAAAGAAATTAATGGATAATCTAAACAAGTATAGCAGCTGATTATTAAAAATAAATTTTGATGGTTAATCAATATGTGATTTTTGGATAGGTGATAAAATCTGGAAGTTCAGAGAACTGAGTGCCATCACTGAAACAATATTCTTTTTATTCCCATGTGCTTACATGCTGTGTTTCCATTAATATCTATCTGTTTTCTCCTTTTCCTAGGATCAAAGATTTCTGGCTAGGTGCAAAGCTGCCCAGCTAAAGACTATACTTTTGTTTCTGTTGCAACTGGGAGAAGTCAAGTTACTAAATGCTCACTGATGGAGTGTGAGAGAAATTGATGTATGTCATTTCTTGCCTGAATGATAAGATATTAAGAGTGAGAGCCTCTTCACCATTTATTTCCTTTTTAACAAATAAAAATAGGAGGTGCCTGAAACTCAGCTTTGGCCATGCTTCGAGGATAATGCCTAGAAGATAGCAGAGGTACAAGTTGGAAGAAATTGGGATATTTCCATGACCCTGTTGGAGCAAGTTTACTCAGCTAATTTGCAGTCTCACCTAGGAACTATTCCATAATAGAAATATTAGCATTTCTAGCCATTTCTCATTTATCTAAATCTTCACTACCTGTCTTGAGAAACTCAATAGATTTGGATGACTTTTTGAGACAAGTTCTCCTGGCCTGGCCTCAAAAAACTCATCCAAATCTATTGGTTTCTCACAAGAATGAATTGTGAATGACTTTAATTGCTCAGAGGTTTGATCTATTGGACTAAACATACCAGTCTCCTAAGAAGCACCAAATAATAAATATTAGTTATTATAGGTGTTTCAGTCAAAAATCATAATAGGCAATATGATGTGAATTGATTTATGACATCCTTTCCAACTTCTTTCTAGTGAAATTTTCTGAACTGTCAAGGTGAGAAAACTGAAAACTGTATTTCTTAGATTTCTTTGCAGGTAAGCTTCCAGAGGGATCTGGAAATATTTGCACCTATTTCAGAAGGTGAAAACTGAGGTGAAAGCTGAACATTTGCTGCTTCTGAGGATTTTCTTCTAGGCATTGCTGTGGAAACTTTTAATTTTCTTATTAAATTATATATTTATTTGTCTGTAGAACGATTAGCAGAGGTACCAGTATCCAGTAAGCAGCATTGTAGGCATCCAGAGGAGCAAGTGGGACATCTCTTTTGAACATAACTGTTATAACATGGTTCTGAAGCTGACAGCAACAATGACAGCTTCTCAGTCATGGAAGGGGCTTTCTAATTGCAGTAGCGATCTGTGGATTGACAGGAAACAGCTTTCATGTTAGCTTCTCAATTTAGTATGTGGCTTCCTGATCATAGACAAGATGGATTCTTTGGTGGTTCATTCTCTATTGTACCTTTGGGAGTGTTTCCGGAAAGCACAATCTTGTTTCCCGCCCCCAGCACTCCTCATGACTCTGTAAACCATTTAACACCTTGCACTGATCTCTTTTGGCTTTAACCAGCTAGAAGGTTCTCTGCTCTTTGATGATGAACATGGACCAGTGAAGGTAATATTTTTATCTTTCCTGATCATCCCTACTCCTAGTGAGAGACAGCATCACACAACTGTGCATGATAGTAATTTTAGTTGCTTTTCTACTTAACTCTCAGGCCCTATGGATATGGATGGATGAATGCTACTCCTTATTGATGCTCTTTTTCTTTCACTATGAGAGATTTGGAAGTGACTTCCCATAATGTGGACCTAATTATATTTGTACTTAATGGCATTTGTTGTCCAATCTACTTGATGGAAGAGAAAAGGATAGTTTGTTCTTAAAGTTCAAAACCAATTTCTTAAAAACCGTTGCTGATAGTCCACAGTTTCAATTATTAACAGTTACAGATTCATGAGAAATTTTTGAATTTTATGACCTTTTCTATAGTTAAAATATGTAGGTTGAATTGTTTATTTGCTCATATTTACTTTTCCTTCAGGCAAATAAATTTTCTTCTTTTTTTCTTTTACTAGTTGCTACTTTAGAAGTTTGGTCCCATAAAATCTCCAAAAGTGCTTTAAAAAGAATGGAATATGTCTGAAAAATAAAGTTGAGTCATAATTTCTTTAAACAATACTAGTATCTTTTCTGCATCCAAAGTCTGTACTAGAGGAAACTGACTTATATAGAAGAGACATTTGGCTTTAATATGAGGACTTCGTGGCAGGAAGGCTACTTCAGCATGGTGCCTACCTTAATATCATGTCATGTATGCAGCATGATTTAGTCCTCAGAGAATAGCCAATGTTTGAATTTTGACAAAATTTTGGATGAACTGCTGAATTTTTTACCCTTTGCTTAAAATGTATTTCATTCAACCATATCATGCATTTGATAACATGTCCTGTGTGCTTTCTCTTTCACAGCACTCATCACTCTTGTACTCCTTTGTGCAATATGTGCGTCTGCCACTAAACTCTGAATTCTGTGAGGTTCAGACTTTTTGCATCAGTTTTATGTGCCACTGTTTACTAACTCATCATGTTAAATGAATGACTGAAGAGATGTATGAGAAAATACCCTGAGTGCATTTAAACATAAAATGGTAGAATATAAATGCTGTAGAATTTTAATACCTTATATAATCTTAAGGAAATTTCAAAGCATTTTTTATTTTATTTATTTAGCAAATAAATAGTTAATACATATTACATGTCAGGCAAAATTTTAAGTGAAAGTCAATATTATCCTCAAGCAGTCCTTTGAGGTAAGCACTATTATTTTTTAAAACCCTTTATTGAGGTATGGTTGACATAAAAGTCTATACTATTCAATATATATAACTCAATGAGTTAGGGAATCAGTATACACCTACACAACTATCACCACCATCAAGGTCTTAAACATATTCATCACCTTCCAAAGTTTCCTTATTTATTATTATTATTACCTTTGTGTGTGACAAGAACACTTAACATAAGATCTAGGTATACAGCAGAAGTCCCCAGCCTTTTTGGCACCAGGTACTAGTTTTGTGGAAAACAATTTTTCCACAGACCAGGGGTCGAGGGGGATGGTTTCAGGATAGTTTAAGCACATTACAATTCCTGTGCACTTTGTCTCTAATGTTATTACACTATAATATGTAATGAAATAATTATACAACTCACCATAATGCAGAATCAGTGGGAGCCCTGAGCTTGTTTTCCTGCAACTAGATAGTCCTATCTTGGGGTGATGAGAGACAGTGAGAGATCATCAGCCATTAGGTTCTCATAAGGAGACCCAACCTAGATCCCTCACATGCACAGTTCACAGTAAGGTTCATGCTCCTATAAGAATGTAATGCCGCTGCTGATATGGCAGGAGGCGGAGCTCAAGCAGTAAGAGGTTGTAAATACAGATGAACCTTCGCTTGCTCATCTACTATCCAACTTCTGCTGTGTGGCCTCGTTCCTAACAGGCCATGGTACCAGTCCGTGGCCTGGGGGTTGGGGACTCCTGGTGTATGGTACAATATTGTTAGCTTCAGGCATTATGCTGTATAGTGGATTTCCAGAATTTACTCATCTTGTTTAACTGAAATTTTGTATCCCCTCACCCCCAGCCTCTGTCAACTACCATCCTGCTTACTGCTTGTATGAATTTGACTATTTTAGACTCCACATATATGTAAGATCATGTGGTATTTGTCTTTCTGTTTCTGGCCTATTTCATTTAGCATAATGCCCACCATGATGGCAGGGAATCCTTCTTTTTTTGAGGCTGAATAATATTCCATCGTATGTATATACTACATTTTCTTTATCCATTCATTTGTTGATAGACACTTAGATTGATTCCATATCTTGGCTATTGTGAATAAAGCAGTAATGAAAATGGGACTGCAAATACTTTTTCAAGATCCAGATTTCAATCCCTTTAGATATATATTCAAATGTGGAATTGCTGGATCATATGGGAGTTCTCTTTTTAATTTTTTGAGGAACCCCTATACTGTTTTCCATAATAGTTGCACTAATTTACATTCCCACCAAAAGTGTACAAAGAGTCCATATTCTCTACATCTTTATCAGTACATCTTTAAAAAAGTCATTTAAACAGTTGTGAAGTGATTTTGTGGTTTTGAATTTCTTTTTCCTGATAATTAGTGGTGTTGAACACCTTTTCATATACCTGCTGGCCATGTGCATGTTTTTTTTTTTTTTTTTTTTTTTACCATACTACATGTAAGGTAATTGACGCAAGTAAAAATTTACCCAAGGTCACTCAGAGAGAAAGGGACTGAGTCAGGATTCAGGCCCAGTTAATCTGGGTCCAAAGACAAGGTTCTTAACAACTACAAGGGGTAAACGTCCCAGCTTTGACAGTCTTTACTTTTAAGGTTTTGGACATCTGTGGTAAATATGGGTACAAAAAAGCATGCATTATTATTATACATTTTATTAGTTTATGCTAAATAATTGCCATATATGGTACATTTTATGAATCTATAATAAACAAATAACCAATGACAATACATGTAAGTATCCATCAATAATAATAATAATAACCACTTATCAAATTCAGAGAATTCCTTTGGGTTTTCAAAAACAGGCAAGAACAAAGGAAGTTAACACTGATTCAGTTAGAAAACCTCTTTGCTAGTAGCTTTATATTTACAGTCTGTTTCCCTTTTCGATTGAATTCTTCTCCTCCCTTTTCATTCAGATCCTCCCATCTATGAAAATTGAGGTGGGAGGACTCCTTGGTAAGGGCCATAATGACAGTGCTATAGAGTAGCAATTATAGACTGAAGTTTTCTGAAATGGTTTGTACTAGGGAAGAATCCTAATGTATTAACACTGACTGAAATATCCCCTCTTACAAAGCATTGGCCCAGAAGGACAGGTTTAAGCATACCACAGGTGCTTCTAAGTAAGTAATAGTGTCTATCAATATTTTTTACTTAGTCTGGCAAATCATTCAATGCTTTTAAAAAGCTGTAGAAAAGTCACCCTATTTGCTAGAGCATGGATGCAATAGAAGCTATAAAGCCTGTTACACACTTTAAGATAGTATTATTCTCAGATCATTTAACTCAATATCTGAAAGCTTAACCGCTATATGAAACTGGCAGTTTTTCTGCTTTTGGCAGCACAACTCAATCCCAAATCCTACCCTTACCTCTATAAGAACTCAGGAAGTACCAGTAATACTGTACAGCCTTATGTGCATAAAGATACGACTTTCCCATAAACCTCCCTGACCACTCATGTCTACACTTTTTCTATTGTAATATTAATCACAATATATTGTTGTAGAGTAAACGCCCCTGATAGCAATAATTTAGGCATACCCTTAGAGTGACCCTATCTAGCAGACACACCTAAATTTACGCTCTGACCTGGGGAACTGGGAGTGGCCAACCTGGAGATTTGTTCTTGCCTATGAAGAACATCTGAGCCTCATACCCCTCCTGCCTCCCTCCCAACCCCACATGTCTTGTGAAACACGTGCCATATAGGGAATCAAGGCCCTTAAATGACGGTTATCATGTGGAGGTCTTTAAGGGGAGTGTCTTAAGTGAAAACGCTATATAAATTGCATGCTGTTTGCAAGTGACTGTGGTTTTCCTCCTCAGCTCGCTGCCACTGGGCATGTGGTTACTTTGTTCAACCCATCCCTCTGAGTTGTAGGAAGGCAGATATCTCATCCAGCTCTCCACCACTGGACTCCTTCCCCTGTAGGTAGGCCCGTAATATAATCCCCATGTCTTGTTTGCTGACTCTGGGTCTCTTCTTCAGCCTCTTGTACCTGGTGCCTTCCCCATCGAGGTTAATAGGGATTCAGCAAAACAATTGTAGTATACCTTTACTTGTCTCTATTCCTCACAAGGCTATGATACGAAGTAAGTACTCAGTTAATGAACGTAAGTTGAAAGGTTGACTAAGCAAAGGCTTATGCTGGTTACTTCCTATATTAGTTTTCTATTGCTGATGTAACAAATTGCAACACACTTAGTGACTTTCTAGAACAATGCAAGTTTATTATCTAATAGTTTTGTAGGTCAGAAGTCCAAAGTGATTTTGACCAAGCTGAGATCAAGGGGTCAACAGGGCTTTGTTTCTTTTGGAGCTCTAGGGGAGACTCAATTTCTTTGCTTGTTCAGTTTCTAGAGGCCACCCACACTCCTTGGCTGTGGCCCCTTTCCTCCATCTGAAAAGCAGTGTAGCGTCACTTTGGCCAGTGATCTATAACCACATCTCCCTCTGGTTCTCTTCTGCTTTCCTATTCCACTTGTTAAAATGCATTGGCCCACCTGAGCACCCAGGAGTATCTCCCTATTTTAAGGTCAGCTAATTAACAAATTTAATTTCATCTGCAACCTTAATTTCACTCTGCCATGTAACATTTACATATTCACATGATCTAAGGACTAAGATGTGGGTGGCTCTGGAGAGGAGTGTATTATTCTACTAATTACAGTGCTCCACAACTTTTTGGGCACCAGGCACTGGTTTCGTAGAAGACAATTTTTTTCATAGACTGGGGGTGGGTGAATGGTTTTGGGATGATTCAAACATGTGCACTTTATTTCTGTTATTATTCATTGTAATACATAATTACATAACTCACCATAATGCAGAATCAGTGGGAGCCCTGTGTTTATTTTCCTGCAACTGGATGGTCCCATCTCGAGGTGATGGGAGACAGTGACAGATCATCAGGCATTAGATTCTCATAAGGAGTGTGCAACCTAGATCCCTCGCGTGCAAAGTTCACAACAGGGTTCACTTTCTTATGAGAATCTAATGCCACCACTGATCTGACAGGGAATGGAGCACTGGCAGTAATGCAAGTGATGGGAAGGGGCCATAAATACAGATGAAGCTTCCCTCACTCACCTGCCGCTCACCTCCTGCTGTGCAGCCTGGTTCCTAACAGGTCATGGACTAGTACCAGTCTGTGGCCCAGGGGTTGGGGATCTCTGATTTATTATAGATCCTATACTCTATTCCAAAATCAGCAATATGCTTGATAGTAAAAATGGAATAGAAGGAATTGAATATGGCTCTGAACATCTATTTTCACCTTCAAGCTTCTGTATGGCTCACTCAATGTCCTTTTCAACCCCCAACCTTCCGTATAACTTATCTTTTTTTTATTAAGAGTTTAAGATTTATTTGCAGTTCTATTTCTTTATGCTGAGACTAAATAGTCAAAGTTCTATGTTCAGAAGATACTTGGATTAGTTCTGTATTTTTAAAATTCAGCATGGTTATGTTCTTCTTTTTTTATTAATTTTTATTTTACTTTATGGTCCGGGATACATGTGCAGAACATGCAAGTTTGTTACACAGGTATATGTGCGCCATGGTGGTTTGCTGCACCTATCAATCCATCGTCTATTTTTTAAGTCCCACATGCATTAGCTATTTGTCCTGATACTCTCTCCCCTCCCCCGACACCCCCCACAGCCTCAGAGTGTGTAGTTCCGCTCCCTGTGTCCATGTGTTCTCAATGTTCAACTCCCATTTATGAGTGAGAACATGTGGTATTTGGTTTTCTGTTCCTGTGTTTGCTGAGGATGATGGCTTCCAGTTTCATTCATGTCCCTGCAAAGGACATGATCTCATTCCCTTTAATGGGAGCATAGTATTCCATGGTGTGTATGTACCACATTTTCTTTATCCAGTCTATAATTGATGGGCATTTGGATTGGTTCCATGTCTTTGCTATTGCAAATAGTGTTGCAATAAACATACGTGTGCATGTATCTTTATAGTAGAATGATTTATATTCCTTTGGGTATATATCCAGTAATGGGATTGATGGGTCAAATGGTACTTCTGGCTCCAGATCCTTGAAGAATAGCTACATTTTATTCCACAGACACATTTTCCTCCACAATGGTTGAACTAATTTACATCCCCACCAATAGTGTAAAAGCGTTCCTATTTCTTCACAGCCTTGCCAGCATCTGTTGTATCTTGACTTTTTAATAATCACCATTCTGACTGGCATGAGATGGTATCTCATTGTGGTTTTCACTTGCATTTCTCTAAGGATCAGCGATGTTGAGCTTTTTTTCATGTTTGTTGGCCACATAAATGTCTTCTTTTGAGAAGTGTCTGTTCATATCCTTAGCCCACTTTTTGATGGGGTTGTTTTTTTCTTGTAAATTTGTTTAAGTTCCTTATAGATTCTGGATATTAGGCCTTTGTCAGAAGGGCAGATTGCAAAAATTTTCCCGTATTCTGTAGGTTGCCTGTTCACTCTGATGATAGTTTCTTTTGCTCTGCAGAAGCTCTTTAGTTTAATTAGATCCCATTTGCCAATTTTAGCCCTTGTCGCAATTGTTTTTGGCATTTTCGTGATGAATCTTTGCCCATGCCTATGTCCTGAATTATATTGCCTAGGTTTTCTTCTAGGGTTTTTATAGCTTTGGGTTTTACATTTAAGTCTTTAATCCATCTTGAGTTAATTTTTGCATAAGTTGTAGGAAAGGGCCCAGTTTCAGTTTTCTGCATATGGCTAGCCAGTTTTCCCAGCACAATTTATTAAATAGGAGATCCTTTCCCCATTTCTTGTTTTTGTCAGGTTTGTTGAAGATCAGATGGTTGTAGATGTGTGGTGTTATTTCTGAAGTCTCTGTTTTTTCTATTGGTCTATATGTCTGTTTTGGTGCCAGTATCATGGTGTTTTGGTTACTTTAGCCTTGTGGTATAGTTTGAAGTCAGGTAGCATGATGCCTCCAGGTTTGTTCTTTTTGCTTAAGATTATCTTGGCTATACGGGCTGTCTTTTGGTTCCATATGAAATTTAATAGATTTTTTCCGATTCTGTGAAGAATGTCAATGGTAGTTTGATGGGAATAGTGTTGAATCTATAAATTACTTTGGGCAAGATGGCCATTTTTACAATACTGATTCTTCCTATCCGTGAGCATGGAATGTTTTTCCATTTGTTTGTGTTCTCTTTTATTTCCTTAAGCAGTGGTTTGTAGTTCTCCTTGAAGAGGTCCTTCACATCCCTTGTTAGCTGTATTCCTAAGTGTTTTATTCTCTTTGTAGCAATCGTGAATGGAAGTTCATTCATGATTTTGCTCTCTGCTTGTCTATTGTTGGTGTATGAGAATGCTTGTGATTTTTGCGCATTGATTTTGTATTATGAGACTTTACTAAGTTGTTTATTCAGCTTAAGGAGTTTTGGGCTGAGATGATGGGGTTTTCTAAATATACAATAATGTCATCGGCAAACAGAGATAATTTGACTTCTTCTCTTCCTATTAGAATATCCTTTATTTCTTTTGTTTAGAATATCCTTTTATTTCTGGCCTGACTGCCCTGGCCAGAACTTCCAATACTAGGTTGAATAGAAGTAGTGAGAGAGGGCATCCTTGTTTTTTCCCGGTTTTCAAAGGGAATGCTTCCAGCTTTTTTTCATTCAATGTGATATTGGCTGTTGGTTTGTCATAAATAACTCTTATTATATTGAGATATGTTCCATCAATACCTAGTTTATTGAGAGTTTTTAAAGTGAAGGGGTGTTGAATTTTATCGAATGACTTTTCTGCATCTATTGAGATAATTGATGTGGTTTTGTCATTGGTTCTGTTTATGTGATGGATTATGTTTATTGATTTGCATATGTTGAAACAGCCTTGCATTCCAGGGATGAAGCTGAAAGATCATGGTGGATAAGATTTTGATGTGCTGCTGGGTTTGATTTACCAGTATAGTTTTTGTTTGTTTGGTTGGTTTTTTAGACAGGACTTCATTCTGTCACCCAGGCTGGAGTGCAATGGCATGATCTCGGTTCACTCCAACCTCCGCCTTCCAGGTTCAAGCGATTCTCCTGCATCAGCCTCCTGAGTAGTTGAGATTACAGGCATGTATCACCACGTCCAGGTAATTTTTATATTTTCAGTAGAGACAAGGTTTTGTCATGTTGGCCAGGCCAGTCTCCAACTCCTGGCCTCAAGTGACCCACCCACCTCTGCCTCTCAAAGTGCTGGGATTACAGGCATGAGCCACCGTGCCCGTCCAGTTTGTCAGTATCTTACAGAGGATTTTTGCATTGATGTTCATCAGGGATATTGTCCTGAAGTTTTCTTTTTTTGTTTTGTCTCTGCTAGGTTTTGGTGTCAGGATGATGCTAGCCTCATAAAACAAGGTAGAGAGAAGTCCCTTCTTTTCGATTCTTTGGAATAGTTTCAGAAGGAATGGTACCTGCTCCTCTTCGTACCTCTGGTAGAATTCGGCTGTGAATCATCTGGTCCTGGGCTTTTTTTTTTTGGTTGGTAGGCTATTAATTACTGCCTCTTCAGAACTTGTTATTGGTCTATTGAGGCATTCAACTTATTCCTGGTTTAGTCTTGGGAGGGTGTATGTGTCCAGGAATTTACCATTTCTTCTAGACTTTCCAATTTATTTGAGTAGAGTTGTTTATAGCATTCTGTGATGATAGTTTGTATATCTGTGGAGTCAATGGTGATATCCCCTTTATCATTTTTTATTGTGTCTATTTCATTCTTCTCTCTTTTCTTATTAGTCTAGCTAGTGGTTTATGTATTTTGCTAATTTTTTCAAAAAAACAGCTCCTGGATTCATCAATTTTTGGAAGGTTGTTTTTGTGTCTGTATCTCCTTCAGTTCTGCCCTGATCTTGGTTATTTCTTGTCTCTTGCTAACTTTTGGATTTGTTTGCTCTTGCTTCTCTAGTTCTTTTTTTTTTTTTTTTTTTTTTTGAGACGGAGTCTTGCTCTGTTGCCCAGGCTGGAGTGCAGTGGCGCGATCTCGGCTCACTGCAAGCTCCGCCTCCCGAGTTCACGCCATTCTCCTGCCTCAGCCTCTCCGAGTAGCTGGGACTACAGGCGCCCACCACCACGCCCGGCTAATTTTTTGTATTTTTAGTAGAGACGGGGTTTCACCGTGTTAGCCAGGATGGTCTTGATCTCCTGATCTCGTGATCCGCCCGCCTCGGCCTCCCAAAGTGCTGGGATTACAGGCTTGAGCCACCGCGCCCGGCCTTCTCTAGTTCTTTTAATTGTGATGTTATGGTGTCAATTTGAGATCTTTCTAGCTTTCTGGTGTGGGGATTTAGTGCTATAAATTTTCCTCTTAACATTGCTTTAGCTTTGTCCCAGAGTTTCTGGTATGTTGTCTCTTTGTTCTCATTGGTTTCAAGGAACTTCTTGATTTCTGCCTTACTTTCATTATTTACCCAGGAGTCAGTCAGGTGCAGTTTGTTTAATTTCCATGTAGCTATGTGGTTTTGAGGGAGTTTCTTAATCCTGAGTTCTAATTTGATTGCACTGTGATCTGAGAGACTCTTTGTTATGATTTCAATTCTTTTGAATTTGCTGAGGAGTGCTTTACTTCCATTTATGTGGCCGATTTTAGAATAGCTGCCATGTGGCACTGAGAAGATTGTATATTCTGTTGATTTGGGGTAGAGAGTTCTGTAGGTAGCTATCTGGTTATTTTGCACACTAGTTGATGCAGTTTCTTCGATGTCATTGGGCTTTATACTTTGGTGTGTTATTGTAGTGGCTGGCACCAGTTTTTCCTTTTGATATTTAGTGCTTCCTTCAGGACTTCTTTCAGGGCAGGCCTGGTGGTGATGAAATCTCTCAGCATTTGCTTGTCTGAAAAGGATTTTATTTCTCCTTCACGTATGAAGCTTAATTTGGCTGGATATGAAATTCTGGGTTGAAAATTCTTTTCTTTAAGCATGTTGAATATTGGCCCCCACTCTCTTCTGGCTTGTAGGGTTTCTGCAGAGAGATCCACTGTTACTCTGACGGGCTTCCCTTTGTAGGTGACCTGGCCTTTCTCTCTGGCTGCCCTTAACATATTTTCCTTCATTTTGACCTTGGAGAATCTGATGATTATGTGTCTTGGAGTTGATCTTTTTGTGGAATATCTTAATGGGGTTCTTTATATTTCCTGAACTTGAATGTTGGCCTATCTTGCTAGGTTGGGGAAGTTCTCCTGGATAATATCCCAAAGTGTGTTTTCCAACTAATTTCCATTCTCCCTGTCTCTTTCAGATACTCCAATCAATCTTAGGTTTGGTCTTTTTACATGGTCCCATATTTCTCAGAGGTTTTGTTTCTTTCTTTTCATTCTTTTTCCTCTAATCTTGTCTGCCTGCCTTATTTAAGCAAGATGGTCTTCGGTCTCTGATGTTCTTTTTTGCACTTGATCAATTCAGCTACTTATACTTGTGTATGCTTCACGAAGTTCTCATGCTATGTTTTTCAGCTCTATCAGGTCATTTATGTTCTAAACTGGTTATTCTAGTTAGCAGCTCCTTTAACCTTTTATCAAGGTTCTTATCTTCTTTGCATTGGGTTAGAACATCCTCCTTTTCTTCAGTGGAGTTTATTATTACCCATCTTCGGAAGCCTACTTTTGTCAATTCTTCCATCTTATTCTCTGTCCAGTTCTGCACCCTGGGAAAAGAGATACTCTGGCCTTTTGGGTTTTCAGTGTTTTTTTCATTGATTTTTTTCTCATCTTCATGTTTGTGTAGTTTCGGTCTTTGAGGCTGCTGATCCTTGGATGAGGATTTTTGGGGGACTTTTTTTGTTGATGCTGTTGTTGTTGCTTTCTGTTTGTTTTTCTTTCAGTAGTCAAGTCCCTCTTCTGTAGGACTGCTGTGGTTTGCTGGGGGTTCACTTCAGGTCCTATTCATCTGGTTCGCTCCTGCACCTGGAGATGTCACTCGAGGAGGCTAGAGAACAGCAAAGATGGGTGCCTGCTCCTTCCTCTGGGATCCCTGACCTTGAGGGACACTGACCTGATGCCAGTAGGAATGCTCCCATATAGGGTGTCTGACAAGCCCTGTTGGAGAGTCTCACCCAGCTGCGTGGCAAGAGATGCAGGAGGACCTGTTTAACGAAGCACTTTGGCTGTCCCTCGGTGGAGGGTGTATGCCGTGCTTGGGGGAAACCCACTTGTCTGGGCTGCCCGGATGCCTCAGAACTAGCAGGAGGAAAGACTAAGTCTGATGGTCTGTGGAGACAACCACAACCCCTCCCACTGAAGACTCAGGCCCAGGGAGATCAGAGTTCTGTCCCTGAGCCCCTGGCTGGAGTTGGAGTTCCTGCAGGGAGGCCCCGCACAGTGAGGAGGGATAGGTCAGAGTCAGGCCTGAAGAGGCACTCTGGCCACAGCCTGCGACAGACAGCCGTGGTGCTGAGCTGTGGGAATACCTCTTAGGACCAAGCCATCCAGCCTCCCTGGCTCGGGGGAAGTGCGGCTGTGGAGCTGTGGAGATGGCCGCCCTTCCCCCGCCCTGGGAGCTTAGTGTTTTAGGCAGCTGGCAGTCCCAGTGTTTGCTGCCACCCCTCCCACAAGGAGCTCAGCCAGCTTAGATAGCAGGCAGCTGCAGCTGTGGTGGTGGCCACCCCTCCCCCCCAGGAACTCGGCAGGCTTAGGCAGATTCTAGCTGAGTGGTTTTGAGAATCTACGCAGCTCGGTGTTTGGGACCCTAGGCTCCAGTGGCACGGGCTCACGAGTGGGAGCTTCCGATCTGTGGATTGCACAGTTCCGTGGAGAAAGCATGGTTTCTCAGGCTGGGTAGCACACTCACTCACCACCTGTCTTGGCTGGGGGTGGGGGCTCCCCTGCCTCCCGTGGCCTTCAAGTGGGCCACCACACACTGCTCTTCCTTCTTCTCTATGGGTCACACCAGCCGCCTAGTCAGTTCTGATGACAGAGTCTGGATACTTCGGTTGCCCGTGCAGGGTTTGGTTCTTTTCAATGGGAGCCTCCGATTGCAGCTCCTCTAGTTGGCCGTCTTGGTTCCGCCTCTTCTGTATTATTTCTTTCTGCGTTGTAGAAGCTGGACAGCTAGAACTACATATCCCGAGATCTTTTGCATCTAGTTTTCCAGACATTATTTCATTTTGAGAATCAGATGCATTGCAGAGGTATTTGAATTCCAAATGAAGAAAGTAGAAATATAAGAAGGGGGAAATCCATCTAATTTTTTGGTGCACATTGTGGTAGAAGAATTCACAGGTCTGCATTCACTGCTTCCATCATTTGGCAGCTTTCTTCAGTCAGGGGAGTATTTACCCAATCATGGCAGAGGCAATGCAGTGCTCTGTTCACTGATTTTCTGATTTGGAAAAAAGTTTTCTTGGGCAGGAAAAGGATGGTTCAGAGGGCCTGATGCTTTAGAGAAGCTCCTTCAGCTTTTGTAGCCCATTTGCAAACAACGTAACACATTGGGATACTGTATTTCATCAATTCTAAATATATTTGCCCACTACTACCTGGCAGTATACCTATATTTCTCAGCAGTATATGAAATAATACTGTGATTATGATCAATGCTATCAGACATGCAAAGTATTAGTTATTAATTTCTTTCTGGGAAAACCAACTAGCATGGTTTCTGCAACTCATTCCTGTCTTATACCAGCAGCCATTGCTTTAGTCCTGGGTCAATAGCTTGTGAGATGAGGAAGATGTGTATCTGACCTTTCAAATTTCACTCTAAAACATAGACAGACATACAATTTGCTGTTTTAACTTATAACCCGTGTGTTGTTATCAGCAATGAAAAAAAACAGGTCATTTGTTCAGAAAATAAGTACAGCTACAAATGTACTAATGTATAGGATGTATGGGATGCTCTAAAGAAGTCAGACTTATCAAAATTTTCTTATGGGCATTAAACCTTACCAACCTACAATCCATGAAAAACAAAGAATTCTTATTGACTTTTCCAAACTGATATTATTAAAAGCTACAATTTATTACATGCTGGATATTTTGTTAGGTTCTCCGAATCTTGTTTCCTTTTCTCTACTCCATAGTGTTGTGTATAAAATATGAAGACAATTTTAAGAAAGCAAGCATAGTGTTGGAAAAACAATGCATCTTTTTCCTAAAATTTTAATGTCGATTCATATATTTAACCTAAAAACCAAAGAATTCAGATTCAGAATATAAAATATTATGACATGAGATCCACTATAAAACATTCAACCTTGTTCTAACAATAAAGATGCAGTTGTACTTTTACTTCTGTAATCTTAAAAGTAAAACATTAAGGACAACTCTACACCAGTTAGTTGATGTTTAATCCTTTACATTCCTGGTCTTAAAGAATTTCATTTTGATAGAACTGTCTCTAAAATGTAAAGCTCCTTCTTACTCTAAACTGTATCTTACACTTATGTTAATGATAAATATGTATGCTATGATCATCAAGAATTGTGAACAGGAAGAGATCTAAACAGGATAGGATGCTACTGATGGGGCCAAACCATGTTGGCTCTGAAGCTTTTCTTGTAAAAGAATTCCAGCGCTAGCACACTTGTTTTTTGTTTGTCTCTTTTCTAATAAAGGTTGAGTTAAAGATTCAGAGTTTCATGATTTCCCAGGCAGAGCTTAAATACTGCATTTCTTTAAAAAAATAATAATTTGTCCATAAAAAGCTGAAGAAGAAAATGACTATTGAATAGAAAATTACCTTATTATTACCTCTTCTAATCGGTGTCCTTCAACTCATCTGCATAGGTTTTAGTATTGACTGCTATTTTTGTATTACTAACACTGAATCAGAATGTACCTGTTTGTTTGGTTGCTCTATTTATTTTGGCTATATTTCTTATCATTTCAAGTATTTGCCACAGTGAATTTCTGAAATTCTTAGTGAAAGTGTACATGTTCTTTATCTTTATTAGCCCGCTTTTCCTTACCTGATACCAGACTACAATTTTTGCTGAGTTTTACTTTGGAGAGCAAAAGAGACACAAATACATTTATAATAGTATTTTTATTTTAAGAATAAGGTTGGAAATTCCGGAATGGATCTTTTGTGTGATAATATTTCATTTTCAGAGACTCAATACCATGGTTCATAGGTTGAATATATACAGTAATACTGACAGCTCAAGCAGATAAGCATTTTTTTCAAGCTTGTGCATGTTTTCTTAAACATTTCTCACTATTCTGGCGGGGCGCGGTGGCTCACGCTTGTAATCCCAGCACTTTGGGAGGCCGAGGTGGGCGGATCATGAGGTCAGGAGATCGAGACCACGGTGAAACCCTGTCTCTACTAAAAATACAAAAAAATTAGCCGGGCGTGGTGGCAGGCGCCTGTAGTCCCGGCTACTCAGAGAGGCTGAGGCAGGAGAATGGCGTGAACCCGCGAGGCGGAGCTTGCAGTGAGCCAAGATTGTGCCACTGCGCTCCAGCCTGGGCGACAGAGCGAGACTCCATCTCAAAAAAAAAAAAAAAAAAATTTTCTCACTATTCTACATACAACAGAAAGATATTGAATTCCTACCTATGTCAGGCATTGTGCTAGATATGCAGAAAAGTTCAGCAAAAATACCAAATGATATTATCTCAGGACAGCATCTCTTTTACTGAAAATATGCAGGAAGGATAAAACCAATTAGAATGTGTTTTTATTTATCCCTAAGTATTTATTTTATTTTATGTCAGCAACAAATAAAAGTGCTTAATAATATCGGTAGCTGTTGATGCCCAACATTTTATTTTGTTTAAGTAAAAAGTCAGCCTGGCTTTTCTATGTTGACACCAAGTGAGGTTTGATTTACTGGTAATGTCAACAAGATATACCGGTTTGACAAGCATTTTAAACCTGTTTGGATTTAAGTCATGTTCCAAAAGGGCATACTCTAAAGAGCTACTATCTATAGATTCAGGACCTCTGGCAGATACCAAAATCTGTGGATGCTCAAGTCCCTGATATAAAATGGTGTAATATTTGCATATTACCTACACACACCCTCCCATATACTTTAAATTATCTCTAAATTACTGATACTACCTAATTAATATACAATGCAAATGCTATATAAATAGTTGTTATACTATATTGTTTTTACTTGGATTATTTTTATTGTTGTATTGTTCTTTTTTTTATAGAAAATTTTTGATCTGTGTTTGATTAAGTCTGTGAGTACAGAATCCAGGAATACAGAGAGCCGACTGTATATATCATAGTTTTAAGACTTACTATTTTTGGCCTTACTCTGTCTCAGTTTGCAACACCATCTCCTTCTGTAAAGACAATTGCCTCAGTCATTCATATTCATTTATTATTGTAAGTCTTACTGGATAATATATAGGAAAATAATGATGTCTCTTTACCAATATTCATTCAACAAACAAAACCTATGTTATCTAATTTATGCAGTTCTGTAGCATAGTACTGTAGTATACTTGTAAGTTAACTTGCAAGCAGTAAAAACGTAGTTATTATATCTGAGTTTTTACAACATAGGAAAATGCACATCATGTGTTATCATCAACAATCACTCATGCTAAAATAATTCAGAAATATTACCTTCTTTATTTAAAAGTCACCTTATCAATTACATTAGCAATAAATGTAAATAAATAAAATAGTTAGAAATTAACTTAGCCCAGATGATGAAAGACCTGTTCACTGAAAATTAGAAAATATTAATTGGAGGCAATTTTAAAAGACACAGTAAAATTATCCCATGTCTATGGATCAAGAGAATTAATATTGTCAAAATATTCATACTACCTTAAACAATCTATAGATTCAATGCAATCTCCATCAAAATCTCTGTAGCATATTTTATAGAAATAGAAAAAAAGTTCTAAAATTTATATGAAACCACAAATAGCCAAATAAATCATGAACAAGAACAAGGCTCAAGGCAGCACACTTTCTGACTTCAAATTATATTACTAAGCTATAGTATTTGAAAGACTATGGTTGGTTCTTTAATAAAAATAGACATATAGACTAATGGAACAGAATAAAGAGCCACGCATTTATGATAAATTGAACATTAACAAAGGTGTCAAGAAGACATATTAAGGCAATAATAGTCTCTTCAACAAATGATGTGGGGAAAACTGAATATGAGCATACAAAAATAAAACTGAACTCCTATCTCACACCAGACACAAAATTAACCCAAAATCCATTAAAAAATAAATTTAATGCTTGAAACTATAAAACTTCTAGAAGAAAACATAGAGGAAAACCTTCTTAACATTGGTCTTGGCAATAATTTTTTGGATATGACACCAAAAACACAGGTAACAAAAGCAACAATGAACAAAGGGGTACATCAAACTAAGAAGCTTCTGCATAGCAAAGAAAACAAGAAAACAACAAAGCAATCTACAGAATCAAAAGTATTTGTAAACCATATATCCAATAAGTGGTTAATATTCAAATATGTCCAACTCAATGCCAAAAATGCAAATAACCTGATTGTAAAATGGAGAAAGACTTAAATAGATACTTCTCAAAAGAAAAAATTCACATGGCCAGCAGCCATAAGAAAAGGTGTTCAACATCTCCAGCCATCAGGGGAATGCAAATCAAAACCACAAGGAGATATCACTTCACACCTGTTAGCATGGCTATTACCAAAAAGACAAATGATAACAAGTATTAGTAAGGATATGGGGAAAATGGATCCCTTGTACTCTTTTGGTGGGCATGTGAATTATTATATCCACTATGGAAAACAGTATGGAAGTTCTTCAAAAAATTGAAAATAGAACTATGATATGACTCAGAAATCCTACTGTGAATCAGCTTCACTGTGCATTGGTTGCCAGCTCGCCTGAGTTCAGTGAGACAGACCACTCTTCCACACAACAAGTCACATGAAGCAGATTTATTATGCATAGGAATTGAGGTTCAGAAGAAGCCTAGAATTCATGATAAGTGGGCCCCCCAAGGCTCAGGAAAGTGGCCTAAGTAGATAGAATCTTGTCTGTCCGTTCTCATTTGCACCGTATCTAAGAAACCCCGAAAAGCAGCCTGCTCTGTATTTTATACCCTTGGGGTAACATGACAAACTCGGTGAATGTTTTGAAGGATATCCTGTTTCTAAGAGGGTACTTAGCAGAGCCCATGCTCTTCTGGTCAGCCCCTCCATATCTCAGGATGCTGCATTCCAAACATATTCTGGAGTTCTTTTTTGATTTTTTTGAGACAGGGGTCTCACTCTGTTGCTCAGGTTGGTCTCAAGCTCCTGGGCTAAAACAATCCTCCTGTCTTGGCCTCCCAAAATGACAGGATCACAGGCATGAGCCACTGTGCCTGGCCAATAATTATTCTTGAGAACTACAAAGGATAAAGTGAAAGAATTGCGTCAGTCCAAGGTTACCCAGAAATCTGTCCTGTATCAATTTCTGGTTGTATATCCAGAGGAATTGAAAACAAGATTGTGAAAGATACCTGCACTCACTCCCATGCTTATTTTAGCATTATTCACAGTAGCCAGGGCACGGAATCAACCTAAATGTGCTTTTAACAGTGAATAGATTAAAAAAAAATTGATAGGTTGATAGATTGATGTGTCTTAGTCCATTTGTGTTGCTATAAAAGAATACCTAAGGCTGGTGATTTATAAAACAAACAAAAAGAGGATTCTTTGGCTCCTGGTTCCATAAGCTGTATAAGAAACATGGTCTTGTGCCCCTGCACAAATTACTTAAACATATATATTTTTTGGAGACAGGGTCTTACTGTGTTGCTCAGGTTGGTCTCAAATGCCTGGGATCAGGTGATTCTCCCATCTCAGTTTCCCAAGTAGCTAGGGTTACATGCCTGCCATTGTTGCCTCACTCATAAACATTTTATGCTTTCTTCCATCTTTGAAAATTGCTTGACAAAAGTATTGAAAAATATTGTTGCTAAAATGTGTAAATGCCCAACTATTTGGAAAACACCATTCATTCATTCATTCATTTAACGAGTATTTTGTTAATAAATTGCTGTGTAGCAGACATAGCATTAGGTCCCAGGAACCAAGAGAACAAGGAAGTAGAGGGAGCAGTCTTTGGAGTTAGTTGTCTCTGAAGTTCACATTCTTTGAATAATTCACATAGTTTTAAAGAGATTTGGGACATTACAATGTATACACAAATAATTTCTTTACTTTTTCTGTAAATGGCTGATAGTTAGATTTAGTTTGCAAACATCACAGTTCTTCTGTAAGGGAAAATGTATACATTAAAATTTAAACATGTTTGTGCCAACATTACTCACTAGTGTGATGACCTCATAATTGGTGAAGACTTTATGTTCTGCTTGAAAGCTTGGAGTCATATCAAAAGAAGTAGCTGTAATAGTCTAGACAGGAATTTAAAAAAAAAATTAACTCAGTTTCTATCATTTTAAATGTTGGCTGAACAAGTAGTAAAGGTTAGACGATTTAGGCCTCCACAATGTAACTAAAGACACTCTTGGGGCTGTTTTCCAAGGTGCTTTAAAATTTATTCAAAGAACTTTAAACTGTTGTTGAATGTTCTACACAGTTTAGGGCTGAGGAAATAACCTTTAACCTTTCTCAGTTCTGGACTTATATCTGGACAGTTAAGTGCCTTACCAACTGAGAGTTGAATTTCATTCAAGAAAAGAAAATCCAGTGACTGGAACTTTCCCAACTGTGAGCAATGAAAGAAGAAAGAGATGAATAAAAGGGGGAAAAAAAAAGGATAATGGTTCTCACTGGGAAGAATTCCCTAATGGGAAATGTGGTATTTGTGTTTCTGTCAGTTATACGCTTCCATTTTATATATTATAAAATAGATTTGTTTTTTAAAAATATCAGTCATTCTCTTTGCCTTAATTTAAAAAATTGTTTCTTTCAAAAAATTCTTAGTTCTCTTTTAGCTGTACAAAAGAGAAACAAAATACATAAAATCCAGTTTTTGATTCATTCTCCTGAAATACCTTACAAGCTAGAAATTTTGGGAGTGAACAAACTATTACAGAATTTAACGAGTTTAAGATTCACTGGAAATAAATATGACAACTCTTCAAGGAGAAAGCTGGCGAAAATCCTTGCTACTCTGAATCTTACAGAAGACACGTTTTCCGTGTCATTTTTCCACTTAAATGGTCAGAAATTTAAGGATGTCTAGGATATGAACTTATGAACATCTGCGCAGAGATGGCTGATACTTTGACTTCAGAGCAAAGATAAGTTCTCCAAAGCCGGGCATGTAAACTGTGATTAAGACATTGGGCTTTGAATTCAGAGTGATCTGGATTTATATCCCAATGCAACACTAAATATCTCTGCAAATATGAGGAGGTAAGTAAAATTCTTATTTTTCAGTTATAAACTTTTCATTCCTTAGTTTTTTTATCTGGTCAAAGTTAAATGTCCTAATGCATTTAATGTCATTAGTATTATATGCACACCGAAATGTTGTTACTTTACTTCTCATGGGAAGTTTTCAAGAATGTTCTTAGCATTATTATCGTTTTTATTTTAAATTGTCATTTTTACCTTAATGTATACATTCAGCTATGTCCTTTGGCAAATTATAAATGTGGTATTTGTTACATTGTTATAGCAACACTTGTTATTTCACAAAAAAGCCATAATTTTTAAAAAACTTTCTTGAAAAATAATTTATGTAAGATAAAATTCTTCCACTTTAAGTGTACATTTTGTTGAGTTTTGACAAATGTATACACCAGTGGAATCACCACTACAATTAAAGTGTAGAACATTTCCCAGTATCCCAAGAAATTCCCTTCCCAAAAAATCAGCCATCTGTCCTAAAGAAATCTGTTTTGACACCATGAAGAGATTAATTCCACCTTTTCTACAAACTCATATGTTATGTCTTCTATTGTAACTAGCTACTTTCTCTCAGCATAATGTATTTAAAAGCACAGAGTAGTTCATCCTTTTTCACTAGTGAATAGTATTTCATTGTATAATTACACCATGTGTTTTTAACAAAATCTATTTCTTGATGGAAATTTTACTTACTTCAAGTTTGGGCTATTAAGTAAAGGTGTTACCAACACTTGTATATACATCTTTACATGAGCATGTTTTCATTTATTCTGAATACTGAGAACTGGTATTTCTGGGTTGTAAGTGTATGTTAAATTTTATTTAAAAAACTGCCACAGTATTTTTTCAAAATGGTTATGCTGTTTTAAATTTATAGGAGCAATTTATGAGAATTCTAGTTGTTTTACATCCTTTTCTAACAGGTCATTGTTAGTCTTTTTACTAATGGTTCTTCTAATAGGTTTCTAAAAGCATTGCATTGTAGCTTTAATTTATATTTTCCTGAAAACTAATGATATTTAACATCTTTTCATTTGCTTACTAGTCATTTGTATATCGTGTTTTATGAGGTGACTATTAAAATAGTGTGTCCATTTTTATTGGATTATTTGTGGAATTATTACTGAATTGTAAGAGCATATTATGTTTGAAAAACTTTCTTTGCATTTAAAATATTTTTTCTGCAAATGTAGAACTCAGAACTGCTAGATATCTAATGATGGATTTAATATAACAAAAACAAGTTTAAGTATTATTCCAAACACATCTTTAATTCAGAATATGTCTACATAGAGTTCAGATCAGGAATGACCTGGCAGTTACTCTAATCACTATGTCTGTTACACATTTCTAACCCTAAATCAACTCCATAGAGTGTGATGCATTCTGAATCAGCTGTTAAGGCAAACAAAACATTATTGAACGTTCAAATGGTGGCTCTTAAAGTCTTTTTTCAATTGTTAGCTGTTTGGATTTGAAAGCACAGTAATTTTTGCCATGCAGATGCTGAGGTAATTCACACAATATACAAGATGAGTGAGTATTCAAGCACTGAAGAGCGATTTATTTATGATAAGATATGAATATCGCACATACATTTTCCATTTGTTTTCCACGTTTTTATAATATGAAATGTATAATACTTTATAACAATTATTTGTAAATACAGTCAGAGATTTAATACATTTTTCTCTTTTTATGAAGTTGATTTTTATAACTTTAATCTCAGTGGATATTAGATCTTATTTGTTTTTGACATACTTATTGCTTAGAGTTCCCTAATGTGTGATACACACAAAAGTTAATACTAGTTTTTAATTATATTTCTACCATGGAGCTATTTCAACTCATTTCTTTAGAGTTCCACCTGGTTAGAATTCTGTAAATCTGTTTCTCTAGAGACTTGTATTTGAAACTATTATTTTTCCATTTAAACGGCAATCAATTTATGTACTACCAAAGCAAATTAAGAGCCAAAATGTATCTTATTTTACCTAAGCATCAAAATTTGTCTTGTTTGGTTTGAACTCTATCAATGTTAAAGCTACTTGGCAGTTGAGGAATTACAATATATATTTTAATTCTTTTTTTCAATTCTTCAACAAAAATATATGGAGCACCATTACACATGGGGTACTATTCTAAGTGGTGATGCACACAAACACACTATAATCAACTCACATCAGTCCTTTTCTAAAATAGCTCACCATCTGCTGAGAGAGAAAAGATGCCAATAGGTTATTACAGCGTTTAAACAGTCAACTTATAATACAGTATATACTTTTGGAGGTTAGTACATTTATATGGATTTATTTAAATCACCATTGTTCGGCTTACCTAGTTAGCTTTTCCTAGGTACTGTGCACAATTGCATTAATCAGGCAAGATCCATCCAGATAATAAATATATCTGTAATTATGTAAGACAGTGGGGGAGAATGCTATATTTTAATTTGGAACTTTATATATACTAAACAAAATTAGAAACGACTGAAACAGTAATATCAATGAAATTTTTTTTTCTACACAGTTCATTATAAATACATTTAGTAACAACAAAGACTATCTTAGGATTTTTATGTAAATCATAAAATATTTATATTTAAGTAACTTGTATAAACACTTACTATCATGGAGAGAATACTCGATTATCTGGCCAGGTTTTACTTTCCTTTTTTCCAGGTTCTGAAAATCCTCTTATTTATCATATACAGTTTAATCTTGAATAACGAGGGTGTTAGGGGCACTGACTCCCCTGTGCAGTTGAAAGTCCCTGCATAAATTCAGACTCCCAAAAAAATGTAACAACTAATAGCCAACCGTTAACTAAGAAGCTTACCAATAACATCAATTAACACATATTTTGTGTTATATGTTATGCATGTTATATATTGTATTCTTACAACACAGTAAGCTAGAGCAAAGAAAATATTATTGAGAGAACCATAAGGAAGATAAAATATATTTAGTGTTCATTAAGTGGAAATTGCTCACTATAAAAGGATCTTTATCCTCATTGCCTTCACGTTGAGCAGGCTGGAGAGGAGGAGAAAGAGGAGGCATTGTTCTTGCTGTCTCAGGGGTGGCAGAGGCAGAAGGAAATCCACACATAAGTAAACCTGTGCAGTTCAAATCCATGCCTATCAAGTGTATGTTTATTTATAATATACTGAATTGATACGGAATGCTACTTTCTAATTTCGGAACTTTTATTATGAATCTCTGCTTCTGCACTGATCTAGAAATTCTTCTTAAATACATAAATCATCTTCTAATCATGAAATCCTTTATGCAAAATTCCATTATATGCAAAATGATTTCTGAATGTCTTTTGAGAAATGTGATCATTTGTGTTCCATGTTTGAAACATAAGTTGCTTTTTTTGTTAATGTTTTCTAAGTCTTGTTATTGGAATAAGGCAGGAAATAAACAAAAAAGTTAAATATGAAACTAAGAGGTATTGGTAATAGAAACAAGAGTTAAATAGGGTAGAAATATATGCCAATCTGTTGCTGCTGAGATTGCTGAAGAGACATAGAGGCAAGTGAGAAAAAGTGAACTGAGCTTTGGGCTTGAATTTTTTCAGTGTATTGCCAAGGAAAAAACAACATGTGCCAAAAATTACTTAATCTGTGCTGAAATTAGAAATTTCCATGAATAGAGTTAAATTTTCTAACCCTGTGAGCTGGGAGGAATTTGAGAGTTGCCTAATGAGATCTGCTAAGTAGTTCAAGCAAAGGTTTCTCAGCGTTTTCTTATTTTTCTGGCATTGAAGTTTTCTGTGCCAGGGGTTAGATCAGGGAGTCGGTTATCAGCAAATCTAAGTGATAAGATTGATCATTCCTTAAAATATTTAATTGTGACCTTCACATACCAGACAAGCTTATAATGATACATCTGAGATGTTTTCAAATAACCCAGTTTGGGATTTATATTAGAATAAATAGAGTGCATTGAATTCTAGGTTTAATTCCATTCATAAAATTAATATTTGGAAAAAAATGCTGAAGTTTCTAAAAAGATGGCAGTTATTAAGATTCAATTCCATTTTGCTGGCAAAATAATTATCACCAGAATATCAGAAGCATAGCGCCATTTTGTGTATGATCTAGATATTTATTGATTCAAAGAGGCATGATAGGCCCATCAACATCTTTTCAAGTTCAAGGCAGAGGTTGAATATTCATTTGCTTACCAATATTTATTTTAGTGAATTTGCCTAATATTTACTCCCTTTTTGAATTTAGTTATATTATCACACATAAAAAATATCATATTAGATGGTAGTATAATTAATGGCATAAGTAAGTTCTCAAAAAAAGTCCCTTATTGCTACACAGTTGGTTTCGAAGCAACTCAACTTAAATTCCTAATATTTGACCATTGAAAATGTTAACTATAACAACCTTTGACGTAGATGGCACTGCTCTTAGCAAAATAAACTTTATGGTGTGCTTATTTCTTTTGCATCAGTAAACATTAAACCTGTTTGTTCTGTTCTGCATTTTCCTGTGTTTTTGTTTGTTGTTTCTTTAATTTTTTTATCGTATGCTACTTTTTTCTTTCCCCATTCTTTCACTGATTCCACAAGTCATATAGTCTTTCCTTCAGTGATGTTTATTGTACTGAATTTCAAGTGACTCCATACCTCTTGGCAAGCTTATATGCTTTTGCTCTGCCAGTTTTTGCCAAAAAAGCTAAAATCAAAAACCTCTTTCCTTAGGACTTATGTGTGTTCAAATGCTAGCATCTAGCAGTGAGAGTATGAAATGCTTTAGTATCATCAATCAGATCTACTTCTATTATTTCTCTAATTTGTATACATGCACGAAGGGTAGAAGTGATGTTTTGCTGTTTTTCAAACTTTGGTGAAGATCTTACAGTGGTTTAATTAAGTCCTAATTAATGGTACAAAGCCCCTCCCCTAAAGTGTCTAATCTTCAGCATTAGTATTAGGGCACGTATATTTATTTGCCTGGGTCATTGAAATAGAAGAGGTTGAAATGAGAATTCTGGATGAAACTAAACATTTGGGGGAATAGATATGTGTCACTGCTACAGGAAAATACATTGGATGATCTTTATATGCATATGATGTTGACTGCTATTCATGCCTAGGCACCTATATGTACATATACATTTATATATATATATACACACACACACACACATACATTTATATATATACATATATATATGTGTGTGTGTATATATATATATATATTTCCTTTGAAAAAGAACTGGGTGATCTCTGGAGGCTCATTCTACTCAACTCCCATGAAACTATAAGTATGGGTTACTTAAGGACTTAAGGTGTTTTTTTGGTTGGAGGCTATGTGGTCCTTGATGCTGATCCTGGGCCCTCCAGGGTCAGCTGCACTCATCAGGGCCCTAATGATCTATCATCTGGTCATTTTCCACTTGATGGCTATCTCTTCTTTCCAGCTGGTTAAATTTTATTTTATTATGAGTTATAGAAACTTCATTTATCATGCATTCTTCTCATCAACATGGGCTTTACAATTAATTTCAAATCTTGAGTTCCTTTAGTTTCTTAGCCTATTTGAAACTCAAAAGTATTGGCTTGTTCAAATAATTTAGCTCTTATAAAGTGCCATCAAGCTGATGTTTCTTGGTATTAGTTTCAAGAATCTACTCTGAAATAATAAAACACAAACTATCTATTTTGCCTCATTCATTCATTCATTCCCTCAATATTAATATTGACTTAGAGCTCCAGGCACTGTTTTTGATGCTAGGGATAGAGAAATAAATAAGACAACGATAGCCTCTGCTCTCTTATGAAACTTACATTAGTGGTGAACGGGAAGAATAGGGAGTGACGGAGAGTAAATAAACAAGTATGGAGAAATTCTAAGAAAGCAATAATGCAATATAGAGAAGTAAAACAGAGTGATATACGGCATGCCTCAATAGCTACTTTAAGTTACGTGGCCAAGGCTGGCCACTTTTAGGAAGTGACCTGTATGCTGAAATTTGAAGGAAGTTTGTGTGACTCATCAACACAAGGACACTATTCTGAATAAGTGAAAGAGTATCAAAAATGAAAGTCAAGGTGATACAAACACAGCAGCAATACCAATGCAGTGTAGGCTTACTTATCAAAACTACTATTCAAAATATTAGCCTCTATTGAAAAAGACTGAATGTATTTATACCTATTTTTGTTAAGTAGATAAAATCTTAAACCACCTAATATTGTCTTTCTGTTCTTTCTTCTTCCTTTCTTTATTTTCTTTCTCCCCCTTCCCCACCTCCTTCCCTCCCTCCCTCCCTCCGTCTGTCACTCCTTTCCTTCTTTCCTTCCTTCCTTCCTTCCATCCTTCCTTCCTATTTTCTTCCTTCCTCCTTCCCTCCCTTCCTTTCTTCTTTCCTTCCTTTCTTTCTTCCATCCTTCCCTCTTTCCTTCTTTTATTTCTCTTTCTTTCTCATGCTCTTACATTTTTTCCTTCTTTCTGTTTTTTCTTTCAATTAGTACATATTAAGTGAACTACTATACACCAGACACTATGATGGACACAGAAATGCTGTAGTGAACAAGAAAAATGTGATTTCTCCCCTCATGGAGGTTAAACTCTATTGAAGACAACTTATTGTGAATATACATTTTATGAGTAGTTATTAAGTGTAATTGTTATAAATGCTACTACAAAGAGGTAAGTAGAACTAGTTTTGTTCATCATTTGAAATCATCATTATGCTTCTTGCACTGAGAAAAAGTGCAAGACTTTTCACAAAGGCTTTCTTCCAACTTTTATGTGATAAACAAAAAAGATTGAAATAGAACAGATGAGAAGATTTACCTTAATGCAGTTGTTCACTAATATTTTTCTACCTTTATTTTGTGTTAAAATTACTGATGGAGCTTGTTCATAATCCAGAATTTAGATTCGTTTAGTTTTATGTAGGGATCAAGAATCTGAATTTTTAACAAATTCTCAAGTAGTCCTTAGTCCTTGGACTGTACTTTGAAAAACCACTAGCTATAATGTAACAGTAGATAGAGAAGGGATCTCCATCTAAAATTTGGCTTCGATATCATGATGGATGTCACAGATGCACCAAGAAGATGCAAAAATGCCGCAATGAGCCTTTCAAAGGCCAGCAGGGTAGGCTTTCCAAGTTGGTTAAAAAATAGCTGAGTGAGGAACGCCCTCAGGTTTTTAATGGTAGTTAGGAAGAGGAACTGGGGTAAACATTTTAATTTTCTGGATGGAATATCTTTAATTTTCCATGGATGGAATATCTGGGGTTCCTTATCACCTTGTCCAGAGGTGGGGCAAAGGGGAAAAGGCAGGAGTGGTGTTTAAAAGCTGCCAGGATCAGCCAGGCACAGTGGCACATGCCTGTAGTCCCAGCACTTTGGGAGGCCGAAGCGGGCAGATCACGAGGTCAAGAGTTTGGGACCAGCCTGGCCAACATGGTGAAACCTTGTCTCTACTATAAATACAAAAAATTAGCCAGGCGTGGTGGCAGGTGCCTGTAATCCTAGCTATTCAGGAGGCTGAGGCAGGAGAAATGCTTGAACCCAGGAGGTGGAGGTTGCAGTGAGCCAAGACCGCACCACTACACTCCAGCCTGGGCAACAGAGCAAAACTCTGTCAAAAACAAAAACAAACAAACAAACAAAAAACTGCCAGGATCCAGCATCAACACTGGAGTCAGACCCCTTATTATGTATCCAAGAATGAATAGTTGTGACATTGTGTTATCTACTGTGAGTCTGAAGTGAATTCTATTCCTATAGTTTGTAATCCTGTCCAGTTTTCTTTTTCTTTTGAGTCAAATTGAATGTATGCTCAAGTATATATGGTGGCACATTTAAATAATAGTTTTGCCTCATACAGTAGATTATATTATTGCTCAGCAAATATTCACACTGGCCCTTAACTTACATAAAAGAAGGACATATCCTTAACTCAATGATGCTGGTCTTAGCCATATGACTTTCCTTTGACAACCAACGGAATGTGGATCACGAGATCAGGAGATCAAAGCCATCCTGGCTAACATGGTGAAACCCCGTCTCTACTAAAAATACAAAAATTAGCCAGGCGTGGTGGCAGGCACCTGTAGTCCCAGCTACTCGGGAGGCTGAGGCAGGAGAATGGCATGAACCCAGGAGGCAGAGGTTGCAGTGAGCTGAGATCCCGCCACTGCATTCCAGCCTGGGCGACAGAGCGAGACTCCGCTTAAAAAAAAAAAAAAAATGGAAAAAAAAAAAATGTAATGTGTTAGTTCTCAGCCATGGCGTTAGTAAGAGGCATTACGTGTTACCATTCACCCCTGTGGGAGCTGGCAATATCTTCTTAACAACAACAAAAAAAATCATGAGTAGCTTTGAATTTAAAGGGATTAATATTAAAGCAGATTGTACTAAACCCACAGCCTTGTGCCAAACCTGGATAAGCCAGCCTTGATCTGCCAACTCTAGCAGACTTTTAAACTTGCAATTTGAAACAGAGCTTCCCCAGCAAAAACTATTTGTGAATATGGAAATAATGCCAGTATAAGACTGAGTTTTGAAGTAGTATATTATTTAGTATTATTGTGAAAATAGTGATACAACTAAGGTCTAAATCAGTTTATCTATCTATCTATCTATCTATCTATCTATCTATCTATCTAATCACTGCTCTTGTCCATTTTGTCTTATATGATTCTCTTTTTTGGACACTTATCTTACATTTTTCATTTTTCAGCCCTCTTACCTTTTTTTCTCTCTTCATCCAATCACACCCTGCTTCTCATTTATGTTTATGATCTGGAGCATATAATTATATTTTAATTTTTACATATGTGTTAAATTTATTTTGACCAAACCTTTTATGTATAAATTCAGAGCTGGAAGAATATATAGTTAAATAAAAAGCAGGTGGATCCAAAACAAACACATGTGGCTCCGACAGGTCATGTACCATTCTTAAATTTCCTTTCCTTCGATTTACTATGGTATTTTTGCCCACTCTCTGGCAATACTATATTTTGGGAGTACTATGATTTCTTAGAACATCACCATCAGATGTATCCATTTCCTCCTAATAGTCTCTTTCTTACAGTCACTTTTCTCTCATAATAGCAGTAGATTTTTTCCTTTCACTCTTATCCTCACTTACTAGCACTAGCTATAATAATATAAATTATCATGAGTTACTCAGGAAATAGGCAGAAGCTAAATCTTATTACTGCCCTTATTTTTTTATGTGGAGAAACTGAGGCAACATTGTAGAAAATTTGTTCAATGGTAAAAGTAAACTTGACGATGCACCTGAAACTATTAATGCACCTGGAACTAATTTGTACATATTTGTTTTCAATTACATTTGTTTAGTTAGTGAATGAATGGATCAATCAATATTTCCACTGGGCTAAACAAAATTTTATTTATTTAAACATACTGAAAGGGTCAACCTGGCTGAAGAATATTTCAGAAATTCTAGGAAGAAGACAGAGATAGCTCCTAAGTGGTAGATCATTCAAAATAGATCTCAGAAAGATGAGGGCATTTTTAATACTCAGAATATTAACAGGCATGATAATAGAACCTTCATCTTAAAGTTATCTATCATCTATCTATCTATCTATCTATCTATCTATCTATCTATCTATCTATCTGTCTGTCTGTCTATCTATCATCTATTTATCAAATGATACATAATGATAGAATGGTAACTACTCTTGACTGCTTTATAAAACAATTTTCTTAAGTATTTGAAATATAAATGTTTAAATTAATAACCACACTAGCCCTTTGAGGGTTAAGTCTTTTTATCACCATTTTACAGATGACAAAATGAAGACTAGAAAGTTTTAGTAACCTACAGTATCTTTCAGGTCAGAGAAGGCTATGCTGTGATAACAAATAACACTGAAATCCAAGTGTCTTGGTATAATAAATATTTATTATCTTGCTTATTTTAAAAAAGCTACAGGTTCTGGTGATTCTACAGGGCAGTTGTCCTCATTATGGCAATCCAATTATTCAGGCTAAGGGAGATTCCAAAGCCTGTAGCTTTTTAAGCATGTGGCCTCCTAAAGAATCAACCACTGGCTCTTAAAGGTTCCCACTAAAAAATAATACACATCATGTCTACTCATGCTTCATTAGTCAAAGATAGGTTCAAGTTCATTCTTATCTTCAAGGAGATAAGAATCACAATCTTCTCCTATTGCCTAGGAGAAGAAGAGAAGTACATATCAGTAGAGATTAATAGTATCTGCCACAATGGCCTGAGGTTATCTATCCAGGCAGTAGAAGAAGTAGGATCCCAGCACAGATATATCTCCAAATTTTATGCCCTTAATCACTGATCTGTCTATCATTTCTTAATGTGTATTAGTTAGAAAATAATTTTTAAACCTATGGGAACTCAGAACAAGAATAATTCAAAAAAGGAAAGAAACTAAGATAATTTCATGGAGACTGATTGCTAAAGGATTTATAGAATAACTTGAGATTCTGGAGGCTTGGGCAGGTATGTTATACATGATACTTAAATCTCTGCCTTAGCCTTTGGTGGCTCATGAGGAAGAAATAAAAGCCTGGACAAATTTAGTAAAAAACATATACTAAAATAATTAATGTTCTAGGTTAACTTTGATTGAAAATACTTGACTGCCTAGGCAACAAACGTTTTTAAAGTGGGACAACATACTCTTACTATGATGTTAAAAATGCATTCTGCATCTCAGACAGAAGTCTCTGAGTACTGAATTCAGATAAACAATCTATTTGGATACTTGGCATTCTGTCAAATTGAAAATATAATCTCCCGAGATGTCTGTCAACAGAAAAGGGCTCCTCAGTTAGGATAAAAAAGTTAATTAATGATTGATTGACCTGCTGAAATGCTAGTTGAGATATATAGCTCACCATTGCTGCATGGTCACTTGAGAATCCTTATTCTATTTTGCTATAAAATGGATGCATTTGTATTCTAACTGCTTATTTTATTGCCGCTATAGGTATGGCTGGAGTTACAGCTTTTCTTTTACTAAGCAGTGATGCTTAATTATATTTTTATTTTGAAATGAAAAAGCCTTATATTTCTGCATGGCACATCATGCCAGAATATAGGCAAAAATCAAATGAAGGAAACAGGCTAGGGTCCAACTAGTTATTTTATTATTAAATAATAACCACATATAAACCCTAAACAATGTTAATTTTACTATTTCACTGGAATTTGTTTTTAAAAGATTCTTCTATCTTTTGAGAACTGAATTGTTCAAAAGATCAAAAATTTAGAAAAGTGTTAACAAGCTCTTTATAATTATAGCTATTTAATTTTTTATTCTTTTGAATAGATTGAAACAAAAACAGTTGTCAAGTTGATTCAATTGATGACAGGGCTGTAGATCATTTTTAAAATCTATTGTTCTTATGGTTTTAAGTGACAATGAAAAAATAATCAAAAATGTTTGGAAATATAACTGTAGAATATATATTATTTCATATTTTCAGCAGTCATAAGGATGCAACTAAAATTGAGAAACATCTTTTCTAATCAGTGTGTGGTAAACGTTGACACTTTAAGCAACAAGTTCTTACCATGACTGAAGAAAATATAGCACAGGAAAAGGCAACTTCTTCACTTTCAGTGTCAGCAGATATATTACCTAATAATTTACCAAAACTCACATAAGGAAGCATTAAGCAATGGTTGAAGTCTTCTAGAAATAGCCATGCATCTGCCAGGTAAAGTTTCTGGGATTAGTTACATGGATTAACTTTTCAATTAACAACACTCTTTCAGTATTAGACTTATTTTTTTCCAGAAGAAAATATAGTCACATTGGTTTCTTAAAATGTGTGACACTCCCAAATCAGGGTACACATTTCGGCTCCCTGTTAACACATACAAAGAAAGAAAAAAGAAGGCTGTAGAATATTTAAAATTTTAATTAGATTCAAAGATTAATACTTTGATTAGATTCACAGATGATTTCATATAGATATGTCTATCATGCTTATAATAGAAGTTCTGTATTGTAAATTCTAGGGATACTTCTGATAGTACCAAAAATAAACTCTTTTTAATTGAAAAACAAATTGACTCAAAAGGAAAATGAAAAAAAATGCTGACTATAAAAAGTTTATTTATATACCTACATACACACACATACACAATTGATATTTTAAAGTTAAAATTGTATGCTAATTAGTCATTGAAAGTCAGGGTTTTTGTACTTCATCTTTCAGTAGCTCCTTTATTGATAGAGTCTAAAAAACATGATACATAAAAATGATTTGTAAAGATGCATTTGACTTCTTTTTGAAATCTATTTAATTATACATTTAAGCCATCGAATATATATTAGGTTACATTTTTAGAAACCAGAAATGTGTGAGAGTTGGAAAACACTCACCACCTCTCAGAAAAGTAAAAATAGAGCCTTTAATATCTAGTGATGATTTCACCTTAGATGTATTTTTGCATTTATCCTATCTTTTATCAGGTTAAGAACTGGTCTACTATAGAAAAGGTATCGGGCAGTATTCTTTAATCATGTAATCTTATAATATGAGTAGAAGAGTATAAAACAATATAGAAAAAAAATCAGTGTGCATTAGGATAAAAATTTTATAGCACTAGTCAGGTATGTTTTGCCTCTTTGATATTGAGTAAATGACTCAAGCTTTAAGCCTGAATTTTCTGCTGTAAAATGATGATACAATCTTTGCTGAGACTCTCAGCTGTGTTGCAAAGAATAAAGGAGATAATATATAAATAAAGCACTTTCAAAATTGAAAATTGTTATATGACATGCTACTCAACAGTGTAACTCCACTGGGAACACATTAACTTAAAAGCATCCCCTTGTTATCGCTATATTCACCTGAATAGAGGTTGAACAGCAATATTGTTTTTTACTTTCTTTCACAACCAAATCTTGGTTTTGAGCAGTCCTCTCATTTCCTAACCCCTATTTTTAAGTAGTTTAAAATCCTTCTTTACTTCTGAACCTGAGGGCACCCCAGGGAAACAGATTGAATAAGATTATCGAACAATGAGAAATTTACAGTAAGCTACATTGTGTCCTCTATTCCCTTTAAATAAGGAAAACAAAATAAAATACTTTATCCCTCTTCACTTTTGCTCCATGATCTTTTATCTTTGAAAATTAGAAGCCAAAAATACTATACTAAAGCAGATACTTTATCTGCAACAACCACCATGTCTATTACCACCACCATTGCTACCCCTGCTTTTTCTAATGTTGCTGTTACTGCACCTAGTTAGTATATTCAGTCACTGATCTGAGCACTTTACATTTATTTTCTCATGGGATCCACACGACAAACTTGTATGGAGGTTCTATTAGTATCCCTAGTTTAAAGTCAAGGAACTATAGTTCAAATAGATTATCTGATTTTATGTGGCTACACCCTCATACATTGGGATGAATGAGCATTTAGTGGTGAAGTCAGAGTTAGGAAAGCCGAACTATACTATGTGCATAGTAGACAAGTGTTTCTATGAAATTAACTTTCTTCAATTATCCAGCAGAAACAAGTGGGTGTCCTAAAGCATGTAAACATATGGGGGCCTAGAAAAATAAGTATCAGACAATCCCACCTGCAACAAGAGTACAGAGGAGTGGAAATTACTGGGCAAGACATTATGAATTTTTCTATAAGTGAAGAAAGATCTTCAGGTAAAAGATACACTTAGCTTGTCTTTCTAAAAATTGGAAATATATCATAATGCTCTGCTCTTAATCATCAGTCAGACATATTTTCAAATTCTATCTTTTGTGATATATGAATTGAGTTCACTTTACTCCACTACCCAGTTCTACAAACTTTTGCTGGTTAATTTCTTTGATTCTTCATTTTTTCATCCATAAAATGGAGATGATAACAGTACTGCGCCTAAATATTTAGGACTATGATGAGAACTGAAACTGACAATCCATCTCACTGAGCCTGGTCTGCAAGAACTTTTACACATGAATGCAATAATTGTGACATTAGTAGTAATAAATCAAACTCTATAAATCTTTGGTTTGTTTTAGAAAACTTTATTGTAATTTAGAATATTCATGATTTTAGCCTTTCAAGTTGAAATCACTGTTGGTTAAATTTTTTAAAGATGTTCAAGTGAAGACAAATCTAGGTCTCTATCAAAATATCATTTCTAGAAACTAACAGAAAACCCAGCTGAGAACATGAGTCTTGAGGCTTCCCTTAAGATCAGTGAACCAGGGCTAAGATGAAATGTACCATCTGAGGTCTTTTTAGAAGAAATTCCACATTTTGATTCTTTTATGTGTGCTCAAGTGAATAGTTATGATTTATCAATGTCCTGTGGTGATAATACACCACAAATTCTCCCCTCTGTAACAAGAATCAGTCAATTAACAAGCTTTTGATGAGAAACTATAGGACTAGGTCCTCAGCAGGAGTAATATCTGATACCTTTGTCGTTAATAATGTATTCTTCCCTTACCCCCAACAGCTTCTGAATCTAGAAGTCTAATTTGTAAAATAAAATCCCAGGTGATCGAATATTTTCCTGAAACAATAATCTTCCTCTACTTTAAACTTTATGAGACCTTCTCTTGCAGAATTTGAAATCCACTAATGTGTATCTCAAACTTAAAAATGAATCTTAAAGAACGATTGTCTTACTTAACCTCCTCAGGCTAGAAGGTGCCATGCTGTGGTAAGTCAGTAGCAAAAAACAAATAACATTTCAATAAGGAAATCAGCAAAGAATCCCAAAGAAGAATTAGATTTTCCTGACACTTCAACTTAACTGGAAATATCCACAGTTTTCATTAGCTTATATTAGTCAGAAAAGTCCAAAAGTATATTGTCTTGCAGTTGAACAAAACTGGGTTATAATATTCTCTGCAAAAATTAACATTTTCTAATTTGAAACTAAAATTATTTTTTAGCTTAAAACAGCTCTCATGTGTTTAATATTTTTTGAGAAAATACAAAAGTAAATGAAGAATGCCATCACTGTTTATAAAGAAAATTTATTCACATCTCATTTGTTTTAGTTCTAATGTCACTTTGTAATTAACTTTAGGTTTCTTATATAAACTTTGGAGTCACTCAAAATGCTCATCATAATCTTCAAATGATGATACTTAGAGTCTTGGATGTCTCAGGATCTCCTGTGAGTTTATGGATCTGTGCGTTTTCTAAATACTAACTAAGCCCTGAGAAAATTGCAACGTCCATGCTGCATTTCACTCCATCTTCGCCTTACAATTTGGAATAAGGTTCCTTTGTCTATGTGTTAATCCTGCTAAACTATGTCAACCACTTCTTAGTTACCTGGGGTAACGTATTTGGTTTCACTCATTTTAGGGCTTTTCTAAGACTCACCTGAACAGTGTCTTAACATGTAAGTTAAACACTTGCCTGATTTCTCCACTTCAGCTCTACCAGTTCCAGAGCTACCCTGGAAAGGCAGAGATTTGGACCAGCAATTATTAATTATTGTTATTATAAAATTAACTGATTCTATACATTCATAATATAATTATCCTTTTTATCATATAAATATTAAATTCAATTTCTCCTTTATATAATACATTTGACATGCCTAATCTTAAAAAATTCTGACTTTGTCATATTTACTCATTTAGTCATTAAATGTGGGCAGTTATCTGATATTCCTAGATTATCTTTGACTTTCAGTTTAATCTATGTACTGTCTCATCATTATTTCTATACCTCTGATGTCTCTATTGCTAGAGATTCTTACCATGTAAGATAATGATTCTTTATTCCCAATTCTTCACAATATAAACATGGCCCTATGGGAGGTTTTTTTTTTAATTGTAATCATGGTGGCCTGGAGGATCTTTCTGGGTGAGTGCAGAGCTCACGTGTAACAGGACCAGAGTCCAGTGGCACAAGTTTCTCGGCCATTCATCCTGTGGAATTCTCGTATAACTACCTTAGTATGAATATATCTTATTGTATTAGTCAAGGTTCTCCAGAGAACTAGAACCAATTATATATATAAACACACACACATTTATATTATATATGTGCATATATATATGTATACATATGTACACATATATAATATATAAACAGATACACATTATATAATATACACACATGTATATTATATATACATATGCAGTATACATATGTATACATATATATACACATATACAGTATAGAGAGAGATAGAACGAGAGGGATATTTCTTTTATGTTAAGGAATTAGCTCACAAGATTGTGGGAACTAGCAAGTCTAAAATCTGTCGACCAGGCTGGAAACACAGACAGGTGTTCGTGCTGCAGTCACAAGGCAGAATTCCTTCTTCTTTATGATGCTGTATATTTACTCTTCAGGCCTTCAACTGAATGGATGAGGATAATTTCCTTTTTTTGCTTAAATTCAACTGATAATAGATGTTAATCATATTTACAAAATACATTCACCGCAACACCCGACTAGTATTTGATTAAATAACTGGGTGATATAGCCAAGCCAAGTTGACACATAAAACTACCACATTTACTTCCCTACTTTTCCTGGAAAAGTTGTTTCGCTGAGTAGTCTCACATTCAAATTTCATTGTCTTTTAATAGTCAATCATGAATATTTAAATATTATTCTGTTAACTATCACTTTTGATTTTCAAAGAAGTATCATTAATGTCATCAGCAATAAATTGCGTCAGGCACCTTAAGCTCTCTGAAGTTTGGTTTCTTTTAATAAATGAGAGATATTAATATTATAAATGGAAATAGTAAAACATAACTTGGTCACTGTACAGTATTTTATTTGAAAGAGCAAATGAGAGACACATATGAGAAACAAGATGGTATGCAAATACAAGGAGTTACACATGATCTCTAGACTATTTAGATTTTTGTCTTTTTGTTTTGTTAGCTTTTCCTTCTTTTTTCTGGCATCTTTTGAATTGAGCAACTTGAAAGTGGGCTTTTTGCCACCTCACCTAAAGCTCTCCAGATTCCCCAAATGTGCACAATCAAACATTCCATCTGAAAAAGAGAACTTTCAGCAACAAATATTGTGTTATTAAAAAATAAGGTCTAGAGAATGGACTTTCAGCTGTTTTTGGCTTTCACTCTCATATCCAAGGCAGTAAGGAGAATAGAAAACAGGGCTATATACTCAATTAAATTAGGACTATATAAAACATAGAACTGCTAGACAAAATGAAGCGTTTCTAAAATCAATGAAGTGATATTCAGGACACTGTATACGTAAGTTGCCTCCAGTTGCAGATCTTTAAAAAGTGACTCAAGAACTCTCTTTTCCCATGTAATACAGATACACAAGGCTTCTTTTTTTAGGACAGGCCCTGGTTTATATTTTAAGGAAGCAATGGTTACAGAATCAAGAGATAAACCTCATACACAAGTTTTGCACTAAACAATTTGTTGGTGAAGTAGGAAGGTGCTGTGGGATGAATTCTGCACTGTGCTTAGTTCACTATTAATACCCTGAGCTTCAGATGAGAAGTATGGGTTAAAATAACATATGTAATACACAGTAATTGAAATATGTTCAACACATATGCCAGCTTGGATTCTCATTAACACGAGGGAGAACTAAATTCTTAAAACAAAGCGAAGAAAAGGGAAAAAGGGAACGATCACGTAAGCTCTGCAGAGGTATTACAAAATAAAAGTGGGAAAATAACACGAATACATACACACACACACACACACACACAACCAAATAAATTAGGAACATCATCAGAACAAAAATGTTGCTACCAAATAGGTAAAAACATACCAAATATGTATCCAAGAATAAAAATATAAAGAACAAATAAAAGTAAAATTATTTATAATAGGAGAAGACAAAATAGATGTAGAAAAGCTTCCTAAAGAGAGGACAAAATAATTGATGGCTATGAAAATAAAAAAATATATTCTACAAATGAAAGATGAATTAACCATTTGAGTGTAGATATAGCTGAAATTATAGTAAGAGACTTTTTCTTAGTCCAAGTACCATAGAAAATAAAACCTGATGGGGAAAATACGTGCTAATACTTTGTCATGTGTATTTCGGGTAACAAGAGAACTTGGGTCTAGAGTATGATAAAAAGAAAATACATGATAATGAACTACTGAGTTTCACAGAAAACATGACTGGTTGTTTCAAAGTATAGGGCATCTACAGAAAGGCTGTCTGAGAATACTATTCCTCAGAACATTCTGACAAGGAGAAAGAGAAAGAGAAATTGATCTGCAGGTTCTTTCTAATCTTTCTTTCCTTGTTGGCCAAATTAGGCTCATGGGATATTCACTTTTCTTCCTTTCTGATTTATGCTACATGACCCCATCAAGAAGTATCTGGGCAAGCCGGATTGCATGTCTTATGATGCAGACACTTCATTTGACTCTGGGAGGAATAAGAGGAAACAGTTTTCATGGATCCAGTTGGTTGAGCTTATATGTGGGAATTCTTTCAACCTATTATGGCCAGAGGAAGGGAAGCTGGCCATCCTCTCAGGGGGATGGTAAGATAACCACAGGCATTAATAGACGGGCAAGTCAAAACCTGGAAGGCAGGTGTGGCCAGATAAATCTGGGAAGACTCATAAATTAAGTGCAAAAATCAATCCCTTTCACTACTCAGATCTAGTGTCCTCTATGATATCTGATATTATATGAATATCTGAAAAGGAGATACTCTCACTTCATCCTTGAAAGAAGCAATAAAATGGTTAACAATGATTAAAAAATAAGGTACAGTCTTCACTGCTGCAACTCTCTCAGGCCTACAAATTATCATCTCTGCCTCCATAAACCATTCTACATTCACCATACCTGCTGGTAGCATTTAGCTTCCCCTGGTTGTTTGCCTTGTAGGGTGGCATGGACCTTCATCCTCATGGTTTCTGAAGCGTTAGTTGTCTTGCTTTTGTCAGGTTGCAGTTGTTGAATTGCCCTACTCACAGTTATCGCTGAAATTGGAACCATCAAGAGATATTCAATGAATCTACTGAATTCCAGATGTATTTCTCCCTTTATTCTGTGTATTAGCAGCCCTAGCTCCTAATAAATGTGGTTGATTATCCCAGGAAGAGCAATGACTCCTTTCTTCATTCTCTGGCTCCTTGGCATTAGTCATAGTCTAAGAAAGACCCTTACTGTCTTTCTCAGCCAAATTATCTTTTCCTTCTACCCCACTACCATCACCGGAAACTAGAATCTCAAATCTATCATATGCTAAGAATAAATGGAAGAGAAGAACAAATTAGAAATGTTTAGGCAAGGTGTTTCTGCTACTTGTTCTGAGACCTGCATATTCTATTAACACAGCAGCATATACTGGTCATTAATATAGTGACTATGTTTTATCCTGTAGAAGAGCACTTCGACAATGCAAGGTATGCCTGGGCTGAGCCTTAGCTGTCTGTTCAGTATTCCATTCTGCCATCCTTTCAGGTCAGTTGTATTTGAATGATGTTACACATTGTAATGAGTTCATTGTTGCATGTCTTGGTCTAAGACAATCTGTGTGAAGTATAATGTGGAATGGGCCTGATGTAATCAACAGGCTCCTGGTGTCTGGCGTAGGAGCTCAGCATCAGTGTCTGCCCATAGCAAGTTGGGCACTCAGTAGTGATAGTATCTAGGTTAGTCTTTATGTGAAAGAGCCATGTTATTGATACCACACATGTTTTTTTTTTTTTTTTTTTTTGAGACTGAGTCTCACTCTGTCGCCCAGGTTGGAGTGCAGTGGCGCAATCTCGGCTCACTGCAAGCTCCGCCTCCTGGGTTCATGCCATTCTCCTGCCTCAGCCTCTCCGAGTAGCTGGGACTACAGGTGCCCGCCACCACGCCCGGCTAATTTTTTGTATTTTTAGTAGAGACAGGGTTTCACCATGGTCTCGATCTCCTGACCTCGTGATCTGCCCGCCTCGGCCTCCCAAAGTGCTGATATTACAAGCGTGAGCCACCGTGCCCGGCCTCACATATATCCTTTATCTCTGCCACCATGGCCACTGTCTTAACTCAACTATCTGAACACTAGAGTTACTAAGGACAGAAGAAGACTAAGTCATTAACTCTACTTGCTCACTGAGAGCATCCTTTGATGTGAATGCTTTCTAAGCGACATTGATGTGAGACACAACTGGTGATGTTTGTGGTCTCTTCAACTTCATAATGCCAGTTCCAGTTCTTAATTTTATTTTCTAGGCTTCTGAACAAACAAGCAAGGCTGCTCACCACTCACCAGAATTCATTCTTCGTAACTCACCTGTGGCTTTCTCCAGGGAAAACCCATGTCTCTGCCTATTGGAAGGATTTTTTCAACACTGTCCTCAAGGACCCTCTTCACTGAGGCTGTAATATGGAAGTAGCCCATTTTTTACTAGGGCAAATAGATCTCGTTTAACATCTTGGGGATTAGTCCTATAACATGTCCTTGTCCATTTATTGGTCATTGGAAACCTTTCCACAAGCTATGGTTGTGAGTTGAGAGAAAGGCTTTGGGGTACCAGCAGTGCATGTAATCAAGTCTGAACCATCTGTTAGAGGCTAATCCAGGATGCAGGACTTACACTTCTGAAAAATCTTGCTTCTGTGCCTGCCTGACTTTGTAATTCAGTGGATCTAATGGTGCACAGATCGTGATAAGCATGTCCGGTTACTATGTCTTATCTCACTGTCAGGTTCTCTATCTTTACTAGGGTGTAGTACAAGGCCAAGCATGTTTTGCCAAACCAAGCATAGTTTTTGACTGCAGAAAACATGCTTTAAAACTCTGGAAGTAAGTGCTATAGTGATCATATGAGGGCTCACAGAAAACTTCCCCTATGATTTTTAACCACCACAGATACATAAACTACTATCTTATTTGCTAGGCCATGTGGCAAAAGAGGCAGTAAAGCTTACACTAGAGCATGGCACTGCCACTGATCTCTTTACTGCCTTGGGTCCTACTTTAAATTGGCAGCCTTCTGTGTGACCCAATAAATATTCCTGAGTGTAGCATGTCTTCCTAAGTTCAGAGGCTCACCAAGCTCTTTGACTTTTCACAGTGGTAGGTGTTATGGGAAGGAGGGATGAAAACTTGTCTTTTTCCTTTGTGGGGATGTGCCAGCATGCCTCCAATGACTGTACTCCTAAAAGTTTCATCAATCTATCATGCATCTGAATTTTCATGAAGTTTATTTCTTACACTCTGGCACATGTATTTCTTACAAGGACATCTAGCTCCATAGAAAGAAAAATGAATGATAGAAACAGAACTCTAAAAATACAAATGGCCCTTGAACATTAAAATATTTTCAGCCTCATTTACAAGAAGAGATATGCAAATTAAAATTACACTGTGATACTATGTTCTGTCTTTTCAGATCATCAAAGAACAAAAAGTCTGTGTTAGAGTGAGAAATAGGTTCACTTACATGTTGCTGAGTATAAATCAGAATAATGTCTATGACAGTCAATTTAGCGATATCTATCAAAATTTTAAATGTGCACATCTAGCAATTTCTTTTTTTCATAATTTATTCTACTGGTAACTTGCATGTGAATAAAATTACATATGTGAAACATTATGAAGTAGAGCTTGTTTACAATTGACAAATTAAACATGATTTAACAAAAGGCTGGATAAATTAGGTCATTCAAAAGACAAAGACTTTTAGAAAGAATGACATAGATTATTAACTGCTGATAATGAATGATCATATATATATATATATATATATATTGTTTGTTTGTTTGTTTTGAGACAGAGTTTCACTCTTGTTGCCCAGGCTAGAGTGCAGTGGCATGATATCGGCTCTCTGCAACCTCCGCCTCCTGGGTTCAGGTGATTCTCTTGCCTCAGCCTTCTGAGTAGCTGGGACTACAGGCACCCGCCACCACACCCGGCTAATTTTTTGTACTTTTAGTAGAGACGGGGTTTCACTGTGTTAGCCCGGATGGTCTTGATCTCCTGACCTTGTGATCCGCCCACCTCGGCCTCCCAAAGTGCTGGGATTACAGGCTTGAGCCACCGCACTCATCCCAAAATATATTTTTAAGTGAAAAAAGCAAGGCTCTGAACAACGTGTATGGCATGCTATTATTTTCATTTGTCTCTCTGTTTATGAAGAATCACTGAAACAAAGCTCAAGGATCTCATTAATTTTTATTTGTATAAATTTATGAAGTACAAGTGCCATTTTGTTGTATGCACACAGATTGCATACTAGTGAAGTCAGGGCTTTTCAGGTATGTATCTGTCACCTGAATAACATATATTGTGATTATTAAGTCCTTTCTCATCATTCAGTCTTCTGCACCCCCTGTACCCTTCCAAGTCTCCATTGTCTATTATTCCAGACTCTCCATCCATGTGTACACATTATTTAGCTCCTACTTACAAGTGAGAACATGCAGTATTTGTCTTTCTGTATCTGACTTGTTTCACTTAAAATGTCCTCCAATTACATTATTGTTGCTGCAAAAGACATGATTTTATTATTTTAATGGTTGAATAGTATTCCATTGTGAATATATACCATCTTTTGTTTATCCAGTCATCTGTGGATGGACACTTAGGTTGAGTTCATATTTTTGCTATTGTGAATAGTGCTGTGATAAGCATACAAGTGCAGGTATCTTTTGTATAAGATAATGTTTTTCCTTTCCTGGGGTTTCTGAATTAATTGGAAGTTCCATTTTTGGTTCTTTGAAAAATCTCCGTATTATTTTTCATAGACATTTTACTAATTCACATTCTCACCAACAGTGTATAAGAGTTCCCTTATCTCTGCATTCTTGCCAACATCTGTTATTTTTTGATGTTTTAATATTAGCCATTCTGACTAAGCTAAGATGATATCTCGTAGTTTTCATTTGCATTTCTCTGATGATTAGTGATGTTAAGTATTTTTTTATATAGCTGTTGGCCATTTGTGTGTCTTCTTTTGAAAAATTTCTATTCATATAATTTTCCCACTTTCAGTGGAAATATTTTTTGTTGTTGAATTGCTTGAGTTTTTTCTATATTCTGGATATTAGATCCCTTGTTAGATGCATAATTTGCAATATTTTCTCTCATTCTGAAGATTATCTGTTCACTCTGTTGATGATTTCTTTTGCCATGCAGAAACTTTTTAGTTTAATTGTCTCATTTGTCTATTTTTGTTGTTTGTGCTTTTGAGTCTTATAGATGAGTTCTTTCCCTAGATCAATGTCCTTAAAAGTATTCCCTATGTTTTATTCCAGTATAATATTTTTATAGTTACTGGTCTTACATTTAAGTACTTAATCCATCTTGAGGTTATTTTTATATATAGTGAGAGATAGAGGTTCAATTTCATTCTTCTACATTTGGAAAACCAATTTCCCAACACAATTTATTGAAAAAAAATGTCCTTTTCCCAGTGTATGTTCTTACTGAATTTGTCAAAGATTGGTTAGCTATGAAAATATTGCTTTATTTCTGGGTTCTCTATTCAGCTCCATTCATCTAAATGTCCATTTTTACACAGTGCCAGGCTGTTTTGGTTATGATAGACTTATAGTAAAATTTGAAGTCAGGTAATACGATACCTCCAGCTTTGTTCTTTGTGCTTAGGATTGTCTTTGGCTATTCAGTTTCTTTTTTCTTTTCTTTTTTTTTTTTTTTTGATTCCATATGAATGTTAGGATTTTTTTCTAATTCTGTTAAAAATGACATTGATATTATGATAGGGATTGCATTGAATCTGTAGATTGTTTTTGGCAGTTTGGTCATTTACAATATTAATTTTTCCAATATCTGAGCATGGGCTATTTTCCATTTATTTGTGTCATCTACAGTTTCTTTCATTAGTGTTTAGTACTTTTCCTTGTAGAGATCCTTCAACTCCTTTGTTGAATATATTCCTAAATATCTCTTTTTTTGGTAGCTATTGTAAATGGCATAGCCTTCTTGATTTTGTGCCCAGCTAGATCATTATTGATATATGGAAATGTTACTGATTTTGTAGTTTGACTTTTGTATCCTGCAACTTTACTAACTCATTTATCAAATCTGAGAGTTTTTTCATGGATTCTTCAAGTTTTTCTAGATATAAGGTCATATCATCAGCAAACAGGGACAATTTGACTCTGTCTTTTCCCATTTGGATGCCTTTTATTTTTTCCCTTTCCTAATTGCTCTGACCAGGACTTCCGGTGCTATGTTGAATAGAAGTGATGAAAGTGAGCATCCCTGTCTTGTTGTAGCACGTAGAGCAAATGTTTTCAACTTTTTCCCATTCAATATAAGTTTGACAGTGGGTTTGCCATATATGGCCTTTATTATTTTAAAGTATGTTCCTTTTATGCCCAGTTTGTTGATAGTTTTTATAATAAAGTGGTGCTGAATTTTATCAGGTCTTCTTCTGTGTCTATTGAGATGATCATATTGTTTTCCTCCTTCATTCTGTGGATGTAATGTATCACATTTTTTGATTTATATATGTTGAACCATTCTTGAATCACTAGCATAAAACTCCCTCTTGATCATGGTGTATTATCTTTTTGATGTGCTGTTGAATTCAGTCTGCTGGTATTTTTTTTAGAGGATTTTTGCATCTGTGTTCATCAGGGATATTGGTCTATAGTTTCTTTGTGTGTGTGTGTGTGTCCTTGCCTGGTTTTGGTATTAGACTTATACTGGCCTCATAGAATGAGTTAGGGATAATTCTGTCCTCAATTTTTGGGAATAGTTTCAGGAGGATTGGCATTAGCTGTTCTTTGTATGTTTGGTAGAATTTGGCTCTGAATCCATCTGGTCCTGGGCTCTTTTTTTCTTGGGAAAATGTTTATTACTGATTCCATCTTACTACTATTTTTTGGTCTGTCTGGGTTTTCTATTTCTTCCCTGGTCCAATTTTGAGAGGTTGTACATTTCCAGGAATGTATCCATTACTCTAGGTTTTATAGTTTGTGAGTGTATAGTTGTTCATATTAGTCTCTGACAATCTTTTGTATTTCTGTGGCATCAGTTGTAATGTCTCATTTTTCATTTCTGATGTTTATTTAGCTCTTTTTTTTCATTAGTCTAGTCTCACTGCTTTTAAAAATGGTTTCCTCGTAGGAGGACAACTGAGTGTCTCTATGACAAGAATGTAAAAGCAACTTACAATTTGATGTATACTTAGCTGTATGTTTAAAATCTTTACTATGTGCATATATTATTTAATAGACAAATGGAAAATAAATTCCACATAATCTAATTTAAAACTTCAATCATATCTAATTCAAAGCTTCTTCCATCTCTCTATCTCAGGTCTGAGCAAGGGCTTGGAAACTTGCAGTGGGAAAGAGAGTAAGATTTTCTTATTCGTTTTCTCTGCATCTTCTACTTGCTGCTAGTCCTTCATAACCGAGATGGGGGAGTGTGATGGTTAATTTTAGGTATCAGCTTGACTAGATTAAGGAATACCTAAAGAATTGGCAAAGCATTATTCCTGGGTATGTCTGTGAAGTTGTTTCCAGAGGAGACTGGCATGCAAGTCAGTGGTCTAAGTGGGGAAGATCCTGCCTGAATGTGAGTGAGCACCACCCAATTAGCTGGGGTCTTGGAAAGAAAAAAGGCAGAGGAAAGGCTAATAATTACCTGTCTCTTTCTCCTGGAACTGAAACACCCTCTTCTCCTGCTGTTGGACACTGAAATTCTAGGATCTTTAACCTTTGGACTCCGAGACTGATGCCAGCGCCTCCCCCTAGGTTCTCAGGTCCCCAGCCTCAGATTGAGTTTCACCACTGGCTTCTCCTGTTCTGAATTATTTCTATTTCATTGGCCATTTCTCTTGTGTTTCCTCCTCATCTGTATCTCTAAACAGTGCAATATCCCAGGGCTCAGTCAATACCTCCTTGACACTACCTTTTCTCCCTAGGTGAGCTCATCCAAACTCATTGTTTAAAATACCTTTTGCACTTTGATGACTCCAAAGTTTATATCTCAAATTCAGATCTCTCCTGGTCCACATTAAACTGTTAATTTTATCTCCACTTTGGGTATAAATAGACATCTTTAACAAGTTAAAAATACCTCTTGAACCTCACTTTCTTTCCTCAACCCTACTTTTTTTCCTGTGTACTACTCCATTTCAGTAAAAAGCAACTCCAGTCATTTGGATTTATGTGTGATTCCTATTTTTATTTCATATCCCACCAGTGAATCTGTTGGCACTAGCATTAAAATATATTTCAAGTCTATCTTCTTCTCCTGATCTCTACCACTAACTCTCTGGATCAATTCATCATCATTTCTTGCCTGGATTATTTTAGTTGCCTACTGACAATCTGCCTCCACCTTTGCAACCTTTTATCTGCATTGCTGACAGATTGTTCCCTTAAAACATAGGACAGATATTTTCAGTTCCTGTCTTGTAACAGCAAAATATTCAAATAATTTACTTTCTGACTCATAGTAATCAATAAAAAAAAAAAAAGCCCGCAAAAGCTTTAAGTAATCATTCCTTTAACTGTCTCTTTGACTTCACTCAGGCTTGCTCACTTCAGTCATGTTCTCCACAATCCCTAGTGTCCATTAAGATGTAGGAAGCTTCTTCCACAAAGAGGTGGTATCAATCCCTCCATCCCTTGAGATGGGGGCGGGTGGCAGGTGGCTTGCAAAATTATTTGGCCAGAAGAGTGTAATGAATGTGACATCAGATCAGTTTTGAGCTTAGGCCTCAAGAAACTTGCATACCTCCATTATCCCTCTTGGAACCATGACCAGCCAACATGCAGATAAACCTCTGGTAGCTTGCTGAATCATGAGAGACATGTGGCCCATTGTTCCAGCCTAAATTGATTCAAGCATTAGAGAAGTCAGTGAAGCCAATCTAGATTAGCCAGCTCCTAGCTGGGCTACCAGTTAACTGTGTAATCCAGAAAGGTTTAGCTGAGTCAGGCTCAAATCAAACAACTTCTCAACTTATCTGTAGACTCATGAGCAATAATAAGTTTTAAGTGTTGTAGGCCACTAAGTCCTGAGGTGATATAGCCAACTAATTCAAAACATCTTTATATGTTGTTTCTGTTATCTAGAATATCTACCTATGTCTCCATATGACTTAGACCATAGAAAAGCCCTAAATCATACTGACGCTAACAGTTTTTTTTCTAAACTCCCTGTACTAATTGATTAACTTCATTGTTCTTAGCTGCTTGTGCTCTTCCATAGCACTCATCTTCTCAGGCTGAGAGTTTTATGTGTTCACTGAAAACGTGTTTTTGTTTTGCCTGAGATAAACAGCTAAACTGTATTTCCTAACTTGTTTTGCAGTTAGTTGGGCGTGGAAGTAACTTCTGTCTAATGGAACATAGACAAAAATAATGTGTATCACTTCTAAGCCTGACCTGTGACAACTTACTTTTTGCCTATATGACCTCCACAATGGTAGTCTTTGTTGTTTTTCATCACTTGATCCTCAGCAATTAAAATAGAACATGATACCTAATAATCTCAGTATATATTTTTTGGATAGCTGTATACTTTGTAATTTCAGAATGCCAAAACAGAGTTTGATAGAAGTTTCCAGGAAGAACAAGAATTAAGAGACTTTTACTTAGAGAAAAGAAACAGACTGACTTCTTACAAGACATAGAGAATACTAAAAACAAAGGAATAGCAATATTTTCTATTGCTGCATAACAGACTACCACAAGTGTAGTGACTTAAAACAGCATACATTTTTAATCTTGCAGTTCCATTGTGTCAGGAGGGTACTATGTTGAGTACTCTGCTGAAAGATCATCAGGCTGCAATCATGCAGCCTGACAGCAATCAGCCCACAGCAATGCCCGGGGCTGTGCTCTAATTTGAAACTTGGACTTCTCTTCCCAACGGTTGTTGCCAAAATTTAGTTGTTTGTGATCATAGAACTGAGGCAGTTTCCTGACAGGTGGACCTCTCCAGAACATGGCAGTTTGTTCCTTCAAGGCCAGGATGAGAACATCTCACTGCTTTATATCTCTACCTTCAATGAAGGCCTGAGATTTAAGCCTTGTCTGATAAGGTCAGTCCCACCAAGGATATCCCTCTTTTGATTAATTCAAAGTCCAATGATTTAGGCCTTATAAAGATTAAGGCCTTAATAAGGGCCTTAATCACATCTGTAAAATACTTTCATCTATGCCATATAAGATAACCTAACTGTGGAAGTGAAATCTCAGCATATTCATAAGTCCCGCTCATCCTCAAGATTATACAAGGTAAGTACACAAAGAGTTAAGAATCTTGGGGACCATCTTAGAATTTTGTCTACCATAAACACTTTCAAAAGAAAAATTTTCCAATTTAGAAATACACACCCAGACAAAATATCAGATAAAAATATTCCAGACATGTAAAGTTTCTGGAAATTGCCAATGTACAGCAAAGAGTTAACACGGTAGGCCTGATATTGTTCTTTATAAGAACATGCTTGTGGGGTTGGCCCTTGGCTGACATTTGGGAACTTGGCTTTGGAATGTTCCTTATGTTACTAATTGATAAGGTTGTTTTGTCTGCCTGGGGCACTATTTTGTATGCCTGCTGTATCAACATATTCAGACTGTTTATGCAAAAATGTGACTTATGATAAATGCTTGTTTTTCTTGTGGGAGTCTGGAATTTGGTAATTATAATGGACAGTTCCTAGGTGACCAGCCCTCATTAAAAACCCTGTATCTTGCATGAGTCTCAACAGCTTGCCTGAGCAGAAACATTCTACAAGTGTTGCAGCATTTTGTTGCTGGAGAAAGGAGCATGTCCTTGCAGCCCTAACACCCTCTGAACTGGAAGAGAAAACTTGCAAGCCTGTTCTTGATCTGTTTTAGGATTTGCCTGAGGTGTCTTTTCTCCTTGCTTTAAAAGCCCATAGCCATAAGTGCGACTGCCTCTGTGTCCTATAGGTTCTTCTGAAGGGTCACCACACATGGGGTTGTTGTGGAATCCCCAAAACACCTCCAATGCACCTTATGTAAAAGAAAGTTACCAGAAGTACTCCAGAAAAATTAAGGTACAAACCAAGAAATAGGAAAATGTTTCCAAGAAACAGTGGATGGAACCCAGGAAATCAGTAAATTCAAGGCCCCAGAGGACAAGTGTGCATCAGCCTAGAGAGCAGCCAGTCTTGACTGAAGCCAAAGAGTATAAAAATATCACAAGTAAAATGTCAAGAGTGAGAATATAAGAAAAGCTGATAGTACACCACAAATGAGTCAACTGGCAAATTCACAGAAAAAGAATAAAAAATATACACTATGTATAATGTAAATGATATATATCATATGTGTGTATAATGTGTATGATATACATAAATTATATAATAAATAAATATTACATAAATATATTATATAAATTTAGTATAATATATAAATTACATATGGTAAAGAATTATATATATTTTATTAGATATAATATATTATATAAATATATAAAATAAATATTCATAATTAAATAAAAATAAATATAAAATATACAAATTCACATAAATTTTAAAAACTTTCTTATATATATACATATAAACACATATATATATACACAATATATACATATATACTTAAAAATAAAATATATATTAAAATATATATATTTTAAAAAACATATATATATGTGTTGTATATATATATATATATTATAATATATATATATTTAGAGTTTTGCTCTGTCACCCAGGCTGGAGTGAATGTTGTTGAATATATGGTTTTCATTAGGCACTATGCTAGATACTTTACATTTATTGCTCATGTAGTCTTCACAGAAACTTGTGGGTTATTGAAATGTCTACATTATTGATGTTGCAGCTCATAATTATGAAATAACTTCCTTGTAGTCAGAAAGTAAGTAGAACTCCTGAAAGAACAGTAATTTGGGACCAAGTTTGTTTTACTTATGTCCATATATGTCCATCACTAATACCGCCTTCAGTCTATTTCAGTACAGTTCTGTAGTTTCTCGGAAGCAATTGCTTCACTGATGTTGTTATTTGACAATTTGCCACCCACTCTCATGCCTATTGTAGGTGATTAGAGACATTTATGCAACTGAAAATAAAAGATGTGGGAAAACTACAGTGAAATCTCTTGAGGCTTTTTAGTTGTTGTTTAAAACCTTTTTACCATTATGGTTTGTCTAAAAGTTATCTCTCTATACAAGTTTTACTTTGACATATTACCTTATCATATACTTAATAAGAGGAGGCCGATCATATGAGGTATAGAGTCACTCTTTGGATTTTAGTTTTGAGAGTTACTATTATGAGAGACACATTCATGTTGATAAATAGATCTATGGGAATATAGTCAAGGCTTCTACAGTCCATACTTCCTTGTATCATAGTCCTCAAACCCTGCTTAAGATAGCTAATTGGTACACATATGCACAAATATATGTGATATATGGCAACCAAATTCCTGCAATAACACATATATCCAGACATTTAAAAAGTAGACCTTTATAAACCAGGATATAGACCAGGTTCACAATTTAAAAGGCTGCTGTTCCTTGGGTGATACCCTTCACCTTGTGACACCAAATCTGCTTGACACATCACCATTGTGATAATGGCAATAATCGCCAAGAAACTTTCTTTGCTGCCCCAAATCCAACCAATTGCGCATTTTCTCACCCCTTTCCTTGATTGAAAAGCAACAGCATTCCTTTGTGAAACTACTCAATGAATAATTGGTGTTTTAATATAACAAGAAATCAGAGATTATGTAACAGCCAGAAGTGAAACTATTATAATAGCCTTGGTCAATGAATGCAGATGTGAAATAATTTACCTCTAATTTAACTTTCCTAGATACAGTTTTGCAGAAAGTAGCTGGACCCTTGATAACTGCAGCAAGGACAAGAAGGTGCAGTTAGACTAAACGAGGCTAAAAATTATAAACTGAGAACCTCTCTTTAATGATTTGTATTTCTTTTGTTATAAATAACTTTTGAGTGAAAAATAATACATCTTTGATAAGTGACAGATGGTTTAGACTGGCAAATTTGCTTACAGTAAATTCATAAGAGAAAAACAATTCTTCATGTATCAAAAAGGTAACAATAGGTCAAATACTAAGATTTGGATCTAACCCCTCAGCCCTGGACCATGAATGCATATCTCTGATCTAATACAATATTTTAAAAAGCTCTCTTTTGAAATATGTGTTGTGTGCATTATTTCAAGAGATGTATGGCTAATTTCTTGTATGCTATGAAAAACTGATTTTTAACTGACCTTTTCTGTGAATTAAATGTGTGTGTGTGTATGTGTGTGTTTCACTGTTTGTAAATTTATAGTGGGAATACAACCATAAGCTCAGAAGCTTGAATGTTCTTACTTACATGGCAATAACATGGAGCATATTTTCATTCCTTTAATTTTGTTTTGCAAAATGGAAGTAGCCTGAAAAATAAAGGAGAACTTTAATCTTGATTTACATAAATACATCTAGCTATTTATTTTCTCCTATCAAAATTAATGGAGACTAAAAACTTGGACAAAATAAAACAGATCCCTCTGTAAGAATTCTTAAGTCTTTCTTTTTTTTTTTTTTTTTTTTGAGATGGGGTCTCACTGTGTTGCCCAGTCTGTAGTGTAGTGGTGCAATCTCGGCTCACTGCAACCTCCTGTGTCCAATTACTCCACTGCAAGTAATTCTCCTGCCTTAGTCTCCCAAGTAGCTGGGATTACAGGCACTCACTGCCATGCCTGGCTAATTTTTTATATTTTCAGTAGAGATGGGGTTTCACTATGTTGGCCAGGCTGGTGTCAAACTCCTAACCTCAAGTGATCCACACTCTTGGGCTTACCAAAGTACTGGGATTGCAGGTGTGAGCCACCACGCCTGCCTGTAATAGTCTTCTGACAAGTCACTCTATTGTGGTTTTTATTTAATTCTGAATTACAGAAAATTCTACTACTATGACTTATGCTAATTATTAATTATAGGTTAACATTTCTCATATAAAGACATTCTGAAGGAAGGAATCCAGAGCAGGTATTTTGGCCTAACATCACATTGATAATTTGGCAATCTTTATTTTCCTACTTCACTAATTTTAGTCTGTGATTTTGGTTGCTATGATCACAGGATGATTGACCTATATTCAGGAACATTTTTCAATTAATTTAAGAAGAAGGGAAAACACCAAAAGAAGATAGGTCCTCCATGGGTTGCTTTGCATGACTAATCATCGTATTGGAAGACATACATAATATGGGAAAATATATACTTTATCTTTGCTGTCTCGTAAAGGAAAACAAGGATATTAATTTGTAAATATCTTGTGAGAAGTCCATTCAATATGCTCTACAGTTATTAATCAAAATGCTATCCTTTTAGTTAGAAGGAGTTGAGTCACTTTGAGTATTCAATTGAGCACTAGAGTGAAATGAAAGTCACTCCTTAGTAAAAGTGAAAAATTTTTTCCGTGCATTTCCTACATATAGTAGTAAATCATATTTTTTATTTGCTTGGGTTTGTCTGTTTTTTTGGGGGGGGGACAATATCTGTTATAGATCTTTATTTTGGAGGCTCATGTTTGTTATGTTTACATTGTTAGCACCTCAGGAAAAAAAGATCACTTATTTGTATTTCTCTTTTTGTTTTGCAGCACATAGCATTGTTCAGGGCATCAACACACATCTACAAACACTGATAGATTAAATGAGTGAATAGTTTAACCAATTTTAATATATCAAAAAATTGTTACTTGAAGTGGTTTTAAGGAAAACTTTTATTTACTACAGCTATTATAAGATTGACCTAGTTTAGTTAACAATATTAGGAACTTCAGAAATACATGAGTGATATTTTATGTGTACACCAAAATAATATATTTGAAATTAAATTTTTAGAGATACTTCCTCTTCTTTCACTGCATCTTGTCATGCTACTCAATATGAGTGTAATTCCACATAGCCATAATGGGTATTATCCAGTATTGATTTCCACAGACAGCTTGCGAGTCATTTCTGCTATCTTTTTCCATGTGATTGTCATGACAACCTGACCAAACTTATTACATCTTTAAGGCAGAGACTGGATGAGGTACATTGATTAAAATATCAGAAATAATTTTTTGCACCAAAATCTTTTTAGGGTCCTTTTGTAGGGGTCACTTCTATTTTTAAGGGAAGAATGAATGAGGATTTGGATACTTTTACATGCTCACATATTTTCTATATAATGTAGTATAATAAAACTATATACAATGCTCTCACAAACTGTATACTCCTACATTTAAAAAAGACCTTTCATTGTAAGCATTAGAGAACCAGAAAGAAAAAAAAAATCTCTCTTGCTCTTCTACTTTTGATGATGAATGAAATGAGAAGGCACTAGGATATTAAGTGGTAGATCCATTATTTAAATTTAGGATTTGGTACAGGTATGCTTAGAATTGATTTTTTGACCAGCTTTTGCTTTAGTTTAATCTTATTGAATTGGGCTAAGCAAAAATGATTCAAAACAGAGGTTGTGCAGGCCTCACTGGAGCTCATTGAGATATCTGATTTTATTTTGCTTCTGAGAACATGCCCCTTGGAGATGAGCATGGCCATATGGTTTGTGTTGGCCAAGATAATGTGAACCTATGTTGACATATATATCTTCTGAGCAGAAGGATTTAAAAGTCATGAATGGTTATCCATGCACTCTTCTTCTGCCACTGCAATAATGAAAGCACATGTTAATATGGAATGCCAAGAAATCAAAGCAGGCTGGAATGATGAGTTGACACAAAAGACAGCTGCTCTGGAGAGTCATTCAGAAACACGAGAGACTGCATGACTGAGAAATAAACTTTACCTAAAGTTTCTGATCCCGTGATAATGTTATTAGTGTAATATTAATAAGTCTACCTAGGCTAAACCTCTAGATTCTCAAAAACTTGAGAAATAAGATTAAAGGTTTCAAAATTATCTATTTATTTTACTAATAAAATGTAAAGTGAGGGAGAAAATCTAATAATGGCATGGGGGAGCTGCAAGTAGACTTTCTAAATAAACTGAAATAGACAGTCCTCACTACCTCCAAGCCACAGGTATAGGTGGAATCCCTACTTGGAAACGTTCTCAAGAAAAGCTTAGGGAATAGGTCAGTGATGAGAAGTCTGAACCTTGATGGCAGATTCACTACCAAAACGGAAAGGGGAGAACAGAGTTCAACATGAACAGTTTATCATCACCAAATTTTCTAATTAGTTGAAGTCATTCCGTGTCCCCTGAGAGTTAAGACAATAATGAACAAAGGCCAGAAATATACCAGGAGCTCTGCTTGAAAGAAACCAGTATGGAAGAGACTTCTAGCTGATGGTGCCCTACAGGACTCTCTAGCCCTGACCTTCTTCTCCAGTCACACATTACATTCCTATATTTTATTTTGAAGACATATGCACATGTCATTTCCTTTGAATTAAGCTGTCTTCCAGTCACTCATTATTCAGGCATTTCTTATTTATCATTCAAATCTCTACTCAATAGTCCTTTCCCCAAACTTTCCCTGCTTTCTTAATTAGTTCAATTTTTTTTATTGAAAGGTTTTTAAAGCATCATACATCTCTTATGTACCTATCACATTTGTGATTTTGTAATCATTATATAACTAATTTTATTAGTATATGTCTCTCTCATATGGTTATTAATTGAATAATATTATGTCTGTTTTCTCCATAATTTATTTTGCATCCCTAGCATGTTGGAACTATCTCTCTCTGGCTCCCTCATTCTGCCCTTTTCTTTCTCTCTCTCTCTCTCTTCCTTCCTTCCACATTTGATCTCTCTGCTTCCTTCTCTTTCTACCTAAGACCAGGTGTTGGTGGAAGAGCCTGGTGGGATGGCAATACTGCACAGAATATACCAAGGACAATGATTCCTTTCATCTTTTTTCACCCAGTCTTCCTTTTTTGTGTTATCCTTGCTACATGGTCAAAGCTGTGTCACTGTCACAGTGTTGTTCAGGCCCCACTCAGGAAGTAATAGTGGAAGTATGAGAAAACCAATTTTACTTTAATTGAGTGACCCGGTATTTACCCACAGCATTTACCAGCTCCCAGGGAGGTTAGGGAACATTATCTGAGCAGGCAGACAGTTAAAATTCTTACTAATAGAGAAATGTATGATAGATTTTGTGGAACAACTAACCATTTGCCACATAGCCTATTTAGAAAAGAGGATTCTGACTGCAAGAATCACAGCATTATTTTAAATATTTATTCCACCATCTTTTCAATTTTTTCAGTTATTTGGCCTTAAGATTTTTTTAAGTTTTGCTTTTTTTCTTAAGTAATTCATTTTGTTCCAAGATTTTAAATAAATTTTAAATTTCATAATGCAATTTAATGGATAATATAGAAATTCAGGAGCAAAATTACATTTTATAAAACTGTTAGACTTCGCACGGTGGCTCATGCCTGTAATCCCAGTACTTTGGGAGGCCAAGGGGGGCAGACCACAAGGTCAAGAGATGGAGACCATCCTGGCTAACACGGTGAAACCCCATCTACTAAAAATATAAAAAATTAGCCGGGTTTGGTGGCACATGCCTCTAAATCCCAGCTACTTGGGAGGCTGAGGCAGGCGAATCACTTGAACCTAGGAGGTGGAGGTTGCAGTGAGCCTGGATTGCGCCACTGCACTCCAGCCTGGGCTACAGAGCGAGATTCCGTCTCAAAAAAATAAATAAAATAAAATGAAAATAAAAAAACTAAAAACTGTTAAATAATCCTATTCCATTAAAGAAAAATATTTAAAAACAAAGAACAAACAAGGAACGTTTTCCAAAATGTTTTACTAAATTAGAAGCGAATGCTGATTTACCTAAGTTACCTTATAGCACAGGTTTTCAAATTCTGTTAAGCAATGTTATATAATTTTGAGTAGAACCCTAAGGAGTCACTGTGTATGTGTGAGGGTGGGGAGTTGGAGTTGTAGCTCATCTTAAGGAAACTGAAAATGCTGAGCTTTGAACTTTTTCCTGGAGTTTTGATTATTGCAAATAAAACTGCTAGGAACTTCATATGTAAATACGTGTGTGTGTGTGTGTACATATATATCACATATGTATTTTATTTATATATGTTTTTGTTGCAAATATACATGCAAATTGAATTGCTGGATCATAATCTAATATGTTTAATCTTTGAAGGAACCGCAAAAAGCCAAAATGCTTCCCAAAGTTGTTCTAAAAATTAGCTACTGAAACCATCTGGGCCCAGACATTTATTTTTTTTACAAGCTTTTAAATCACAGATTCCATTTATTTAATATTTAGGACTGCTCAGATAATCCACAATATGTTGGGAGAGCTTTGGTAGTTTGTGATTTTAAGGAATGTATCCATTTTCTCTACTTTTTCTAATTTATGTGCACAGAATTGCTGGTAGGCTTCCCTTATTCTTGTTTTAATAGCTGTAGGATTTCTAGTCATAACACTAGGATCTCTCTTTGTTTCAGTATTTATTTATTTATTTTTGCTCTGAAGTCTACTTTTTCTTATAGCCACTTACGATTTATTTTTAAAAAATGAATGTTTACATGGTATGTCTTATTTTTTCTATTACTTTCAACTTATCTGTATTGTTCTATTTGAAGTAAGATTTTTGTGAATATGGTTGTCCTTGCAGTTACTTTTATACACCTCTTTCATTTTAAATAGTGCTTTCTCCAATAAAAGTGACAGGATATAAAATTCCACTGTCTTAGCCCACATTGAGATTCAAAGACATCAACTAGAAATTTCAGAGTGTGCTTCATGGTCTTACAAGAAGTGGAAAGTCATTTACAGGTATTTTCTAGTTTAGTATTTTAAAAAAGCACCCCTTAGGAATTCAGCAGATGATACATCTTAAATCAGTGTTAAATGTAAGCAGTGGCCTATGCTGAGCCTCAAAATTCTCTGAAATTAGTCATTGGTGAATTTCACAATCGTAAGGTAAGGTACAAGGATACGATGGCGCATAGAAGAGGGCCGATTTTAAGAAAGAAAAATAAATTAAAGAAATAAAATATTCTCAGGGTCATCTTAATAATTTTTGAAATAAAAAATTAAGAAAGAAATTATCATAAATTATATATTTATATACATATCCACATGAATATCTTTACATTTTTTCTAGTTCCTAAGGACTAAGTTAATCATACACCACCACACCTAGCTCATTTTTGTATTTTTAGTAGAGACGGGGTTTCACCATGTTGGTCAGGCTGGTCTTGAAGTCCTGACCTCAGGTGATCCGCCCACCTTGGCCTCCCAAAGTACGTGAGCCACCGTGCCCAGTTTATTTAAAAATTGATGCAAGATTTTTCGTGGCCCCTTCATTGGATTTGTGACAAGGACAAATGTTTACTTGGCCCACTGTTCTCAACCCCTTGTGAAAGGGAGCTTATGAGTGAGCTAATGCAGGACCAGCTAGTTGCTCCAGGCGCCAGTGAGAGCAAGCTCTGTGCAGGACCTGTGGCAGCACACTAGTGGGGGAGCCTATGACCCCAAAACACCAGAGGGGGTGTTACAGCTCTCCTTTAGTTCCACTGTCTGTGGATGGCTGTGTGTTAAAAGCTCAGTTGAACCCTTGCCTCATCATATGGGGCAGCTGCCCTCCACCAGTGAGGGCTAATGGCTGGTGTGACAGCCTTTCTGGATACCCGCACTTGGTGGGTCCCAGGCTCTTGTTCAGCATCCAAGAACAATGAGGTCGCATGGGCACTTGAAGGATGGCGAAGGCAGAGAATTTTATTGAGCGGTAGGAATGGTTCTCAGAGGAGACAGGAGCTGGAGAGGGGAGGGGAAGGGCAGATAGTTCTCCGTGAATTCCAGCCATCTTCACTGAAGTCAAGCTGTGTCTTCTTCCCCAAAGTCCAGCTATCTTCTCTCCAAAGTCAACTCATCTCTTCTTCTCCAAAGTCCAGCCATCTTCTTTCCAAAGTCAAGAGGCCTCTTCCCTCTACTGACTGAGCCTAGAGTCTTTATAGGCACAATAGGGGGATAGGGTGGGCCATAGGTTGTTTTGGAAAACGTAATATTCAATTGGTAAAAAGACATTATTCAGAAAGTACCAATCAGGAGAAAGCAGGCAAACAGGAAGAGAAGTTCTCACTTTGGGCCGCAGGTTTTAGGCTACTTTGGCTTGAAGGTGCGGTTTCACCAGGGACCTGCCCCTGCCTGCCTAGAATTTCTCTGCCTCCTCCCTCTATCAAAATTATGATAATAAAATTAAGCTGAAGACTTCCTATGGTTACCTGTACACTATTTTGGTGATATTCTAATATTTTGTTCACATTGTAAAATTCTCTGTAAATAATCCAAATGGAAACTCTCATAGATAAAAACTAGGTACATCCCTGCTGACATTTCTAGTTAAGATTTTTTTGGTTTAAGATAGTAGGTTGGGCCGGGCACGGTGGCTCACGCCTGTAATCCCAGCACTTTGGGAGGCCGAGGCGGGCAGATCACAAGGTCAGGAGATGGAGACCATCCTGTCTAACACGGAGAAACCCTGTCTCTACTAAAAATACAAAAAATTAGCTGGGCATGGTGGCAAGCGCCTGCAGTCCCAGCTACTCAGGAGGCTGAGGCAGGAGAATGGCGTGAACCCGGGAGGCGGAGCTTGCAGTGAGCCGAGATGGCACCGCTGCAGTCCTGCCTGGGCGAAAGAGTGAGACTCTGTCTCAAAAAAAAAAAAATAAAAAACAAACAAACAAAAAAGATAGTAGGTTAATATGCAATATCTGTTACCTGTGATTCTCAAAATTTAGTTAGGAATAAAATGGTACATTCCCAATCCGAATACAACATAATAATTAGATATCAAACACCATGCTAAAGGATTTTTGTGGGTTTTCTCCCTTAATTATTACAAAATTCCCACAAGTTATTTGTTATTATTATTCCACTTTTTCAGACTAGAAAAGCAAGTCTAAGGAGAAATGCCAAAATTTTCATTTTTAAAAGCACTCCAGATGACTCTATTATAGGTGGTTCAGAAAATGAGGTGAGTTATATCATACTTCCAACATTAGAATTGATAATATATGGATATGATTTGCAGTATATTAACATGATAAAATATGCAAGATTTTCTAAATTTCTGTTTGTAGGTTTAACCAATAATCTAAGGTGCTGCAGGAAAACTATGTATTTGTATAATGAAAAGAAAGATATGTTCCTTTTGTGAGTATGTATGATGAATCCAATAAAGGAAAATATTTCCTTATTTTTTAATTATATATTCAAACAAATTGTTTTTGATACTGAACTTTTTGATCTTAGATACATCATTTAATCATAATTTGAATTTTTTTAAGCTGAGCTTTGTCATTGTTTTGACATTCCCCAAGCTCCTTGATTCTTAATTAGGATTGAACTATCGAATAGTAACTAGAGCAGATTAATCTTTTTAGAATGCTTAAATTGTTTATGAACAACCTATATTCACAATCCATTTCTAAAACTTAATTTTTATTTACTTTTAATTTTTTTGAGAGATGCATCTTTTATTTTAAAATAGTGGTAAATTTAAAAATTTGATGCATTTTTCTCAAGATCAGAGAAATCACTTGCATATTTTTTATTAGTTTTGTTGGGAGACATGCTTTTTCTTCATTAATCACCTTTAGGCAAACTGAAGTTATCTGAAATGAAGTATCCCTGTAGAGTTTGCTTTGACTATTTCAATCGAAGATTTGTGTTAAGATTTTGAGCAACTAATAGTAATAGTTTTAGATACGAGACTACTGAGCCTATCCAAGAAGCTAAGTTGTCTTTGGGTCTCAGATAATTATTTACAATCAGACATAGGGATGAAAATATTTCTGTGAAGTTGATTGGAAGAGGAAATATCGATTGATTTGTCTGCATAATAATTATGTTTAGAAATGGCAACTTAGGTGAGTCCTTCTCCTTAAGGAAAATAACCAAGCCCAATATTTAGGTAAAGTATTTATAAGTAAGTACAAATAATATTCTATATAAACACTGGAAATTGTTATCAAAGGTTAATTTTTTAACCTTAAAGAATCCCTAATGGATCTAATAAAGTCAGAGTCAAGATAGATTAAAACAATGTCCTAAGTCTCCTTGGAGGCAAATTTAAGATTCCTTATGGGAAGAGTTTCTGAAAAGAAAATGCAAAGGTTGAGGTTTAAGTTTACCCCCCAAGCTTCTGACTAAAGACTCAGGATCAGAGAACCCACAATTTATTGCTGATTGATCACTTAGTAGAGAATATTTACAATGCATGATAAAAAGTGAAGTATGGTTATTGAAAGAATGTTTTACTTGATTTATTTGAATGAGCAAAAACTCCATCGCACTTCAATTTTTCCTCACAACTCTCTAATATCTGTCCCTATATATCTTTGCCATTTTAATGGGCACTGGATTAAAATAAGAACACTATATTGTATGATTCTTCTCCAGTTCCACACAGATTCAAACATGGAGGACTTTCATCTAGTAGCCTTAATTACCTAGTCCCTGAACAAGTACTGAACAAGGCAGAAGGATTTATTTTTTCTACATCTGTATCAATCTTTGTGTCCTGTACATCTGGAGTAAAACAGTATCTTTCTTCCCTGATATGTACTGTTCTCTTTAACATCTACTATGCTTTTGCATTTCATTGTTCTGTACTTCTATTAGATGTTAAAAATCAAATTCAGTTTACAGAAAAAAGGAAAATTTTTGGCTTGTTAATTTGTTTAGGTTTTTTATAGATTCTGGATATTAGACCTTTGTCAGATGCACAGTTTACAATTATTTTCTCCCATTCTGTAGGTTGTTTGGTTACTCTGCTTATAGTTTCTCTTGCTGTGCAGAAGGTCTTTACTTTAATTAGGCCCCATTTGTCAATTTTTGTTTTTGTTACAATTGCTTTTGGCATTTTTGTTATGAAATTTTGCTCAGTCCCATGTCCAGAATGGTATCTCCTAAGTTATCTTCCAGGGTTTCTATAGTTTTAGGTTTTACATTTAAGTCTTTAATCCATCTTGAGTTAATTTTTGTATATGGTGTAAGGAAGGGGTCCAGTTTCAATTTTCTGCATATGGTTACCCAGTTATCCCAGCACCATGTATTGAATCAGAAAAGTCGGCAAAGGATATGAACAGACAGTTTTCAAAAGAAGACATACATGTGGCCAACAGGATATGAAAAAACACACAAGGTAACTAATCATTGGAGAAATGCAAATCAAAACCATAATGAGATACCAGCTCACACCAGTCAGAATGGCTATTATTACAAAGTCAAAAAATAACAAATGCTACCAAGGTTTCAGAGAAAAGAAAATGCTTATAACTGCTGGTAGAACTGAAAATTAGCCCAGCCATGGTGGAAAGCAGTTTGGCAATTTGTGAAGAACTTAAAACAGAATTGCTATTTGATATGATTTAGCTGTGTTCCCACCCAAATCTCATCTTGAATTGTAACTCCTAAAATTCCCATGTGTTCTGGGAGGAACCCATGGGAGGTCATTGAATTATGGTGGCAGGTCTTTCCTGCACTGTTATCTTGATAGTGAATGAGTCTTATGAGATCTGATGGTTTTAAAAATGAGAGTTTCCCTGCACAAGCACTCTCTTTTTGACTGCCACCATCCATGTAAGAGGTGTTTTGCTCCTCCTTGCCTTCTACCATGATTGTGAGGCCTCCCCAGCCATGTGGAACTATAAGTCCATTAAACCTCTTTTCCTTCCCAGTCTCAGAAATGTCTTTATCAGCACTGTTAAAACGGACTAATACAGTAAAGTGGTACCAGTAGAGTGAGGCACTGCTGAAAAGATATGCAAAAATGTGGAATCAACTTTGGAGCTGAGTAATTGGCAGAGGTTGGAACAATTTGCAGGGCTCAGAAGACAGGAAAATGTGGGAAAGTTTGAAATTCTGAGACTTGTTGAATGGCTTTGACCAAAATGCTGATAATGATATGGACAATGAAATCCATGCTGAGGCAGTCTCAGATGGAGATGAGGAACTTGCGAAATGGAGCAAAGGTGACTCTTTTTATGTTTTAGCAAAGAGACTGGTGGCATTTTGCCCCTGCCCTAGAGATATGTGGGACTTTGAACTTGAGAGAGATGATTTAGTGTGTCTGGTGGAAGAGCTTTCTAAGCAGCAAAGCATTAAAGAGGTGACTTGGGTGCTGTTAGAGGCATCCAGTTTCAGAATGGAAACAGAGCATAAAGTTTGAAAAATTTGCAGTCTGACAATGTGATAGAAAAGAAACTCCCATTTTCTGAGGAGAAATTCAAGCTGGCTGCATAAATTTGCATAAGTAATGAGGAGCCAAATGTTAATCACCATGACAATGGGGACAATGTCTCCAGGGTATGTCAGAGACCTTTGCAGCAGCTTCTTCCCATCACAGGCCAGGAGGCAGAGGAAAAAGTGGTTTTGTGGACCACGGCCAGGGTCCCTGTGCTGTGTGCAGCCTAGGGACTTGGTGCCCTGCATCCCAGCCACTTGAGCTGTGGCTGAAAGTGGCCATCTTAGAGCTAGCTTGGGCCATGGCTTCAGAGGGTGCAAGCCTCAAGCCTTGGGAGCTTCCACATGGTTTTGAGCCTATGAGCACACAAAAGTCAAGAATTGAGGTTTGAGAACCTTTGCCTAGATTTTGGAAGATGTATGGAAATGCCTGGATGCCCAGGCAAAAGTTTGCTATAGGGGTGGGGCCCTCATGGAGAACATCTGCTAGAGTAGTGTGGAAGTGAAATGTAGGGTGGAAGCCCCCACAGAGAGTCCCTACAGGGTCACCGCCTAGTGGAGCTATGCAAAGAGGGTCACCATCCTCCAGACCCCAGAATGATAGATCCACTGACAGTTTCCACTATGCTTCTGAAAAAGCCACAGACACTCAGAGTCAGCCATTGAAAGTGGCTGGAAGAGAGGCTGTACCCTGCAAAGCCACAGGGGCGGAGGGGCCCAAGGCTAGGGGAACCCACCTCTTGCATCATTGTGACCCGGATGTGAGACATGGAGTCAAAGGATATCACTTTGGAGCTTTAAGATTTGACTTTCCTGCTGTATTGCAGACTTGCTTGGGGCCTGTAGCCCCTTTGTTTTGGCTAATTTCTCCCATTTGGAATGGATGTATTTACCCAATGACTGTACCCTCATTGTATCTAGGAAGTAACTAACTTGCTGTTGATTTTACAGGCTCATAGGCAGAAAGGACTTGCCTTTCCTCAGATGAAATTTTGGACTGTGGACTTTTTCTGTGAACAGAAAACCAAATACCACATGTTCTCACTTGTAAGTGGGAGTTAAATATTGAGTACATATGGGCACAAAAAAGGGAATGACAGGCACTGAGGTCTACTTGAGGGTGGAGGTTGGGAAAGTGAGGATTGAAAAATTACCTATCAGGTACTATGCTTATTACCTAGGTGATGAACTAATCTGTACATCAACACCCATGACTGTGGACAGTTAATGCTAAAACGAGTTAAGACTTTGGGAGACTGTTGGAAAGGCATGCTTGGTTCTAAAATGTGAGGACATGAGATTTGGGAGGGGCCAGGGATGGAATTATATGGTTTGGCTGTGTCCTCACCCAAATCTCATCTTGAATTGTAACACCCACAATTCCCACATGAGGTGGGAATTATTGGGGTGGCTCTTTCCTGCACTGTTCTTGTGATAGTGAATGAGTTTCATGAGATCTGATGGCTTTAAAAACTGGAGTTTCTCTGCATATGCTCTCTCTTTTTGCCTATCACTATCCATGTAAGATGTGATTTGCTACTCCTTGCCTTCCACCATGATTGTGAGGCATCCCCAGCCATGTGGAACTGTAAATCCATTAAACTTCTTTTTCTTCCCAGTTTCAGGTATGTCTTTATCAGCAATGTGAAAACAGACTAATATGCCATTTGACCCAACAATCTCATTATTGGATATATACCCAAAGGCATATAAGTCATTCTAGCATAAAGACACATGCACACATATGTTCATTGCAGCACTATTCACAATAGCAAAGACATGGAATCAACCTAGGTGCTCATCAATGGTAGATTGGATAAAGAAAATGTGATACGTATGTACCATGGAATACTATGCAGCCATAAAAAGAATGAGATCATGTCCTTTGCAGCAACATGGCTGGAACTGGAAGTCATTATCCTAAGCAAGCTAACACAGGAACAGAAAACCAAATACCACAAGTTCTCACTTATAAGTGGGAGCTAAATATTGAGTACATATGGACACAAAAAAGGGAATGAGGCCTACTTAAGGGTGGAGGTTGGGAAAGTGAGGATTGAAAAACTACCTATCAGGTATTATACTTGTTACTTGGGTGATGAAAGAATCTGTACACCAAACCCCCATGACATTCAATTTACCTGTATGACAAACCTGCACATGTACATGTTCAGAATGAACATAAAATAAAAGTTAAAAGAAGAATAACCTCTCTCAACTACCTCAAAAAAAGAAAAAGCACATCTTATGAGAGAAGGATGTTTTAACCCTTATTTCACTGCTGTACCTACTGGGGGTCCTTCATAGTAAAATGAACGACAATATTTGCTAAATGAATGAATGAATGACTCAATCAATCAATCACTATGTATTAGTCCTTTGAGCAGAGATCTGACATTCTGTTTGTGAACACAGATTAATCCTGTCTTTTAAGGACCTAGGCTTCATTTTTCTCTCCTCTGAATTCTATTGGAAGTTTTGATCCAGATAATAGACACTACACAGAAATATCCATCTAATATAAAATGTTAGCGTTTGCAAATCCTTTTGTCATATTTTAATTTCCAGATTAGACACCCAGGGATATCAACTAGCTAGGATTAAATACAAGTTTGCCTTCTTCCTTTGATATATATAAATTGCTGGAACGTAAAATAGTGGAAAGAGGATGGATTTTGTAATAGGCCACATCAGGGTTCCAATACCGTCTCAGGCTTTGTAATTGTGTTGTGTCCATAGGCAAGTTTCCTCATTTGATTCAATAAAATTAATTGATGGTGTACTCCAATTCATCAAGTAAACCTTCAACCCAGGTTTATGAAGATGTAGTCTATCCTCACAAAGTTCAATATGTAATAAGGGAAGCAGGCAGATAAATAGCTACTAAAAAAAAGAAAGGTTTTAAATTCAATAATAGTTATTTAACAGAGGATTTTAAAAGGTCAAAAGAGGAGAATATTACTCAGCCTTGGGAACCTCTTAGTTGAAATTACTTCCTATATGAAATCTTCAACAGTATATGGCCCAAATGAAAACATTTCTTGTTACCTCCATACACTAGCACTCTAGCCTAGTCTAAGCCGTCATCACCTCTTCTTTGAAGAAAGGGCATGTTCCCTCTGCTCTAATTTGTTGATATGTATTATTTTATCACCACAACAATCATACTACTCTTAAAAATATGCTATGTAATTTTCCTGTTTAAAAATTTCCAATGGGTTTCCACTACACTTGTAATAAAAGCACTACTCATCATGGCCCTCACGGCTTTGGCAGAGAGTGCCTGACTGCTCACTAAATCCACTTCTCCATGGATATGCAATTAGAGGGCATATTCCAGATTTCCTTTCAGGGACTGTGACCTTACAAATGTGCTCTAGATGATAGAGTTTCAGCAGAAAATAATCTTGGAGACCATGTGTTAAAGAGGACACTATTTATTGATACCTCAAAGATGTTACGGAGCAGTGACAACGCTCTACAAAAAAATTGGCCTGTCAGAAAAATCGGTGTTGGGCTTTCATTGTGTAAGTTTCACTGTATGGATATTTTCATTTTACCTGTGAAATCTGCTAGCATTAGCTTAAGACTCACAGGACCCCACTTCATGTCTCCCCTACAGATATCTCTGCCTCATCTCATCAACTGTTCACTCCAGTTGGTTTTCCTTTTGTACATAACTTAATTGTCTCAGATTTGTTTCTATTTCAGGGCTTTGTACTTACTAAAAAGAAAGATATTCCAACAAGGAGAGTCATTATATATTTATTTATTAAAAGTGGTTTATTAAGCACCAAACTAATATATGATGAATGCTGAGTATAATAATATGTCTGGCAATGCCTCTGCCTTTATGGTGCTTATGTTCTAGTGTAGAAGACAAAGAGTAAACAAATTTAAAATATAATGGGCAGGTTTTCTACATTGACAATAAAATATTCTGTGGAAAGAAGATTTTACACCAGGTGCCAACGTTTTCATTTCACGTAGGTACAGAAACCCGAGAGAAGATTCAATACTAAGGATTGGTAGAGCTGGAATTTATTAACCTCAAAGGAGAAAGAGTTTTGGAAATCAAGTCTCCAGCACTAGGCCAGAATTCTTTCCAACCAGATCGCATTGCTGCTCAGGATTGGCTTTCTACTATAGAAACAGTCAGTAACACTGATTATCTTTATGGAGTGACAAACCATTCCACCTCCACACCTTTCTAACAACAGAACCATCATGTATGTTTGTTGGATGTCCTAAATATTACAACCCCAAGATGGCAAACCTAACCTACAATGAAACTTTGTATTTGGGAAGGTAACTTTAAGAAGGAAAAGATGCTGCTGTTTGGGGAAACATTAAAACCAGAATAAAAGTTGGAAGTAAAAATGAATGTAACCTCATATTTCCTAAATCAGATGTAAGTGCTACCTTGTTGGCATGTGCATGACCTCTCATTCTGTCTTCAGTGTTCATCATTTGTAGCTTTGCCTTTTAAATCCTGATTACAGACATTCTGCTCTTTGAGGGATTGGAGCATAAATGTGAACATTTGAAAAATGTGGATTTCCAAGCAAAGTATACTTCACATAATAGATCAAAATTATTTATTAAAATGAATGAGCCAGGCATGGTGGCATGCACCTGTGGTCTCAGCTACTAAGGAGGCTGAGGTAAGAGGCTCACTTGAACCTGGGAGATTGAGGCCTCAGTGAGCTGTGATCAGGCTTCAGCACCAGCCTGGTCAACAAAGACTTTGGCTCTAAATAAATAAATAAACAAACACATAAATAAATAAAATAAATAGTACTTAGTAAAGAGCATTTACTCATATTCTTTAAATCTCAACTCATTTTTGTACTCCCTACCATATTTAATTAAAATGAAAAAAAATAAAACCTTCTCATCTTTAAGTCTCCGGTTTTCTTCATAGATAATTTATAAATGTGTGTATAAAAATCATTTTTTTTGTGATTCTGACTGCCAGTCTCCATGTTAAATTAAGCGAAAAGCTGTCCTGCTGTGCACATGAGTTGCAGGTGCAAAAATTCAGTGCTTAAATAAGAGAATTAGTGATACCCAGTGGTTCATTTGAAGTATGTGCACTTTCCTATCTGGTTTGAAATACGATGTAATGGCACTCAATTAACAATGCAGATTTTGAAAAGCCAAATTCAGAAAGAATTTAGATAACTCCTTCAGGCAAAATAAATTTATAAAAGTCTAGTCTCATGAGGAACAAATACTCATTTTCATCCATCTTTTCACATTGTTTACTTTGATAGTGTCATCTTTGTCATTATGAATGACACCAATCCTACTCCCTACTCTTAATCCCCATTATTTAGTACATTTACTAATGTACTAAAGAGAATAGTGGGGCCACCTGAATTTGATGAGGATATCCCAGGATAGAGGAAGTTCTCATAATGTCTAGAAATATTATTAAAACCAGTAACATATATTAATATCTATTATGGTGGTGATAATGATAAAATGATGAGTACAAGTTCCTTTTCCTAAAGTGTATGTTAAAGATAATAACAAGGATGTATGTGTTAAAATATATTGAATCAATATATTAATAAAGCCAAGGTGGGGGACATCTTAGAGATGAAGAATGTAAACATTGTGAGCAGCTGCAGAGGATTTATACAATAATAAATATGGAATATTATACGTTGCAATTAAGAATGAGGTTATTAGTGACTATGACAAGAAGTGTTGCTGTGGAGGAGGAGTGGGAATGGAAGCCAGAAGCAATTACTTGAGGTATAGGTTATGACCTAAAATGTGATCCTGTTTCACTCTTGTTATTGGAATCATTACTATTGTTGCCAACCCACAACATTTGTGACAGCTGCCTACATGCCTAGGTGCACCCTTAGAATTTTTGATAGATTCCACACTAGGCTAGTAACTCGGGTTAATAACTTAACTCATTTTATTGATTCTACAATTGTCATTCCCTATTGGAACACAGACATGACACCAGAATTTTTTTATCTCTCAACCACATAATAAACAACCTGTATTTCTTATACTCTTTGAAATCTCCTACACTGTGTGACTTATTACTGTTTGGTACCTTCAAACATAAGAGGGGCTCACCAGGGACTCTGTATATTTTAATGCACACAGAAATGTTGAGTTTGCACAGATTTAGAAGCTTTAAGAGCCTTAGGTATCTCCACCTAGCATAAGGGCAGCCACTTGTGACAATTTTAAATGGTGAGTGAGAATGTTGAATGGTAAGCATAGACCATTTTTAAAAACCTGGAGCTGTAATGAGAAGTGCACAGATAAGGTTTAACTAGAAGGATGTGTAAGAGTAAGATAAGTCTCTTTTCAGTATTAATAAGACTTGAACATGATGCTGTTTTTGACACATTAATTAGAATCTTGACAACATTTTCTATATCAGAAAATTATAAGTAATACATTAAATTGAAATGACCTTGTCATTTAGCTTTCCTCTTCACTTTATCCGTAAAACAAGAGGATTGTACAAAATGGTCTTTTATACTTCTTTTAGTTCCGTATTTCTAAAATTCTGATCCTGTAGGCCACCTCTTATGCAGAACCGAGAATCCACATAATTATTAGAATTTACTCTAAGAGATTAACAATCATAACATTTAGATTTGTGCCAATATAAATAAGACTGCTGCCCTAACACATATAGATTATATTAAACTAAGCAGTTACTTTTTTCCCTCTGATTTCTCTTGAGATACAAATTAGGTTAAGAGTTACATATGGTTCTCTGTGCTTGTTAACTAATTTACTTTTTTTCAATGTCATAGGAGCTGACTGTTGGCTATTTAAATAGTCATAATATTCTTAGATTGATGGTACTTGTGGTTAGAAAATTTTTTAATACAGCTTTTTTTTAACATGTCTTTATTGGCTTCCAGATTTTGAAGACTTCATGTAGTCACATTTTGATAATAGTTTGTAAATGCCTAGAATAGAAATGTCAAAATTAATAACCTGAAAGTCTTTTAAAATGCTATCAGAGTAAGTAGAATCACTTATGAAAGTGCAACTTGATGTATGTTTTCTCTTGATAGGATTTTTGATTTATAAACTTATTTTACTTAGTTCAAACTAATGAGTGTAACTGAGTAAATTTTTCTTTTGTTACACTTGCAAAATTAGCCTTGTAATTTCATTTGTTGGTTATACATCTTTGAATGAGTAGATTAATTTTCATCTGCCTTTTTACAGGGCAGTTTCAGGTTACCAAAGATAAATACCACACACACACGTACAAACAGACATTAACTATATATTTCTGATTTATTTAGTCAATAATATAGAACTTAACAGAGCAAAAGTAGTTGTAGACTTTTACTTGATGTTAGTTTCGTGTAGGACACAATCACTGAAGGTAACTTCTATTCATATAAGATCAAATTTTTTCCTATGCAACAGTTATTTGATAATTCAGTTTACAGTACATTCAGCAACAACTAACACTACAGGTTTCCCTTTGAAAATTATAATGAAAATTAGTCTGTGCTGATTCTTATATATTCTCAGCATCAGCTAAGACACATTTTTATTCAGAGAATGTTAGATGATGAAGTACTCAAGGTGTCCCTGATTGATATTTCTGCATTCTTATGCCAGTTTCTCAGCAAGCCAATCTTCCATGTTATCATGTGTAAGATGTGCAAGCATCCTCACGCTGGTACAACACACACACTGTTAAATTTGTGAATCCATCTGTCTCTGCTGGCTGACAGACAGCTAAAAGAGCAGCCTCTCTTATTACATTAAAATATAGAGCTAGAAGACTAGCAGTATGCCTAATATACAGAAGAGGCCAGCCTTAGCATACATTGACTTGTATTATTTATATTAATGTCCGTGAGAATGTTGTAGGCTTTTAATTTTCTCTTGCAGAAGAAATTCAGATCTTTGACACTAATATTACATTTCATAAAGTGACATCTTGCTAACGATAATTTGGATTCAGTATTTAAATATTTTTATTGTATTTAAAGTGCTTTCTTTTTTCTATTTCAATTGAGTTAAAATGTAATGTTCCTTCTTCAATTCCCATGAGCATTTTCCAGACATTTAGCATGGAGTGTCTTGTGCACATTAAAGAATTGATTAGCACTGTAGAATTTTTCAAGAGGTGGACAACATAATTTCTCTTTTCAAATAAAATGCTTAATTTAAGTTTAAAATTGTAAGGCAGTGACATTAAAAAAGAAGCAATAGGGCCGGGCGCGGTGGCTCACGCTTGTAATCCCAGCACTTTGGGAGGCCGAGGCGGGCGGATCACGAGGTCAGGAGATCGAGACCACGGTGAAACCCCGTCTCTACTAAAAATACAAAAAAAATTAGCCGGGCGTGGTGGCGGGCGCCTGTAGTCCCAGCTACTCGGAGAGGCTGAGGCAGGAGAATGGCATGAACCCGGGAGGCGGAGCTTGCAGTGAGCCGAGATCGCGCCACCGCACTCCAGCCTGGGTGACAGAGCGAGACTCCGTCTCAAAAAAAAAAAAAAAAAAAAAAAGAAGCAATATAGGTCATTAGTTCTTCCAAACCATAATGGGAAATTGATACTGATTTTTATTATTCCTGCTTCATTAAAATGAATACTAATATTAATTTATTTTTTCCTATAAGAAAGTTTTATTTTAAGCCAATGGGCTGCAAACTCCATGTTCATATCAGTGAAAGTAAAAAAATACAATGTATCACACGAACAATAGTATGTTAATCATTTATATAATGCATGCATTTAGAAATTGTAGTAATGTTCATTGTAAGATAATTAAAATAACTTGATTTACCTACAAACTGAAACACTAAAATGTAAAGTATAGGGACAAAATGAGAAAGTGCGATCTCTTTGCTTCCCAAACAAACTTAAGCATAGGAATATATGGTGTTACGTGGGGCTGGCTTTCAAGTCACATACCCAAAGGCTAAGTTACATAATGAGGAATAATAAGATTGCTCAAAACAGAGCTAGGAATGGCTAGAGCAAAAATAACACTGTGGATCTAAGAGGTGTTAAAATCCATAAAATGAAGGAACTGATGCAGCTAAATAATCTAATTTGCTGTAAACTCAGTTACAATATATCCATAACTCTTTTTTTAATGGAACAACATGAAGAAATATTTTAGATTTTCTATACAGTTTCATTCTGCTTGGCTTACTGGTTTAGCTTTTCGCCTGATAAGCAGCTGTAATAACAAACACTATAGCTCTGAAATTTACTTCTTAAAATGCTTTGGAGAAGATGCAAATGACAGATATCTAACTTACATTGCATAATGTCCTAATTCCGAAATGTTAAATGAAGCTAGGAAGAGCAGAAAGTGTGAAAAACGAAGTAAGATGCTTTATTTCTATTAGTTTTTTAATCAAACATTTCAGTATTCCTTATATATGGCTCTACATTTTAATTCAACAAACTTTTTTTTAAATATTTGCTATATACCAGGTACTGTATGATTCACAATAAGTAAGACCTGTTCTCCCCAGTTTAATGACTACTTGAGCAAAAAGTGAAATCATGGCCGGACGCGGTGGCTCACGCCTGTAATCCCAGCACTTTGGGAGGCTGAGGCGGGCGGATCACGAGGTCAGGAGATCAAGACCATCCTGGCTAACACGGTGAAACCCCGTCTCTACTAAAAATACAAAAAATTAGCCGGGCGTGGTGGTGGGCGCCTGTAGTCCCAGCTACTCGGGAGGCTGAGGCAGGAGAATGGTGTGAACCCGGGAGGCGGAGCTTGCAGTGAGCCGAGACAGCGCCACTGCCCTCCGGCCTGGGCGAAAGAGCGAGATTCCACCTCAAAAAAAAAAAAAATTAAATCCTATATCACAATGCAGGGTCAAAATTTGGTCATATTAATGTAATATCACAGTGTTAAATAGAAATAAAAATAAGCAATATTTAGAAGTGGTTAAATATTAGTTTAAAAGTTGTAAGGAAAGCTGACGTTGTACTTACCTTCATGGGCAGTATAGAACATAATAATCAGAAACACTTTGTTCGGATTTTGTGAAGTCGAACAAAATTTTCGAGCTCACAGACTCATGAGGAAAACAGAACAACCATTACGCAAGGTGGCAATGCAATATCCAGTATCATGCAAGCAGACACAGGTCTAAATGAATAACTGTAACTCATTGCTAGTTATCTATATATGGCAGGTCTGTCAAGGCTTGAAATAAAGAATGTAAAAAAAAATAAAGTGTGTTGTATTCAGTTTCATATATTTTCTGCCGTCAATATTTCAGAAATTAGATCATCATCTTCTCAGGAATGCAGGTTAAAAACTTGGAGCCTTCCTAATTTGAATCAGCCCACTCCTTTACTATCCATATAAATGAAGGTCCAAACCTTGTTAATTGATATAATTTTTAAATTAATAATCTTGTTATTCATGTAATTCCTTGAATCAGTCTACTACTTTTTATGTATACAGCCACAACTATAGTTCATGTTCTCTTGAACGTTTATTTGTAGAGTAAACACTTCTTTAATTGGCTCACAAACCTTATTCCGGGCCCTTCTTTAATGAGTTGCATGTTTCGCTTTAGTCTTTTATTACTTATTTACATCAATAGAGGAAATAAAATAATACTATTATTTATTTTAGTTTTTTTATGTCAGTACTCATGAGAATGTCTCTTTGTCTTTTTAACAGGTGCATAATAATGTATAGTAAACATATACAATATATAATATAGTCTATGTGGCAAATTACGTATTGGAAGTGAGTGTTTTTTTGAATTGTTCAATAATGGAATGAGACATTTAACATCTTTTTGTATGCCTCCTTATGCACATTATCACATTTCCCTGTGGCAGGTATTGAAGCCTGGTACTTCTTTTTTTTTTTTTTTTTTTTTTT